>NC_067222.1:46488758-47157758 GCF_019924925.1 Ctenopharyngodon idella | reverse complement strand
TGCTCTCTCTTACAGACACCCGACTGTACCTAGGACCTGTAAACACTACCATAGTTATTTATAAATATATACAGTATATATAAGATATTTTGTCTGCCCTCTTTGTAAATGAAAACAATTAATATTTAAGCAGGAACATATATTAAAAATTAAGAGATGTTAAACAATTTTGATCGTATGCGGATCAGGGATAAAAACTACTTACCATAATGGTTTCCTAAAAGAAGAATCAATTATTGAGACAAACGTGACAACAAATTAACGTACAGTAGCTGTGCCTGTTTCCCGGATCAAACCTAAAAGGCACCCGCCTTAAATACATAGTTTTGGAGCGGACAAAATAAAACGGCCTGAATCAACTAACCTTTCACTTAACCTTTCACTTTCACTTTTTATTGAAGTCTTGTTTCAGAGACAATATTTTTTCACAACTGTAACACGCTGTAACTAAGTGTAGTATAGAAGTAGTGTAGTATAGTAATAGTAGGTAACAGAATGTACCAGAAAAACGGCATGACTTGTTTAAAGCGCATTATGTGTCTTGTGACCGCAGACAGACCAGAAAGACGACATCAGTTTTAGAACATCAAAAAGAACATCAGTACTACATCTCTCATGTAGTAGGAGTATCATGTTTTCATTAATTCCTGTGAGTAGCTGTATGTTTGACCAAACTCAGAGAGCAGTCTTCATCTAAAACTGTATTTTAACAAAATTAACAAATGATAAATTAACAAAAATTGTAAACAGGGTGATAGACTGATAGTGGAAAAAAATGGCATTTACAATCTTTTGCAATAGATCAGAAGAGAGGTTTTCTGTATTATGTTTACATTGTAGCTAAATGTATCTTATATGTCGTACACACATGGTAAATTGTGTACGTATAATACCTGTATAATGTTTGTTTGAATTTCTTCTTTACAAGGGTATGCAATATGCAATGTTATAGTTCTCAAATGAGCTTGCTTTACAACAGTGTGGCATAGACTCTAACAAAACTGCGTACTATAATATGTACACGTATTCTTTAACGTCATGCTGGGATGTTGAAAGAAATGAATTGTTAAAAAGAATTGGTTTTGTCAAAAGTTCAGTCATATTCACATCATACACATGTGATGATTTGCAAAAACTTACACTGACAGCAACCTGAGAGGAGTATTCGGCTAAAAACATATACAGACCGACAAATAAAATGCTACCAGTGATCTTGATAGTCTTTATAATGTGACTAAGACCAGTGAAAAGGGGGTACAAATGCCTATCACAATAGATCAAGAGTGGACTTCTGCATGCAGTATGACACTTTTCTTACATAATGTCGCTGCTTTCTTAGTTACTAGGCCTCTTGAATTTAGATGTGCGAATTTATTGTGTTCACTTAATTTGTACAAATTTGTACAAAGATCATGTTTGAGATGTATCTATAGCTTTACTACAGTGTGTAACTTTGTTTACCCACCTCAAACTGAATGAAATCATAGCTTTCAGTGCAATGGTTAGATATGTCTCATTTGTAATCGTTTCAAGCGCAAACAACCAGACTTACTTTTTGTGTCGATGCTTCACGCAATCCCACATCGAAGAGATGGATAATTACACTACAAGAACTATCGATTTATTTTCTTTGTAACTGTATCAAATATTCTCATTGAGTTGTGTGTTCAAATAATTTCTACATAGAAAATGTTTGGCTTTTATCTGTAGGGGAAAAAGCAATGTCAGTAAGCTATATTCAGTATCTGTTTATTTGAGTAAAAAATAATAATCTAAAAAAATTGTTATAAACAGTTGAGACACACTTGTACACTGGTACAACTATTTAATGTCATGTTGGTTGCTAAAATCTGGATTCTGATCTAAAGCATTACTAAAACCTTCACTCATGGTGTGGACCCTTGATACTAACGTACAAATATTGTATAATACATGTTGAAAATGACCAAAACTTTTAAATAAAAGACCTGTTCCAACACCACTGGGGAAAATAATTTTTGTCTAATACTCTGTCAAAAGAAAAACATTGTGTTATCTGGTTTAGTTGTATTTAAAAACAAGCAAACAAAAACATATTTCTTAAAAAACATTGTGTCAAAAGAATTTAGTAACATGATTCTCTTGTTTCATCATGTATTAACTTCATATTTAACAGGCTGATAATGGTAGCATGAGCCTAGAAATAACAACCGCGAATTTTATAAAGCAAAAATTGTGTCAGAAGACATAGTATGAAGATACGCTGGCTTTTAACTTTTTTATTTAAACTTTAAAACAATATTATCTTAATGTGTTTTCACCCATTGTCATGAGCCTTTGGCTATCCTTAATGGTTTCATTGTGTGAGGAACTGTTTGGAATAAGGTAATCTATTTGTTAAAAACATCACAGTGAACATTTGTCAGCATTATTCTTTTTGTTTACTTTATATTTATTAGGAATTGAAACTATAGAAATAAGAAAAGTAAATCATATAGATCTATGAGACATGCGTCACCTTAAAAAAAATGTAAGTTTACATGTGAGGTTTTTTTAAACATATTTAACAGCAAAGATATTTTCAAGTACAGAGTCTGATGTGGACATTATCATGTAGGGGATTTGGCCTGATCTTTTTAAGCACAATTAAATATTTTCAAGAGACCCACTGATCCTGAAGTCATGTCTCTGAAAGACCTCGGATGTGTAGATTCACTCTGTTGAAAAATGCTGTTTTGAAATTAACACAGTTGAAATAAATGACTACTTGTAGGGTGTTTAACACCCATGCAAAATTTTTGGGGGTCAGTGGGGGTCAGTAAGTGGCAACAGACAGCCTCAGCACAGAGAAGTGACTGATCTGTAAATCACTTCATCAGCCTATATCCTGAGGCCATCATTAATGATTGTTTAGGATCCCTCTCTGAAAATGCATAGTGATTTTCTTAAAGATGCATCTTACGCTAAATAAGAGCAAAGTTGAGTACTCGTTTTTACGGGGACTGTGTGTTTGAGTAGTCAAACATACAGATAACTTTATGTTTGGATTTTTTTAATTTTTTTTTAAAAATCAATTCAAATTAAATATTTCTAGTTAACATGCTGTTTTTAACATGCTGTTTTCTCAAGAACTCTGGGAAGAAGGGTTCTTCTGCTTGAATCTTTGAGAAATAAGATCTAAGATGACTATGTACAGGTTTTTGAACAGATGTTGTTTAATAAAAAGTATACTTTAGGTTAAATTTAAGCAATATAATTTCTACCATTGGCATCAGATGAAAAGATTTTAAAGATTTAATTTAAACAATATTTTAATTTTAAAAGACTATTTTAAACTTTTAAGATTGTGCTTTGAAATAAATTTAGTACTAAAACATTCACTCTTGAATGGAGTTAGCTGTCTTAACATACACTGTGACAGAGGCTCATCTGTCTGAATCCACCCTCCCATCTCTCATTCACACTGGAGTTTGTTCCTGGGAGGATCTGGGGGTGTTTTATGAATAACCTGATATATATGGTATATAATTATGATTGTATGGTATATAATTTTGGCTTAGTAACTGTTTGTTATTATTAACGCTGTTATACTTTTATTTATTACCATCTTCATTCAAAGAACAGGATGTTTTTCACTTTTGAAATGTGTGTGTGTGTGTGTGTGTGTGTGCGTGTGCGTGTGCGTGTGTGTGTGTGTGTGTGTGAGAGAGTGAGAGAGAGAGAGAGTCAGTGAGAGATTTTTAGATTTCAGTATAAACTAAAAGCAAAATGTTTTTATATATTTTTTTATTTATTTAACTACCAAAATGTATCCCCCATTTGCAAAACACCTTTTTAAATTATACTAAATGATATTTTTGAAAATATAAAAATGAAAACATTTACTATGATACATGTGTTTAAGGGAGAGAATATCCAGTATAAAAACAACCATGTCTTATGCATGTTTTACATGGAACATGTCTAAATTCCCTTTTTGCATTGAAATATAAATTTTAAAAATGTGTTCATATAAGTAAAAGAATATTTTTTTAACAATGTCAAACTAAAAGCAATTGTTAACACATTCAGATATCATTGCTGGAGGAAAACTTTTTCCATGTTTTTATATTTTTATTTAACTATAATAATCGGTCTCATTAAATTTAGTAACCGTTTTTTATTATTCAGCATGTTACAATCTTTTGGAGATGTGAATGTTTTTCACTTTTTGAAATGTGTGTGTGTGTGTGTGTGCGTTTGTGTATTCTATTTTATAAAATATACCATGTTTATTTTGTCATTTTGATCCGGCTGTTTCTTCATTAAAATCGTATTTTTGTTGCTTACACAGGAAGATTAGAGCATGTGCCGGAATGCGGATGCCGTCACACATCTGCTCATGCGTGACCCCGAAAGTTCATAAATCACCATCAGGACTTCAAATATGGTCGAAAAATCATTCATTTGTTCCACCCTACAAATGACCCACAGGTCAATACCATAGATATTTCAAAATGCAGAGAATCAATGGACATATTCATAACCCATGTCAAAGGTCAACCACCATTTAAATTCCATAACCCCAAGGTCATGGAGTTCATACAGCGGTCAACCATGGGGGGATGGGGTAATATTTGGGTGGTCCTGTGGGGGAGGGGCCAAGGTCATATGTCAAAGGTCAAAGGTCAAAGTCATTAATCATTTTTTGTCATATGTCCCAGTATATTTACTACTGAAAGGCTATAATTCAGAGCAATTTTTTAAATTTGTCTAATAAAAATAAATAAATCCAACACGATGCAGATCATACATACACATTTAAATGAAGGTCACAATGTCTGGTTCACTATCCTCTCCTCGTCCTCTCCATTGGCAAAATGGTTTTTATACTGTACAAACTGTATATTCTATCCCCCTAAACCTTCCAAACTAAACATGTTGCATATTGTTTATTCTTACCTGTTTGGTACTTTTTTGAGTCATTGAAATTTGATGTTTTCTGTTAGAAATAAATGATTACTCTGTCTCCTACTTTGACTTTTCCTTATAGCATGGTCAGATTTTTCTGTATTTTGGCATCTCATCCAACACAAATGTTTTTTAAAAAATTCTACAATTTTAACTTGTGATAAAATCTAAAACTTAAGATGTTAAGTTTGTTACAACAGTGGTTTATAGAGTTCAGCCTATATGCAGCCATTGAGTACTACTGCCATATAGTGGCTAGTATTACCAGATGTCAGCAAAGTCACTATATTTGTAGGTTTAGATTTTTTATTTTTTTTTACTGAAGTAAACGATTATAACAATAACATACAAAGTGCTTTCATACATAAAATAAGCATATTTTATATAAAAATATGGTACTTTAAAAAATAAGGTATATATAAATTCAAAAACGCCAAAAAATCTCAAAAGAAATGCATAATTTGATAGTTTTTATTTTATTGAACATAGTGATATGACATTTATTTAAAAATGTCACGAAGGACCAATCTGGTATATGAAAGCTTGAGGGTTAAAATGTCCTTTGTAATAAATCTCAATTAAACATATCCCATATATATATATATATATATATATATATATATATATATATACATCGTTAATTTAAAAAACTAAATGCTGTGTAATACCAGCTGTTGTGTTGTTGATTGCACAAACAGCCCATTCAAAAACAGAACAAATATACCATATTAACAGTGACACGCTGTGATAGAAACAATAACATACAAAGTGCTTTCTTTCATTACATAGAAATTAGGCTATAACATTTTCTGAAACACATAAATTTGCCTTCTTTGCATTGTGTACAAGCATGAACGTACTTTTGCAGCGCACAGTAGCTCACGAAGTGTTCATGCGTCATGATTTATGTCTTATTTGGAGTCTCACTCTTTGATTGAATAATGGGAGATGTGTTAATTTCATATGATCCAGCTCTTTTGTGACAATCTGAAGGATGCTATAAACTAAAAAGTTAGTTTATTACTTTAGACACACATACACATCAAGAATCAGCAACAGTGGTAACAATCAACAACGGATTTAAACAAACAGACCAACTCCATTATTTTGACTTCTTTTTTTTTTTTTTTTTTTAAGTCAACTTGACTAAGCAACAAAAAAAAATTATTGTCAAGTTGACAAACTGGTATCAAAGTTTTTGGTCCCACTTTATATTAGGTGGCCTTAACTATGTACTTACATAAAAAAATAAGTACAATGTACTTATTGTGTTCATATTGTATTGTAATACACTTTTGCTGCTATTGAGGTGGATTAGGGACAGGTCTGATGGTATGGGTAGGTTTAAGGGTGGGTTAAGAGATGGGTCAACAGTGTAATTATAAATGTTATTACAGAAATTGATTACAGATGTAATTCCGTGCAGGTAGTTTTAAAATATAAGTAAAATGTAAAAACATGTATGTGCACACACAATAAGTGCATTGTATCAAATTATTAATTCAAATATGAGTACATATTTATATTAAGGCCATATTAATATTAAGGCCATATTTATATTAAGGCTTTTTATATAAAGTGGGACCGAGTATTTTAAGTTGACTCAACAAATTATTTTTTACAGTATAGATTCGTCATCTGGCCCACATCAGCCTCTTGTGACATTTGAAATGACAGTTTTTCTCAATTGCTTTAACATTTGTCCCCTCTGACATCACATTTCCAAAACACATGCTAAAACTGAATTTCACTGTCCAAAATAACTAATTCTGTTTGCAAAATGCTCTAACACTGACAAAACATTAAAAACATGCAACATAAGCAAATCAAACACCACAACTTGTGGTCAAATTAATATATTCTGTCAATCAATCATTACACAATGGACAACAAAATACAAAATACAGCTATCAATATGAAATATATGATACTTTTTAAACTCAGAAATGCTGCATACTGTAAAAACCAAAGGAAACTTATGGGTGGAAATATGTAAAATAAATAAATAAATAAATAAATAAATAAATGACGATTATGCCACAGGTTCTCATCAACATCTCATTGGATGTTTTCCCTTGCAATGCACAGAGGGAAATGCCTCCTTGCATGGCGTATCCATCCCTGGCAGTCCTCTGCACCTATAGGAACATCTGCTCATATGGCTGGTGATCTTATGATACTTCCATCTCCAAGCAGAGAAGAACTTTCAGAAAAGGAGAATATGCAGGCAAGGCAACATTGTCTCAAATGATGACATACAGAGTCATGCCCTATCTCTTCAGGTGGAACCAGTCTTTCATTCACTGCATCAAGAAATGTGATGAGGTGTTCTGTATTGTATGGGCTGAAAGTTGGTATGTGGCAAAGGACACCATCATTGGAGATGGCAGCACACATAGTGATATTGGCACTGTAATTGGCATTTCTAAATGAGGAAGAACCTGCATGTTTATTTTTTTTCCCCATCATAAATATTGAAAATGTTGCACCAGTTTTTGTTTTGTAATTATTAAAGAATATTGTATAAAATACAATACATTTAAAGTTTAGTAAAATATAAAATTTTATGAAAAATATATACAATTTTATGTATAAGTTCATTTACAGTTTCTTTCAATTGCTATCAAGCATTGTTTAATACTGTTTAAGCCACAATTTCAAAACTGCTTCACACATTCAGTGAAACAGGACTATGTGGACCAAACTGTGAATCATTTTTCATTGCTTTCAACACAAAATGCATTCAATGAGCACATTTTCCAAAATCCATGAACACATCTGTCATTCATTCTTCACCATCTGCAAAACATTATATATTTGCAGCAGATTTTTCAAATGCTAAAACACTGCTTTCAAAACACATTCAAATCAGAATGATGCCAAACTCTGTGCATTTCTGCAGGAATTATATTGACATATAAAATCTTAGCAGAATATTTACAATGAAATTAAATAATAATTCCAAACACAACTAATTACAATTTCAGCTGAAAGCCGACCCAGTTGTCCTATTTTTAGTCTCTATTTACAGCAGTCATTTTTTATTCAGTCATCTTTTGGTAAACCGGGATGCTTCAGAATGATTTTATTTGGAAATATTGATCAAGGAAGACCCATTGATGTCGGGGAAAGAAGAGTGGCAGAGAGAGGGAGGACCAGAAACCTCACAGTACTGTACATCCATCCATCCATCCATCCATCCATCCATCCATCCATCCATCCATCCATCCATCCATCCATCCATCCTTCCATCCATCCATCCATCTATTTTCCAAAGTGCTTGTCTCATAGTCTCATAGTCTTGTCCTTTTTTGTTTGGTTGGTTGGTTGTTGTTGTTGTTGTTGTTGTTGTTGTTGTTTTTGTAATTAAAATTCAAATCAGGATTTTTTTTTTTTTTTTTTTTCAAATTTATTTTTTGCAGGTAATTTACTATGTAAAGATATAGAAAAAATATCATTCATTCTTTATGCTGTAATACGGTCAGTAAAATGAATAGATGTTATTCTTATCCTATAATGAAATACTTATTTAGTTTTTTTTTTAATTGCTAACAAGCATTTACCAGTACTTAAAGTACTTTTTCTAAACTCTTAACACAGCAACACACCTACATCACACAATTAGCCAAATAGTTAATTTTCTGCCCAAAACCATATTTTGTTAAATAAACACAAATTCTACATTTCAAAATGCTTTTTCTACATATACTAACCCTATCAAAACACAGCAAACCTGATTCAAAATAGAGTCGTTCTGTCAAAACACTAGCACTAGTTTTCTATTCAACATGAACATACAGTCAGTCATAGCGCAATGACTATCAAAACACTAACAGTTGATGGCATTACAAAAACCTGCATTACTTGTCATGTTTCAGTTCTACCTGGAGAAAATATGAAATCCATAGTTTTTAAAATTCAGTTTCCTTTTACTGCAGTAAAAGTAGAACGCTTACATTTTGTTGAGTGTTGAATGTGTGCATTCTTGGCAACATAGCAACTATCTAAAATAGAAATTATAGAAATGTACAGTGAAAAAAGAGAAGAAGAAAGTAACAGAATTGCTCAGGGCAGCCACTGGTCGCCTGTGCAGAACTTCAGTTGTCACCTCCATTGAAATTTCTTTCTGGGGGTGGGTGTGGTGTTGATTATGACCCCAAAGAGGGTGGGATGATGTCCCCTTGGTTGTTAGATGGTTAGTGCCCTGTGCAGACAACATATTTTGCAAATAGGGAACAGTAGTAGTGGAATCGTTGTAGTAAAATCGTTGTAGTATGAAGCTTTTATTGAAATGAAAACATGAAATTACTGCCATTGATCAACAACAAATCCAACATACATGGCCTTTGGTTATTATGGAAGCTTTTTTCCGTCACAGAATAAACTATAGGAATTGAGAGAAAAAAGTCAGAATTGTGAGATAAAAAGACACAATTACCTTTTTTATTTTCTATGCATGGCAGAAATAAGCTTTCATAGGTTCCACATGTGTAAGGGGGAAAACCACAGAGATGCACAATCCAGCACACATTCTTCCTCCTCTCCCATACCTCTTCTTCTCCTTGTCCTGATCAAACTTCTCCTCTCCTCCATCTATTCCTCTCCCTCACCCAGACATTTTTATTCTCTCTGCTCCTCTGTGTTGTTCTTCATCCACACTGAACAAATCCAATTCAAAGAGTCATATTTTACTGTGTGTCCGTGTAATGAAAAGAACTTCAACACCTGACTATGCCTCCAACTGAGATTGGAATCTACTATTTCTCAATATTTCAGTGATCTGCTAATTAAAAATGTTTATCAATTGTTTCAGTATTTGTTTAATATTTGACTTGCTGTGTTTAAGCATTTGCAAATAAGATGAGAAAGATCCATGGTTTTGGTTTTGGTTATTTGAAAAGAATATGTAAGCATATTAAAAACGTGTTAATTGACTGCATTTTGTGTGAAAACGACATGAATTGTGTTAATGGTATGGTCAGACTAAAATGCATGTTTGAGCAGTTTTAACTGAAAGCAACTTGCACTGATATATCTTAAAATATTGTTTTGTCTCAAGATGCACACCAGTAATGTTTTTTTGGTAGTTAACATTAGTTAACTACATTAGTTAACATGATCTAATAATGAACTGCACTTCTACATCATTTATTAATCTTTGTTAATGTTAATTTCAACATTTACTAATACATTATTAAAATCTTGTTAACATTAGTTAATGCACTGTGAACTATAACATGAACAAACAATGAACAGCTGTATTTTCATTAACTAATGTTAATGAAGATTAGTAAATACAGTAACAAATGTATTGCTCATGGTTAGTTCATGTTAGTTAATAGATTAACCAATGTTTAACTAATGAACCTTATTGTAAATTGTTACCTTTTTTTCTTTTCTAAGGCACATTAATACAAGCTACTTAAATGCCCTAATTGAACTAAGGCTCAATCTATGAAAACCGGGCCTGTGAAACCGGGTCTATATGAACCATTCAAGTCTCAGCTGAGCTGGTCACAACCCAAAGGCGTGCAGGCCAGGTAATTTGAAGACACCAAATTGTCCATAGGTGTGAATGTGTGCCTGTCGATGGTCCGTGGCCTAGTTTCTTGGTATTATTGGGCTAAAATCAGAGCATTTCTAAATTATGACAGTTTTTGATATAAAAACCTTGTTAACATCATAAGTCCAACCCAGGAAACATAATGAAGTGAAAAAAATAAATAAAAAAAATAAATGCAGTTCATGACCCCTTTAAACATAGAAAGGCTCAAATGAACAGCCAACCATCCAGGGTGTTTCCATGCCTATGGCTCCAGATGCTGGGAAAGGCTTCAGAATCCGACATACAAGTGGGTTTGGAAGAATGCATGGATGGAGATTATAATTAAACAATAAACAGTAGGAGAAAGCCGACTAATGCAAACTGCTGCCCCACAACCAAAAACACATATAAAAAAGTACTTATGAGTAACAATGCTTTTTAAAAGTATTGAAATTTTAGATGTTTACTAAGATCCTTCTATTATCTATTGAATCCCACAATAATATTGAAAATATCAGTAAGCTTAATATATATAAAATCATCATTTATTGGGTACTTTCAATTGGGAGGTGGCTGTCCTAAACCCTAACCCCTAAATTTCAACTTGTGAAAATATTGAAATAATTTTTGCATTTTTTTCTATTATTGTTTTTAAAAATATATTTTTGATTTTTTTTTTTTTAAAGTGAAGTTACATTTTTAATTTTTTTTAATTTCTAATTCATGAAACTTTATGTAAAAAAAATGTGCCTGCATTTTCATGTCACGAATGAAAGTGTATGTTTTAGTCCATTGGCTGAGACTGATTTTAACCACACCCTACATTTTTGATTAGGAAATATTCCTGTGTCCCTCTCTCTCATAGCCTCTCTTTCATAGTAGATAGGTACCATCATTTTGAGTTGTGTACACAATTCTGAAAATCTGTGTATAACTTTTTTTTTCTGCAATTAAGCAAACCTTTTTGGGTTATTGTTCCATAAAATTTAGTTTGTACAACAACAGTGTGTACAACTGTTCAGAAATGTGCTAGGTAACCATGTGCTAATTATCATCTTTGAGTGATTACTGACAAAGTCATGACTGAAACATGTCATCATTGTTTTGGTGACAAAAGGGAACACAATCATTTATTTGGGGGAAATAAACAAAATTTTAGTACAGTTATGCAAATCATTTGTATTTTAATGTTTTAGTATGCGAGTTAAAATTCTGCAATGTGATGCGGTGGATTACTGTCACTACCGAAAATATGCAGTCACGACCGAAACATGGGATGTTTTGTCAAAAATAAAGTATATTGGGTAACACTTTAGAATAGGGAACATGTATTCACTATTAACTATGACTTTTCACTCAATAAACTCCTAATTTACTGCTTATTAATAGTGAGTAAGGTAGTTGTTAAGTTTAGGTATTGGGTAGGATTAAGAATGTAGAATAAGGTCATGCAGAATAAGGCATTAATATGTGCTTAAGCAACTAGTTATAAGACCCTAAAATAAAGTGTTACCATATATTGAACTATCAACTAAGATGTTATTATAGTATTTGGTTCAATGTATGACTAATGAATCCTTAACTTTGAAATCAATGCAATAAACTTTATGCCTTTTACAAAGAAAGATTGGATTCAAAATACAACAAATCTCATAAATTAACACTTGAAATATTGCTATTGTTAAATATTGTTTAAAAATATTTTAAACAATATTTAACAATAGCAATATTTCAAGTGTTAATTTATGAGATTTGTTGTATTTTGAATTGTTGTATTATTGTTAAAAAATAGCAAAAAAATATATTTACAAGGTAGATGTAAACAAAATCTTAATAGGTCAATGTAACTCTTCTTATTAAATTATTTATTATTGTGTTTCGGTAGTGACACAGAGGAAAAATATTCTAAAACTGTCTGAAAATACAATATGATAAATTAACTGCACAATTACTAGAAGTATGTACCTTGGATGTTATACAATTTGCTTACATTCAAAATCTGTGGAAAAAGACATTTTTTTTAAGACGTTTCCAACTCTACCTTTGAACCAATTCTGTAGAATGGTGTACCCAGTGGTTTTTTTTAAGGACACTAAAAGAATAAATGTAGGGTTAGGTAGTAACAGAAGAGAAGAAAACAATCTCCAGACATGCAGCTTTTAATAATAAACTGGCAGGATGAGACAGTAGAACATGTGATGGTGATCTGTCCTAAATATTATATCACAACTTTATTTATTATGTTAGTCAGAGAAAAAAAACAACAAAACATTTTTTGCACACAGCATTGTTTCAGCATACAGGTGTGTTGCTACACAGAAACATTGTTTTTAGCAGAGAAAAAAAATAAAGTGCAAAACAACATGAGGTTTGTATGGACATAAGTGTGTCCAGTTCTGGGCTCATAATGTGGTGCATATTTCAAACGACTTTACATTCTTAAATGAGTCTATAGTATTCTAAAGTAAACAAATAAAAAGGAATGGTTATACAATTGTTAGCAACTTCAAATAAACTGGAAGAAAAAAAAGTTACAGCAAAAGTTTAGCAATGGATTCATGATTGTTTTAAACTTTGTAATAAGTTGTAATATATTGGCTTAAAATTTTAGAGACTAATTTGAAAGATTGTACCATGACAGTACACAGTGCTGTATATGCAGCAGAATACTGTACCTCACTGTGCAGTACTGCACACTGTAACTCAGGTGCATAAAAGGCACTGTTTCTGAAAGTCTGTAATCAGCAATTGTTCTAAAAAGTATGGCATTTGTAAATCAAAACTAAGCTTTCCCTGATAAGAGTGATTGGGTAAGACAACAGAAGCACTTCATCTTTGGTTTCTTTCTTGTCTGACATGGACAGAGAACTTCCATGTGTTGGTGTACTGCGAGAGCAGGATCTCTTTAGGGAAGAATTCGTCCACCTCAGGAGGAATGTCCAGATCTTTACGCTCCATGTAGGACACAACGGTGTCTTTCAGACTGGAGGACAGACAAAAAGAGTGAGTTATTACAGATTTCCATACGTTCAACAAGAACTTTAGACTGTGCAGCATCACCACAATCTTAACCAAGCTCCCACAGACTTTGATCTGCAGTTTTCTGTAGAATATGAAAGCCAGTTATTCACACATTTCTTCATATTCCCCACCAACTGTAAACTGTATGTTAATTTACAAAATATTTTGGATTATAGTAATTTAAGGTTTTTTTTTTAACTTCATGATTAGCACAGTTTTATGAAATGGTCCTTTTTTGTAAACTACATAAAAATTCAGATATTTAAAAAAGAAAAATTAAACTTGCATATATATATATATATATAAAAATATATATATATATATGCAAGTTTATCAGTCATTCACTTGTCCGAGTTATTCTGAAGCAATATTCTCAATATCAGCTTTGACATTTAAATCTGCGTATTTGTGATATTTACCCCGAGGACATTTTTTTTTTTACCTTTATATAGGGCATTTTTTCCCTAATCTGTATAAATGTATGCTTCTTCATTCATTTTAAATTCTTAAATTTGATCAATAAATTCATTTAGAATAATAAGACACTATAGTGCTGTTAATCAATTAAATCATTTACAACAAAATTTACAACTGCATTAAATAATGTGATGATATTGTTTTAAATATTTTTTGAAAATACAAATAAGAAATGTTGGGAAAAAACTGCTACTTTTAAACATGAAACTGAACCGCCAGAAGGTGGCGGCAGGTGACCATCTTAATGAGTTACTGAGTCATTCATTCAAGCAATTCATTCAAATGGCTGATTCATTCAAGAATGAGGCAGTTGTTTATGAATAGGTCATTGAATCTTTGACTCAACCGATTTGTATAAAATGCCGAATCATTCAGTAATAAAAGATGGTTGAGTGTTGCTGTGAGATTCGCTATGGTTCTGCTGTGATCTTTGTTTGGAACCATTTTTGCTGCTGAAACAGAACAAAAACAGTCAATATTGTAAATTGTAAGTGACTTAATATTAACTACTTGTTTATTGAGCTGTCGTATGAAATCAGTCACATTTTCAGTCGTGAAAAGTGCAGCAAACACTGGCATTGCCACTAAAAAACTATTCTCAAAAATCACTGGTTAACATATTTCAATGTTTATTGCTTTAACCGTTATATCACCTACCTCTAGGCACAGCTAAATATATTTTTGGTTATTTTCAAAAAGAAAATAATATATTTCCTCAATTTAAGCTAATATTTTAGGCAATTAATTTAATTTCAGTACTATTATTATTTGTACTACTACAGGAGTCACATCAGTAAGTTATCCTTCATGCGCTTTTTCAGAAAAATTGACAGATTTGGTCAGATCTCTCAAATGGAAATGAAAAGGTTTGATATACATATGGCTCTATACACCTGTACTTCTGTAATTATATGTAAATTATGAACAAGGCAAGACTGAACCTCCTTCAAAAACTCAGAATAAAATCAAAAGAAAAGTGAAATTTCAAAGAAAAGTTGCAGCACTGCTAATATTCCCATCAGGTCTCACCCCCAGTCAGGCTTGAAGGTGTCCGTGGCTTTTGGGTTCTTTAGGACCAAAAGCAAAAACTCATGCATCTCCAACAGAAAGGCATCAGCACTAGACTTCGTGAAAAAACTAGTGAGCAGTCTCTTGTGTTCCTCTTCAGAGGACGTTTGTACTCTTCGCTGATTCCCACAAAAGGGTCCTGAAAGAGCAGATGAAGGAAGTCATTTTCACACACAAACTCAAAGCACAAAGCAGAATACTGTGTTGAGTGTCTTACCCTCTTCAGACGTAGCATTGTCTCAGATTTAAAAGAGCTGAGCAGCTGCCACAGCGCCACACAGTGTTTCAGACTGCACCTGCTCAATGCCTGCACACACAATTATCAATTATAAGGCTACGTTCATATTGTCAGTCCAAATCCAAAGGTTTGTGTATCCGATTGGAATCTGATCTAAAATTATTGACTGTCCACATTGTGTATCGCAATTGTTCAGATCCGATTTGTGTGTCCCATGCCACTCTTTAGTTTTCCGGTTTATCTGCATTAGTTTCTATGGCAATGACTTTGGTAGGTATACGCCAAAAACAACAACAACAACAACAACAACAACAACCGCAACATGGAGAGGTTTGCAATACAGATGTTTTCTTACACATGACGATGTGTATCCACCGCGCTGGACTACTGTGTCTTCTGAGGCAGCAGCAGAGTGGCTTTATTCTGTGTTATCGTCTCCGCCAATCTCAAAACATGTCTCCGTTACATTGACATTTTCTGCTTGTCCGGCACTTTACACAACACGTTTCCTATGACAATATCTGACGTTTTACGTTTTACGTGGCGTGAGAAAGTCACATAAACCACACAAAATCTGATCAGAGCAGTCAGACTGAAACGGATTTCAAGAAATGAGTTTTGAAAAGGATTTTAAACCACATATGAATGTAGCTCAAACGGACTTTTACAAATTGCATTACATGTGATTTTTGGCTGTTCGCTGAATCGGATTGGATTTCAGTCGGATTTCAATCGGATATGCACAAAAATTGGATTTGGACTGACAGTCCGAACGTAGCCTTAGCTTTTCAACTCTGGCCCTTCAAGGTCCATTTCCTGCAACCTTGATCAAACTCTTCTGCCTAAAACTTTCATGTAATCCTGAAGACCTTGATTAGCTTGTCTTGGAGAAAAACCCAGCAGGAAAGTAGATTGACTATTGACACTGCCAGACTACAGATTAGGGATTGAGTCAGAGCGGACAATTAGTTGAATTACAAAAAAACTAGTAAACACTGAGTCATAATACATTTTTCTCTCTTCTGACTGCCGTAATCCATTTCCCTATTTTTCTCTATTTCTAATTTCTAATTTTTTCTATTAAAAGAATAGAAATTATAGAAATGTACCTATGTCATCAGAGAACCCCTTAAAATGTGACAAGGGTACATAAAGTGTTACTTTATTGAATTACTATGTTTTTGAATTCAGAGTGCTACTTTTTAATTCTATAATGCATATTATCTAGCTATTTTTTTTAGCATCTTGCAGCACAAACACATCAAAACATCAAGACATCAAGGAAAAATTCATCTTTTAAACATCTCAAAGCCTCTGCTTTTTGAACACAAGAATGTGTGAACACCCCCCAAAGAGAAACACGTCTGATCAAATTTCAGTGCATCCCTAATCCCCTAACACCACTGCTCTGCACAATCAATAATAAAGAGACCAACCTTGTAGATGTGTGGGCCCATGTGGTCAGTCATCTGTAGCACCTCTTTCAAATAGGTGCTCAGCTGCATGTGTGGCTCTCCCCCTGTCATGGCGAGGAAACCCAGGGCCAGCTGGACTGTGGACAACGACTCACACACATCACTGTAGGACTGCAGCTCCTTCACCAGGTCGTGCTGTGTCAGAGGCTGCAACGGCTCCTTTGAATATACAATCACAACACAGCTTGTGAAATGGTTTAAAATGTTACAAATGTATCTCTGCATTGTAAACATTACAATATACAATTTTAGCTATACAATTAAAAGGTGCATTTAAACAACAAATGTTGATTAAGAGCATTTTCACACTAAAGCTTTTCTTGTGGACCAATGTCTAACAACAATATAACCAAAACAATATATAAGTGGATGGGCGCTGTTGCACTCTATTGCATACATTAGAACATTCGCCAACCAATTAGAATCCAGCATTCAACAGCCCTGTAGCATAAGATACAGATTAAACATGTATTATGCTAAAACAAATAATGTGACTTACTTGTTGAACTTTGGCCTTCACATCTTTTAATATGATCTCATAATTTCTGTCCTGTCTGTTCACCAGTGTCGGAATCCCCTGAAAAACAAAACGAAAATAAATAAATAAATAAAAATTGTCTTATACATCTACTCTGCAGGTTGTCAAGCCTGAAAAACTTGTGACATACATTAATAGTGATATGTGGTTTGCCCTGCAGAAAGCGGGTAAGTATCTGTTGCTGAATCTTGGGCAGATCGTACTCCAGCAGTGTTTCTTGTCCACGTTCCATGCTGTACTGGCAGTTGGACAGCACCAGCGGCAGCAGATCCCGCTCATACTCATAACGGATCACGTGCAGCTCTGTCAGATCAGCTGGGCTTACCGTGTAACTGGAGGAAACAGGACAGAGAATGATATGGAGAAACAGAGGTTGTAACTGGGAAATGTGGTGGATTCAGTGTTGCTACCTTTAACCGCCAGCTCTGACAGGGCAAAAGTTCAGAGATCTGCATTTTTTTTTGTGTGTGTTGCTATGTGGTTGCTAGGATATTCTGGGTATTTACTTACTGGCCCAAGTCAAAAGAGCCCACCACTAATATTGTCTACATTTTAGATATGGCTCAGGACCATAGGACTCCTTCAAAGCAAGTGTTTTTTCCTCATTCGGCATCATTGGGCCAGGTGGATCAAGTGCGATCATTCAGAAAAGTAACAGTTATTATCCACAATCCAGATGATTTGAAAAATCTCCCATATCCACAAACGGTACAGGAAGAGTTAACGAAGATTAATACTTGGGTTATTGGTTTCAATAACCCTACATGAGCAGTGACTACTTTAGCAAACACCACGAATGACATAGAACACTGGCTGAATCTCTTACCCAGACTCCTCTCCGGTGTGTTTTTCCACAGCGTACACAAGGTCATTGTGAAGGGTGATGAGGTAGCTGACAAGGGCAGTGGAGCACAGGCCCAGACCATGTCTCTGCGGCAGCAGCACCTGCAGGTCAGCGTCCAGACCCAGATCTTCCTGAGTGTATTCAGCCGGCAGCTTTATCTCTCCTGACAGAGACAGATGATCTCATGCATCGATTATCAACAGAATAAGACAAAAGACATCTGTCCATGAAACGACTTTACAGTGGTCACTTTGAAAATATATGGATTTCTGAATGAGGTCTGATCTTAATTTAAGTCACAATTATAGACAAATACAATCTGACTATACTAATAACACACAAAAAACTATACATTTCACATTTTACTGAATACATTAAGTAATCACTCACAGCGTATTGTGGAGAAAGTAAGCATCAGTCCAGAATTTTCTACATTTGTAGACCGGGTATCTTACAGTGGATTCATGAATACCCAGGTAACAGTGCAACAGTGCAAGAAAGTCTCAAAATCCAAATGAATCAAATGAGATCGACTCAAATCAAATGCACAAATGCACACTTGTCACCTGATCCACAAATGCACATCTTTGTTGCATGCGCAAATGATGATACACTTACACAAAAGACAACATTTGTATTCACAAAAATGTCTCTATTTGTACAAATTGCTGAACATTCATTTAATTCTGAATTTTGCACACGCAAGTTGAAAGGCATTAGGTTGTGGATCGTAAAACATATCTGCAACATTTATCAAGTTCATGGATAATTGTGTATGCATTCGTTAATCGTTTTGAGTCTAATTTCATCCCATAATGATGTAGCATAATGAGAGATTTATAAGCAATCTTTTGTATTTTTTATCATTTTTGACGTGTTACAATGTGAAAAAAAAAAAAAAAGTATCAAAACATTTTTGGGACGTTGTTAGACTCTGGGTGAGTAAAGTCAGTAAATTTTAGTCCAATGCAATAACAGTAACTAGCATTTTCAGGTACGGGAAAATACTCTCCGGGTCAAAATAACCCAAACACAACATGAGGGTTAATGCAATTTTAAGGATTTTGTGACCTTAATTTCAAAGTGCAGAGCACCCACACTTCCATTCTCATCTCCTTAATTGACTAAAAGTCATAAAAGTCATAACACAGAGGTTCACTTTACTTTATCCAGCCTGCTCTGTCAATGATCACTCAGTGTCTTCAATACAATTTTGAAAAAGTGCAACTTTTCGGGTCAGATTGTGTTTGTCTATAATTGTGACTTGGATGAAAATCAGACCAGATTTTGTCAATGCAGAAGTCCAGTTTTTTT
Organism: Ctenopharyngodon idella; assembly: GCF_019924925.1. NCBI lineage: Eukaryota > Metazoa > Chordata > Actinopteri > Cypriniformes > Xenocyprididae > Ctenopharyngodon > Ctenopharyngodon idella. The sequence goes on along the minus strand of NC_067222.1, from coordinate 47,138,309 downwards.
CAAAGGGTTCACAGACGTATTCTTGCCACTGTAAGTAGCAGTTGGCTTACCTGTGGTAGCCAGAGATACCCTGATTTGGTTCCATGTTGACAAAAAGATTTTTATGCGCTTTTCATACCAGGCAGAGAGTGAATCTGTTGAATGAAAACATGACACTATCACTGTGTTTTCAATAATGGCATATACTTGAATGATTACTAAGCACATTTAAATCAACCATCAGCAAGCTTACTTAATCATAGCTACTTTATCATAACTCAATAATGAATGACCCTAAGACGACACTTAGCCATGGCAAATCATCTCTTAAATTTCTAATATGGCCAGTACCTGCTTTCTGGCTGTGCAGGAACTCTCCTATGGTGCTGTAGGTTAGGTCTGTCACATTCTGGAACTTCTTTACCAAATCCCTCTGGAGAACCAAGATATCAGGAAGGAATCTCACCAGCCGAAGCTCTGCTTCCTAAAATAAACAGCTAGTTACCATGACTGTAGTCTCAGTACTGGTATACCCACAGACAAAACTATCACATCTAAACTATCACAACTAAACTAACTACACAACTTCAGATAGTTTTTTTTGTCAATGTAGTCATGTTTATCCAACTGTACGTTCAGTTTAACTAATGTAATCTGTACATTATTTAGGAAACAGTTTTTCTGTGCTTTCTCTACATATTTTTACCATTACTTTAATATATTTTTTATCACAGCAGATAAACCCACCCCTAAAACAGCATGTTAAATAAAAAACAAATTATGGCTGGTCCTTTATATGTCAGTCAGACTAACATCAAAGTGGACTAGACTGTGCTCATAGCCAAAAGTCTGGCTACACAACACTAGGGGCTTTCGCACCGGAGGAACCTTTTCATAGTTTTTTAGAACTATTAGCTGAAGCACCCGGATTTTTCTGTGTTTTCACCACAGGAACTAGGAATGATTTTAGTTCTAAAAACTACTCCTACTTCAGATTAAACCAACACTATAGGAACTATCAGTGACGTAAGTGTACGTTGACTGTTCAAACGCATGTCAAGCACCTGCCATTTTAAAAAAGCCGTGTAAACATATTTACTTCACGAACATGGAAAACAGCGATTACGCCATTTACCTGTTGTCTGTAGGGTTGTGTTCTTTTCTCCAACTCAATGATAATGATACTGTCATAGGAGATTTCGTCTCTTAGCCCCACTTTTTTCTCTTTCAGTCATGTAAATTATGCGTTTACATTCCATCACCGTTATCATGAAACCCACGACACACAACAAACACAGCTCCGATCACAGCATCCTCCATCCACCGTTTTTTAGTGTTTGTAAACGCCGCACTTAAAGACGTCGCTGTCGGCTGTTTCAGAGTTCCTATTCCCAGTGCGAATGCAAACAGGAACATGTCTCGGGGAACTATCCTAGTGGCTAGTTCCTATAACGGAGTTCCGAGAAGTATTCGGTGCGAAAGACCCTATAAACAATCCGTCTAGGAAGTAGCTGTAGTTGTTCAGCTATCTTACCCTCTGAAGGAACCTCCAGAGCACAGGCAAAGTGTCCCGGCCATTGTTCTGCTCTACAATGTGGGTCAGACTCAGCATTGAGACCTTCTTCCTGCAGCTCCAGATGGATGAATTATGGATGAGGGAGTTACTTGGCAGAGAACGCAGGAAAAGCCCTGGTTCCCCAAATGTCAACTTCATCACCGGATTAGAAGACACTCGCTCATCTTCCCTGATGAAGGCATTCACTTCCTTTAGATTATGCTCCAAAACCTGAGAGAAAAAGAAAAAACAAATGATGGAAAACAGCTTCAACTAATAATCATTTCAAATAATCAGCTAATCTAGCGTTATTAGAAGTACTCGACTACTGAGGTCATTAATACAACAACTAATCAACAGCTCTTAATTGACCACTCAGCTTTTGCTTTATGTTAGGTCCCATGTAGTGATGGGGAGTCGACTCCAAAAGAGTCGATTCCTCGACTCTGAATAGCCCTAGAGTCGGGGTCGACTCCAGCACAGGAATCGACTCTCGGTGTCGACTCTGTTGCTGTGTCCGAAACCACTCACTTGTTTACTGATTCTTGAATCCATAGCCTATATAAAATAAGGAGTGAACGAAATGAAGCGAGGAATTCGGACACTGACGAATCGTGTTAGAGAGCTGTCGCAGAAACTTTGTCACATACATTTATCCTACATGTAACGTTAGCTTACTTTAGAAACAGATAACAGTCATAGTGACTTTAGTTTGTAATTATACATATCCCCGTGCCAGCTTAGTATTGATAGTAGCTTATAATGCAATAAATATAGATTTGATTTTCTATGGTTAACTGTGTTCATAATCATTAAACTAACCATACATAATAAAAAAATTGTATTGTATTGATTTTATTATCTCCTGTCCAAGCACTTTTAAGACAATGATGTGTTGAGTGCCATCACCCGACCATTATAATGAGATGAATTCATTAAAGAATCCCTTCTTTCTCGTTTATTTAATTCTGACATAATATTCGACCACAGATGTGTTTCGTGACTTTTCTCTCTGTAAAATTAGGTATCTGCAATTAGCTAGGTAGCAACATTGATACTCATCAAGTCATCGCTAAATTGGACTAATTTGGACAGTCTCGCTAAACGTGTGTTGTTTTAATGAGGGTATTTTAAGACTTCGCGTTGGGGAAAGATAAACTAATTAAGTGTGTAAGGACTGCCATCTTCCCTTATTTATGACCCTGTTTTGATGTAAAGTAAATGGAGTTGAGGAGTCGATTCCATCGACTCCTACAGTGGGAGTCGGAGTCGACTCCAAAAAACCTGGAATCGAACACCCTTAGTCCCATGTGATCAAACTACTCAACAATGAAAAAAGTTAAAATTTAAACTAAAATTTGTTGATTAGTTTTAGACGCAATGAAAAATGAGGAAAATAAATGGAAATATCAATTATGATTTACACAACTAAAGAAACCAAGAAGTTAAGAACTAAGTTGCATAATTCATTCTGGGTGCTGCGATTTACTAAAAGATGGCATGTTGTTTACCTTCAGCTGATGCGTGATGACATCAGTATTCATGGCATTTTCCCATGCATTTCTTGCATCTTTAGTGGAAAGGTTCTGATCATAAAGAACAGGCCCTGTTTAGAATAACAAAATGTTACATTTCTTGAATTTCTGAGGCAGGAGATCAATTAGTTGCAAAGTAAGGTGAGTTGTGGGAGCTCTTACACTGGCTGGTTTGATGGGGCTCCAGGAGACTGTGGATGGTCAGATGGATGGTATTGACTGTATCATCCACCCCTTTGCCCAGAGCTCTGCTCAGCTGCTCCATGTCCTTCAAAAGATGGGCCATCAGGAATGGACCAGGATGCAGCACAGCAGGCTTGATGATCTGCATGACACTCTGGACAGAATCATGAAAGTATGAAATATGAGATGTGCTTGATTCTTCCTCTGTTCTTTGCATGTGTATTTGATCAGAATGAGTTGTCTGAGATATCTCAATGTCTCTATGCATCACATGTATCAATACTCAAAACCACATTTAGCAAATTATCACAAATAATTAAATACATATCATGAATTGCTTAAATTTAATTAAAACTATGGCAGGCAGAAAGAATGTAATACCTGTGGGTTGTTTTGAGCTCCCAGCAGCAAGGACATGTGTGTGAGCAGTCTGAGAAGAGCGAAGGGGGCAGGTGACATATTCTTAGTGTCCTGCATGTCAGGATGGTCACGACGTTGTGCGTCGCCCAGAATATGTCCCGACTTAGTACGGTCCCCTCTGCAAAGAGGAACAATTGCCTCAAATTTATTATACAACTGACTGAACAATTACCTCAAAAACTGGAGGTAATTAGGATCATCTTGAGAAAAAAACAAAATGTGTCACCACAAATTACTATTAGTAATGGCAAAATTTAAAATCAAGACCAAAACCGGTACCAAAAACAGGCAGCCGTATATGCAAGGGATGATGTGTCAGGTGGTACAACCAGATATTTGTAATTATATATCTACCCATACTGTTTTTATCAGTATTTGAGAGATTCAAATTCAAAAAGCTTTTTTGTCTATCCCCACAGGGGTAAAAAATTGTCTTTCGACTATCGCAATTAATCGTGTCCAAAATAAAAGTCTGTGTTTACGTAATATGTGTGTGTGTTCTGTGTATAATTATTATGTATATATAAATAAATACACAAACATGTATAGATTTAAGAAAAATGTTATATTTCTATATAAAATATTTATATATAATATAAAGTATATATATAAATATATTTATTTATTTATACATGCATATATTTCTTAAATATATACATGTATGTGTGTGTATTTATATATACATAATAATTATGCACAGAACACACATATATTACGTAAACACACACTTTTATTTTTGGACAAGATTAAATCGCGATTAATCGGTGTGCAGCCCTACTTTAGACAAAGGCTCAACAAACAATACAAGAAACAACCATACAACAATAATTTAAAATAAAATTCACCAAAAAAAAAAAAAGAAAAGAAAGAAAAACATCTTAAGATCCTATTTCGATTTGCACTAAGTGAAAATAGCATCCCTTGTGGGCAAATGCTATTTACACTAGCTCCACCCACTAATATCTGGTTGGGCCACTCAAGTTTTAAAAAAGAGGCACAAAATTCAATGTCTTCAGTGGCGCAACAGTGACAGATCTGGCTTTTAATGCGATCCATGCGGGTTCAATTCCGCCTTTTGCCAAGCTTGCATTTATTTTTAATAAAAATGAAAATAATGTTCTAAAAGTGGAAATAAACTGTGAATGAGTGTTTAATAATACTAAAAGTGTTTATTGGGTAGGGTTAGGGGAAGGTCTAGGGAGGGTTTTTACTCTCCCAATAAGGCAGCATCCATTTAATAATTTTAATAAACATAATCATTTACACTCTATGATATTATTGCATCCTGTTAATGTACAAAAATACTGAGGTACAAATAGTATCTACCAATATAAAGTATACACTGTGTTCCAAATTATTATGCAAGTGACATATCAATAGGATTTCAGTACAATAAACAATCAGATTTTTGTTTTTCTAAGAAAGTGTTTGTTTGTTTATTTATCCATGTCTTTTTAGATAACTGGTATCAATCTCAGACAAAATAATTTGCCAGGTCTACTTAGGTAAATGGAAACCCTACTTAGAGGTTGTTCCACATTATTAAGCAAGTCACAGTTCTCATGCAATATGGGGAGGAAGAAAGATCTTTCTGAAGATGAAAAGCATGAAATGGTGCAATGTTGTGCAAAAGGCATGAAAACAACTAATATTGTGTGAAAACTGAATGCAGATTATTGAACTATCATAAGATTTGTGAGTGATTTAGAGCACAGCAGATAAAGGCTTATTAAGGAAAGTTTCTGTCAAAAAAATTAATTGTATTAAAAGGGCAGCTATACCAGCCAGTGTTGAGCAGCAAAAAGGTATTTGAATCTGCTGGTGTCTTTGGAGTCTTGAGAACCTCTCCATGCAGGCTGGCAGTTGTGTGTAAAATTGCATTTTAGCCACCACTAACCAAACCTTGCAAAGAGAAACATTTACAGTGTGTATAGAAATAAATTTTCAAACAGTTTTATTGCTGTGGTGTTTTTTTCAGCATGGGATAGTGCATAGTGCATTGTATTTCAGAAGGCACTATCCTTCTTTTTATACCATAGTTGAAAATGGCCAGTTATAAACTCCACATATCTTGATGAAGTCATTTTGACACCCTAAAGGGACCTTCCATCTCACTTCCCAATATTCCAGTCCAAATCATCACCCGCCAGCTCCCTGCTAACGTCACAGTCTTGTTGGAACGTGGTGGCCATTCACCATCCATCCAGAAATCCATCCATTTAGACCATCCATTGTAGTATGGCATTCGTCAGTGAATAAAACTATTTAAAAATGAGTCTTCATGTACAGTATTTCTGAACCCACTGTAAATGTTTCTCTTTGTGAGGTTTGGTTAGTGGTGGCTGAAATGCATCTTTACGCACAACTGCTAGCCTGCATGGAGAGGTTCTCAAGACTCCAGAGACACCAGCAGCTTCAAATACCTGTTTGCTGCTCAACACTGGCTTTTTTTTTTAATAGCTGACATTTTAACTTTTTTGACAGGAACTTTCCTTAATAAGCCTTTATCTGACCAAATTCTGCTGTGCTCTAAATCACTCACAAATCTTATGATAATTCGATAATCTCCATTCAGTTTTCACACAATATTAGTTGTTTTCATGCCTTTTGCACAACATTGCACCATTTCATGCTTTTCATCTTCAGAAAGATCTTTCTTCCTCCCCATATTGCATGAGAACTGTAACTTGCTTAATAATGTGGAACAACCTCTAAGTAGGTTTTCCATTTACCTAAGTAGACATGGCAAATTATTTTGTCTAAGATTGATACCAGTTATCTAAATAGACATGGATAAATAAACAAACAAACACTTTCTTAGAAAAACAAAAACCTGAATGTTTATTGTACTGAAATCCTACTGATATGTCATTTGCATAATAATTTGGAACACAGTGTAGATAGCATCTATTTACTATTTACTCTTATTGCAAAGAACTGATACTTTTACATGGTGTAAATAGAATATATTGCTATTTTCACTTAGTGTAAATAGCATCTATCACTAAGAAAATATGGTATTTTCACTTAGTGTAAATAGCATCTAATTGAGCATCTATTGCTATTTGCACTTGGTGCAAATAGCCGCTGCCTTAAAATATAAATAGCATCTAACTGAGCATCTATTGCAAATAGCCGCTGCCTTAAACAATGGCAGTTGGAATAAAGGTCTTCTTATACATGGCCTTTTTTACCAAAGGTACTTTATACCATCTACCTGATGGAATTACCTGAAATTAACTATACAGGGGATGGGAAGTATCTGCCACAATAACGGAGGTTTTCCTTTTTACTGCACCAGTATAAAGATCAGCCAGAGGTACTTGTTTCTCACCGATAATTTTACCAGCCATGTTTATAATCCTTTATATCCTTTTTTGCAATTATCAGAAAGAGAGTTGAACCAGGCTACAATGTTAAAATTGAGCACAGATTCAATGAGTGATTTATACACTATCAGAATGTCTTTATCAATGTTAAAACTCGATTGAGAAAAATTGTAACATTTCTTAATACTACAATACTACTAAAATAATAAAAATACTACTAAAATACTTCTACAGCCTTTAAAGTATTAATCTTGGTTAATTTGGTTGTCTTCATATATTTATGCATTTTTAACTTTTCAAATTTGCATTAGTAAATGTATTATGAACAGACAAGAATTAACAAGAACAGCTAATAAAATAACAATAACCTATATTAAGAAATGCTAGAAAAAAAATTGATGTCCATTGTTAGTTCATGATACCCAATGCATGTTAAAAAAATTTACTTATTGTAAATTCTTACTAGAAATTCATACTTGGGCACAATTATATTTGTCTGCAAAACTATTTATAAGCATTTATGTTTAAACCTTTAGATGAAAAGTTTTTAAGATCATGAGAAACATATTTAGTCATGTGTTCAAACTTTGTAGTGAATTGGCTGGCTGTGACAATGGTCAATTATATAGTTTAAAGGTTATTATATTAAATATTTAACTGCAGAATGTAGCAATTGTTCAATCAGAATCAAATATTTCAGAGAGATAGCTAATAAATTATATTTAACAAAACTAGACAGAATAAAAGACGAACAACAATTCTCGGCAAAAGTAACTTACTGTATCTGCATGGTTTGGAAACCCTGAACAGGGTTGTGGTTGAGGCCACCTATTTGTGCATTACAGTCTGGACAGCGACCAACTTCCATGGGTCGACCGCACTGGACATATGCATGAGGAAATATTTTTATAATTTTAAGAAAATGACTCAATCTAATTCTGTGTTCTGAGACAATATATAGATAATGCAGTGATGATAAGCCAAATCATGGGAATTAAATCACATGACCCTACCTCACCAACAGTGCATGGATGACCATTAGGACAGACTGTCAAGATCAAAAGAACAACAGAGATTAGGAAATTATAAAAAAAAAAGTGATATCTAAGCTGAATGCCTTCTTAATGTCAAAGACCTGTCAAAATTCCACCACCCTTAAAGCAATTCTATTGGCTCAAAGTAGAAATTCTACAATAATTACATGTTAGTTATGTACTCTTAAAAATCAAAATGTGTAAATCAAAAAGAGTTTCCCTTTTACTTTATTAATACATGTTCCTAGTTTTGTGAACAATTCTTCAGTAAAAATGTTCAGCAATACTGCTCTCAACGTGCTTTCGGAAATTTCCTACTTCCCACTTCTAAAGTCATTCAAGTGCTTTTGTTTTTGGAAAGAACAGGAGTCATGGAGGACACCAGGTTTATTCTTGCCTATTTATTGGGAAAATCATATTAAATCCAAAATGATATTTAGCGCCCCATTCATTGACAACCATATAAACATTTACCGTGCCATCTTTGTCTGGACTAGAACTTTGGTCAAATACAAATTTGTCTGGAATTTCAGCAATTTTTGCTGTGCATAAAACATACAATATGCTTTAAATGATTACTCATATATGTAAACATGCACTTTAATGAAAGGAAAAGGTGATGCAGTTGTTGAAAAAAATAATAAAGCATACGAGTAACAGCAGCAATCGTTCTCCCCTCTGCCATGTTTAAAGTTTATGGCCTGCCCAACTTGGTAACTTGGGTATCAAAATTATCCACGAGCTTCCCAGTGGTAAATACGACTTGAGAGGTCGTTCAAGTTTTAATTATTAATTGACATTTATGATAATTCAGATTATTAAAGCATGTGAAGGCAGCATAAAATATGGTATTTTAGGCATCAAAATAGAAAAATACTCGATATATTAAAAAATGATATTTGTCTGTAATACCCAGGCAAACAATGTCAAATATATTCTCCTATATTATGAAAGTTTTGATTATGAATTTCTGTTTAATTATGATTACATTAACATGAGGTATAACAAGCTAATGTGATTTAACTTGGCATTTCTGATCAGGCATTAGCCACTGGGTGCATAGAATTTTCACAGGTCTTGAATTTAGCATTACACTGGATTCTGTGGTGCTATAAAATTTGTCACTCACAATACCACTGAAGCTGTCCCATGGCCTGCTGGGCAACAGCCAACATGTCATCAGGCATAGTTGGGATGAATGAAGCCTGTGAGGAGAACATGATAGAAACATCACAATTCGGACACATTCCAGTCACAGTGTGACTCCATGTCAAAGCGTGAAGGGTTCGTACCATCATGTTGTTTGTGGACAGTGCCAGCCGCTGCAGTGGCTGCAGTAAAGGCAAATTTCCACACAGCAGGACTGCAGCCATATGCACTGTGACCTCCACCAGTACAAACTCTCTGCCTGATGTCTGAGGTTGTACACGCAGAGCATGCAGTTGATTATTCACCAGCGCTTCAGCAAACACCCTCATTTCATTATTGACGAAGATGTCCGAGCTTCTGATAAAATCTCCAAGGCCAGCACATTGCTACAGAAAACAAACACAACATGAATATCAGGCATAGATACATTTATCAAAAACTGACTCAGGGGACCAAGTTTCTGATCATGCCTAAACATAGATGGTGGTCATGTGTCAATGTAGTCATCTGTGTAATACTGTAAATGCTTTTTGAACTGGGGTACAAAGTTGGACCAGAGTTTTGAGCTCTGGAACTTACAGTATGTTGACATCAAGCTCTTTAATCTCAAAATATGAAAGAAAGTAATCCTTTTAATCATGACTTTTTAGTATTAATTATTGTTCTCTTGTACTTTTGAACATCTATAAACTGTGTTGTGTTTTTACCTCAGGTTTAGGGTGCATGTTGGTGTTTCCAATTCTGTACAAGGAGGTGACTTCTCTGAACAAAGCCATTAGCAGATAAACAGCTTTCTTCATGGGTGTGCAGTTGCAATCCTTCAAACAAAGATGTTTCGAAAGACATGTCAACTGATCAGCACTGATAGAGCAGTTTAACAGTGAGGAAGGGAAATGCCAAGAATTTGACTGCATATTAAGCATTTAATTACACTGTTCATGTAGTGGACACACAAGACATCTGAAGACACAACACAACAGAAAGCATGTCTTCATGGACTGTGCCACCTTTGGACTTTATGGGTGTGGCCAACGGTGCCAAGGGGGGATTTGTAAGATTGAAAATATCCAAAGATATTTCAAAATGAACAAAGACGTTTGCTTTGCTGTTTCAACCCCTTCTCTCTTGCTACAAGGGCCATTTGGAAGGCACAAAGGTGTTGATAGTGATCAAGGCCTATAGGCCAAGATGTGTGTATCACATCAGGGGTCTACAAATTGTCACACCTTTTAGTACAGTGGGGGAAGTTTTAATCTTCTGATTGGTCAGTTTGAATGTCTCACATTTGGGTTTGGTCACATGGTCAAAGAGGGGATAAAAGAAGATTGTAACTGTTGCTTTGTTTCTTTTTCTGGGCTCTCTCTCTCATTATTGTCACACTATAGCAACGCTCTCCCACATATATTGCTATTACAACTGAGCTTATTTCTGTCAGAGGTATAAGTTGCAGTGGGTGGTAATAGACAAGAAATGTACAGTTTTCTACCATGTTGCTGATAACGTTTTCTTTAGTCATTCGGCAACCCTGCAGCCTGAACTGTAGGCATGACACAACTGCCTTGCTACTGTCTAATTGGGATTTCCCATGTTACTGAACAGAAATTCTGTTAATGGTCACTGCCAGGGTCAGAAATGAACTTTTCAAAGGGACAATCTGATATCCAGGAGCATTTTTTATTTACCTTCGTAAGGGCAATTTTTATAATTACTACATTAAATGTACATGTGCTCTCTTTTATATCAAATACTTGAATTTAACCAACTACTTTAATCAATCAGAGTAATATAGAACTGCTACCAATACAATTTTACCAACATCGACAAAAGCCATCATTACACTGCAAAGGTGGAACAGAAGCTGCAAGTGACATGACATTTACAGTACCTGTCAAAGATTTGGAAACATTACAATTTTTTAATTTTGTTGAAAGAAGTCTGTTATACTCATTGGGCTGCATTTATTTAATCAAAAATACAGTAAAAACAGGAATATTGCAAAATTATCACAAATTAAAAGAACTGTTTTCTATTTGAATATATATATATATATTTTTGAATTTATATTTTTATTTTGAACCTCAAAATAACATACAATACAGTATAACACTGTATTAGTCTTTCATATTCCAACAGCCTTGACAATTATTCAATTTTAATTATGTCAGACACATTATATAGAGAATGAAAACAAATACACCTAGTACAGGGGGAGGAAGAAGAGTAAAAAAATAAATAAATAAAAAATAAAAATAAATAAACAAACAAATATAAAAATAATAGGGAAAGGCAGAGATGAACACAGGGTGGATGTGATAGTATAGCTCATGATCACTGGAGTATTAAAGGCATTACAGGAGCCCACCTCATTAAGAAAATCGTTTTCTGAAGTCGTAATGCATATATGATTTGTTCCATTTTGTACAACATACTTTTTGAATCCAGGCATTGTATGATGGGGGGTCAGGTTTTAACCTTCTGCATGTAATACATTTGATGACTGCAGCGAATAGAATTTGTAGTAAATATATTTTAGCTCTACCCTCAAAGCCCTCTGGACACACACCTAGAAGGGCTATTATGGGGTCTTTGGGGATTTTAAATGGAAGATTTCTTTAAGGGTGTCAAATATATCTTTCCAGTAATTTCTTAATTTTGGACACAACCACAAAATATGGGTGTTATTTGAGTATATTTTAACATGTAATTTATTCCTGTGATGTCAAAGCTGACATTTTAGCATCATTAACTCCAGTCTTCAGTTACATGATCCTTCAGAAATCATTCTAATATGCTGATTTGCTGCTCAATTAACATGTATTATTATTATTATTATTATCATCATCAATGTTGAAAACAGTTGTGATGCTTAACATTTTTGTGTAAATGGTGTTACTTTTTTCAGGGTTCTTTGATGAATAGAAATTTCAATGAACAGCATTTATTTGCATTTATTAAAATTATTTTTTAAATGTATTAAAGCATTTATTAAATAGATATCTTTTGTAACATTATAAATTTATTCACTGTCACTTTAGATCAATTTATTGCATCCTTGATGAATCAAAGTATTAGTTTCTTACTTTTTTTTAATTCTACCACAAATGTTTGAATGGCATCATTGTTTCAACAAAAATGTTTTCACCATTGATAATAATAATAATAATACTAATAATAAGAAATATACAGTCAGAGAGCACAAGTACTGAACCAAACTCCAGCATTTTCAGTGGTGACTGAAAACACCTCTGATTGCCCATTTCATTCATAACAGGAACATCAACAGAAATATGTGTGATTGGTTATAATGCTCAATGCAGCAAAACACAAGTAAAAAGAAATCTGATGCAATGTGAGCAGAATGTAATGTCGCAATTCACACTTTTCATTCATTTTTACATTTCACTTAAATCGCAACAGCCATAACAGATACAGTTTAAATTGTGTAGGGTCCTATTTAAACCCTTATCTTGAATATATATTTTTTTCTTTTTGGTGCCATTTTTGCCACAAGCACTCATTTCTGACGCTGGTCACTGCCACACAGATGTATGGCCTATAGGAAGCTCCCTAGGTTTTGGAACACAGTGTTTATGTGTTATGTGTGCGTGTAAAGGAGTAAATAAATACCTCAACGGCTTTCTGTATTCCATTCATGTTGCAATCTAGCATCGCTTTGGCTACGGCATCTCTAATAGTTTTGTAGTCCATTCCACATGCCAGATACTGGTCAATCTGGCTGCCATCTTCATTCTGAGAGAAATACATTTAGCAGTTAAAGCACAAATACTCATATCAGAATTATGAAATTAAATCAACTAAAACCCACCGACTCAAGAATCTCCTGAGGAAATAGCCACCTGAACCCTTCCTGTGGCAGAAGTTTCTGGACATATTCAACCCCATGAAGACTGCAGATCTTTCTGATGAGGTAAACCCTGTACCAGTCATTTCTGCTCTGGCAGCACAGATCAACCACACTGTTAAAAAACCTTGGACCAGAAGGCGAAGGATCATCGTGTACACCTAAAATGAGGAAACCAATATCAATATCAACAGAAACATTATTTAAAAAATCCTAAAATAAAAAGGTCCTAAAATAAGGTTATATTTTTATGCACAATATAATATTTTTTGTTTCTTTTGATTTTTGGGTTAAATGCGACTAGTACATGTTCTTGACAGGTTTCATGAGATCATGTTAGGCACTAAAGTACAAGCACTAAAGACTTGTATTCACCAGCACTAATCACTCTGTTGACTAGCAGATCAGCAGCCATATCCAGGCACAGTCGAACTCTGGCCACCTGCTGCAGGTGCTCTATCGATGCAGCGTGCGCAGATACAGAATCAGAGTGAAGGAACTCCAGCAGAAAGCGTGTTTCCTCCTGCAAACAGGCCTGCTGCTCCGCCACAGAGTGCCACTGTGTCCGATCATACATCGAGTCCTGCAGACACAGGAGATTTCTTAAAAATCAACCTTAAAACATACATTTCCTTTAGCACGTAACATTCTCTTTACATTTTTACATCTTTAAGCATAAACTTTAAGCATAAACAAAATTTGGTTAGGGTTATGCTTAAATTACAAAATACACTTTCACTACGCGTCAAAGGTTTGGGCACACTAGACTGAATTTATTGTTTACATAGACTCAAAACATTTTGATCTAAATGGTGCATGAAATTAAATATTTGAGATTGAATGGATGGTGAAGGAAAAGCATTAAGGTTTTCAACAAACATGTAAACTCTTCCAATACCTCTTCTGAGAGAAGCCTAGAATATGCAGAGATAGAATCTAGAAAACATCAACTTGTTGTAAAATATGGCAAGTGAACTGAGTTGGTGAGGGCAGTGATATACACACCTCCAAACAGTTTATGTACAAGGAATATAGTTCAGTTTTATCAGTCTCCTCTATGATGTTACTTTGCTCAACTTCTGTCAGATGCCGCTGAAGATAGTGCTTCACATCATCAAAGCTGAAATAAGAGAAGACAAAAATGATTATATTCATAAATGTGTTAGAAGGGTGCCTTTACCTTTTACGCAAAGAAAATATATTATATATATATATATATATATATATATATATATATATATATATATATATATATATATATATATTAGTTTAATGTATTGAAAATTATACAGAATAATATATTGGGTTCTATATTAAAATATATTCAATTATACATAAGAAATTGCTGCTTTTCATATATTGAAAAATATGTGACAATATATTTTTATATACATGCTTTACTCAAAGTTATAAGTTGTTAATACAAAGACATACAAAGGTGTTGGGACAACGATAGACTGTGTCATTTGAAGTGTTTGCTTCAGTTGAGCTCTTGACCCTTTACTTTTTGATGTTAGTTTTTTTCTGGCTGCTGTAACTGTGTGTCTGTAAGGCATTTAGACACACAGACATCAAAAATCAGTGTATGAATTTCAACAACGGTGACATGTTAATTCTGGGAGCCACGGATGAGTTTCTAGTTCCTAGAATGCATTGCAGCATGAAGCATGTCATCGTTATTGAGATTCATATGCTTACTCTTGATGTCTGTGTGTGTCTAAATGACGCAGTAGTTCAAAATATTTAGAGGAAAATATATTTGTGGAAACAACACTCCTGGCTCTCGTCATAGTCTCATTACAGGGTTGGTAGAGCAATATTTAAAATTATTTAAAGCTACAGTCCGTAACTTTTTTTGGTTAAAAATGATCCAAAATCAATTTTTGAGCAAGTACATAACCAGGTAGTGTTCAAAACTATCTCCTTACCTTATTCACAACAGTTGTAATAATGTTTTATAATAAAATTGGTACTGGTGGGTTTCCGCGGGAAATTCGAGCATGCAGCCATTCGTCATTACGTCACGTCTGTAAACAGAAAGGAAGGAGTCCCTGCTATGATATGCATATAGGATGCTGCTGGTAGCGGATCATAGCCTTTTCTCACAGCAGCTGAAATAATTAAACTTATCATTTTGATGGTGGATTGTAATCCAGATGACAATCATCAGTGACAACTGGCGATTAACCCATAATCAAAAGCAAAAGACTTCGGACTGAGGGGCTACAGAAATTGAAATCTACAGGTAACACTAACACACACTCAATACACATAGTCACGCAATGTTGATGTTGTTAACATTAACAATTTGAGAACAAAGTATAACAGTAATAATAATTTGCATGGTTTGACGTGATCCGAGCTAAGCGATCCTTAGATTTAATCACCACTGGCAGCGCGATTTATTGTAGGCCTAATGCTGTTTTCCTTAGTTGGTTAGAACAAAAGTGGCAGAACATTACTTATCTGTTCAGACATTTTCCGGTGAAAATTCTTATTTTGGTCATACTTCGAAGACGTAGAATCTGTGATTCCGTACAGTATCCACACCGACGTGGTGACTGACACCAAATATTAGATTCATCCACGCTGAGCAGCCGGGCCGATGCACAACGCATGTAAAGATAATAATTCCGCATATAACCGCAATTGCAGGTTTCAAACAGAGATGGCGAAATTTATTAATGACTTAATGCACTTTTTATTAGTAATAAGTGATAAGCTATGTTATGATGACACCATCAGTAAATAACCAACAGATTATCCCCAGAGATTTTCTTGGCGTTCTTTGCCATAGCAAATGTGCCTAACATTATAGCAGCCAGAGAAAAACTAACATTAAAAAGTGAAAGGTCAAGAGCCCAATTAAAGCAAACACGAAGCAGTTTATCGTTGTCCCAACGTCCAAACGAAGCAGTCTATCGTTGTCCCAACACTCTTTATTTGTCTTTATATGAACTTGTAACTTTGAGTAAAACCTTGTGAAATTTAAGGCAATCAGTTTCAGTGTAAAATATACTGCCTTTGTTTAGCAAAAAAAAGGCAACTCCCAGCATCAGAATTTTTAAAATCAACTAATTTGAG
This sequence comes from Ctenopharyngodon idella, assembly GCF_019924925.1. Lineage (NCBI taxonomy): Eukaryota > Metazoa > Chordata > Actinopteri > Cypriniformes > Xenocyprididae > Ctenopharyngodon > Ctenopharyngodon idella. Next base: position 47,122,179 of record NC_067222.1, on the reverse strand, counting down.
TTTAACCAATTAGACTTTACATGTTTTCAACATGTACCCTTAAGTAACACCAACACAACTTTCCTCGTAAACTCAACTCAAATACTTTGTGTAGCAGAAACATAACTCACAGTGAAAGTAACTCATACATATACATTAGTGTAACAGTAAATATACTGTCACATATTTTTCAATATATGAAAAGTGGCCATTCCTTATTTATTATTAAATATATTGTAATATATTAACAAAATATATTATTCTGTATATTTTTCAGTATATTAAACAAGTCAATATAGTGATCATAAATATTAGAAGCCCTGAACTCACCTGTACTTGAGTAGGAGTTTCAGCACCACTGAACGCACCACTGGATTTTTATCCACAGAGTCATCGAAGGGAGAAAGAGCCTTAGTCAAGAACCTCCGATCTTTCCCTGAGAGCACAAGGAACAACGTTCTGATCATTTATTGATCCTAAGCAGAATCTAGTTCTCCACACACATACATAAACAGATGTACCTCTGATTTGAGGGAGCGAACAGGCCTCTACCATCAGCAGGGACAACAGGTGGAGTATGATGTCATTGCTGGGAGGAGTGTTGTCTTTGAAGCACACGGTGGACACCAGATCAATGAAGAAAGCATTACATCGCATTCTGAACAATGCATTTTGTTTGATGAGATCCCTAATGACCAAAAAAAGCACACAATCTTTTAGACTGATAGAGAGAGAGAGAGAGAGAGAGGGAGAGAGAGAGGCAAAAAGATAAAGCACAACTATTCAGCACAGTGTTTTATGGTGTGTTTAACAGACAATTATTAGATTACCGTATTTCCTCAGAGGCCTTGAGCTCAAAGTTTTCAGGCACTTCCTGTACACACAGAGGGCAATGCATCTGACCGGGCACCAGCCACTGTTTGATGCAAATTAGGCAGTAGATGTGGTCACAGGGAAGACTCAAAGGGTCTCGAGGGTCTCCCATGCACACTGGACAAAGCTGAATGCCAAACCTGGGTAAACAAACAGTAGCTGCATTTACATGTATCCTAATAATTTATTTGTAATTGAACCAGTAGTCTGGTCAGAATAAAAGTCACATGTAACCACGTCAATTGGAATGAATTGGCCAAATCTAACTGAAATTTCATCCGGATTGTTGGTGTTGGTTTAAACCTTTTCTCATCTGTTCGATAGGACATGTAAACACTTGATCGGATTGAACACCAAAACTGGAATTCTCCTTCCACTCATTGTCCGTGAAGTGCTGCAGGACTGCGTCATCCCACCAGTCCCTGCTTCAAGATTTTTTATAAATTTCTTGCACAGGAAGGGGTGTTATTACTGCTTGATAAATATAAGCATGCGGCACAAAGCTTTGTGTGCACATCGTCTCCTAATTAGGATCCAAAATAGATAAATATTAAGTCTGCTTTTTAAAAACAAAGAAAAGGAGGATGATAGGAGGATGGTTAGTATGCAGATCTTGTGGGAAACTCTATATATTTGTGCAGTTTGCAAGTCAACAGATCAATTCTTATTTGAAGCTTGTGACATAAACGCACAAATCAACCTGATTACTTTAGCGTTCAAGTAAACACTATATTCGAATTTATCAATGATGATTTCATTCCTACTGAAGCAAAGGGTGTCCATAGCTAGTGACAAATCCTATACACAATCCTATAGCCTCTAACTAAACCCCTTAAAAAACAAAAACAAAAAAAAAAACAGTATAACTAATATCAAATCAAACCTAAAAATGCTCTGAGATGCTTCATCTTTGCAGGCTTTGAGTACGGTGATCACTGCCTCAAACGGCTGCTTCTTTTTGAGGTCTGAGTTCTTCTCTAGGACCTTTAGCAAACAGATAAGTATTGATAAGCTAAAATTAAACTGCTGAAGGAACTATTTTCAAGGAAGGACTGTAAGGTTACTCACTGTTGCTAGGCGTCGAGTATGTTCCAGAACCAGTGGCCTGAGTTTCAATTGCACATCTCCAACACCCAGCAGCATGTGCTCCACAAACAAGGCCAGAGAGTAAATGCGCCGCCAGCCATGTCTGAAATTTAATAATACAATGATGCAAATGATAATGTTTGATAATATTGATAATTACAATGTACAGTAAATGATCTGAGTTTTATTTGCAGGCAAGCCAGCACTGTGCACATGAGTTGTGTGTCATTCAGAACTGAACTGAGAACGCCTTGAGAATTCTAATTCAATTCCCAAATAAGGTAGCAAACAGGATACAGAATTGTAATTCAAATTTGAATCTATGGAAGAAGAATTTAAGTGAAATATAAGTAAAATTCAGAATAGAATTGAAGAAAATGCATTATCATACACAGACACTCACACAAACACAACATATAAATATTATATAACCAATATTTACATCAGAATTAGGTTCGATGGCCCTGACCACTTTGATATTGCTTTTTTAGCTTTCTGGCCTCCGATAGACTGCAAAATTATTACTCCTTTCAAGGCTGAGAAAGGTAGTAAGACATTTTTAAAATAGTCCATGTGACTACAGTAGTTCAAACTTAATGTTATGAAGCGACAAGAATAATTTTGTGCAAAAACAAAAATAATGACTTTAACAATCTCTTCTCTTCTCTGTCAGTATCCTTTGCTGTTGACATAGCAATCACAGTGCAGCGCTTCCGGTTCTACGTCAGAATGCTGGCTCATTATTGGCTGGCTCTTGTGTCGGCATCACACACATGCATTGTGCTGCTCACAGCGTCAACCAATACTGAGTCAGCATTCTGACATAAACACGGAAGTGCTGAACCGAGTTCACTGCGTAGAAGACTGACAGGGAAGAGGAAAAATTGTTGAATAAAGTCGTTATTTTTGTTTTGTTTTTGTGCACAATGAGTATTCTCGTCACTTCATAACATTAAGCTTGAACCACTGCAGTCACATGGACCCAGCAAATGTCCAAGAGGACCTCAAGATGACTTAAAATGATTTAAAATACAAGTATTACAATAAGCGAAAACAACTAAAAATCAAGATATTTCTTCTTTTATTTCACCCCCTTAACTGCTATTTTTTCCTTAAAAAAAGAAAAGAAAAAGGCTTTCCACAGTCTTGGAAAACTGGGACATATGAGACTAATTTTAAAAGTGTGATTTCTAGACATGGAAAAGTCATGTAAATTAATAAAATATTAAAACTCCATGGGCATTTTACACTTTTCTAGTTATGCCAAGCTCTAAAATATTTTATCGGGTAGGAACTGAGTAAAAAATATTTTTAAAGCTGCAGTCCGTAACTTTTTTTGGTTAAAAATTAATTTTTCTCCTTACCTTAGCCCGATTCACAACGGTAAGCTTGTAATAATGTTTCCTAATTTGAGTGGTACTGGAGGGTTTCCGCGGGAAATTTGAGCATGCAGTCGTTCGTCTTTGCGTCATTACGTCACGTCTGTTTCCATAGAGAAGGAGTCCCAGCTACTAGCATGTATATGGCTTGTGAGGATGTTACAGGTGGCAGATCATTTATAGCTTTTTCGAACAGCAGCTGCAATAATTAAACTTATCATTTTGATGGAGGATTCTAAATCCAGAAAGGGCCAAATGACAATCATCAGTGACAACTGGAGATTCACCCGTAGTCAAAAGCAAAACACTTCGGACTGCGGTCGGAGTGGCTACAGAAATTGAATCTACAGGTAACGCTAATACACACTAAATACACATAGTTACGCAATGCTGATGTTGTTAACATCAACAATTTGAGAACAAAGTATAACAATAACAATAATTTGCATGGTTTGACGTGATCTGAGCTAAGCGATCATTAGATTTAAATCACCATTGGCAGTGCGATTTATTGTTATGCTTTTTTTCTGTTGGTCAGATCAAAAGTGGCAGACATGTTACTTACTTGTTCAGATGAAATTTTCTGGTAAAAATTCTTATTTTGGTCATATCCACACGATGTGGTGACTAGGCATGTGACAGTTTCAAATTTTCATGTTGCGATTAATTGCTGAAGCTTTTATCACGGTATACGGTATTATCACGATATAGAAATAAGTTGCAAAAAAAGTGTTGTCATTGTCAGTTTGGTAATAATGAATTAACATGGTAAATAATTAAGCCTTATATGTCTCAAAGTTTTACTGAACAATAATAAATAATCAGAACATTTCTAATCATTAGGGCATTTTGTAGTCCAGATTAAAATATAAAAATGTTTAAGTTTGAAAATAAATAGCCTATTAAGTCTTTAAGTATTTGGTGCTGTGATGAACAACATTGAGATACAATGAACATAAAACTGGATGGCAGTTTGAAGCATTTTAAAAACTTCACTAGAGTTGCTTTGTTTGCGGAATTTCCAGGGTAACCGTTTCATTTCTGTTGTTCCATCAGTGCCCTCTGCTGTCACAGAGTGAACGTGCACTTTCATTCAGCGCGTCTCCTTCACTCGTTCCGCCACGTGCTTCTCATGCACGTTGGGCTTGTTTACATCTGAGCACGTGTCCCTACGGTGTTGTGCATTTTATACAGTTGATGGGGAAAGTATTCTTAAGTACTTTAGTTATTCTGATTCTAAGGTATTTTGAAGTGCCCACGATAACAATATCATGCATGTTCATTATCGTGATATATCGCATTACAGAATATCGGCACATGTCTAGTGGTGACTGACAGCAAAAATTTGATTCATCCGTGCTGAGGAGCCATGCCGAAGCACAACCCACGTAAAGATGATAATTCCGCAAATAACTGCATTTGCAGGTTTCAAACAGGGATGGCGACAAAGAGGCAAAACTTATGGACTGCAGCTTTAAATATCCTTATTCTTAATCCTTTTCCAGTAAATCAAGAACAACTGAAAAAAGTCAAGCAAATTATTTTGTTAAAATGAGTGGGAACCCTGAGGAAAATTCAGCCCTTAAAGACTTCTAAAATTCTGAAATTGAATGGACAGAAACTATGAGTATCGATGGATTAACATTTTTAGATTAAAGTTTTCATTACAGCAGATGTACCGGAAGAAATATATTCAACTACATTGGGGGAAAAGCGGTCAAATATTGTTGTGAAAAACAGAAGGCCACAAATTTAAAAAGGCTGAGAACCAATGATCTAAAGTACCTACTGAAGAGGTACAGAGCCACACAAATGGACTGAGAACAGAACAGTAGGTGCTATCATGCTATAAATATAATAAAAATATACAGACAACATGTTACTTGTAAAAATAATAATGATATGACAATTTTAGAACTCATAACTCACTGGATGAGGGTGACCATCTGTTTGCTTTTCTCTTTATAGTGGCGTACGCTTTCCTCACAGCAGACCAGCTCAATTGGCACCTGTAGCTTTTTTACACGTCTAAGCCAGGCCAGACTTTGAACATCTCCATCTAGAGTCTGGGGCTCCAGGTATTCAATACAGGCCATAGCAGCATACACATCTAACACCTGAGTAACAGAAAGACGGCCAGAGGGAAGTTACCAAAGTAGAACATCCACATTCAATCCCTGAAATACGTATTTTCATGCAAACCTCTGAAGCAAAAGAAAGTTGCAAGCACTTACAAGTTCATTGCCCTCTCTTGCACATCTGTTATCTTGGAGCATCTGAGCTATCTGAGGCTGTAAACTGATCATCCTGTAGAGGTTCTGTATTCGGTTCTTGAAATGATGGTAGGCAGCATGAACCCATGGCAGAGAAATGACTTCACTCTCTTGTGCTTCCTGCCCATCTCTAAGCTCATTTACACCACAAGTAAGGGCTCCACATAAGAGCTAAAATGTAAAAACAGATGCACAATCATATCAACACATGAACAAGTGTATGTGCTTGGATGTGCAGATGATGGGGCAGGTAAAAAAGTCACCTCAAGATCAACCTCCGATATCACATTCATGGTCATGGAGACGAAATCCTGGAGATACCTGTGGAAAAACTCCATTTGCATCTCTTGGGATGCTTCAGACATATACCTGCCCAAGGGGGTCTTCCAAAAGAACTCTTCAAATTGCTTTAGAGTGTGTCCTGTTGACAGAAATGCAAAGACAACTTTTATTGTTTTCTTTTCCCTTTGAACTGTAAATAAAAGAGTTAAAGGAATGCAGTGGTGTCATTTCACCAAAAGCCAGGGTATGGCAGACCTTGATGACGTCATCCAATCTTATTCCAAACTTGTACACACTTTTTTCCAGCACTTCAAAGCTAAATATATTATCCAATTTAAGTTTTATAAGTTTTATAATTACCAAAAATATTTTTGTTCATCCTACAAAGACTGTTCTCATTTGTAAAACTAAAAGTCAATCAATCAAAAACCACAGCCAATCAGAACACAGTGTGGGAGGGCTCTGGCCGCATTTGCACAGCACCAGAGATTAAACTTGATGCGCTCGCAAGGAAATGGATAAGTACATAATCAAATTCACAAATATTACACCATTTAAACATTAATAAAAATACATAGTGGGCTACTAAAACAATCTTTGTCATATGTTACGTCCCAGGACGTATTGTTTTCTTGTGTAATATGTTTGGTGATGTTTATGGTCATTTCTGTGTATTTTTGTGTATTGTTGCTTTTGTTATTTCCCTCTCTGTTTTCTTTCTATGCTGATCTGATGCTCTTCAGGTGCTGATTGGAAACACCTGTACCTCGTTTGCTGATTGTCATTTGTTATTCCATTCATTGAAAATTAAAGCAAGAAGAGTGCCAGTAATAAAAGCAGCCTAAAGACAAGCAGAGAGATTTGGAGGTTTTCCTCCACATGTGGACTTCTCTTCTACCCCAGACATGTTGCCAATTGCTGTTTTTCTTTAGTTTTCCTTTGGTGTTAAGTGAGTAATCTTAAGTGTTAATTGAACATGTTGGTTTGTTTCTGCCAATTATGTTACTACTTTTCTGTTATTTGGAAACCTGTAGGGAGGTGGGTGCCATTTTCCTTGTAATTCATTTTTTTCTCCTGTTTTGTTTTCTGAGTGAGACAGGGAGACAGGGAAGTATTGCTGTTTTTCTTTTCATTTTCTTTTTGTTATAGGTAATTTAGAAGATTCACATTTTTTTTTTTAGGGCATTTTTTGTTTATTATTTTGGCCTTGCTCCCTCCTGAAGCTTTTGTTTCCTATTTCTTTTCTTTTTTTTTAATAAATTATGCTTCAGTTTGATCTTTGGTTGGCAGTGTTTCTTCTTTGAGCTGGGGTTGGAGATGAGACGTTCCCCATGGTCTCTCTCATTTTTGTTACATTTTCCCTTAACCCCTAGACCTAAAAAGTGGAGATTGTAACACATAGAATACACTTGTTTGTTAACCGTTTAAACAAATGGAAACAAGAATGTTCAATTTCAAGATCTGAGGTGAATTATCCATTGCTTTTACTACGGCTACAAAGCTGGGAGCACTAAATGATATTCAAAGTCACGTTACATGCTTTTAACATTACATAAAGCACATAAACATTACCTGAGATTATCATTGCCATACTTTGTGTCGTTGCTCCAGCCGCGACTTCGCGAAAAATAGAAACCATTTCTAAAATAGAATTGTTGCGTGTCATCGCGGCTGGTTAGGGCAATTGGTAACTTAAACACTTCTGATTGGTCATTATTTTCAAAAGAAATCCCTGAGATTGCCTAAAATATTCAATGCTACAAAATCACGTTGTGAATAGACACATTGGCAGCGCCGTTGATTTTACTTGACACGAATATAAGAACCAGATCGCTTTAATTTACTTCTCGGTTTGATTTAAAAATACAAATTATAATGTTACACATAGTAATATAACTTCGTTAATCCTGCATGCAATGAATGAAATTATATAAGTTGCATTGATTTAACCAGGCAGCCAAGGTATGGCAGTGAAGGAATGGAAAACTAATTTAAGCATGATTGCTCAAGGAAAAAAAAAAAAAAAAGCAGCATAAAAAAAATACCTTCTCGCTGCAAGGCATGTACCCAGAGGTCCTCTAGACAATCTTTAATTCTCCAGCTGAAAGGCATGATGCAACCCATGTTCCTGTCAACTGCAATATAGTTCTGAACCAAGATCGTCTTCATCTCTGAGCTGTTAAGATGGAGTGTTTTCAGTTATAATAATGGCATTGCTTTAAAACCAGAAATATACTGTACAATATACGTGTGCCAATGTAGACGCCAAGGCTTAAGCAATGCATTGTTAGTATGTGATGTGATTTTTAAGCCCAAAGGCTTACAAAATGCCTCTTTACATCAAATAATTATCACATACTTGTTTTTCACACTTGTGTAAGGAACATTCAGTAACTTGACATCTCCAAAAATATTCAACCACAGTTTCTTCAAGGATTCTTCAGAGTTTGTGTCCAGTAAAAGGTCTAGATTGCAGTCACGGTCAATAACTGAAACAAGCTGTGCCAAGAAGGGAGTTACTACTGCTTGAACTCGCCTCCACAGGGCATGTCTAAAAAAACAAAAATGAACAAATATTGAAAGTGAAATTGTTTTAGGTATTAGGTATAGAGTTTCACAAAGACCTAATAAGGCCTAGTCAAACCAACAAGGTTCCACGTCAACATCTGAAGTACAATCCAAAATACTGTGCAATTTACACCCTCTCTCTTAGACTTACCTAAAAGTTCCACCCTCTTGCAAGGCATCGATATTTAGTGCTTCCTTGGAGACCCAGCTCTTGGCAGAGATTGTGTTTTCATCATGAGCCATCAATAGAGAATGAATTCGCTTCTTTAATGTTTTCAGAAATTCAGCTGGTAACATAAATATTTAAATATGAGCAACCCCTTACAGGATAATTAATGAAAGCTTTAAATACAAACAAAACAGAGATAAATCTCACCTTGTAGAGTCTCATTGTCAGCCAAGAGCATGAGCAGAATTTGCACTCTCTTGGTGCTGCGGGTGCCTGCCTCTGTCTGATCTCTTAGCATGCCAACTGCACTCTGAACGCAGCTACGCACCAGTGCTGTGGTGTCCAAAACATTCTCCCAGCCCTAAAGAGCACAAAAAAAAAGAACAACACTTTGACCTGCTGAGCAAACTTAGAAGCTTACTGAACTCAACAGGGTGGCAATAGTATCACAAATGTCCTGTACAGAAAATACAATGCTGTTGTTGAGGTTGTGACTCACAGTATTGTCTTCTACTTCCATCTTCTCTTCTCCTCCTTCTGCGTACAGTTCCTCAACCTCCATAGCTGCAAGCAGTAAAAATTATTTGGATTGTTTGAAAATGCTGATCATCACTTAAAGAGAACTCTCGATATTTTGAAAATAAACTGACTTCACCTTCAGGCTCAGCTACTTTCTCTGCTTTCTCTTCAAACAACTGGCTGATGGTCAGACACTGCAAGGCTTTTATATCAGAGACCATATCTTTCGATTTTCTGAGGTCATCTATGTGGACTGACTTCCATGGGCCTTATTAAAAAAAATCTTTAATGAGATTTTCTATAAAAAAAAACAGTGTTGGTCAATGATGCAATGAAACTCAGCCTACCGCCATGAAATCCAATGTAAGAAGTTCCACCATCCATTCTTGGTAGTTTAGTGATGAAGTACATAAAAATCTTTCCATAGCCCTCTTTCCTGAATTTGTTGATCTCATTGATAGAAGAATACCTGGAAATATATTTCAAGTTCAAATCATGCTGCTTTCATTGCATTTACTGAACAAACAAAATGTGCCACCAGCCACATTCAACTTACTTCGCAGATGCAATGACATTTAAATTTGGGGAGCCTTCATCAAAATCAGTTTGGATGATAAGTATCTTGTCCCCGGTGGTGTTTTCCAAATAATTCCTGAATACAGAAAAAGGGTTTTAATTCATTTCATTAAGAATAAGTGTGCTTTTTGTTATGATGTGATATAATGTTGTGATTTTGCGAGCACAATACTTGATTTTCTTTAGGAATGAGTGTTCTGTGTCAAACTGCTGTAGAGAGAGGAGCTCTACGTTTTGGACCACGTTCTGTAGAGGTTCAGTTTCAGCTGCAGTCAGAAGCCTTGAGAAGGTAGTCACCTAAAGGATTAGCAAAAAGACTGCAAGTTTAGTGCACAACGTTTTTTCTCATAAAGACTGAAATGTCATGGATTTTTCTAGAGTAGTGGTTCTCAACCTTTTTTTTTTTTTGTCCAAAGTCCCATCTATCCCTTATGTAGACTAAGATATTTTGAGTACTTTTGCTATAATGACAAAGCTGCCCTTTTATTTTTTATAATGATTTTTTACTCATAAATAGCAATTTCTCAGTGGTTTCTACTCAACAAAATATTTTACATCTTGGCATAGCTAGAATAAAAATGATAATCATTATAGAAATTTTCATGACTTTTTAAAATATTATACATTTCCATTATATTTTCCAGGTCTAGAAATCACGCTTTTAAAGTTCTGTCATATATCCAGGTTTTCCATGACCTTAAAAATGACAGTTGTTGAGGGAATTAATTAAAATAAGAAATATCCATTTGATTTTTAGCTTATCTGGCTTATTTTAAAGCTTGTTTTAACCATTTTGTCGCCCCCTGATTTAGAACCACTATTCTAGATTAATAGCGATTGCTATTAGTAAAAGTATTGCTTTACCTCTGTGAAAATAGCATGGCTAGGCCCTGCTTGCTGTGTGTGAGAAAGGATAAAGTCAGCAAGGGAGCTATGCTTCTGCTCTTCAAAGTATACCCTTGACAAGTGATCACTTTCTACACTGGAGAGGGAAGTGCAGTCTAGCCGAACCACGGCATCTGGTGTTGCACAGTTTAAAAGGATCAATTTAGCCTCATCTATGATTCTAGGATCTGAAAGCTCCAATTTCCCTTTGAGCTGCTCTGTTACTTGCAGTACAACAGACGCACATGTGTCCGAGTGGTAGCCAATGAAAGCATCAGCTGGACGATAACGACGTGCTTGGGGAGCAATTGAGTGCTTGCTTCTAGCAGAAATGAAGAATTGAACCCATTGTTCAAGCTTCTCAACAAGGTCCTTTTGCTCACTCTTTAGTACAGTATTGATGTCAAGATAATGTTTCTCCAATCTGTTGATCAGTGGAATAGGAAACTGCTTGTACACGACGTCCTTCTCCTCAATGACAATGAGCCTGAAATCCTTGTGCACTCTGCATTTGACTCTGTGCGTTCCAAGACCCAAATCCACATATTTCTGACCTCCAAGGCTAACGTAATATTGGTTGAGAGCATCATACAAGCTTTCGTACAAGTTCTGCAAGTTCAGGAGCACAATGGTTTGACCAGTTTCCATACAAACCTTAACACGGTTAATGTTGCGGCATATCTGAGTATACTCCTGGTCTTTTGGAAAGCTTGAACCAAAGATAATCTCTGGCTGGCATTGGTCTGAAAAAAACGTCTGCTGTAGAATTCGAAGGGCTGCATAGTTTTTGGTCAGAACAAGCAGGTATCTGCATTCCTCATCTTGGCCAATGGCTGTGATGTTCTCTCTTACAAGCTCAATGGCACAGATATTCTCAAGTTTCTGTGTGATATTTAGTCTGCTCGTGAAAACTTTGACAGCATCCACATTATCCTTGCCACTGAAGTTCCTTAGCACAGCCTTCACAATCTGTTCTCCACTAGGCTTCTGGTCAGCAGCTTTGGCAACAGCAAACATCATCTTTATCAAGCTGTAATAGTCTCGCAGACCAAAGAAACCTCTCCCCTGTTTCTTACAAATGTTTAGGTAAGCGCGGGCAAATGGCTGAAAGTAATCTCTCACTCTTTCAAGGATCATGGCATCTGAGGAACATATTCCTTTTGCACTCTCAATCAATTCCTTTTCATCAGGATCGCCACGTGAAACAAATATCCCTCTGTTCATCTTGGCTGGGTCCAAAGCCCAGTTCGAGATACCGATGAATCCCACCTTCTTGTGGGGTACTGGCTGATCATCTATGCATCCCTCTTCCAGCAATGGATGTAAAGTTTTCAGAGGCATTTTCGGGGAATCTTCAGCCAAGCCTATCTCATCTAACACTACCACTGAGACATACTCTGTTAGATTCTTGCCTTCCTGAAAACGAGCACATTGCTTGAATGTATTGATAATCCCATCTGGTGTAGAATGAGGACTGCACTGAAATGAAACAAGATGGATCTGCTTCAGTTTTCTAAACAAATCTGAATGGGCTGCTTGGCCTTGCATGCCATCTGCAACCAGAGTTTTAGACAAGGACTTGGAGCTTCCAGGTTTTCCAACCAAAAAGAGAGGTATTCGTAGCTCAATGCAAATCACCATCATGAAGACATTTTCCTTCAAGGCATTGTTTCGAGCAATGGTGTCACCCAATGGAACTCCACTCAAAAAAAGATCCTGAACAACTGAGATCTCCTGCATCACTTTCACTGGGTTGTAGGTCTCTGGAAGGTACCTGCAAATTTTTCTTCGGTATTTGTCTTTATCCTCCAAGCAGGCGTGGTAACACACACCAACGGCCATAAGTAATGACCAAAGAATTGGATTTCTTTCATCAGTATTCCTCTGATGTTGATAATTTCTCTCAGCCCGCTGAATACTCTCAAACTGGTCAAGCTCTGAGAGTATCATTGGGTAGTTTTTGTAGAACCAGCCAAAAACTTGCATGCAGCGCTCTACATCCCTCAGACTCACAAAACTGCATTCATCCTGTCTTGTTCGCATATACATCTGTGAGGCTGAAAGAACATCAGTGATGGTTGCGATGTAATCTGAACTAATTGAGTGGGTTTCAACCACCCTTTCGACTATTTGCTTGATGTACATTTTCTCAGTACAGTCATTGAGCTGTCCAAAGTCCCAAACTAGTGGAATCATGCTAGGTGGTAAAGCCTGCACTCTGTACACTAGCTGGCGAAGTGGAATGGATCCAAGTTTTTCATCTGTTTCCTCAGCACGAACTCTGTATCCCAAACCAGCTGACTCCAATCTCTTGATCATTACGTCTGTGTGTTTTCTGTATGGGTTGCAAGCAGCAATGATTTGCAAGCCAGTGTCACCTGTCAAATGCTGTCCATCAGCAGTGTTGTCGCAGAGGATTTCCTTAATGCTGCTAATGGCCTCTGTTGTGTTTGCTTCATCAAAAAACAACACAGAGTTAAACCCATAATCCAGCTTGTTTCTTAATGCCATGGCCTCTGCTTCTCTTACTTTGGTGTAGATCATGTCTGAACCTGTTCCTCCATGAACCTTGACCAGTTTCATGTTGTCAGTGGCAACTCCACTTCTGTGCATCTCACAAAGGAATTTGATTAGCCTGGTCTTCCCACATCCTGTCTCACCCATGATTATAACAGGAATCCCACAGCGGAAACGCATGTGAATTGCCAACATTTTCAATATGTTGTCTGTGGTGAGCTCGTATGTTTCATCTGGATCAAGAGGCCACTGTATTCCCAACACCCTGGAAAGTCTCTCAATTTTCTCCCATCTTGGGAGCTGGTCAAAATCGATATTGAAAGGAACCCTCTGTAGTTTAAGGCCCTCATAGAGCTCTTTGGTCATGATGTTCTGCTTGATCACTCTGTTTGTTGATGGATCAATAGCATCAATCCCATTCTGTACATTTGGCTGAAGATGAAAGCCAATGAATGTCATGGACTCATGGTCATCATTGAAGAAAATGTATGGATGCGGTTCTGATTCCCATCGTTTTCTTATTCTAAAGGGAGCTAGATCCTCTTCATTGGCAGAAGAAAGGTCATTGTGCAGTCTCCCTGGACTCTGATCAGAGATGCTAAGTGAAGGAGTGGCAAAATCCTTTGCCATGAGAATCATGAAATCAACAACAAAATTTTTGAATCCCAACAGAGTGTCCCCTATGAAAGAAACATCACAGAAAACTGATCTCTCACAGTCCCGAAGTTGTAAGTTCAGGAACCAAGCAAAATTCCGCAACTCTGCCCAAGAGGGGTCTATGATGCCACAGTACACAAACAACATCTGCAGGCATTCAACATGAGTGCCCTCAATTCCTTGGTACATGAAGGCATCCAAATTGACACCATTGTAGAAACGTTGCAAGTACTGATAAGGCCGCTGATAGGCCTCACTTCGGAACTCTTGATCATCCATAAGGGGATCATCATCCTCCATTATTGATGGATCTTCCTGGATTCTCATTTCCAGCTCAAGTACCTCTTTGGGTGGACGGCAGTAGACACTTGGAAACACATCCAAAAAAGCAGATGGAACTTTTGCACCCTACCATGAAAAGGCAAATTAATTCATGAGGCATTAGTCTGATTAATGACAAAAATTCCTATGTGATTTAATGAAATAATTTATATCAATTTACTTACAGCTCTTTGGTCATTTCGGGATGTGCTGGCATCAGGTCTCAGGATTTCGACGACATACAAGTGCTTATTACTGCTTTTCCACATGTTTCCTTCTGAGTCCATGAGGTATCCAAGGATCAACAGCCTAAACAGAAATTCATGTAGTCCTTTTTTTACCTGCAAGTATATAAAATATACTGAAAAACAGCAGCAACATTTCTTTCTATTTATTCATCAAATTAAATAAATAAATAAATAAAGTAAAATTAGGTAGCTAGCTACCATGGTGGTGACATCAATGTGATAGACTGAAAGCTCTTTTTTCTTGGGGCTGTTGAGCAAGGACTGAAGGATGACATTTTCATCAACTCTTGGCTCAATTAACCTGATGCACTTCAGCTGTGAAGGCTTCTTGGTGTTACTCTTCAGTTTCTCATACATTCTTTTAATGTAAAGCGATTTTCCTAGAATGAATCATAAATATAATTCTGCATCTTACACATTTTGCAAAATATTTATATTCACACAAACACACACACACACAGACACACACACACACACACACACACACACACAGAAAACAAAATCTCTTTTTTCTCTGTTTCTTGTAAGTGTACTTTATATAGCTAACTAACATGAATTCTGAAAACTAACTAATTTAAATCCATTACTTGAATGTATACTCACCAACTCCTGATCTTTCTGAGGATACAACTCCCACACACTGTCTGTCTTTGAACACAGCAGCAGCACTGGATATGTCAGCTGGGACTGTAAAGTGCCTAGCAAGGTATCGCTGAATACTGATCATTGGTTCTTGAGGAATCAAGTGCAATCTAAATTGACTAAAAGCTGAAGGAAGATATGTATGTTCTCTATTAGAGCTACAGACCAACACTAGCTTGTAATCATTTCCGCTCTGTGCGGTTTGATGCTGAAAAAATTGCTCCACTTTGTAGCTCACTTCGTAGGTAAGTTGGTCCACATAGAGCATTGTGTATATCTTCTTTCCCCTGTAGCCAGAAGAGAGACAGCGCCTTAGGAAAAGTTCCACTTCTTCATATGGAGTGTAAGCACTACAGAGGAGTACTTCATCATAGGTTGGTAGAGGCTCATTCTTGCTGCTCATGTAAACTGAAATGCATGATATCAGAATTTCTTCAGAAGGGCAGATGATTAGATTTGGTCTTCCAGTAGCCATTCCATTTGGAAGTTCTCTCTGAATGTTTCTTTGTCTCTCATCCTGTGAATACCAATCATCCTCATCTTCAATGGGGCTGTTGGCCAAAATTTCAAGAAGATATCCAAGACTTCTGACATCAAGGGAGTCTGGCAGAAAATTGTTCATGTCTCGCATGTAAGCATTCCAAATCACATCTAGCTTTTTGGACCCATTAGCATGCCCCAATTGACTTTCCCAGTCATCAAACGATGGGCATGGCTCCTCAATACTATCATTCTCAATCACACTAGGGACTTCAACAAAAGTTTGAAAGTCTAAGTCATCATTTTGCTCAGGACCCTTCTTAATTACTTCATACTGAAGCCTGTGCCAAGCCTGTCTCAAATCTGAAGTGGAGCAATTAGGCTTGATAAAAGAGAGCATCATAAGAACTTGATCTTCCATTTCAGTCATATTTTTCTGGCTGAGCTGACGGCACATGTAGACTACTTGTTCTGCAGTGTAATAGTTTAAGTAGTAATGCTGAGATCTCTGCTTGTCCATAAAAACTTTCCAGAAGCGTAGGCAGCTCTCCATTTTCTTACAGACTTCCAGCAACTGTTCTGTGACATCACCTTCCACCACGATGGCACTGACAACACTCCCTAAGTTGAAGTCCATTATGATGCATGCTTCTTTACGATTACAGTTGACATTTGCCTCCCAGTGTCTGAACAATGGATTTCCAGCAACAAACAAATCAATAAATGCAGAGGCCAACCTCTGTACACTGGCAAAGACCTGGAAACAGGGAATAAGTTCATTCAGGGGTAATTACAATAGCCATGGTGAAATATAACAGAATATAACAGAAACAGTTAAAAAGAGGGAAATCACCTCTGCAAATTGATCGACTTCACACTGGCCCTGATCTCCTTTGCCAGACATGAGCATCAATTTATTCTGTAGATCCCTAAGGTCTTCAAGAGAATAAATGCGTGTCTCACAGCCCTCATCATGCTCTTCCATAATCTGAAGCTTCAGAATATTTTCCAAGCATAACTGAAAAAAAGCAATATTCATGGATTGATATTTCCAAAATATTATATGCATCAATTAGGCTATTCAATGATGATAATGACAGCTAAAAATAAGCATTGTGCTAATATGGCATGTCATTGCTCCTAAAGGAAACTGTATAAATGGTGTTTTGGAACCTAATAACTGGTTCTGTAGCTAGTCCAAGCTAGTTAGTTAGTAAGTTGCTGGATTACCAGCTGATGGGGACCTGGAAAAGCTGGTAGACCATCTTGGTCTAGAAAAAAATCTGCCATTTTTCAAAAATCAGCATGACCACATTTTGATCCCACCTTGTTGAGCTTCACGAAATAGAAAATGACTGTAAGAAAATAGCTAAAGCATTGAAAATCCCAAAGAAGTTCCAATCAAGATGTTACAAATCTGCCTGGAAGAGGACATGTGTCTATAGCATCCTAATGCACGGTGAGGAGGAGAGTTTGAGTGGCCAAAGACTCTCCAAGGATCACAGCTGGAGAATTGCAGAGATTAGTTCAATCTTGAATCTCAGAAAGCCTAAAAAAATGATCAAACAGCACCTACATCCCCACAAGTTGATCAGAAGGGTTTCAAAAAAATCCTCTGCTCTCATCCAGAAACAATCTCCAGCATATTCCGTTGTCAGACAAGACTGTAACTTCAATGGGGACCTGGTTCTATGGTAAAAAAGACTAAAAACTAAAAAAAAAGAGCTTTTTGACAGCAAACCTACCAGATGGGTTTGGTGCACACATGGATAAAAAGTACCCCATGTCAACGGTTAAATATACTGCTGGATCTTTAATGTTGTGGGCCTATTTTTCTGCTGGAGGTCCTGGACATCTTGTTCAGATTCATGGTATCATGGATTCTATCAAATACCAACAGATAAAAAAATCAAAACCTGACCGCTTCTGCTAGAAATCCAATAATGGGCCATGGTTGGATCGTCCATCAGGACAATGATCCAAAACAAACATCAAAATCAACACAAAAATGTGTCACTAAGCACAAAATGAAGCTTCTGCCATGGCCGTCCCAGTCCCCTGACCTGAACCCTAAAGAAAATGAGTCGAGCGATAAGAATATTAAATATTAAATCAAATAAGGAAATATCTCAAATCACCTGACGTCTCTGCCCTTACACCCATTGCTAATAATCACTTGTTTAAGCCATCTCAGTTAGATCGAGGTTTTACTGACTGGAAAAGTAAAGGTTTGGGGTGTATTGGGGACCTTTATGTAGATGATAAATTTGCATCTTTTAGTCAATTACAATCTGCTTTTAATCTCCCGGGTTCTGATTTTTTTTCGGTATTTACAAGTGAGACACTATGTACAAACAGTCATTCCACAATTTATTAACAAGCCAAAGCCTAATGTATTTGACCAATGTTTTTCGTTGAGTCCAAGCTCTAGACATTTGATTTCATGCTGTGTTAATGTTTTTCAACTGCCTGTGAATACAGAGTATATAAAAGGAGCCTGGGCCAAGGATTTTGATGAAGAAATATCTGATGAAACTTGGAATGAAAGTCTTGGGAAGATTCAAGATTGCTCAATAAATTCAAGACATAGGCTAATACAATTTAAAGTGGTGCACAGATTATATTACTCCAAAACTAAACTGAATAAAATATACAAATCTGTTTCTCCAATTTGTGACAGATGTAAAACAAAAGAAGGTTCCTTGTCACACATGTTTTGGTTTTGTCCTAAATTGTTTAATTTTTGGACTGCTATATTTGACTTCTTCTCAAAAGTTTTCCAAAAGGAGGTTAAGCCGGACCATGGAATTGCAATTCTGGGATCTTCAGAGACATTGGAAACTTTTCCAATCTTCCAGCAAAGATCGTTATTGATGGGCATGATTCTTGCTAAAAAAAAAAAATACTTTTAAACTGGAAATCTTCAGACCCTCCATGTTTTAAAGTTTGGCTGTGTGAACTGTTTCATGTCATACAGCTGGAGGATATACGTTCCATTGAGCTTAAATCTCATCGTCAATTCAAAACCGTGTGGCAGCCCTTCCTTGATTTCCTCAAGGCTGAATAATGTAGCATTATTGCTTTTTTTTTTTTTTTTTTTTTTTAACAATTTGACGAACTGAACTTGTGGTTATGTCTTTATTATTAATTTTTTTTATTTTTATTTTTTTTTTTTTGATGTTTTGGGTTGTTCTTGTAATCTTTGTTTGGTACATTATGGAAAAAACTCAAAATATAAAAAAAAAAAGAAAATGAGTCGAGCGAACTGAAGAGAAGAAGCACCAACATGGAGCTGGGAATCTGAAGGATCTGGAGAGATTCAGTATGAAGGAATGGTCTCTGATCTCTTGTCAGGTGTTCTCTAAACTCATCAGGCATTATAGGTGAAGACTCAGAGCTGTTATCTTGGCAAAAGGAGGTTGCAAAAAATATTGAATAAAAGGGTGCCAATAATTGTGGCCAATGTGTTTTGGAGAAAAACATTTATTTCATAATGTGATTTCCCCCCCCCCACTTTCAATTCTTTTCCCTCAATGAAAGGTTAGATTTTTGCAAATTTTATGAATTAAAGATCAAAAGGATAAACAATGCAGATTTATTTTTACAGTCATCTATAATCATATTTACCAAGGGTGCCAATAATTCTGAGCACCACTGTATTCATGAGTATTTCAAAATTTCTGTGCGCATCATCCTTGCTATATCTATTTGAACTCAAACAGTAATATTATTTTCATTTTTAATGTGCTCTTTCCTTTTCTTATTTTTTTTTAAATAATTATTCATTTATTTATTTAATTCCTTTTTTTACTCTCCCCTCTGTTTTATAATCTATTTATATGTTTAATTATATTGTGATTATTTGAAGTATTTTCAATATTATCTCTTTATCTATACTTTTTTTCTTCTCTTCGCTTTCTCTCAAATAAAACTATATTATATACATTCAAGATAGAGAGGTATATTATATAAATATATATATCCACATAATATACTCTTACACTTCACATAACTTACATGTAAATTTAACTTTGTTGCCCGTGTTTTTGTTTTGGTCTTGTTTGTTTATTGTCAAATTATTTCTACTGCACTATTAATTCTGTATTTTGTACTATGTTTCCCTGTACATCTTATATTGTCTTGCTCTAATTAAAAACAAACAAACAAAAAAACAAAAAAACATTAGTGACAAACCTTCTTTTGATTTTGTGCACTGATAATGTAAATGCCATTTGTGTTGATAGCTGATGCCAGAGATAGAGAGGACAGTTCAACTGACCCATGGCTGTCCTTGACTGTCTTCAACCATTCTATGTGTCTTGCAGAGTCACACTGAAACAGAAAAAACGTTGGTGAACAAAAATATGAAGAATCTTGTTTTCTTCCTTTGGTTATCAACTTTAGCAGATACTCTTACCAATTTTTTGGGGAGGTTGGGGTCATTGTCAAGTGCTTTCCATAGTTTTTTCAGCATATCTTTAAAAAGTCTGAAGTCAGCATCTGGCTTTAAATCATAGAGCATTGAGGAGTAGCCAAGAACTGCATCATGAAAACAGGCCACACGATCCACATCCAAATCATTCTCTCCGGCAGAGATGGAAGCCAAGTCCACAAAGACTTTCAACTCATTGATGTCTGAAATGATAAAGAGGAATAACATTTGCTTACAAAAGAGCATTAAAAATAATGAAATCACATTCAATTACCAGTTCAAACACCTATTTTTTTTTTTTACCTTCAAGAGCCTCTTTAACCCACATAACGAAATTCTTCCTTAGGCCAAGCTCCTGAAGGCACAGTCTACGGGACTCTGTGATGTCCACAAGCACAGTTTTTGCCTGCATCAACTCATTGTCAATGCTGTCAAGACGCTCCCGTTTAAAATCCAACTGTGTCTAAAGGGAAGAAAGCTTAATGGGTTTACCATATCCCTTACTTATTTTAATCAAAATGCATTTATTTAACAACAGGAAGCATACTGGCAAAAATTAGATGACTTACAGTAACAAGCAACTTCTCCAAGACTTGAAAGTCTCCTTGTAAGTGAAGCGTCTCTTTGACCATCATGACCACCTGAGCTGACTCTACTGCCAGATGAAGCTCATGGTACTGCTCGATCTGCTGGATTCTTGTCTGGATCCAGCGCTGGTTATCACTGAGGTCCAGTTTGCACATGATTGCAACTTCTGCTGCCAGTTCTTCATATCTCCCCTTGTAGGCTTTGAATGTCACATCAACCTCATCAAAAGTTATGCTACCATCTTTCAGCCTAGTGTATATGTTTCTATAGGTATCATAACATTGTTCGAATATTTCTCTGTTAAGATCTTCGAGTGTGATATCCAATTCCTCCTCATTGGCACTCTCTGCAAAGTCTTTTGCCTCATTCACCCAACACGATTTGAAAATGTAGCTGTCTTTATAGATATTTAGGACCTCTGCCATAGATCGAACATCATCATCAAGCTCAAAGTAGGTGACTACTCTTGACACTGGAGAGGGAATTTGATTTAATGAATGAACGTCCATGAACTCGTCCAGGTCCATCTCATCAATGTTAATATGGTGTTTTTCTTCCAACCCGTCAAAATCAACTGTAAAGCACAACAATTTTAGCATTAACATCTCTCTATAAAAACAATCTATTATTATCAGGTGATCAATTGACAGCTTTTACCCATCACATGCTCCTCTAGACTGCGGCACATTGTAATGAGAGCATCCACCAATGCGCTTTCATGATTGATAGCTTTCACCTCCTCCTGTCTAGACTGAAGAAGCCTCTTCATTGCATTGGTGTCCTTGTATTGTTCATTT
Source organism: Ctenopharyngodon idella (assembly GCF_019924925.1). Taxonomy (NCBI): domain Eukaryota; kingdom Metazoa; phylum Chordata; class Actinopteri; order Cypriniformes; family Xenocyprididae; genus Ctenopharyngodon; species Ctenopharyngodon idella. Next base: position 47,100,908 of record NC_067222.1, on the reverse strand, counting down.
TCACAACTCTGGAAACACTCTGGAAAAACAGTAGGGTCATGGCTCCTCACATTATAGTATGTTAAAAGGGTAAAAGGTATGTGAGGTATTTTACCTAAATTAAGCAGCTCAAAGAATGCACTCCTCTTCTGCAGGATGAGATTGAGTAGCTTTATCTTTATTTTCCCTGTTACAAGTTGATTTAAAATGTTTGTGAATAATGATGTTGCCATGGCTAATTTCTCTCTAGCTTCTTCAGAAAGCTGTTCGATCAGTTTTTCATCAGCACCTGCAGCCAAAACATAAATGATATCTCAGTCATACGGTTTCGTTCTTTAAACATAAAATGTCATGTGGAGGGAAACCATATAACTACCATGAAGCTGAAAGATATTTTTGGCTGCTGTCCACCCCAGAAGATGTTTGAGAATAACTTCTTCCTCAAGATAGGCTCCTTCATCATTTCTTGGCCAGGACTTTAGGATGATGGTAGACACAAGCTTTCCAAATTTCCAGTTTATTCGGTATTCATTTAATCTCTCAAAAAGTTTCCCCTCAGATTTATTCTGTTAAAAAAAACCTTAACAGTAACTAAAGTGTACATGTCTTATTAAAATCCATAAAACATAACATAAGTTATAACAGTGTACTTTAAACACTGTATTTCTCCAACATATACTGCAACTCCCAAAGAAAAGGAAAGTCTACACTAAATTTCTCTGTCCTAATGACTTCTGAAAGTAATAGTTCACCCAAACGAACAGTGTCACCGTTTACTACACATCGCGTCACGAGATTTCCATGTCGCATCAAATGGCCTCCATATTGTGAAGTAAAATAGTTTATTACACAGCTCTCTAGATTATATGATTCTCATTTGTTAACTGCAGCATTCAGAGGTCAGATATTTACGAATATTGACCATTGTCCATGGCAATGCTGCATATCAGACCACTCATCCGGGTTACTGAAACCGACTCTAGTTTCATGTCTCTCGTATGACGCAGTGACTTGCTCTCTTGTTTCATACAAACACAACAGTGTTATCTGTGTTTTAATTTATTGATTGTATTGAAAATTAATTGGGAGAACTTCAGTATTACTATCACTCTAATACTGCTCTGCGACCGACTGACTTTACAGTATCCCTGACATTATGACTTAAATTTTGGTCTGTTCATCTCACAAGGTTGCCTTATGAATTCATAAGACTTTGAAATGTATTGCACAAGTCATAAGGACTACTTTATTGATACTTCTACGGTGCTTTTTTCGTCCTTTTTGAAGCTTGAAAGATCTAATTCATTCTAACTGCATGCAAAAGAGAAAAACATTTCTACATTTGTCTTCCAACAAAAAAAGAAAAGTGTTTGAAACGATGTGAGGATAGGTAAATTTCATTTTTTGGTGAACTATTCTTTTCCATATACACATTCATATTATATTTTGACCATATTGTCCACCCCTAACACTAAGCATTTTAAGCCAGCATGCATTCACAACTAAATTCTGCTGGTAGAAAACTGGGAAACAATGGGCTAGGTTTTGGTCCTAATCTAATTTTATTAAATGTTTTAATCCATATGTGTGTGATGATGTATGACCCAATGTCAGTGAAAATGAAATGAAAGACCTTTACCTGGCATATTGTGGTAACAGCCTGGAGAGCACACTTTTCTACGCTACCCACCAAAAAAGGCTGGGAGTTGTTAAGTTCATTAATCTTTGAGCAATAAATCTCGATTTGATCCAGCTGATCTTCCTAATAAGAGTGAAAACAAATTGCTTATTTACAAATAAATAAGATGTGTCAACAAATTCTGCAACATTTTAATATCAATAATTACACTAATATCTGATGAGCCTTAAGTTATGCTGGGTACACACTAAAAGATTTTTAAGTTTTTCAAAATGTGAGAAACCACAAACACGAGGACAAAAAATCCTGGATTTAACCGTTTTGCTCCTATAGTGTGTGGTATGCCGTAATGTGACAAAGACAGCACACCACACACAAACAAATTTTTAACCAGAGTCCCTACTGTGAACACAGGAAATCTCGCAAAATCTCTCGAGACTTCAGAATAAACATAGCGGATGATAGGCAGGAAGAAATTGCGATGATAGTGTTTGGAGTGATTTTGGTATGTTTTACAGGACATGTTGTATAAACACTCGTGCTGATCCTCCATCTCTGCTGTCCAAATCCATTTAACTTTGTGCTGCGCCATGACTGCGTTTGTTATGCTTCTGTCTTCTGTCAGCTCGCTTTCTGATTGGATATTGTTTAGTTTAGTTTAGTTTAGTCCTCGGGGTTCCCCCACACATCAGGATTTCTGATCGTCGGAGCCACCCCGATCACGAATCGTAAATATTCAACTTGTTGAATATTGTTGAATACATGTTCAACATGTTGAATATTTACGATTCGTGATCGGGGTGGCTCCGATGTTCTTCCGAGCAGATTCAGTCACTCTTAACACACCTCACACCACAGGAAAATCTGATAAGATAATCTGTAGAACCATCACGGTAATAGGGACATTACCTAGGATTGTTGGAAGGGGAGAAATCAGCCCAAAATCAGCACGATTATCTTGTGGTGTGTACCCAGCATTAATATATATCGATAATACATTCATATTAAGAAATCATATTGCAAGTTTAAAACTCTGAAGTTAAGACATCATTTCTTTTTCTATCTTACTGTAGAAACACTGTCAGAGTATTTAGTACAGTATTCCATGCACAGTGGAATAATGCACAATGTTAAAAAAAAAAAAAAAAAAGTCAAGCATTTTTGATTATTAGTATTTTTTTTTTTTTTTTATGTAATTAAAATATTGGACTGGTTCTTGACTTCCAACCCAACTAGATGTGTAATACTGGAACTGTGTAATAATTACCTGTTGATATTTCCCCTCAAAGTCCATTGTAAATGTCTCTCTCCATTCTTTAGTGAAATCCTTACTCATGAAATCTATGGCAATAATGTTATTCCAAATCTGTAAAACAGAACATAAAAATATAATATATTATATAGATTTAAAATGTGTGGACTGGACTGGTTAGCTTGGATGAACATACTTGTCCTGCTTACCTCAACCTCTGTAGTGAAGTTGGTACCCGTTACATAACTTCTGTTTAAAAGCCTGCCTTTAAAACTTTGTCTGATCCATGCTCTCACAGTCCGCTTGGCATCACTGAGTAATGCAAGTGTCTTCTCAGAAAAAGTGTCTGCTTCTTGTGTTGTCTTAAAGTTGAACAAACATTAAAATTGACACTGAATCAATTTTATGTCTTCTGAATATATTGGCTTTAATCAGTAATTTTAAACAAAGATAATATGATGGAATACCTGGGCAAATCCTGACACAGAGGCCACAAGGTTCATGCAAGCAACAGGAATATCAGTGAAATTTTGTCCATAGCTGTAGTAATGAACTAGATTGCAGATCTTCTCTAGGAGTTTGCAAGTTGCTTGTATGCACTGAATGCCATAAGCCTCATTCAGACAACTACAACAGTAATGAAAGCCAGTTAACCAGTGCACATTGATAGGGCTATTGGATTTGTTTGGATCTGAATTTCATCTTCTGTATTTTCTTACATTTTAGCTGCAAGACCCCATTTTTATTTTATTTCTTATTTTTTCAAATTTGGTAGTTATGTTAATTTTCTCCACTTTTCCAATCAACTAGGGCAGTGACTACTGCCACTTCAACATCAAATTATTACTAATATATTATTTACATAAAAGACAATAAAACCTTTAAAAACTTATTCAAATATATAAAAATAATGTTCCTTAAATTTTAGTGGAAGAACTGTACCTGTATCGTTGTTCGAGCAAGTGACTTTGAATGTGTGCCAGAGTGTCCGCTACACTCTAAGAGAAAATAATAATAATTAAATATAGACAGTCCAAACAGCAGCATTTTTCTCTGTTACAGTACCATTTATTTGCCAAAGATATACTGCATGCTAATTTAATCTGTTCTGGTTTGTACATATATGGTAATTTCTGGTGATGGTTTGATACTCACTGTGGAAGTGCTGTAGTTTATATCATTGGGGCATTTCATGGTGAAAAGCTGCAGGATGTCCAGAAGCTCAACATGGATGATGGAGCTGCACTCGACCAACTCCTCTACAGTCATCAGATACATCCAAGACCGGGCCAGCAGTCTGTCTATTTCAGCCAAATGTCCATTTGCCTTCATGAGATTCAACATCGCCCTAAAATAGAGGGATTCAACAATGATGTCAAAAAAAACAAAACAATTTTTTTTCCACTGAAACCGAAGTGTTTAACCAAAGGTTGAATATTAACATGATCTAAACTGGAAATTCAAAATTAAAAACAGAAAAACATTTGGAAACCAACAGATAAATTTAATACCTTCTTTCTTGGGTTCTGAGGTAAGATACAGTGTCTGATTTGAGTCCCTGCAGTCCAGCCCAGCTCTGCTCAGATTTTGAGTTGACCTTAATAAACACTGGCTCAAATGGTTTTGAAGTGCCTTTGAAAAGGTGCAGAAGTGGAATTACAATGATCCATTTGGTAATTTCCTCGGCTCTCACTCTGTTGATCAGCACCTCCACCATGTCAGACAAGCTGAAGAATGTAATGAATGTTATCAAGACCTTTTAGACACTAATACTATACTCAGAACAAGCTGTAACCAGGTCTGTTCTTTGCACATTAAACTGTACAAGCTTCCTTCACAGCATCTGTGGCATGCTGTTGGAAAATAATTTTGGTAATTTGTAAAAACGAATCAAAACATCATATTGTATTGGACAGTTTAAAACTATGGTGGAAGGCATGAATTTCACTGAATAATTACTTAAACTGTAGTTTGATCCTTACACAAAGCTATTGTATTAAATAAGACACCAGGACTACTTTTGTAGTATATTGAATGTAGTATGCTTTTACTCTATGGAAAAAAGCAGCGTAAACATTCTGCTGAACCTTTTATTTTGTATTCTATGGGGAAAAAATAATAAGCTTATATTTTTCTTTAAAGAACTTCTTTACAATTTAACACTAACTGTAATTTTTTTTTAACAAATATGATTTTTTTTAACATTAAAAAATTAAAAAGAACACAGCACAATATGTAACACCTCTTTATACTAGAGCTGTTTTGTTTTGCAACGCTATCTCGAGATCTTTATAATTTACATTTAACCAAGATAACTGTACTCACTTTTTTATTTCTGAGAATGATTCTGTTATGTCAGTCCAGAAAGACAGGAATTCATCCTTGGGTAATTTTGGCAGGCAGAGGGCAGTGCAGAGACGAGAAAGATTTGCATTGTCTAATTCTAGACGATACTGTTTCCAGACATAAAGCATAATGAGACCAGACTTTAGTGGCTCCTTGATGAAAGCACTCTTTCCCTCACTGTCCTTCTGTAGCTCTGGAGTCACCCGCTCCAGCATGAACTGCTTCAGAAGCTTGCTCACCTAACAGGATAAAATGAGACCGTATGTTAAATTCTATGTGGACATTTACATTTGAGCACTAGATTATGTCTTCCAGTCTGTGCTCTTAAAGTCATAGTTCACCAAAAAGTGAAAATTCTGTCATTATTTACTTTACATTACTTATTTACATTATTGTCTCACACTTTAAATATGCATGACCTTTTTTCAGTGGAACACAAAAGGTGTATATTGGTTAAAAAAAATATTGCAGAGTGATTTTGTCAACTGTGACTGTCGAGTTTTAAAAAAAGACACCACTGATATCAAACCTGGATGATACGAATGTCCTGCCACATTTGAATTTAATGTGACCATACCACAATTGATATTTAGAAGCTGAATTCAGAAAACTTCAGAAGGAATACAGCACGAGTCAGCACGTGTCAACTGTTTTTATGTCACTTTAAGTTAAGTCATTTTTAGACTTCGACAGCCCCACCCCCAGTTTTGCTGATATACTGTTTTAATATACACTGACTGAGCACTTTATTAGGAATAATGTGATAATACTGGGTAGGATCTTCTTTTGCTTTCAAAACAGTCTTGGTTCCTTGTGACATGGATTCCACAAGACTCAACAATACTTTGAGATTCTGGTCCATGTTTACATGATTTCTGCAGATTTGTCAATCTCACGTTACACCACATTCCAGAGGTGTTTTATTGGAATCGGATCTATTGACTGGGAAAGTCAGAAGAACAGTGAACATCATCAAGTTCATTAAACCAGTTTGAGGCGACTTTTGCTTTCTGATATGGTACACTATAATGCTGGAAGTTGCCATTAGAAGATGAGTAAATTGTGGCCATGAGAGGATGAACATAGTAAACAAAAAATACTCAAATATGCTGTGGCATTCAAGCATTGATTGATTAGTATTAAAGGGGCTAAAGTGTGCCAAGAAAACATTCTCCACACCATTACACCACAGTCACCAGCCTGGACTGTTGACACAAGGCAGGTTGGGTCCATGATTCATGCTTTTGGCACCAAACTCTGACCCTACCCTCTGTGTGCCTCATCAAGATTTTTCAGATCAGGCTGCATTTATCCAGTCTTCAACTGTTCAGTTTTGGTGAGCCTGTGCCCACTGCAGTCTCAGCTTCCTGTTCTTGGCTGACAGAAATGGAACCCAACATGTGGTTCTTCTTAAACAAAAGACTGCATATCTCAGCTGCCATGTCATCAAAAATTGCTGAAGGCCATCTCAATCGGAAGGATCCTTGGAAGGCAGCCTTCATTTTGCATCCTTCTTTCAGCCTGTTTTGAAGGATGCATCAAATGTATCCTTTGTGGCCTTAAATGACCCACAATCCTTTGCACACATTTAAATTCAACAAAATCAACTGACAGAAAACGAGTCCGTACTGAGCTCATCTGAGTTTATTATGAAATGTAAGACAAAAATAACGTTTTCGGACATTAAAGTATTGATGTTATGTTTTGCTGTAAATTAATCATTTAACACTAAACTGCCCATAATGTAAGCCACTGGGAGACCTCAGGCAGCTGTCATTCACTGTATTGCATTAATAGAAAGCCAGTTAATATAAAGATTTGTAACACAATGTATTTTTCCAAAATTAAGTTTAAATAGTATTTTCATGATGTGACCGTGGGGGCATAAACATTTATGACGTAGCCATGCACACTTGGTAGACCGTCTCATTATAGCATTTAATGCTAAGGATTACTCTAGCCGGTGTCCGCAAAATAATATAGGTTTCATAGATAATTGGAAAAGTTTTTGGGGCAGACCTGACCTGTTAAAAAGAGATGGTATTCATCCCTCCCGGGATGGTGCTGCTCTTCTCTCTAGTAATATGGCACATAGTCTTAGAACTGAAACATGACAAACTGGGGCCCAGGTCAGAAAGCAGACAGACTGGCTAAACCGACCGTCTGCTAGCTGCAGAAAATTCAGATAACTCTCAACACATAGAAACTCTTACACCTAGATATTTTCAAATAGAGACTGTGTCTGTACCCCGAATTAGTAAAAACAAAAAACTTCCAAACCCATTTAATGGTAAAAATTTAATTGATGTTCAACAAATAAAAAATAGAGATAATAATGCTAAACAAATGATAAAACTCGGGTTGTTAAATATTAGATCCCTTTCTTCAAAATCACTTATTGTTAATGATATTATCAAAGATAATAATCTAGATGTGCTGTGTTTGACAGAAACTTGGCTAAAACCGGACGATTACATTACTTTAAATGAGTCTAGTCCTCAAGGTTATGATTATCGACACAATGCCCGTCAGAAAGGCAAAGGGGGAGGTGTTGCTGTATTCTATAGTAATATTTACAGTATTAGTCAGAAGTCTTTCAAATATAATTCCTTCGAAACTATGGTACTTTACGTAACATTATGTAAGTTGACATTTGTGCTGGCTACTGTATACAGGCCACCAGGACACAATACAGACTTTATCAAAGAATTTGCTGACTTTCTATCAGAGTTAGTACTAGCTGCAGATAAAGTCCTTGTTGTTGGTGATTTTAATATTCATGTAGATAATAAAAAAGACGCATTAGGATTGGCATTTGCAGATATTCTAAACTCTATTGGTGTTAGACAACATGTGTCAGGACCCACTCATTGTCGTAATCATACTTTAGATCTAATATTGTCACATGGAATCGATATTGATGCTGTTGAAATTCTGCAGCAGAGTGACGACATCTCAGATCATTATCTAGTCTCGTGTATACTACATTTAGTCAAGGCGGCTAAACTGCCTCCATGCCATAAATATGGTAGAACTATCACTTCTACCACTAAAGATTGCTTTATAAATAATCTTCCTGATCATTTTCATCGCCTTAGCATACCAGACAGCTTAGAAGACCTCGATGTTGCAACAGAAACTATTGCCTCTGTCTTTTCCAGCACATTAGACTCAGTTGCTCCTTTGCGTTTAAAAAAGATTAAGGAAATTAATCCAATGCCATGGTACAATGACCACACTCGGGCCCTAAAGTTAGCAGCCAGAAAAATGGAGCGCAGCTGGAAGAAATCAAAACCAGAAGTATTTCGTATTTCGTGGAGAGAGAGAATGATTGAGTACAGAAAGGCCTTAAAATCTGCTAGATCTGCCTATTTTTCAAAACTCTTAGAAGAAAATAAACACAACCCTAGGTATTTATTTGATACAGTGGCTAAATTAACAAGAAATAAAGCTTCAACTTCTGATGTTTCCAAAGAGCACAGCAGTAATGACTTTATGAACTTCTTTACTTGCAAGATTGATAATATTAGAGAAAAAATAATAACCATGCAACCGTCTACTACAGTATCGTGTCAGATAGTGCATTGTAGTGTCCCTGAGGAAAAATTCAATTCATTTACTGCTTTAGGAGAGGAAGAATTGTCTAAACTTGTTAAATCATCAAAATCAACAACATGTATGTTAGACCCTATACCGACTAAGCTATTGAAAGAAATGCTTCCAGAGGTCATAGACCCTCTTCTCAATATCGTCAATTCATCTTTATCATTAGGATACGTACCAAAAACTTTTAAGCTGGCTATTATTAAACCTCTTATTAAAAAACCACAACTTGATCCTAGAGAATTAGTCAATTACAGGCCGATCTCAAATCTCACTTTTGTCAAAAATACTAGAAAAGGCAGTATCATCACAGCTATGTTCCTTTTTAGAAAGAAATGGTATCTGTGAGGATTTCCAGTCAGGATTTAGACCGTACCATAGTACTGAGACTGCTCTCATTAGAGTTACTAATGATTTGCTCTTATCATCAGATCGTGGTTGTATCTCTCTATTAGTGTTACTGGATCTTAGTGCAGCATTTGACACTATTGATCACAATATTCTTTTAAATAGACTCGAAAATTATGTTGGCATTAGTGGAATTGCATTGTCATGGTTCAAATCATACTTATCTGACCGTTATCAGTTTGTAGTAGTAAACGAAGACATGTCATATCGATCACAAGTTCAATATGGAGTACCACAAGGCTCAGTACTAGGACCGTTACTGTTCACTCTGTACATGCTACCCTTGGGAGATATCATTAGGAAGCATGGCGTTAGTTTTCACTGTTACGCTGATGATACTCAGCTCTATATTTCTTCGCGCCCTGACGAAACTTACCAATTCACAAAATTAACGGAGTGCATAGCTGATATAAAAAATTGGATGACCAGTAATTTCCTACTACTAAATTCAGAAAAAACAGAGATTCTAATTTTTGGACCAAAAACTTCTTCACGTAATAACCTAGAATATTGTCTAACACTTGATGGCTGCTCTGTTAAGTCTTCGTCGTCAGTTAGGAACCTGGGTGTGCTCTTTGATACCAATCTTTCATTTGAAGGCCATGTTACTAGCATCTGTAAAACCGCATTCTTCCATCTTAAAAATATATCTAAACTACGACATATGCTCTCAATGAAAAATGCAGAACAGTTAGTTCATGCGTTCATGACCTCAAGGCTAGATTACTGTAACGCTCTACTGGGTGGTTGTTCTGCTCGCCTGATAAATAAACTACAGCTCGTACAAAATGCAGCAGCTAGAGTTCTTACTAGAACCAGGAAGTATGACCATATTAGCCCAGTTCTGTCAACACTGCATTGGCTTCCTGTTAAACATCGTATAGATTTTAAAATCTTGCTAATTACTTACAAAGCACTAAATGGTTTAGCTCCCCAGTACCTGAGCGAGCTCCTAATTCATTATAGTCCTTCACGTCTATTGCGATCTCAGAATTCAGGCCAGCTGATAATACCTAGAATATCAAAATCAACTGCAGGTGGTAGATCCTTCTCCTATTTGGCACCTAAACTCTGGAACAATCTTCCTAGCATTGTTCGGGAAGCAGACACACTCTGTCAGTTTAAATCTAGACTAAAAACGCATCTCTTTAACCTGGCATACACATAACACATTACCAATTTATATTTCCAAATCCGTTAAAGGATTATTAGGCTGCATAAATTAGGTCAGCCGGAACCGGGAACACTTCCTATAACACCTGATGTACTCGTTACCTCAGAAGAAGAATGGCATCTACGCTAATATTAGTCTTTCTGTTTATCCCGAGGTTCACCGTAGTCAACCGGATCCGGGCCGTATCCAGGTGAGACCAAGGACCTGCACCTTGACACGACCACAACGCAGCCCTGAAGTATCAGCAGAGACTGAGTCAACTAGATCATCCCCTGTGAAGGCCTCATCGACACGACAGCCACGACACAGTTCCTCAACAACCGTCCATACCGGCGTGATGAATACGATCCTCAATTGGATGGAACTGAAATAAATACTTTTAATGTTGCGATCCTATTGGACTTATGATAGCAACCTGAATTGTAACAAAGCACTGTTGGCCAGAGGAGAACTGGCACCCCGACTAAGCCTGGTTTCTCCCAAGGTTTTTTTCTCCATTTTAACACCAATTTGCCACTTGTCTGCCACCTGATGTCACCTGATGGAGTTTGGGTTCCTTGCCGCTGTCGCCTCTGGCTTGCTTAGTTGGGGACACTTGACTTGACATTTTGATATTCAACAGTGCTTTTGATCTGCCTGCATTGACACTATTCTTTAAGAGCTGCTGTGCAGCCAAACAATGTACCAGTTATCAATGTAAAGCTGCTTTGACACAATCTACATTGTAAAAAGCGCTATATAAATAAAGGTGACTTGACTTGACTTGACTTGGTAGACCGTCTCATTATAGCATTTAATGCTAAGGATTACTCTAGCCTCTGAAGGTCTGGACTAAGAAGGACGTAGCCTCAGTAGGATGCAGCCTTCTGTTTGAGAAGCACCCATGGTCTTCTGCCGTTGTAGGCCACCTGCCTCAAAGTTTGATGTGTTCTAACTTCTGCACATCATAACAGTTTATCTGAGTTGCCGAAGCCTTTCTGTCAGTTCAAATCAGTCTGGCCATTCTCCTTTGACCTCTCTCATCATCAAGACATTTTGCTCTGCAAAACTGCCACTCACTGAATATTGTTTGTTTTTGGCACCATTCTGAGAAAACTCTAGAGACTGTTGTGCATGAAAATACCAGGAGATTAGCAGAAACACTCTAGCCAGCCTGTCTGGCACTAACAATCACTGAGATCACATTTGTCCCCATTCTGATGTGAACATTAACTTAAGCTTCTGACCCGTATATGCACAATTTTATGCACTGCTGTTACACGACTGGCTGATTAGATAATTAGGTGCTCAGTGCTCAAGTGAGTGTATATATTAAACAGTACTCTGAATATTCTGTAGTGTTTTTTTTATGTAGGAGAGTGATGCAATGATGACAGAATTTTCTTGCTTGGGGGAACTAATCTTGTAAAGTATGAATGTGTTCAATATATGCCAAGATGCATATGGTTTACTTACATCTTTTTCACTGTAATCGAGTTGGGACCATTGCATCTGTTTCTTTTCATATACATAAGGGTTTCCATAGATCTCAAAAAACTGTCGGAGTTGACTAAAGAAGTTCCTGAGGTTAATTTTGCTCCAGCTTGTCAGGAGGTCAAAGATACTTTCCAGCATGAATGTACCAGCGATTTTTCTTCCCTGGAGTACACTTTTCTTTTGATCAGGCCAAACAGCTTTTTTGAACCATTCAAACATATTATTAGATGGTTCTGCACAGATGATATCATCATACTGATGCCATTCCCCTGCAATACACAAAAAGAACAAATTTAGTCTCTTAAAAAAAAGAAAATTAAAGTTGAAAAAAAAAAAAAAAGACTTCTGATGAGCTTCACCTACCTTCATCATTTAGGAGATGTGATTTGACAAACAGACATCTGTTGGTGGTTTCATTCGAATCCAGTTTGTAGATGTATTCATAATGTAACTCAAACTTCTGCTTTTTTTTTGCTTTATATACAACATACTTGTAGGGGATGGACACAGATTCAGCATCAGTTTTTTTGCAAACAAACTTCCCTTCAACAAGAAATCCATGCTCTCCGAGATTCCTGAAATCAAATTATTCTTAAAAAAAATGGAAATAGTAATGAATAATCAAAAGCTGGCCCTGAAAATTTTTACTAACCGTGACACAGACAGTTCGACAAGATCTTTTTCCCAGTTACCAATGTGACTACCAGCCCTTACAAAAATATAATCCTCGTCTGGGTTAAACTTGAAGTCTTTCGACAGGACTGCATGAAAGTAAATGGTGAGTTTGTCTCTGGAACTTATATGTTGAGTTGATGCTGGATTTCTGCAATTTAAAAATATTAATGGGATAATAATCCAGGGATAAATTTTGTTTTTACCTTAAGTGCTATGAAAACCTACCTTTTTGGGAGCACAACACACTGACTTTCTATATCACCACTTTCTTTGGCTTTCTGGTCTGCAGCAGAATCTTTCTTTCCATGAGCAGACTGCTGCTTCTCACTCTGCTCAACCTTTACCGCTGAATCTCCACTGGAACCATGATTCTTCTAAATGCAAAATAAACACAAAATGTCATAACTTAACTCCATGTTTGTAGTTTCTAGTAAAAGACCAATATATTGGTCTGGCCAATGAATCAACCAACATTTGGCCTGTCTGAGTTTATTCTATATATATATATATTATATATATATATATATATATATATATATATATATATATATATATATAGATAGATAGATAGATAGATAAATAGATAAAGAGAGAGAAAGAGACAGAGAGAAAGATAGAGAGAGGCAAATTTCAGAAAATGCAAAAAAATCAGATTAATAAGATTCATAATTTGTTTACATTATTAACAATATTTTTTATTTATCATTTCGATATAAATATATATTTAATTTTTGTTTACCTTGGATTTGCTCTGTGGGCCAAATACTATTTCCTGTGATGATTTCTGTGGTTCATCCTTCTGATTTCTGTAATTTTTTAAAGTGAAAGTATATAGTATTATTTGTCATTTTAATAATAAAAAAAATGACATAAAACAAAACATATTTTAAAAAGGAGAAGAAGCAGCATATCAAAATACATCAAAGGCTTTGGCATACTTTTTGGTTTTAGGAGATGAAACATGCTGAACGCCTTTATTGGTTTCTGTTTCCCCACTTTCATCGTGTTTCTCAGATTCTGTTTTCTTCTGGTCAGAAAGAGCAGACTGCTGCTTCTCACTCTGCTCAACCTTCATCACTGCATCTCCACCGGAGATGCGATTCTTCTAAATGCAACATAAACACAAACTGTCATCATTTAATTTCCAGTAACAGACCAATTTATCAGTCTGGCCAATGAATCAATCAACATTTGTGCTCTCTGAGTTTGTCATTGTTAGCTGATAACCATGTCTAATTGGCCAAAGCTTTAGCTCTCTTTTATGCCAGTTCACAAATTTACTGACACATATTCTATTTGCAAACATATATACAATCCCCGGCCAAAAAAAAAGTCGCTATTTGAATTTTGATAGGCGAATACTACACAGTGTGTGTGTGTGTGAAACATTTATTATTATTATTATTATTATTATTATTATTATTATCAATATTGAAAACAGTTGTGTACAATTTCTTTCAGGATTCTTTGATGGATAGAAAGTTCAAAAGAACAGCTTTTTTTACCTGAAAAGGAAAGCTTTTCTAACATTATAAACTACCGTTCAAAAGTTTGGGGTAGTAACTATTTATTTATTTAGTTTTTTTTTTTTTTTTTGGAAAGAAATTAAAGAAGTTAATACAGGTGCTGGTCATATAATTAGAATATCATCAAAAAGTTGATTTATTTCACTAATTCCATTCAAAAAGTGAAACTTGTATAATATATTCATTCATTACACACAGACTGATATATTTCAAATGTTTATTTCTTTTAATTTTGATGATTATAACTGACAACTAAGGAAAATCCCAAATTCAGTATCTCAGAAAATTAGAATATTGTGAAAAGGTTCAATATTGAAGACACCTGGTGCCACACTCTAATCAGCTAATTAACTCAAAACACCTGCAAAGGCCTTTAAATGGTCTCTCAGTCTAGTTCTATAGGCTACACAATCATGGGGAAGACTGCTGACTTGACAGTTGTCCAAAAGACGACCATTGACACCTTGCACAAGGAGGGCAAGACACAAAAGGTCATTGCAAAAGAGGCTGACTGTTCACAGAGCTCTGTGTCCAAGCACATTAATAGAGAGGCGAAGGGAAGGAAAAGATGTGGTAGAAAAAAAGTGTACAAGCAATAGGGATAACCGCACCCTGGAAAGGATTGTGAAACAAAACCCATTCAAAAATGTGGGGGAGATTCACAAAGAGTGGACTGCAGCTGGAGTCAGTGCTTCAAGAACCACTACGCACAGATGTATGCAAGACATGGGTTTCAGCTGTCGCATTCCTTGTGTCAAGCCACTCTTGAACAACAGACAGCGTCAGAAGCGTCTCGCCTGGGCTAAAGACAAAAAGGACTGGACTGCTGCTGAGTGGTCCAAAGTTATGTTCTCTGATGAAAGTAAATTTTGCATTTCCTTTGGAAATCAGGGTCCCAGAGTCTGGAGGAAGAGAGGAGAGGCACACAATCCACGTTGCTTGAGGTCCAGTGTAAAGTTTCCACAGTCAGTGATGGTTTGGGGTGCTATGTCATCTGCTGGTGTTGGTCCACTGTGTTTTCTGAGGTCCAAGGTCAACGCAGCCGTATACCAGGAAGTTTTAGAGCACTTCATGCTTCCTGCTGCTGACCAACTTTATGGAGATGCAGATTTCATTTTCCAACAGGACTTGGCACCTGCACACAGTGCCAAAGCTACCAGTACCTGGTTTAAGGACCATGGTATCCCTGTTCTTAATTGGCCAGCAAACTCGCCTGACCTTAACCCCATAGAAAATCTATGGGGTATTGTCAAGAGGAAGATGCGATATGCCAGACCCAACAATGCAGAAGAGCTGAAGGCCACTATCAGAGCAACCTGGGCTCTTATAACACCTGAGCAGTGCCACAGACTGATCGACTCCATGCCACGCCGCATTGCTGCAGTAATTCAGGCAAAACGAGCCCCAACTAAGTATTGAGTGCTGTACGTGCTCACACTTTTCATGTTCATACTTTTCAGTTGGCCAAGATTTCTAAAAATCCTTTCTTTGTATTGGTCTTAAGTAATATTCTAATTTTCTGAGATACTGAATTTGGGATTTTCCTTAGTTGTCAGTTATAATCAATATTAGAAATAAACATTTGAAATATATCAGTCTGTGTGTAATGAATGAATATATTATATATAAGTTTCACTTTTTGAATGGAATTAGTGAAATAAATCAACTTTTTGATGATATTCTAATTATATGACCAGCACCTGTATATTTATTCAGCAAGTATGCATTAAATTGATCAAAAGTGACAGTAAAGACATTTATAATGTTACAAAAGCTTTCTATATATACTGCACGGTTCTTTTATAAACAAATAAATAGTTACTGACCCCAAACCTTTGAACGGTAGTTTATAATGTTACAAAAGCTTTCCTTTTCAGGTAAATGCTGTTCTTTTGAACTTTCTATCCATCAAAAAAAATTGTACACCACTGTTTTTAATATTGATAATAATAATAAATGTTTCACACACACACACACACAGTATGTATATATATATATATATATATATATATATGAGAGAGAGAGAAAGAGGCAAATACCAGAAAATGCCAAAAATAAATAAATAAATAGATTAATTGTGATTTTATATAAATATTTATTTATTTATTTATTTTTTACCTTGTATTTACTCTGTGGGCCAAATACCATTTCCTGTGATGATTTCTGTGGTTCATCCTTCTGATTTCTGTAATTTTTTAAAGTGAAAGTATACAGTATTATTTGTCATTTTAATTAACAAATGACATGAAAAACCTACTTTAAAAAGGGGAGGAAGCAGCATTTATCAAAATATATACTTTTTGGTTTTAGGAGATGAAACATGCTGAACGCCTTTATTGGTTTCTGTTTCCCCACTTTCATTGGGTTTCTCAGCTTTTGTTTTCTGTTGGTCAGAAAGAGCAGACTGCTGCTTCTCACTCTGCTCAACCTTCACTGATGAATCTCCAGTGGAGATGCGATTCTTCTAAAAGGAAAAAATAAAACAGAAAATGTCATCATTTAACTCTATGTTTTTAGTTTCCTGTAACAGCCCAATATATCAGTCTGGCCAATGAATCAACCAACATTTGTGCTCTCTGAAGTTGTCATTGTTAGCTGTTAACCATGTCTAATTGGCTGAAGCTTTAGCTCTTTTCTCTCAGTTCCCAAATTTACTGACACCTTAGTGAAAGAACACACTTTCTATTTTCAAATATATATGTATATACAGTATACATCTATATTATTATTTGTTTTAAGTTGTTATTTTTTTATTGATCTTTTCTATATAAATATATATTTAATTTTTGTTTACCTTGGATTTACTCTGTGGCCCAAATACCATTTCCTGTGATGATTTCTGTGCTTCATCTTTCTGATTTCTGTCATTTTTAAAGTCAAATATACAGTATTATTTAACATTTCAATAAAAAAAGACATTAACATAAACTACTTAAAGAAGCAGCAGCATTTATCAAAATTCATCAAAGGCTTTGGCATACTTTTTGGTTTTAGAAGATGAAACATGCTGACTGTCTTTTTTGGTTTCGGTATTGCCGCTTTCATCATGTTTCTTAGATTCTGTTTTCTTCTGGTCAGAACGACTAGACTGCTGCGTCTCACTCTGCTCAACCTTCACTGATGAATCTCCACCAGAGCTGCGGTTCTTCTGCGGGTCCACATCCTGATGATCTGTCTCCATTTGATTGCCTGTGCTGCTCTTTATGTTTGAATTCTGGTCCATATTAGCATTCTGATCAAGAGTAGTTTGTGCTCCTGTGGACATGCTATTCTGGCCTTTTTTCTTACATTCAACTTTGGATTTCTCAGTCTGCTGATCTGACACTGGGAGAGAAGCTGTGGCAGTGCTGGTGCTGATCAGCTCCCGAGTCACTCCAAGAGCTACACAGCTCTCCTTGCTACTATCCAACTGTCCTTTATCAGCATCCACGGGTAAAGCAGAGATGTCGAGCTGTGTTGGCCCCGCGGTTTCATTCTCTGGTGGGCTCAGATGAGAGGATGATTCAGCTGGTTTGGGCAAGTCATCTACAGTGCAGTTGGAGCCATCACTGTCAGAAGATTGGTCTTCCTCCATTTTCTCCTCTTTATCAGTCAGAGATATATCAGAGAGTTCACAGGTCAGAGACAAAGGTCCCTCTGCAACACTTGATTTTTTCTTCTTTTTCTTTCTTTTCTGTAGAAGCAGGATGAATAAAAATATGCATTTTAAATATACAGGGGACTTCCGGTGATGCGTGGCACAGCATAGATGCGTCACATTTTGCTCCTCGCTTAATTGAGTAATTATATCTCCAAAACCTTTTCTACTGACTCTGCATGTTGACTGAAACGTGTATTAACAGTGTAAAATGTCACTGAGGACACTTTGGAATCAATCCGACTCTTCTATTAAAATACAACGAAGAGCAACTCGTCAAACTAAGAGTGAGGATGACGGGCCTGAGGTAGAAAACGAGGTATGCTCTCAGAACGCCAGCCTCACTGAAGACGCTGTAACCAGCATTGTTGAAAGAGTGTCTGAAATACTGGACATGAAATTACGGAAACATCATGAACCAATTGCTGATATGTCTGCAAAAATCGACACTCTACTTAGTAGAGTAGGCAATGCTGAGCAGCACATTTCTGATCTCGAAGACCAGAGCACGTCAATGGTTACCTGGCTCTCAGACCTTGAAAAGGCTTTAGAAAAAGCGACGGAACGCCTGGAGGACTTAGAGAACAGAAGTCGCCGGCAAAAAAGTACGAATCGTTGGCTTGAAAGAAGGTATAGAAGGGTCTATATTTCATACATTCTGACTTATTTACACTGCTAAAGAGTTGGATTCTCATGCTAAACATGGCCAAAGTTTCATAACACGAGTTGGACGTATGACGGAGTATTTCTGTGCCAAAAATACTCTTCCAAATCCTCTTAAATTTTGGGATCTTTTTTTCGAGTATGTGCCTGTGTGACATCAGAAAGGTCGGAATTCCTTGTACGGGCACTTCTCCTGGAAGAGCACGCGCACACACGTCGACCAGAGTGAGAGAGCAAGAGCACGCCCATCAATGTGCTTCGTTCGGGTTTACGGAAGTCATCGGCAGCCCTGCACAGGACTTGCTTGAGAAAGATTTGTCATTTTGTTTTTAGACCACGAAATCAACAATATAATCAAAGAAGTGTGTTTTTGGTTGTGAGGGAAAGATAACCTTGCATCCCAAAGAACCCAGTGTTCAGTGGAGCTGAGAGATTTGTGCTCACGCATTACATTGATGCGCTCTCGATATTTGTCCCGGTCATTAGTCAGAACCGCAGGTGGTGAGTAAAACTGCATCAAATGTCTATTTTGTTGGCAATAGGTGCCTAAGTGCATATAATGTAAACAACACAAACGTAGTGAATTCAGAAATTCATTATTCATCATTCACTATATGCTATATGTGAATGATAATGCGATGGTGTATTGTGTGTTTAAATACAGTTGTTTAGCTGATCATTGATAGGTTGCAGATGATTGCTATGCAACAGCTGCCCGTGCTCGTCACTCTTTAGCTCCGCTCACACGACACGCCTCCAGGCACTCGGCTGTTTTCGGAAAGACTCGGTACAGCGGATGTATCTTTTATAAATATGATAAAACTAAAGATTTTTCAGCGATATGAAGGATGCTATACTATTCTATTCTACTCTACTCTATTCTATTCTATTCTATTCTATTCTATAGGTACTCAATATTAACATGAGATTGGCAGAAACTGTGTGTGATACCCCCCCTTTAAGTACTTTGAGTTCTTTAAGTTCTTTGATATCCTCAGTATGCCGATTAAAGATAATCGAATCCAGCTTGAGCGCACCGGCCCTCCGAGTCGCGCTGACGCTAATCCAAGAGTCTTGGTGAGACTACACAATTACAGGGATAAGATGGGCATCATGG
This sequence comes from Ctenopharyngodon idella, assembly GCF_019924925.1. Taxonomy (NCBI): domain Eukaryota; kingdom Metazoa; phylum Chordata; class Actinopteri; order Cypriniformes; family Xenocyprididae; genus Ctenopharyngodon; species Ctenopharyngodon idella. The sequence goes on along the minus strand of NC_067222.1, from coordinate 47,081,413 downwards.
AAGTGGCAAGGAGAAAGGAAGATATCAAGACTGGTGGGAAAAGAGTTAACTTTTTCCAGGATTTTTCTGTGGGGGTACAAAAAAGGAGATATGCTTTTATTTACCCTGCTACTATTGAGGTGCTTAATTCACCTACAGGGAAGGCGTTGTACCTCTACACGGCGAAGGATGCGGAGACTTTCCTTAATTCAGTCAGAAACCAATGGACCACTGAACCAGCTGTGTGAGTTAGAAATCATATCTGTGTTGCTTATTGGACTTTTTTGAAACGTTTTACTACAAGGCAATGCTTCAACTTATACGTATAAATTAAACTTAGTTTTTCTTCTCTTTAATTTGCAATATATTTTTATGGTTTATATTTAGGTTGATATAGAAATAGTTTAAGATTTGAGACGTTTTGGAGATCAGTACTTTGCTATGTCTGGTAGATGAGGAGTTTTGCTTTTGCTCTACTTTGTACCAGCCATTATTATGACTTTTTCAGTGTTTGGTTTGCCTCTCTACTTGGTTTGGTACTTGATTTATTTTATTTTTATGATGTTTTCTGTGATATTGAGAGGCTTCCAAAAGCTCTTTATATTTTCTATTTATTTAATTTTTTTTTTTTTTTTTGTCTCTAGCACGTGTTTATGCTTTGTTCTTTCTTATGCAGGATGTCAGTTCTTACAGCACTATGGAAATAATTTAATGTTTTGCTTATGGATGAACTACATGTGGAGGATATTTTTTGTGATTTATTTTATTTTAAAGGGGGTGTTGATCATTGTAACATCTGTAATGAGGTATTAGAAAGTCTATATATGAAGGTACGTACCTGGAATCTTAAAGGGGTAAATAATGTGATCAAAAGAAAGAACATTTTAAATATTTTGATTAGGGATAAGATTCAGATTGCTTTGTTACAAAAGACTAAGTGATAAGGAACATCAAAAGGAACATCAAAAGCTCTGCAGGGACTGGGTTGGGCAAATCTATTGTTCTTCTTTTTCTACAAAAAGTTGTGGTGTTTGTATATTATTACATTTTGTATATTACTACACATAACCACCAGACAACACGACTTATTAGAAGCCCCTCTCTCTTTGCGAGAAGTTAAGTCTGCTATTTCGTCTTTACAGCCGGGTAATCACCAGGCCCTGATGGTTATCCAGTTGAATTTTTTCAGATATTGCAGGATAAGCTTAGCGGTTACATTTTGAAGGCCCTAAATAAAGCATTTGAGGAATCTTCTGTTTCTGATGTTATGAATACAGCATTAATTTCACATTTTAAAAAGGGGGAAAGACCCTGAACAATGAGGATCATACCGGCCTACAAGCTTATTAAATGTTGATTTAAAAATATTGGCTAAAATTTTAGCAAAACGATTAGAACAGGTTATTCCTAGTATAATTAATGCTGATCAGACAGGCTTCATTAAAAGTCGTCAGTCCTATTATAATACTACACGTTTATTTCATATTTTGAACTATCTTGAAAAGACTTCAGACTCAGGCCTCCTAGTATCAATCGATGCAGAGGAAGCATTTGATAGGGTGAAGTGGAGCTACTTATTTGAGGTCATGAAAAAATTCAGCTTTGGAAATAATTTTTCGAAGTGGATTAGTCTGTTGTACACTAATCCTAAAGCCTCTATAATAACTAATGACGTGGTTTCTACCTCATTTGATCTTCACCGTGGAACACGACAAGGTTGCCCACTCTCACCTCTATTGTTTGCAATTGCAATAGAGCCCTTAGCAATATATGTTCGGCAGAATGAAAAAATTCATGGTGTACATTTGGGGTAAAAACAACAAAAAATGCTTTATGCAGATGATGTTATTCTTATTATTAGAGAGCCCGAAATTTCTTTGCCAGAAATTATTAAATGTATGGAATAATTTGGGTCTGTTTCTGGCTATAAAGTTAAATTTTCATAAATCAGAAATCATGCCAATTGGGACACATAATAAATCCAAGCCTTTTTATATAGACCCTTGTAGATGGGTAACCAAAGGCCAAACATACCTGGGCATATGTATTCCACCCAAGCTTTCATTACTATACTCATTAAATATTAAATCATTGATAGCACAGGTTAAGCATGACTTGACACGTTGGTCTACTCTTCCTGTCTCTTTATTAGGAAGGATAAATTTAATTAAAATGATTACTCTACTTAGAATTCTATATCTTCTTTCTATGTCCTTTTTCCAACTGTCTTCAAATGATGTTAAAGTAATAAATTAACTTATATCCAGATTTATTTGGGCAGGCCGGAAGCCTAAGTTTAAGTTGGATGTTTTACAGCAACCAATAGGTAAGGGTGGATCGGCATTGCCTAATTTTAAGTTCTCTGCCTGGGCAATACAAGCAAGAATAATTATGGGCTGGATTTATAAACCTCTGGACGCCTCTTGGGTTGAAATAGAAATGGATTTATGCTGAACCTCTGAGCTAGTTATTTTCTTAGATGGAAAGATCCCAATTCCTTCTGAATTGAAGAATTTTTCTCTTATATATTCAACTTTTCATTATAAACACTATTTCTGTCTGCAACAAATTCCCATTGTCTATGGGAATGTAATAAGATAGAACATTTTTGGTTTTTAATTTACAAGGCTCTCTCAGACATTTGTAAAGTAACAGTTCAAGCCTCACCTTCTATGTGTTTACTTGGTATTCTGCCTCCTCTTTTTGAGGAACACAAAGATGTTCACCCTTTGCTGATGTTGGCAAGGAAGGCCATTATGAATAAATGGGTTGGAGATAGCCCTCCACTATATAGGGATTGGTTAGCTATGATAAAGGATCTTATACAGTATCTCACAGAAGTGAGTACACCCCTCACATTTTTGTAAATATTTTATTATATCTTTTCATGTGACAACACTGAAGAAATGACACTTTGCTACAATGTAAAGTAGTGAGTGTACAGCTTGTATAACAGTGTAAATTTGCTGTCCCCTCAAAATAACTCAACACACAGCCATTAATGTCTAAATCGCTGGCCACAAAAGTGAGTACACCAATAAGTGAAAATGTCCAAATTGGGCCCAATTAGCCATTTTCTCTCCCCGGTGTCATGTGACTCGTTAGTGTTACAAGGTCTCAGGTGTGAAAGGGGAGCGGGTGTGTTAAATTTGGTGTTATTGCTCTCACTCTCTCATACTGGTCACTGCAAGTTCAACATGGCACCTCATGGCAAAGAACTCTCTCAGGATCTGAAAAAAAGAATTGTTGCTCTACATAAAGATGGCGTAGGCTATAAGAAGACTGCCAAGACCCTGAAACTGAGCTTGCAGCACGGTGGCCAAGACCATACAGCGGTTTAACAGGACAGGTTCCACTCAGAACAGGCCTCGCCATGGCCGACCAAAGAAGTTGAATGCACGTGCTCAGCGTCATATCCAGAGGTTGTGTTTGGAAAATAGACGTATGAGTGCTGCCAGCATTGCTGCAGAGCTTAAAGGGGTGGGTGGTCAGCCTGTCAGTGCTCAGACCATACGCCGCATACTGTATCAAATTGGTCTGCATGGCTGTCATCCCAGAAGGAAGCCTCTTCTAAAGATGATGCACAAGAAAGCCCGCAAACAGTTTGCTGAAGACAAGCAGACTAAGGACATGGATTACTGGAACCATGTCCTGTGGTCTGATGAGACCAAGATAAACTTATTTGGTTCAGATGGTGTCAAGTGTGTGTGACGGCAACCAGGTGAGGAGTACAAAGACAAGTGTGTCTTGCCTACAGTCAAGCATGGTGGTGGGAGTGTCATGGTCTGGGGCTGCATGATTGCTGCCAGCACTGGGGAGCTACAGTTCATTGAGGGAACCATGAACACCAACAGAGCATGATCCCCTCCCTTCGGAGACTGGGCTCAGGGCAGTATTCCAACATGATGATGACCCCAAACACACCTCCAAGACGACCACTGCCTTGCTAAAGAAGCTGAGGGTACCTAAACCCTATTGAGCATCTGTGGGGCATCCTCAAACAGAAGGTGGAGGAGCGCAAGGTCTCTAACATCCACCAGCTCCGTGATGTCATCATGGAGGAGTGGAAGAGGACTCCAGTGGCAACCTGTGAAGCTCTGGTGAACTCCATGCCCAAGAGGGTTAAGGCAGTGCTTTAAAATAATGGCAGCCACAAAAAATATTGACACTTTGGGCCCAATTTGGGGAATTTGGGGTGTAGCGGTTTAGACATTAATGGCTGTGTGTTGAGTTATTTTGAGGTGACAGCAAATTTACACTGTTATACAAGCTGTACACTCACTACTTTACATTGTAGCAAAGTGTCATTTCTTCAGTGTTGTCACATGAAAAGATATAATAAAATATTTACAAAAATTTGAGGGGTGTCCTCACTTCTGTGAGATACTGTATATGTTGATATACATTGGATATTGTTTTTTTTTTATTGTTTTCCTCCATTGTGTTAAAAAGATGTGCAAACATATTGCACATGTATTTTGGTTTGTGTGCAACACTGGTTGTTTTTGATTCACGTGGACAATAAAATAAATAAATAAATAAATAAAAAGCATTATAAAATAGGAATTAAAACAGAATTTCATAATAATAAACTTTTTAAAAACTTAATCCAGGGCAATTTAATTGTTAAAGCTGATTTTCATGTCCAGCACCTTTTTCTTTGGGTTAGGGCAGGTATCTTCATTTGGACGCTTCGGAGAGACACTGGAATTCTGGCCATCAAGAGCTTCTGACTCAGGTCCGATATCAGTCATTTTTGCATCGGTGCCATGTGGAATGTTTGAGGATGTTTGAGACTCGTCTTGTGGCTTGGCTAATAAACACAAAAACAAAGGTCACACAGCAGACACACACACCCTGACTAAAACTACTGACCTCTTACGAAATATTCATTCACACTGAACCTAATTCTAGCTTCATATCCTATCTTTAGGACTGACTGTTTGCACTGTCATTCCTTAAAGGAAGAAATCGGATCTGTTAAAATGGTGTAGTAAATAACTGGCATTTCAACATTGTTGAGCCACAGTAATGACTTAAAGTCAACATGAAACATCATTCTCAACCCATTTTGGCTCTGTAATGTCAAGTATCTCTAAGTGGAACTGGATGATCAACAAGAAAACAAAAATGAAGGGCAGATTTCATTCATCTGGAATTCACTGAATGATGAAAGTGTCTTGTTGGGTTTCCATCCAAATGTTTTGCATTTCTAAAGCACATTTCTGAAAATTCAACTAAACAAAATGCATCATATTTTGCGTTTCCAGTTTCAAGCTCCAAAAAGGACTTTGCGTAATTTAAGTTGTGTTTTTAAATCATCTAAAATGTGCTGTGACTTGTATTCCAAAGAAACTTATATAATGCTATTAATGTAAAGTACACAAAATAAGAGTACGCATATGGCACACATATATGAAAGCCCATTTCCGCCTCAGTAAAGTAAAAAATATGATTCTTTAAGTCATAATATTGAGAAACTTTCTCATAATAATGACTTATTATGACATAATAATGAGAAACTTTCTCATAATAATGACTTAGTTTTTCATAATAACGAGAAACTTTCTCATAATAATGAGAAATTTTCTCATTACTTTTGACTTAGTATCTCATAATAATGAGAAACTTTCTTATAATAATGACTTAATTTCTCATAATAACGAGAAACTTCTATGCATGCCCAGAGCAGCGGAGCAGAAGGGCGTGGCACGCTAGCCACATCCGCTGGTCAAAGTCTTGTAAATGCGAGAACAACAAACATGACACGTAATGCAAAACAGTTGTTTTCGTTAAAGTAATCTACAAAGTAGAGTCTATCTATAGACATATCAGTTATTATAAATTATCAGTATATCTTCAATACTTTTCTATGCGCACGAGAAGGTGGAACGCAAAGTGGTTTCCGTGGTAACGGTGGAAACTGTTGCATGAACGCGACGGCTTACAAAACTATCAGATTAACGAAGGAATATGACATGTATTCGTTAAGTTTAAGTGCAACGTCTTCATAAAATGTGTGGGTTTATGTGTTAACGTTAACACGTATTTCGCGCATGAGTGTAGGCTATTTGATGTGCAGGTTTGCCTAGACAATGCGCTGGAAAGCTTTTCTAATATAAACCGGGTCCTAAAGCACTTGCCCAGTCATAAACCTTCATTCCAGTGATAGTCCTACAGAAAACACCTTTTTAAGATGTTTATGACTCATTAGAATGTATGCAAAAGACAGCTTTCCGGTGAAGCGTTCTTTAACAGACTTGGATATGTAGGTGTGTGCTTCATACACAAAAATACAAATGAATAAACAACTATATCCCGTCTCATACTGATCATTTATCAATAATGTTATTTATTTAATGATATTATGGATTACACTTTTGTTGAACGTGCCATGGTTGCGGAGTTATCGCATTTGACCAGCGGATGTCGCTAGCTTGTCACTGCACCGCTGCTTTGCGCATGCGTAGAAGTTTCTCATTATTACATAACTATGAGAAAGTTTCTCATAATAATGAGAAACAAAGTCATTATTACGAGAAAGTTTCTCATTATGAGAAACTAAGTCATAATTACGAGAAAGTTTCTCATTATTATGAGAAACTAAGTCATTATTACGAGAAAGTTTCTCATTAATATGAGAAACTAAGTCATAATTACGAGAAAGTTTCTCATTATTATGAGAAACTAAGTCATTATTACGAGAAAGTTTCTCATTAATATGAGAAACTAAGTCATAATTACGAGAAAGTTTCTCATTATTATGAGAAACTAAGTCATTATTACGAGAAAGTTTCTCATTATTACGAGAAAGTTTCTCATTATTATGAGAAACTAAGTCATAATTACGAGAAAGTTTCTCATTATTATGAGATACTAAGTCATTATTACGAGAAACTTTCTCAATATAATGAGATACTAAGTCATAATTATGAGAAAGTTTCTCATTATTATAACTTACAGAATTATATTTTTTTACTCAATTGTGGCGGAAACTGGCTTCCATACACATACAAAAATAAGAGTTAAAAACAAATCAGTTCTAGCATTGCTAATCTGACTTCGCAGCCTCCTCATTGTAACAGTAAAATGTAATCAATGAAAACTGAAATGTGTAACTTTTTCTGTTTAAAACTAACTGTTGTAACAACTCTTAATGAAATGAAGAAGACTAAAGGAGCTAATTGTGGACACAAAGGCTGCTGGCCTGAGCTGGAGGTGAAAGTTTACAGATGTGTTCTCGAACCGGCAGAGGTGTGTCCGCTGTGCGTCTCTGCGCACATTCACTTTCGTTTCAGAAATCTGTTTAGGCTTGGCATTTATAATAATTATTGTTTAAATAAACACCACTATAAGTTAGTGAAAGTGACATTTGAAGGCCAAGTATAATAACAGATTCCATACACAGAATTTGCCCTCTGCATTTAACCCATCCAAGTTAGTGCGCACACACACACACACACGCACACGCGCACGCACACACACGCACACACACGCACACACACGCACACACACACACACACTGCAAAAAGTTCTTTGTCAGAAGTGTGATTATGTTATGACTTTAATGCTATTATGTTATGTTATGCACTGGTGTTTTACATTATTTCTGAATGGAATAATAAAATGTGACATACACCAATACAACTTACTCTATCTGCGATACAATTACTTTGTATGATGAACAGTTATATTTAAGTGGTTATTCATTCACAAATCAAATTTAAACATTGTTCATCTCGAGTACACAGAGCCCAAATAAAACATGGTGTCACACCAGTAATATCAACTTTCATTTATTTAATTCGTTTATCTGACACACAGAACCAATGATGATTGATATTATTGGTTGTATGAATTTATTTCATGCTATAATGTCCTTTTTAGGGCCCGAGCACCGATGGTGTGAGGACCCTATTGGAATTGCTCCATTTATTATTATTCTTCCGCTTCTTCTTTAGGGCCCAAGCCACTAAGGCGCAGGGGCCTATTCTCCTAAGGATTATTATTATTTTTTATTTTTCTTCAAACTTCCAGGGCTTTTTGGGGGCCTTAACGTGCTCAAAAACTCTTGAAAATTGGCACACACATTGGAATCTGCGGCCATTAGGACGCCGCAGAAGCTGGGACCCGGGCGTGGCATGGGGGCTTGACAGCGCCCCCTTAAATGGGATCCAAAAACTTACATGCAAACAGGCTTGCATGTATTAGTATGAAACTCGCTACACATAAAGGCCTCATCGGGCCGAACAACTTTCGTGCTCTAAGTTATACACCAGCTCAACAGGAAGTCAGTTATTATGGGTTGTTTGAAAAACGCATGCTCTGGAATTTGATATACTCCTCCTAGGCGAATAATCCGATCACCACCAAACTAGGTCAGCATGAAGTCAAGACATTGATGATGAAAAATTGCCAGCGGATTTTTGATATCTCGAACGGTTTGGCCGTGGCGAGGCAATGGATTTATGACGAGAAAAGGGAAACACGAAATGTGTTATAACGTCTGCATACATTGATTGATTTTTATGAAACTTCAGCTATGTGTTCGTTGTAGGAGTCTGATCACATGGATGTGACTATTGTGAGTCAAAGTTATAGCGCCACTAAATGGCAGCAGGAAGTGTGTCACTTTCAAAATGCTTTGAGATCACCCTCATGAGATTTACCCGATTTGCTTCAAACTTCATCACAATAATGTCAAAACATGGCAGATGTAGACCTGTGAATGTATTTGTGATATCTTAAATATTGTTGCCATGGCAAAATGTCAAACTTTAATAATATTCTTTAGAGTTTTTGAGGCTCTTAACATGCTTCAAATTGCATGAAACCCGACACACATATCAATATTGTCGACCAGTAGACATGGACAAAGCCTTAGAAATGGGGGTGGTGGAGGGGCTCAGTAGTGCCACCTTTTGACAAAAGTGGGGGTGTTATTTTTACCTACAGTCACCAAACTCAGTACACATATTGTTCTCATTAGGGCGGACAACTTTCTAATTTACAGTCGTTAGCTCCGACCAACAGGAAGTCAGATATTTTGGTTTGAATGTGGATTTTTCACATTCCCTCTCTCTCTGTCCTACCCCCCTCCCCCCTCAGTCTCACTTTCTCTCTCTTCTCTCTCTTTCTCTCTGTGTGTGTGTGTGTGTGTGTGTGTGTGTGTGTGTGTGTGTGTGTGTGTGTGTGTGTGTGTGTGTGTGTTTGTGTGTGTGTGTGTGTGATCATAAGGGCACCAACTGCTGCAGTAAATGTTTTGTATTCAAATGGATTTGAAATAGTCCTTTTATGTTTAACTGTTTTAAATGCCTATTGCCCGCCGTGCACAGTTGCCATGAAGCCACCGGGCTTGGGCCCGCCCTCGCCGCTTGCAGCTATATTCTTCTTCTTCTTCTTCTTCTCCCAAATGAATCACATTTTTGAGGGCCTAAACATGCTGAAAACTCATGAAATTTTGCACACACGTCAGAAGTGGTGAAAATTTACGTCTGTTATGGGTCTCAGAATTAGGCGTGGCAAAATGGCTCGATAGCGCCACCTACAAAATTTCAACGAAGTGCCCCTTGCACCATGTTTCACGTACAGTTATGAAATTCAGTAGACACATGTAACAGCCCAATCCCTACAAAAAAGTCTCCTGGAGCAAAGTCTGAAAACCAACAGGAAGTCAGATATTTTGAATTTGCTCTGCAAAATTTGTGTACTTTTTGCCATTTCCAGATGTTGTACTTTAACGAACTCCTCCTAGAGCTTTTATCAGATCAACATCATATTTGGTCGGTCTAATCTAAAGGCCTTTGCGACGTTAAATTGCGAAGATCTAGAGTTTTTGCTAAAGGGCGTGTCCGTGACGGCCTGACAAATTTCAATGTTTTGCCATGAAAAAGGAAGTTTATGTAACTCGGGTATACAAAGTTGGATTAGCCGCAAACTTCACATGTTTGATAAGAGTCCTGGCCTGAAGACATCTACATGGCAATATTCAGTTACGGTCATAGCGCCACCTGCGGGCAACAGGAAATTACATGTTTTACACTGTGATTAACTCCTCATACAGATTTAACCAGAACCAGATCATATTTGGTCAGTCTAATCTAAAGGCCTTAGCGATGTTAAATTGTGAAGATCTAGAGTTTTCACTAAAGGGCGTGTCCGTGGCAGCCTGACAAAGTCTGATGTTTCGCCATGAAAGAGGAAGCTGTTGTAACTCAGGCATACAATGTCCGATCTGCCCCAAACTTCACATGTGTGATAAGAGTCCTTGCCTAAAGACATCTATATGCCAATATTCAGTTACTCATAGTGCCACCTGCTGGCAACAGAAAATGGCATGCTTTACATTGTAATTCACTCCCAGAAACACATTTCAATATGCCACAAAGTACCAAACACACTAGAAACAGGTTAAATCATGCAACACTTGGCTAAGTGCTAATGTATGCGATTAACGCCACGAAACAGGAAATTGTTGTAACTCAGGCATACAAAGTCCGATCTGCTCCAAACTTCACATGGCGGTGAGCCCGGGTGCGAGGGCCCTTTCATCGCTGCTTGCAGCTTTAATTGGAGCTTGAAACCTTTGGACCACATTAACTTTCACTGCACAGACAAAAACAGCTGAAGCAGTCTTCAGATCCCTTGTGGTCCACAGAAGAAAGAAAATCAAGTTTGGAACGGCATGAGGGCGAGAATTTTAATTTATGTGTGAACCTTTATGTGAACTTTTACAGACTCTGCACATTGCAAAGCGTTTCCATTCAAGATTTCTGAAGTGCAAATTCTAAATTTGCACAACAATTATTTTAACCTGATACATGGTTGGGAAGGCAAAAGTATTTGTGACATCAGCTTAAAATTAGTTTCGGAGGTGGAAAAAAAATAAAATAATAATTTTTGATTGAGATTATAAAGACATTTTTCCCCCTTTGGAAAAACCTGTTTTAATGAATCATTCTCAAGAAGACCAGAAACATGTATATTGATTTCATGTTGACTTTAAGCATCAGCTCAATGACAAGACACTTTCTTCAACAAGTGATAAAAGCTGTGTGGAGAGAGAGGATGGGAAACTCTTATGTTCTTCATGACATCATGAGGTGCATCAGACAACATAAACAACGTGTATACCTTCATACATTCATACATACATATATATATTGTGTCCAAAACAGCTCATTCATTCATTATACAGTGCAGGAGTCAGACATGCATGCCAATGTGGCACGTGAGCAAAAGCGAGAGAGGTGTACGTATTTGATTATGATAAAAAGTACCTCGCACCTGCATACAGATCTACACTGAGCTAATAATTCCTCATTAAATAAGCAAGTTTGTGATTGATCAAGTAATGTTTGATCATCAACTGCAAAATTTGTTATTCTTTCAATTAAGCCATTATGAACTTTTAAAATATGGTTATGTGTATTTATACTTTGGGGTGGGGGCACTTCATGATAAAAAGGTTGCGGACCCCTGATATAGTGAATGCCACACAGTTAAGACTACTGACGACAAATCAGTGAATTCAGACACTGCTGTACACCATACTGCGCACTGCATTAGTTGTTGTTACATACACATTAAATGTCCTATCTAAAAGTAAATGTCTTTTTTATATTAAATCATATCTTTAATTAAACTTTACCAGAAATAAAAATGAAAGTAAATGTATTAATAAAAATATGCATAAATAATCATTCAAAATAAGGAAATAAATAATTGTAAGAAAAAAAATGAAAGAACAAACAACAGAACAAAATGGTAGAGAGAGAAATGAAGACTCAAGCACCTACCTGGTGCTGTGTCACATGACTCGGACGACAGCTTATAGCCACACTCACTGCAGAATTTGGGTGCCTTTTCCAAAGACACATGACTGCATTTAGGACACTTCATTCTGAGGTGAAGTCTGCAAAAAGCATAAGTATGAGTGGGATTTGCCCACTTTTCAATAACATGATGATGATGACACACAAGAAATCACATGATTTCTAAGAACTCCATATTACTTTCAATTTTCATTTGCTTATAAATATAAATAAAGTTCATCATCTAGAACCATATGTCCCACCTGACATGCTCGGGAACTTGCAAGTGCCCAGTGTTGGGGAGTAACTAGTTACATATAACGGTGTTACATAATTTAATTACAAAATAAATTTAACTGTAATCCATTACACTTACTGAGAAAAAAATATGTAATTAAATTAGTTACTTAAGAAAATGTCCATGATTAAAAAAGGGGGTTGCTTCTGGATATTATTTGTAAAAAGCTAGGATATGTTGAATAAAATTAATTTGTTTAATTGATTTCTTTCCCAAATTGCACTGACTGCTCTAAAATATGAGACACTACCCCCGGTTTCACAGACAAGGCTTAAGCTAGTCCCAGACTAAAGTGCATGTTTTAACTGTTTTAACTGAAAGCAATTTGAACTGACATTTCTTAAAACATGTCAGTACCATTGTTTTGTCTCAAGATGCACACCAGTAATGTTTTATTCTAAGGCACGTTTACAAAAGCTGCTTAAATGTCTTAATTGAACTAAGGTTTAATCCTGGCTTAGTCTAAGCCTGTCTGTGAAACCGGGCCTAATGTTTCAGAGGTTTAGGACACAGAATAGGATACATTCTTATTCAATAATGGTTTATTTCCTATTTGGATTTATGTATATGGTATATTTTTTAAGATTACCTGTTTTTTCCCTAGGCGTTGTTAGATGCCAGTGTTTTCTATCATAGCTAAGGACCAAGATATGATTTTAAAAACAGTATCATAGCTATTAAACTATTTCTTGTCATGATTTTAAATCTGTATTTAACCTCAGAACGATGTCAAAGTTAAAAAGAGGTGCTAAAGTCTGATTTTGTGGTGGCTGTGCTTTAAAAGTAATTATTATAATCTTAATTCAAGTGATGAAGGATTTTGAAAGTCTGACAGTAATCAGTGTTGAGTACTACTGTAAGGTTAATATGGAAGTACACGTGTAGCAATATTCAAACTATTGATTCTTACATCGGAATGAATCAATACTGAATTTACTTAAGATGGATAATGACACCATTTTCTTTAAGAGCTGCTGTGCAGCCAAATTATATACCAGTTATCACTGTAAAGCTGCTTTGACACAATCTGCATTGTTAAAAGCGCTATATAAATAAAGGTGACTTGACTTGTATGGTTTTCTCTTTTTATCATTCTGATTATTGTTTATGCATAATTTATATTAATAAAACGGCGTGTAGTCCATCTGTATGCTAATGAGTGTTATTTATATAATAATAATCATAATAATAATTTATATTCTCAAAAATAATGATGTTTAAACCCCTCTTTCAAACACTAGAAAGCACCCCATCCAGCCCATCTCTAATGCTTCTAAAATTGACTCTGGTCTGGTGATGTTGAAATTTCTCTCCTCTATTTTAGAAATATTTTGGACAGCTACACAGAGTTGGGTAAGTCTTCTGGGTCACAGCAATGGATTACATAGGCCTATTTCTTCTTTTTAAAAATTTTTTTCTTCTTCTGTGAAACAATTTCATTTTACATAATTTTATTTATGAACATTTTAATTAAAACTTCTCAACTGTTAATGTTTTTCATCATTGTACAAAAGCTATCATGCCACAAAACTCCAGTTCCAGCACATCCCAAAGCCACTACTGGACTGAGATCTGGTGACTGCATAAATTAGGTCAGCCGGACCTATTTTTTTAGGCTGCATAAATTAAGTCAGCTGAAACCGATAACACTTCCTATAACACCAGATGTACTCGTTACATCAGAAGAAGAATGGCATCTATGCTAATATTAGTCTCTCTGTTTATCCCGAGGTTTACTGTAGTCAGCCAGATCCGGGGCGTATCCAGGCGAGATCGAGGACCTGCGCCTTGACACGACCACAACGCAGCCCTGAAGTGTCAGCAGAGATTGAGTCAACTAGATCATCCACTGTGAAGGCCTCATCGACACGACAGCCAGTGGCACAGTTCCTCAACAAACCGTCCATTACCGGCGCAATGAATACGATCCTCAACTGGATGGAACTGGAATAAATACTTTGACTGTGATCCCATCGGACTTATTATGATTCAGGCAGCTATCATAAAGCACTGTTCGCTGTTGGCCAGAGAAGAACTGGCCCCCCGAGTGAGCCTGGTTTCTCCCAAGGTTTTTTCTCCCAAGGGGGGGGGGGTTCTTTTTTTTTTCCGTTCGAACCACCCGAACCCCCCCTGCCTACGGGCATGCACACACACCTGTGACATTCACAGACCTGAATATCAATGTATCAATCATTCGAACAGATTATATTATATGTTGCCTGGCAAACATTAACAACCAACAGCTATGTCATTTTATAAAAGCAATAAGCCACTCCAAGCCGCATGTTGCTTCACCTTGTTGTGCTTTCCTGGTGAAATAACTGGAACAGCCCTCTTACACTCTTACACAACAGAAAAATAATCAAAACAAACAATAAAAATACATATATTAAAACAGATATAAACGAATAGATAACACATACATTCAACGGAAATTAATATATAAATTAATGAATAAAAGCACTTCGTGCATTTTGCAGGCATATTGCCCAATCCTCCGATAGAGGCCGCTGTCGCTCAATTCACTCAAAATTAAAAGTATTGCGAGCAAGACGAAACCGACCATAAAACGAAACTATAATAATTTATAGACATTACGAGTTTAATCATCAAGCATAGATGGATATATGTGTAGAAATTTAATATTTACATATACCATTCCTTTTACGTTATATTATTTAACGTCAGTGTGACGTGTCTGAATGGCGAACCTGTATTTCACAACCATCTTCTAATCTATTATAAACGACACAAAACTTACACGTCTCACATCTACTGACAGCTTAACATCACAGTCTTTGCATAATAAGCCAGTATTAACGTTATATCAGTAAAACTGCACAACACACAGCCCGAAATAAACATGATAACGTAATACTTAAATTCACAAGCAAGCTAACCAGAATAGCAGCTTAGACAAGTTTATTTAAAAGAATAAATAGACTGTGCGAGTGTTATTTTAGCAGTAGAGACGATATGATGTATGATATATGATATTAATGGCCGATCCAGACAAACTCGCAGTCTGAGCTCTTCCTCATGTGACATGCTAACGCTAAACAGACGCGGATTGTAAAGACAAGCGGACTCTCAGGTTTGTGTCTTACCTATAGTACAGGTGTGAGTTGTCACAAATGAGCACACATTGTCACGGCATGTCATCGTATATTTGACACTCAGCACTGCTCTGGTCAGATCTGGTCGCGTCCATAAGAAGCTCACACAGTGAAGCTACTGAGGAAAAGCTAGGCACTTAAACATCTATGAACTTTCGTTTCGTGAAAAATGGGCGTGAGTTTCATGTGTATCTGCTTGTCCGAAACTACAAGCCAATAAGACCAATGGAAGTATAGGATACTTCAGAAATCATGAGATGAAGCTGATTTCTTAATAAATCATTATTTTATATTATTATATATTATTATAAATGTTTATCCAGAAAGGTCAAACTGTTTAGTATATGTACAGTGCCTTTAGAAAATAACCCCCTCAAAGTAAAGAATATTAAACGTATTATCCCCCCCTCCATTCTAAAATAGGCTAAATAGACTTTCAGACAGGTGAAACCAAATACTGCATTTCTTTCTTTGCACACAAACATTAACAGATTAAATACGATTAACAGAAATACTTAATAAAGGCACTTAAAGTCACCATGAAATAAAATTTACGTTTCTTATTTTTATTGCAGTATTTAGGCCTATTCATCATTTTTTAAATGATTTATCCATGCTCATCATTATTTATAAAAATTAATGTGTGATCGTAATCTTTATTAAAAATAACTTCCCCTCCTTCTTGCAGCAATGTCTCTTCTCTGATGACGTGTTTACTGGCACAAGGGCGGGGCAACCTGTCACTCACATGACATCACAGCAATGGCAAACCACACCCATCCAACCATCCAAGAAGCTTTTTCTAGAAGCTGTTTCACTCAGATATACGCGTCACAATAGAAAAGACCATCGCAACTTCTGTTTCGTGCAGACTTTCAAGGTTTAATTAACCCTTTAAAGGCTAGTTCACCCAAAAATGAAATTTCTGCCATTAAGTACTTACACTCATGTCGTTCTGACGTAAACACAAAAGTGCTGAACTGCGTTCACTGTGTCAAATGCATACGTGTCTGACAGGGCAAAGAAGAAATTGTTGAATAAAGTCGTTATTTTTGTTTTGTTTTTACACAAAAAGTATTCTTGTTGCTTCATAACATTAAGGTTGAACCACTGTAGTCACATTGACTATTTTAACGATATTTTTAGTACTTTTCTGGACCTTGAATGACGGTAATTACATTGCTTTCTATTGGAGATAAAAAAAAATAAAAAAAACCTCTTGGATTTCACCAAAAAATGTCTTAATTTGTGTTCCGAAGATGAACGAAGGTCTTACGGATTTAGAACGACATAAGGGTGAGTACTTAATGACAGAAATTTCATTTTTGGGTGAACTAACCCTTTAATTCTGCTCAAAAATAGTCTACATGACAGACATCACTGAAACAGATGTCCAGAGTAACCACAATTGGCGCCAATCAGAAAACTGGGAGGCTGCTCTCTGCCAGTGGTGTAAGTTTGGGTCGGGCAGGGGCCGGGCCACCTGTTTGCTGACAAATTGCAAATTGCACTTTCATTGCACTGAAAAACCTTTTAGAACGTTTCATATGCAGTTAAAATAGATGAAACGCACTGTTAAATTGCCTTGGTGCATAATTACCTTTGAAATATGTAGAAACTCTGAACACCTGTTTCATTGATATCTGTCATGTAGTAGGGGCTTTTTAAAAAGCAGCTTTAACCCTTATGTGCTGTTTGTTTAGGGTGTACTGTACACTCAGGATATTTGGGGGCTCCCCAGACCACACACAGTAAAGTGTGATTTTGTCTCAAAATAATGTACATTTTTAAAACAAATGTAATATTACTCAATTTCAATGTTTTCACTGTACAGTTGTGCAGTTTTAGGGAAATTTATGGTATTTGTTTATTTACCTCAATTTGTAATAATTTAAATCCTATACACATTAATATAAAATATCAACATTTTATGTAAACATCACTTTAAAGACAATAAATATTTCTCAATTTGATTCATGATGATAACAACAACAAAAAAAAAAAGAAAAAAAAAAAGCCATGATTTGGTGGGAGACTGCTGCCATCTTCTGGAAAACAAACACTATTCAAATGAAAATAATATGAGATTTCAACAAAAGCCACTAGATGGCTGCAGAGCTTCACTCACTGGTGCGTCACTCACTCTTTTCACAAAAGTGAGTGAGTGACTTTTTTAAAAAAAAATTAGATTTATGTTTAGACATTATAAAATCATTATAACAAAATAACTCTTTGTTTATGATTTTGTACTGACGTATAATTTTTTTGCAATTATGTCACAATATTAGTCAAACCTGAACATGGTGTTACATGTTGAATGTGTTATATACACCGATCAGGCATAACATTATGACCACTGACAGGTGAAGTGAATAACACTGATTATCTCTTCATCATGGCACCTGTTAGTGGGTGGAATATATTAGGCAGCAAGTGAACATTTTGTCCTCAAAGTTGATGTGTTAGAAGCAGGAAAAATGGGCAAGCGTAAGGATTTGAGCGAGTTTGACAAGGGCCAAATTGTGATGCCTAGATGACTGGGTCAGTGCATCTCCAAAACTGTAGCTCTTGTGGGGTGTTCCGGGTCTGCAGTGGTCAGTGTCTATCAAAAGTGGTCCAAGGAAGGAACAGTGGTGATCCGGCGACAGGGTCATGGGCGGGAAAGGCTCATTGATGCACGTGGGGAGCGAAGGCTGGCCCGTGTGGTCCGATCCAACAGACAAGCTACTGTAGCTCAAATTGCTCAAGAAGTTAATGCTGGTTCTGATAGAAAGGTGTCAGAATACACAGTGCATCGCAGTTTGTTGCGTATGGGGCTGCATAGCCGCAGACCAGTCAGGGTGCCCATGCTGACCTCTGTCCACCGCCGAAAGTGCCAACAGTGGGCATGTGAGCACCAGAACTGGACCACGGAGCAATGGAAGAAGGTGGCCTGGTCTGATGAATCACATTTTCTTTTACATCACGTGGATGGCCAGGTGCGTGTGCATCGCGTACCTGGGGAACACATGGCACCAGGATGCACTATGGGAAGAAGGCAAGCCGGCGGAGGCAGTGTGATGCTTTGGGCAATGTTCTGCTGGGAACACTTGGGTCCTGCCATCCATGTGGATGTTACTTTGACAAGTACCACCTACATAAGCATTGTTGCAGACCATGTACACCCTTTCATGAAACGGTGTTCCCTGGTGGCTGTGGCCTCTTTCAGCAGGATAATGCACCCTGCCACAAAGCAAAAATTGTTCAGGAATGGTTTGAGGAGCACAACAACGAGTTTAAGGTGTTGACTTGGCCTCCAAATTCCCCAGATCTCAATCCAATCGAGCATCTGTGGGATGTGCTGAACAAACAAGTCCTATCCATGGAGGCCCCACCTCGCAACTTACAGGACTTAAAGGATCTGCTGCTAACATCTTGGTGACAGATACCACAGCACACCTTCAGGAGTCTAGTGGAGTCCATGCCTTGATGGGTCTGGGCTGTTTTGGCAGCAAAAGTGGGGACCAACACAATATTAGGAAGGTGGTCATAATGTTATGCCTGATTGGTGTATATGTGTCATTCATTCATTTTTGTGTTCTGCATTGTAGGCCTATGACTTTTTTTTCGCATTAGCATACAACCAGATATTATTAATATTTTTTGTTTGTAAAGAAAGAAAATGTCCACAAAGTCATCAAGTCTTATGGTATTTAGATGAAAGGAACATTATTATTATTATTTTAATCCACATGGTCCCAACAGCACATAAGTGTTAAAAGGGTAGTTCAACTAAAAATTTAAATTTTATAACTTGTCTAAAATATAAACAAGCTCTTTGCTGTTGCACTGTACAGATGCTATACACTGTGAATTCTGAAAAGTTTTTACTGTAATTTTTTTCATGGGAGCGTGTGCAAATTTAAGAATTATATGGACTCCTTACATCATTTGGTTATCTGGTGTCCTTTTGGAGTCTCCAAGTGTCCTTTTCTGGAAAGACACCTAAATTTAATGCTGGATATAGCAATGATGACACAATTAATGTGTTAAAGAAGGTGAATGGTGTATGCTTAATTTCATAAGTGTGCAATTAATCGCACAAAAAGGTGCAATTAATCGCGATTAAAATTTTTAATCTATTAGCCCTACTTCAAAATGCAAATGATGTTTTATTAACAAAGTTCAGGAGGAACACGTCCAGATAATTAACCTAATTAGCTCAGGTGGAAAGCATTCAGTTAATCAATGCAACCAATGACAAGAGTTATAAATACAGCAGACTTACCTCTGTTCGTCTGACAGTTCATCAGCATCCCTCCTCCACACCATCTCCTCACTTCAGTTCTATTTACTTCTACCACAACTGGGGGAGTACTCTGGGTTTGGACCAAAATTTCCGAGCTCGGAGACCCTCCCCCGGACAGCACGCCAAATATGCATTACTCTTACTGTACTTAATTATATGTAAATGTGAACTCATGAAACATTTTTATACACAGAGTACCAAATTGTCAGCTTCTACAAAACAAACCATGAGGCATCCTGATCCTACCACAGCTTATTCCTGACTAAGGTTACAATATCAAGCAATATTTATAATCTGCATTACAGCACAATTATCATATATCTTATGAATGTTTTTCTCCCTGTAGCCTATTTGTGTGAAGGATGTCTTCCCAAAACTGCAGAGCTGTGAGTTTATCCAGGATAACAGCTTTTTTCAGTGTGGGGCCAGTGTGATCTTCAGTCAGATTCTATATACAGACTCTGGTCTGTAGTAGTAGATATATGAAGTCAAGCTCATACAGGTAATCACATATGCAGTTGAAACACATTTACTATGAACACGTTCCATTAATGTTTGACAACCACAAAGTGGTCTAAAAAAAACAAAAACAAAAAAAACAAAAACAAAACTTTGTCTTGTTTTGAACATATCCACTTATTTACAGGTAACTTTGCAGGTAAACAAATCAAAGATGCCATAATTAAAATCTTAAAATATATTTATTGCTTTAAAATATGGTTTTCATGATCAATTAAAAATAAGAAATTTTCTTTACAACAGTCACCGTAACATAAAAATGTGATAGAAAAAGTTAGAGAAGCGAGACAGTTTGAAGGTTGTGCTTCACAATAGTGCTGATGGTGAACTGAAAGGCGTCATGAATGCTGGAGGGGTCTGTGGCGTTGGTGTAGTGAGGGTACACCATCTTGCCTGAGGCGGTGGCACATGCCACAAACTGATCTGTAACATATTGAGCAGCACAACTCACATCACGGTCAGGACCTGCATCTCAAAACAGAGAAACACATCAATCAGTTTCTGAATAGTTTCAAATTTTACTGAATATCATACTGAAGTTTTACTGAAGCTGCAACAGACAATGATTGCATTCTGTGTTGTTTGTTTTTATACTAGTAGTACATACAGTATGCAGTACACACTGAGCTAAATAAGGAACCGTTTGACTCAAAAACATCTAATACCAGACTAGAGAAGTTTGTCTGGATGTGTTATAAACTGAGTTGTACAGAAATTATACAAAAATAAGGTTAAATGTTGTTTCTAGGGCTCTTATAAGAGTGACATAAGCTAACCAGAGAGAGGATGCACTGCAGTTTTTAACTGTCAACTAGACATGGAAGGGTAACAAAACAACAAAAGACTGCTGAGAAAAACTCCTACGCTCATTAATTGCATTCTTTGTAACTTCAGCAAGTTTATATTATCAGCAAATCCTATAAAGTAATATTATAATGCTCTCAGGCATGTGATCAGCTAAAGACAAAAAATAATCATCTAAAGACAATTTCAATAATCAGACAGTTACCAGATTGTATGGTGTACCTTTGAAGTCTGGCTGATAAAGTCGCAGATGTCTCCCAGAATACAGTATTTTCTCACCAAACAGATCAATTTTGTTCATAAATAAAACCTGAAAAAGAATTAAAAGCAGAGTTCTAGAAAATGAAAAACATCTGAAGCCATTCAATTCCTCATCACTTGTCTCAATGCAGAAGAAAGTTTACATTATTTATGAAAAATATTATATGATCAACCCGATTCTTAATACTATAAGTGCATGAACAAATGGATATAGATTGTATAACAGAAGTGGTACAGATGGTCAATGCATGCGATGATGACACAGGTTTGGTGTATCATCTGAAGAGTACTCTGACACATTCTCCATGGCAAATCTCATCGAGTTCAATTAAATGAGCTGCTTCAAGACCTCATGAAAATACTGTTGTTGAGAGTGTGATGCAATCAAAACACTGCTCTATTACAGTGGTTTAACATGTCAACATCTGACACGAATGACACACTACACACCTGTACATTTTCAGGACTCACAACCGCATTCTCGGAAAACCTGTGCTATGTGTGAACTTAACTGGACTGGACAACTAGTTGTCTGTCACGTCATACAGACGCTCTGCACTGCACTGCACTGCACTGCACTGCACAAAAAAAAAAAAAAAAAAAAAAAAGGTCTGCGCTGCATTGCAAATGAAAAAAATTAAATAAAATAATTTGTCCAGAATGGCACCTCAAAGAATTAACTTGCTCATTAGCTTTACTGTGAATTCTATTAATGAAATATATACAGTGGGTACGGAAAGTATTCAGACCCCCTTAAATTTTTCACTCTTTGTTATATTGCAGCCATTTGCTAAAATCATTTAAGTTCATTTTTTTTCCTCATTAATGTACACACAGCACCCCATATTGACAGAAAAACACAGAATTGTTGACATTTTTGCAGATTTATTAAAAAAGAAAAACTGAAATATCACATGGTCCTAACTATTCAGACCCTTTGCTCAGTATTTAGTAGAAGCACCCTTTTGATCTAATAAAGAGTCTTTTTGGGAAAGATGCAACAAGTTTTTCACACCTGTATTTGGGGATCCTCTGCCATTCCTCCTTGCAGATCCTCTCCAGTTCTGTCAGGTTGGATGGTAAACGTTAGTGGACAGCCATTTTTAGGTCTCTCCAGAGATGCTCAATTGGGTGTGAGTCAGGGCTCTGGCTGGGCCATTCAAGAACAGTCACGGAGTTGTTGTGAAGCCACTCCTTCGTTATTTTAGCTGTGTGCTTAGGGTCATTGTCTTGTTGGAAGGTAAACCTTTGGCCCAGTCTGAGGTCCTGAGCACTCTGGAGAAGGTTTTCATCCAGGATATCCCTGTACTTGGCCGCATTCATCTTTCCCTCGATTGCAACCAGTCGTCCTGTCCCTGCAGCTGAACAACACCTCCACAGCATGATGCTGCCACCACCATGCTTCACTGTTGGGACTGTATTGGACAGGTGATGAGCAGTGCCTGGTTTTCTCCACACATACCGCTTAGAATTAAGGCCAAAAAGTTCTATCTTGGTCTCATCAGACCAGAGAATCTTATTTCTCACCATCTTGGAGTCCTCCATGCGGGCTTTCATGTGTCTTGCACTGAGTAGAGGCTTCCGTCGGGCCACTCTGCCATAAAGCCCCGACTGGTGGAGGGCTGCAGTGATGGTTGACTTTCTACAGCTTTCTCCCATCTCCCGACTGCATCTCTGGAGCTCAGCCACAGTGATCTTTAGGTTCTTCTTTACTTCTCTCACCAAGGCTCTTCTCCCCCGATAGCTCAGTTTGGCCGGACGGCCAGCTCTAGGAAGGGTTCTGGTCATCCCAAACATCTTCCATTTAAGGATTATGGAGGCCACTGTGCTCTTAGGAGCCTTAAGTGCAGCAGAATTTTTTTTGTAACCTTGGCCAGATCTGTGCCTTGCCACAATTCTGTCTCTGAGCTCTTCAGGCAGTTCCTTTGACCTCATGATTCTCATTTGCTCTGACATGCACTGTGAGCTGTAAGGTCTTATACAGACAGGTGTGTGGCTTTCCTAATCAAGTCCAATCAGTATAATCAAACACAGCTGGACTCAAATGAAGGTATAGAACCATCTCAAGGATGATCAGAAGAAATGGACAGCACCTGAGTTAAATATATCAGTGTCACAGCAAAGGGTCTGAATACTTAGGACCATGTGATATTTCAGTTTTTCTTTTTTAATAAATCTGCAAAAATTTCAACAATTCTGTGTTTTTCTGTCAATATGGGGTGCTGTGTGTACATTAATGAGGAAACAAATGAACTTAAATGATTTTAGCAAATGGCTGCAATATAACAAAGAGTGAAAAATTTAAGGGGGTCTGAATACTTTCCGTACCCATTGTAAATGCCCAAAATCACATTCACCCAGGATCAGTTTTGCCTGAACCAGGGTTAAAAAAAAAAAAAAAAAGAAGATTTTAACACAGAATTTACAGTAAGTATAGAGTGAAATCCCTAATGTCAGATATACACAGGTTTTATACTGTAGGGCCTGAATTGCAGCTCACCAGTGAAGCTCCTTTGAAAAAAGCACAATTACATGTGGAGCTGAAGCACTCCAGGCTTTCACGGAGACGGTTCTGTTGTAAAAAAGTGATAAAGTTAGAGAGAGAACAATTATTAAAGCATAGAAAAGTAGGCTTATAAACAAACATTTATGCAAACGGAGATTTATGAAAAGTGAAATAACTGAAAATAAAGGCCTTAAACCATGTACAGTCTGTAGAGTAACTAGAGTCAAATACACCAGGGGCCAGTTGAACCAGCTGTGCGTAAGTTAGTGTTAGCCTAGCTACGATGTAAAGGGGCACGAAGTTAACATACGCATTACTAAATATTTTTGCGTCGCACCATTAAACTTAGTTGAAACATAACTCTACCTATAAAATAAATATTTATGGAAGCCACTGACCACAGGCCTGTTGCATGAAGCTTTCAGTTGCTACCCAGGTACGTCTGAGCAAACTCTGGCTGCTTCCAAAATCGCATACTCTCGAGTGGGTGCGCAAGTAATTACTTCACAATGGCTAAAAAAAGTATGTTCTATATAGTACGAATGTAATCCGGACGTAATACATCCGCCATGTTATCATTATCATGTGATCTACCAGCCTCAGTTGCATTACTTTACCTCCATTCACAAATCCTCTTCAGTGGCCTCATGAGATAGTAAAGTGTCCATCGAACACACTTCAGAATCTCGCCAGAAGTAGTAGGTCATCCTGGTACTTTTTGCCTACTCTTTTATAAGTACTGTGATTTCAGACATACTTTTTTTTGCCACATATTGTTTTTCGTCTACTATACAGTAGGAAAGTATGCAATTTCTAAAGCAGGCTCTTGTTTTTCGGGCTCAAGAAGGTGGAAACATGGTAACTTGCGCTATACAGCTAACCTTCTCCAGAACAGGTTTTATTCTGGCTTAGAGGAAGGCAAACCAAAATTGGACCAATCTGATGCTGTTAATCCACTCCCCTGTATCTCTTGCTCCAAATTAAAGCAGTTCAGAGTTAAATAACTTCAGAGATTTTTGCTGCTAATTATTTAATTACATGAATTCTAATTATTTATAATATATTCATATAATATGAATTGACAATAAAAACTTGATATTAAACCTAAACTTAATACATACAAGCTTTAATATAAAGTTTTTAAACTGATTAAGCTTAGTCGTGTTATTCTCAGCTGCTTGTAAACCTATATAAATTATTTAAATTCAGTTGATTCATATGCATTGACAATCATATTTTCTTTCAGTTGCCTTCTCAAACTCTCGCTGCAGCAGTGTTTATTCCTGCCTTGTAAATGTGATTAAATATAAGATATTTTTCATAACGATCTCTTAATCTTCAACGAGAAGTGAATTGTGCAGTGAATTAATCACAGTTAATCAGAGTTAATCACAAACCCTGACTTGACAGAGAATGATTATACCGAGGGTTGTGAGCCTGCTGAACCTGATCTAAACCAGGCAGGATTTGGTATGGTTTTGTCAACTCTAAACCTACTCTGAAACTTAAAGTTTGTTTAACTAGCTTCATGCAACAGCCCACAGGAGTAATGGTTGGAATAAAACAGCAGTTTGAATTGCATCAATCAGCTCATGTTTTACCAGACCAATTTAAATGACTTTTTAGCGGATCTTTGATCCTGATCTAAACGGTGAACCTCTGTGTGCATCGGTCTGTGAGCATAACAAATAAAATCAATCATTACGTATAAATGTCATTCCTTACGTTTTTTGTATCAATATTTATTGCTATTAATTTCAAATACATTTTCTGAATGTTTTTTCAAGAACAAATGGTGCAACCAAATTAAGTGCAGAATTTGTTACAAACTAGCTAGTAGTTACTAAGCGTCTAGTGTGGACTTTAAGTTCCAGTTTAAGTAAGAACTTATGAATGACTGGTGCAACCCGACCCTGAACACCAGACAGAGCCTAGCTTTTTAACCCTACTTTATCTGTTAGCAACCATGGCCATTTCAGTTAGGTTCTATAGATACTCGTTCCATTCAATTTGTCAGATCTTAACTAAATCCTGATGAGCCATGTTACGCAAACTTTCCTGACAAGAAGATCTTCTAATTGAAATCATCTGGGGTTTTGAAAAAACTAGAGTTAAACTGTTTCTGTAACATGCAGCCCCAGGACTCATGATACTCACCGTGGAATGACTTTCGTCAAGGTTTTGATCGTACCCACTAAGAGCCACCATAAACAGCACTGCCTGGACATTGTCAAAATAACTGTACCACTTCTTTCTTTCTGAACGCTGGCCACCAACATCGTACAGCCTATAAACAAAAGATTATTTATATAGAATAATCAATAGTCAAATAACAAATAGTCTATTTCACCCCAATAACATACAACAAGAGCAGGAAAGACATTATGGTAAAATAATATAAAAGCATAGGATGAATGCCCGTATGTGTCTTCCTAATTTGTATAGACATCACGTGATAATACAGATGAACAATAAATCCCTTTGAGAAAAACTCACAGTAAGATCCTACGGTAACACTTTATTTCAGGGTCCTTTAACTAGTTGTTTATTAGCATGCATATTACTAGAATATTGGCTGTTTATTAGTAATTATTAAGCATATAATAATGCCTTATTCTGCATGACCTTATTCTACAATCTTAATCCTACCCAATACCTAAACCTAACAACTAACTTACTAACTATTAATAAGCAGTAAATTTATTGAGGGAAAAGTCGTAGTTAATAGTGAATACATGTTCCCTATACTCAAGTGTTACCGATCCTACATATACAATAAGCTGTCTTCCACTCAGGTCAAAGCCAACAATGTTTTATACAATACAACAGCCTGTTCCTCTCAAAAAGCTATCATATGACTAGCACAGAAGAGTTGTAATAGAGTGCATGAGTCCTAAGGAAAATTTTGATGTTGTTGATGATTTTATGGTTTTTTTTTTGTATCCTCTTTGGAGCTAACAGGCCCTGGTCACTGCATGCTTTCATTGTATGAAATGAGCAACATCAACATTCTGCTAAACATCATCTGTTGTTAGTCAGTAATGAAAGTAAAAATAGTAAATAAAGAGAATTTTGGGGTGAACTGAATGTTTAAAGAAGGCAAAGTCCTACAACAAGTCTATATGTTTTGACCAGATCAGATCAGAAAAGATGAGTGAAGTGAGATTTCAAAAGCTCCTCAGGAGATTATTCCAATATTCCATAAGTAGATTTAGTTTAAACGTGTGTGGGAACAGTCTGGCAGTGCATCTCTGGCTGGTGGTGATCTGAACCACTGAATCCTACTGGGCAGAATATGGAAAAAGGTCTTTGTTTCTCATCTTGTTCTTTGCAAGCAAACAATGGAATGTTCAGAGAGAGAAGGCCCCTCCAACAAGGTTGTACATTTGGTTCTAACATTGCAAGGGCCATTTTAAATATGGATGTAGTATCACAAACATTTTCAGTTAAGATCATATTGTAGAAATGTTTACCTGTAGAGTGAGTTGTTGACTCTGAACTGGGTTTCAACAACACCACAGGTCCTCACTCGAACTCTGAGAACATCTGTTTTACTGGGGATGTAGTTTGGTGCGATGATACGACTTATGCTCTCAAAGAAACTAGATATGTGGCACATGAAACAAAGGGGGAAAAAAACAAAAGCACAAAATCAGACAACATGCTTAGTTCAATTTTACACTAATTTTGACTCTTCTACAAGCACATAAATAATCCACAACCATAAAGGCACTTAATAGAATTGTTAATGTTCTCTTTCTCTTTCCTGCATTTCATCTGTGCTTCTAGCTTGTGTACTAATCCAGCTTATACTGTAAACTTGTGATGTTCTTCATTTGTCACTTTGGATAAAACTGTCTACTAAGTAAATAAATGTAAATGTAAGACACTATGGATTCTAAAACAAGTCAAGTTAAAATTGGAAAATGAGTTCATTCAATAGTTTTATTCCAAATTATTCCATATAGTTTTATAGTTCCAAATTGCATTTGAGATGTGAATCTTATGATGGTAAAATTTTCATAAGAGATCATCTTTTTATTAGATGGTTATTTTTGTGCATTACCAATGGAGACTTACGTTCTGTTGCTGCAGGTTATATGAGTTTTTCATATTCACCGCACCATAACCTTTCTTGCTGTATCTTTCTAACTGCTGAATCAGGTTTTTAGTATTACCATACCCCCATGAGCACATATTTTTCATTTTTTTCTAGACCCTTTTGAAACCATCACACTAATTAAAGTAGGTTGAAACCTTTTGCATCATTGCAATGTGACTGGCCAAGTTGAAAGACCACAGATTCAGTCAAATACGGCAGATTATTGGAGCATCACTTGTGAACACATAGACCCTGATGCATTAACGTAAATTTACAGTAATGCAATGTGTGATGTTGTACAAAATAGTGTTTCACTTTGCATATATACAAACTTCATTCAAAATTCTCATGCAGGAAGTAGGCCTAGATCTATGTTACCAGATTATACTACGGGGCTGTTGAATGCTTGATTCTGATTGGTTGACGGATGTTCTAAGGTGTTGTGATAGAAATATTTTATGTCAACATGAAATGTACAGAAAATGCAGACTAAGATGCTCAGGTCAAAGACCATGTAGACTTTACCCAAAAAGTGCTTAACACAGTAGAACTAACAGTCCTACTGTGATTTGCTTAGATCATTACAAACCAATCACCAGAACAAATCACAGTGAAGACGACATTGATTTTTACTCAACTGTAAGACTTAAAATGTGCAGAGAGTTTAGAGACTCACTTGGTAGTTGTGACCATAGACCTCCCGGCCATAAATAAAACAATAAAACATTTCTGCAAAGAGCAACTTGGAATTCGTGTCAGGTATATGCTGTGCAGCTGAGGAATAGAAGTACTAAAGATTCTACGCGATAATGTTAGTGTTGGAAGACTACAGAGAGCCTCGGGGTGAGGCTGTAATACTCTGAGTTAGTATTAATGATCCTGTGTTGGACCAGCGTACACCTGAGAAGGACGGTGAGAGTGTATAGATGCTAAAGAACTGTGTGCTCATGTGTGATTAGGTAGTGATAGTAGCTTCTTGACGGGACGGCGTCACCTTACTTCGGGAGGGGAATTACCTCGAAGTATTAGAAATGTATTAGACGTATTTGAGAAGGGAACTACCTCGAGATACTGAAGTATTATATTGTATTATATTCGGGACGGGAATTACCCCGAAGGTACTATAGTACTGTATTGGTACTGTAGTATTGTATTATTTTATATCGACAACTGGAGGTTTTTTGAATTGTCAGTGGTAAAATCAGATTAGTATTCGGAATTTCCATGACAGTGTGTAATTATTTTCCAGTAAATGCTCAGCTAAAGTAGTTCCAGGTATTAGGTTCATATCAGTTATTTTAAAGGTTATTTCAAATTATTTCCATGTTTCACCCACGAAATTACATTTAATTGATTTTGGAAAGTGCACTCTCCTTCTCCCGCTCTCTCTCCCATTCAAACGCACACATACACACACAATACAGACTTTATCAATAAGAGAGTTTTGCATCTACAAAACTACATGACATTTCTCAGTATAGAAGTAGTAATGTCCCGGTTTTTGGATAAGCTGAACTTACTCATTACTCACTATTAGTAGAGATGCTGCTACCATACACTGTTGAGAAACACGCAGACTCACAGGTACTTCACGCATGCTTAAGCAATCTTTCAGTCATGTGACTGGCGTGGAAACCTGAAGAGCAAACTATCTATAGAACTGCAGCACAGCCTGTCAAGAATATGAACGCAATGAACTAAGATGTTAAGAGTATTCATTATAATGTTTTTCCTATGGAAAATGCTTAACGAGAACCTGCATGTTGCATTTAGGTTCTAGGTTCTTCTGCTTGCCTGTACATAGTATGCATTATTATCAATAAGGTGTATATTGAATTTGGTCTTTTAATATTTTACTACATTAGTACTTACTACAAACTTACTACAGCGACGCACAGCGCGTTTCTCAATAAAGAGTAACTTCTGCTTGAAAGATATCCCAACGTCTCCTGGTCTCTGCTTTGACGAGGAAAAAGTTTCCTACAGTGACATGCATGGAAGTTGTCATTTTACCCAATTTATCCAAACCACTTCTGTTTTGCAGGACATCCACCAGCAGTTAAACACACTTAAAGGTATACTTCAGCCATAAATTAAAAAATTATCATCATTTATTCACCCTCAAGCAGTCCCAGATGTATATGACAGTCTTCTGTGGAACACAAGCAGAGATTTTATGAAGAGTCCACATAGTAATGCAAGTGAATGGGTCCCTCGAAGTTGCCGCTTAAAAAAACAAACAAAACAAACAAAAAAAAACAAAAACAAAAAAAAAAACACATGACCCCAGTCGACAAATCTGTCTTCTGTCTAGCTATCATAAGTCCTATCGGACAAATCGTAACAAAGCACTGTTTGTCAGAGGAGAACTGGCCCCCGACTAAGCCTGGTTTCTCCCAAGGTTTTTTTCTCCATTTTAAGACCTATTTGCCACCTGTTTGCCACCTGATGTCACCTGTTGGAGTTTGGGTTCATTGCCGCTGTCGCCTTTGGCTTGCTTAGTTGGGGACACTTGACATTTGATATTCAACAGTGCTTTGCATCTGCCTGCATTGACACCATTTTCTTTAAGAGCTGCTGTGCAGCCAAAATTATATACCAGTTATCACTGTAAAGCTGATTTGACACAATCTGCATTGTAAAAAGCGCTATATAAATAAAGGTGACTTGACTTGACTTCAGTTTTATGTCATGTGCTGACTCATCCACTTGCATTATATGGACTTACAGAGATGGTTAATATTTCTAAAAATCTCAGTTTGTGTTCCACAAGTCATATGCATCTGGGACAGCATGAGGGTGAGTAAAACAATTAGAGAATTTTTATTTTTGGGTGGAGCATCCCAAAGTTGTGTCAGTAAATGTCAGGGAAGCAAATTACTGGAAACAGTTTAATGCAACTAAAGCCCCATTATGCATCGATACAAAGACAGAGAGGTGGTAATACTCACTACAGAGCAGAATCATTGAGCTGGAACTCATGGCCTCTGGCCACTGCCGCCCTGACGCCCAGATCCCCCCACAGTCTGCAGAACGCATGAGCCACAAATGGCAGTAGCTCCATATCCTCTCCCACGCAACACTCACATGAGAGAATGGCACGCGCATGGGACTAAAGAATATAGGAAACAATATAATCAATCTGTAGTTGTCAAAACTTTTCAATATGGCCAGGTCATAAGGTTAAAAATAATGTTACTTAAATTGGAAAATGGATCATATTTAGTCAATAACATGTTTGCAGCTTTTAACTCACACATATAATTAGTTTTGGGCACATTGTTTAATAATGTGTATTAAAAATCTTTTGATGCTTACCCAGTGTCAAAGGTCATGGTACATGCCTGAAGCTACCTATATTACCTTGGCGATAATATTGTTGCTTCTTTTTATAATATTCTATATAATATTCTTGCACTATTCTTCTACAATATTTTTGTTTGGAGATATACAGATAGTGGTGAGATATTAATGAGACAATACAGTATGTGAGTCTAATAGAGCTGCTATAATCATAATGACCAATTATGGATAGAATAGTCTGTATGTCTTACCTTGTTCTTCTTGTTAGACAGATTAATGCGCAGCATTCCCATGCCATGCAGCACAAACTTCATAGATGTCAGCAGATTATCCAACACAGCAGGCTGTACAACAGGAAGAAAACAATTAAACTTAAATACAAATGAAGCATTTGAACTAATGCTGTAGTTACAGCATTGTCCAGTACTGTTTATGAATTATATCATACAAGCATGACATACTTTCATGCACAAAAGCACAAAATATGGTTGTTATACTCGATCTAAAAAACTAAATTACACATGCCATTATGCTATGAATGTTTCATGTCAAACATTGCTAAAGTTACGTTTGTTATCAAATGTTGCTTTATCAAGTTGCTGTGTTTGTTACTTGTTTAAGTGTTTTTCTTTTTGCCAAGATAATAAATCAATATCAGGCTGAAGTAGGGCTCAAAACACAGCCTTACTTTCTAACTTGTATGTCCTTTCAAAAATGTTTATGAATGTAAATGTGTGTGTTATGAAAAGTAGCATGTGTCAAACATATAAATTCATGTTTCATGCTCTAATGGCCCTCATATTCACTGCAAGCTTTAGGGGCTCGAAATATTATCTGGTGGTGTCACTGTTAGGCAGAATCAATTTAATTATACATCATTTATATTTTTTACTATTGATTTGTATATATATCCATTTTTCATAAAAAAAATTTTATGAGGTGAAAGTCACACTTGCCCCTCACAGAAAAAAATGCCTGACAAATGAAATATTGAAGTATCTTGAAGTACTGAATCTATGCTGTTTGCTGTAAGACAACAAATAAATATATGATGCATGTCTGTGTTTTTCAGTTATATGCCTCCAAGGAATATGCAATATATGCAACACAGAAAAAAGGATTATGTTTAGTTCTTTTAGTGTTGAGTTTTACACAGCCATCAGGTGAAGAAATAACCATTACCACAAGCACCTGATGGAAACCCGTAAACATGCCAATTTTGGCATTTATCATTGGTGGGGTATAATGCCAAGGCTCACAACGGTCATCCAAATAAAATAGCACTGCACCTTGAAGCTGATGAGTTCTTGTTTGTTAAAGCCATGGCTGTAGATAATCTTCATCTGTTTGACTAACGTGCTTTTGCCGCTCTCTGGAGTACCTATGTGTAAAAATATTGCAGAGCACAGCAGTATATGAATAACGTGTCAACGAATAACAGTCCAAGACATTAGATAAATCAGCATATAAGTTTAAAAAAAA
The DNA here is from genome assembly GCF_019924925.1 of Ctenopharyngodon idella. NCBI lineage: Eukaryota > Metazoa > Chordata > Actinopteri > Cypriniformes > Xenocyprididae > Ctenopharyngodon > Ctenopharyngodon idella. Next base: position 47,048,942 of record NC_067222.1, on the reverse strand, counting down.
TGTTCATCTAGTCGGGTCATACTATATTTATATAGACTATTCTTTTATTAGGGCCCAAGCACCGATGGTGTGAGGACCCTATTGTAATTGCTCAGTCAATTCTTCTTCTTCTCCGAAATGAATTACATTTTTGAGGGCCTAAACATGCTCAAACTCATGAAACTTTGCATACGCGTCAGAAATGGTGAAAATTTACGTCTGATATGGGTTTCGGAATTGGGTGTGGCAAAATGGCTCAATAGCGCCACCTACAAAATTTCAATAAAACGCCCTTCGCGCTACGTTTCACGTACAGGTATGAAATTCGGTAGACACATGTAACAGCCCAATACCTACAAAAAGGTCCCATGGTGCAAAATCTGTAAACCCAACAGGTAGTGAGATATTTTGAATTTTCTCTGCAAAATTTTTGCAGTTTTTGCCATTTCCAGGCGTTGTATTTTAACGAACTCCTCCTAAAGCTTTAATCAGATCAACATCATATTTGGCCAATCTAATCTAAAGGCCTCTGCGATGTTAAATTGCGAAGATCTTGAGTTTTCACTAAAGGGCGTGTCCGTGGCAGCCTGACAAAGGTCGATGTTTCGCCATGAAACAGGAAGTTGTTGTAACTTGGGCATACAATGTCCGATCTGCACCAAACTTCACATGTTTGATAATAGTCCTGGCCTGAAGACATATACATGGCAATACCTGTTGGCAGCAGGAAGTGTGGCATGTCAAAATGACTTTGCCATAATTCTCCTGTATTTACTCGCTTACATGCATGTCGCCCACTGTTCACTGTTTTCCTAAGGCCACTGGGTGGCGGTGCCCCTGGGTGCGAGGGCCCTTTCATCGCTGCTTGCAGCTTTAATCTCTATATTATAATTTTATCTCTAAATTTCATTCACTCTAAACTGCTTTAATTTGGAGTGATAAATACAGAGGGAGTGGCTTTATTGCATCAGATACATGTCACTTTACCCACAGCTGATAACCCAGAATAAAACCTCCTCCGGAGCAGATTAGCCATGTAGTGTAAGTTACCATGGTGATGAACACCACTAAAAACCAATCCACCTTCTTGAGCCCGAAAAACCAGAGTTTGCTCAAACTAATCTCAAACACACCTGGGTAGCAACTGAAACCAGCTGTCACAAACAGTGATAAGCTTCTTGTCTTAATAGCTTTAAAAAAGGGCAAAAATAGGTTCGAAGTTAATTATAAACACACCGTAACACCGTGTCTACACCGGATGCAAGTGGCGCAATGCGACAAGACAATAGAACCCATTATAGTCAATGATGCTGTCTACACTAGATGCGGCATGACGCGACATATGACAAATCTCCAACAGTAAACTGATGCCTTGCTCTATTTCTGATGTACTCTAAGCACTCAAGCTACTTAGTTCTGTCATGGAGGACAGATGGATTTGGAATGTTCACAATGGTGCGTCCAGTGTAGACATGGTGAGATTAAAAATAAATGTACTTTCCTTGCTGTATCTTTCAATAAAAGAAATTTTGAAAAAAAAAAAAAAAAGGCAGCATGTTGAGAATAAAAAAAAAAAAAAAAAACATTGTGAAATGTGAACAAACGAAAATGTTATCTTTCAGTTGCTCATGCACGTCATTAAACAAACTTCAGCCATGCATTTCTAATGCTTGGATATTTTAGGAGGGCTATAGAAAGTTTTTGAGGTGCAGTTTCTTTACATCCACTGACAGAACAACGTTTGAGTGAGTCTTATGCTGGGTACAAAATGGACGATTTTACCCCTGATTAGGGATGTTCTGATCAAGATTTTTGCATTACCAAATATCTTGTCACGATTTCTTCTAATCATGATCGGCCTGAAGATATTTTACTGACTTCACATCTAAGTGGCATACTTAAAAGTAATGGCTTATAACAAGATATCAAGTTCATGGTCTCATTTGATAGAAAACCTTTCAAATTTTGAAGAAAATAGGATTTGATAATGTTTAGAAATTCTTAGGTTTCAGCACTGCTGAGAAAACCCCAGAAAAAGTGATGCAATTTATTGATTTATTTTGTTATTATTCATGCTTGACATGTTTACTATTAGAAAGTACATATGACAGGTCATAAAATCAAGTTTGGGCTTGTTCACAATCACTTCAACTGCATCTGGGCCGAATTTGGGACAACAAGTGATCTGAGTGTTTTACTGAACGTAAGGATTGACGTGTAAATGCCACAAAGCATAAAAATATTTAAAATTACACAGAATAAGTAACAAGTAATAAGTTTCAGTTGTGTGCTCCTATTCTGTGGCACACAGGAAAATCAAGACCTGTCAATCTGAGCAATCAATCAATCCAAGCACGCTCCAGCTGTGAAACGGTGTCTGATTGTTCTCTACACATCATCCTTACACACCATAACCGAGATCCAGTTTCCATTGGATGAACTTTCAAATGACGTTGGAAAACACTGCATCATGATCGCGATGCAATCGGATCCCGGCAGTCCTATAGCTTTATCCAAGCAGTATGTCATGTCTCAAGGTCTATGCATCATGTTATGTTGTGTTTGGGCTTGTTTAAATCGAAAAACCTGCTCTAAGTAAAGATGCGCGATTTACTATGGTTTACTAGTGTTTGTGAAGTTCCAAAGCAGAACATGGCGCAAAATACTCATCTATATATTGTTTACATGAGCATCACCGGCAAATTTTGAATGGTTTCAATAAATTGTGATCAGTTCGTGAGATCGCCCAAATTTAGTGACTACCGATCGAGTCACAGAATGAGATTATCAGCCGATACCGATCTGTGGTCGATCAATCAGAGCATCCCTAGATGCCATTTCTAGGGAGAGGTTAGCGTTTTTGATTAAAGATTATGAGGGCATAAGAATTAAAAAAAATAATGATGTGCACAGATAAATCATTTATAATAAACGCTGCAACATTCTCTAAAAAATAAGAATAGTCAATTATGATTTCATGGTGACTTTAAAGGGCGTGTCAAGGAGAATTGTGACATCACGATTCTCCCGATTATAAATCCTGGCGTTTGAGAAGAGTAGAAAAGAATAATTCATATTTTAAAATGCAGAGTTAGTTTTGAGTTCTAAAACTTGCATTATGTTTTTCTTGTAGAGTAATCTCGTATATGTGTAAATATCAAGAACATTTTCAATTTCCACTTCATGACCCCTTTGGCAATGTGTTCTCTGATGGCATATTGTGATCTATTGTGTTTGCATTGTGCTTGCATTGCGTTATAGTTACCCAGTATAAGGACTCTGTGCACGTGCAGCTCGCGCTCTTTTCGAACATTCTGATTGCAGGATCTTTTTTCTTCATCCCTCGGATTCACACACTTCTGCACAGCCGCTAGACAAGCCTATACGAGATCAAACGACAACTCTACATGAACTACTACTCGTCAAGTCAGCATTGCCTTTTAAAAAAAGTACAACTCCATATTTAACTTACCAGCAGGGATGTTGAAAAGTCAAAACATCGAAACATTTCTAAAACTTATACAGTCAAAATCTTGTTTAAAACGCCAGACACGTGATATTTGCATTAACGCTCGTGCACCATACCTGTACAAACTACGTTTTAGGGACGTGACGTCACACGACATAATTGGGGACTTTTTAAAGCCTGTGTCATGACAAATCGGATCCTCCCTGGAAATCGGGTCTCCCCAAACTGACAGTTAATGATTATCCTAACTAGGACTATATACAAATGATATTAATTTAAAAGAAGTTGCAATATTTATTTTTTCTTATTGTGACATTTATCCCTGAGTGAAATGGCTTCTCGAACAAGAAAAAATGTAGGGCAAGAGTTTGTCCATTGGAGATTATGGTTTGATGATAGTGGTTTGCTATGTCATGAGAGTGATCATGAGAGTAATTTAATGGTGATGTAAATGCGCTCAATAATTAGCACTGCCAAGAACTTGTAACAAAATATCTACAAAGTGCATTGCTTAAAGATTTCACCCAAAAATTAAAATTCTGTCATCATTTACTCACCCTCAAGTTGCTCCAAACCTGTATGTATTTCTTTGCTCTGCTGAACATAAAAGAAGATATTTTGAAGAATGTCAGTAACCAAAAAGTTGATGGGCCCAATGACTTCCATAGTAGCTAGTATATATGGGGTTTTATAATGAGGTTTTTCAATTTGTGAGTAAAATAAAGCCTGTGGTAAATATAACTTGGCGATACTTTGACGTTTTGTTCTACAACGTACACTGCACACACTTACACTCCAAGCTACCTTATCTAGTTACTTATTAAAAACATTCATTTTCAAAAATGAATATAGCTAACTGCTTCAATATTTGTATTTTCGCTACCGTTGTGTGTAATTTACAATGTAGAATAAAACGTCAGAATAAAGTATCGTCAAGTTATGTTTACGACAGGCTTTATTTTACCAGAGGCTATTTTGAAAAACCTTATTATAAAACCCCATCTCAAAGGATCCAGCAGTGAATTAGACCACCGGGTTCTGATGTCATACCTGCACCACTATATTGACTTCCATACTAATTTAAGGTCTAATATGCTTCCACAGTATGGGGGAAAAAATACTATGGAAGTCAGTGAGGCCCATCAACTGTTTGGTTACCGACATCCTTCAAAATATCTTCTTCTTTTTTTGTGTGTTCAGCAGAAGAATTAAATTCATACAGGTTTGGAACAACTTAAGGGTGAGTAAATGATGACAGAATTTTTATTTTTGGGTGAACTAATTCCTTAAAATATAAACATTCCTGAAATTTGCTTACTGTCTGATATTTGCGTATCTATATGGTCAAATATAAACATACCATTATAGTTAAATATTTTTGTAGGCACAATTGATATCTCACATATTTAGATATTTATTTATTTGTATGATTTGTGTGGATTTAATTGTATGTCATATGAATGTAATCCTATTAAACCAGACATGGAGATTAGGAGAGTAAAATTCTGCAGTACGCTACATTTCCAAATAAATACATTTGAATTTTAGACAATAAATAAAAATCACACACCATGAATTGGTTATTGATGAGGGTGATATATTTGAACAATTATGAAAATGTTTTATACTTCAGAGTATTTTATTTCCAAGGACATACGAAAAAATACATACATTAGTGTGCCCTTGAAGAACACACATCTTTCTGATTACAATACATGCTATATAATATATGCTATTTTTCTCAGACCAAAAAACTTAATTCATTTTTACATAATAATTATTTGCTTAAAAAAGAACAACACTCATTAACATCCTTTTACATTTTAAATAAATTTAAATTAATTAATCAATCAATCAGTTGATCAAAACTTAATGAAAGTCAGTTCAAAACTGATTTAAATAATCCCTGAAACCATTATCATAATGTCAGAGAGAGGTTTCTTGTTTAAAATATTACCTAATTATTATTAAACACTTTATATAGCACACTGCATTAAAACAGAGTCAGTTAGGTTGGAGTCCATTATGGTTTCTGTTTATTAAAATTATTTTAACATCAGATCTCCATAGATAAGAGGACCTCTTGTGGCTATAATTGGTAGCACATTCTGCATACTCACATGGGCTTTACCTTTCAGTCTTAGGACATCTGGGATGTAACCAATATGTTGCCAGAAATATTTTAACATTTAGAAACACGTTCCAAGGAAGGCGTACATAAGAAATAAACAAGACTATATATGCAGACTGTAAAGCTGTTAAAATGTTTATCTAAAATTATTTTTTAAAACCAGTCTAAGTAAAATACAAAACAACAAGGAACTAACCCCGGATCAGCACTTTTATTCTAAAGGACTAATATTATTTAATTTTAAAATCCATTTAAAACAACAGAGATTTTAAACATCTTTGTTTAAAGGAATACTTCTCCCCAAAAATTAAAACTTTGCATTAATTCACCCTCATGTACGTTTAGGCCTGTATTACTTTCTTCCGTGAATTACAGAAGATGTTAGGCAGAATATGCTAAATGTGTTCAGTCATGAAACTGATTAATGCCCTTAGTGCAATCTGTTACAGTTACATCATCACTACATGCAAGATGATCTGTAGCCAATGAGCTTGCTTGCTCAACATTTAAAGGAGAACTATTATGCTTTTTATTATTTTACCTTTCCTTTGTGTAATATACTGTAGCTGTCTGTGCATGTAAAGAATCCGCAAAGCACATAGTCTACGCCAAAGGGAGTTAATCTATCCAACCGAAAACACCTGCTTCAAATGCCTCGTTTATAATCCTGCCATTATTTCTGACATTGTTTACTTGTCCAACACAGGCTCTAAGCAGTAGACCAATCACAACAGACTGGGGCCGACTGACCAATCAGAGCAGAAAGCTTTAAAGAAACGTATGCTGCCTTCACGTGCTATCGGAAATTTGATAATTCCCACTTCTGAAGTCGTGATTACAAGCTCATCGCATTCAACTTTCGAAATGGGGGCGTTCATGTGCAATTTTTACCTAGGAAACTCGTATTTACGATGATTCTGAGAGCAGGTGAACAGTGTTCAGACAGAGGGTGAAAACAGGTGCTGCAACAATGTAAACTAAGAAAAATAATGCATATCTTGAACATTAAATCATGTAAACCTATTCCTCCTGAACAGGGTGAGTGAATGATCCCAGCTATCTGACAGGGAACGTTCTTATAAAATTGGCTAATGTTCTCTCAAAGTTATGAACAAACGTTCTTCCAGTATCATTAAAAGAATCTTTGTTAAACGTTATCTGGTCTTTAATGATGTTCTCAAAAGATTAGCACAAAAATGTTTGTAGAAGGTTTTTTAAATGTCTTCATAATGATGGGAGAAAAAGTTTTTAGAACAATATTCTTAGAACATCCTTTAAACACTTAGAATGACAACTAACTTCAAATGAATAAGGTTATGTGTGCTGTTTTAAAAGAACATTCTTCCAACATGTGAAAGTTTTGTAGCCTGTTCCATAGTATTGTTCCTAACTTTTCTCTTAAATTTATATAAAGGCTATGCAAGTGTTAGAATTAAACAATTTCAAAACAGTGTTCATGAAATCACCACATAGTGTCATTAGTATTTGATGAATGTTCTCATAATGTTGGCAGAAACATTCTTTGAACGTCCTTCAAATATTAAGGATCACTACTTTTTGGCTTAAGGTGGATGCTACAAAGTAAAAATCCTTGTATTTAATGAACACCACTCAGTGTGACAGTTAGTGATGACACCTGATGTTTTCGAGTAAAATCACTGAAGGAAAGAGGAGCAAACATTTGAAGTCACCATTGTGGTGATCAGTGTTTCCTGTAGTTGGGCTCTTGACTCTTAATTGTTTTTTTTAGTTTTTTTGTTAGTTTTAACAAAACTTTGTTAGCTGTGATGACAAAATTTTCCTTTTTGGGTGAACTATCCCCAATCTATCCCCTAACCACAAGAATGTGACATTGAGAAAAATCCATCTAACAAAAGAGCCACCCTGAAACAAGTTCCTTTATCCTTTTGACTAGTTACAATGATTCAGTTAAAAATAATAAACAAAGTTTTTTTAAGAACATGTTAAAATGCATGTTTGTTGAACAGCATATCCTAGCTATTCAAATTTTTTATAGAACAGTTCACTTTGCTGGAGTGCTTTACAAAAAAATGTGAGGATTAGCCATTGATTATAACATATACACTTGACTCTTAATTGTTTTTGTTAGTTTTTCCTCTGGCTGTTGTAACAATGAGTTCATAAAACAATTTTACTGTGGCAAAGGAAGTCAAAACAGTGATGTTGACTATTAACTAATGGTGACATCATGAAATGGCCTGATCACATCTGAAGTCAAATCACTGATTGAAAGTGTATTTTGTCATTAATACATTTCAATATTGTGCCGCTGACCATGTTATACTAGAGTGATCCAGCATTGTCGTGATGATCGGATATTCTGAAAATACAATGAAAACATATTGTGAGCAGGAAGTTATTAGCTACAGTTTAATTTAGACACTCAAAGACATCAACAATCTGCATATAAAACTCAACAATGGTGACATGCTTCATGCTGCAGTGCATAATGGGAGCCAGTATAAAGAACTCATTCATGACTCCCAGCGTCATGAATAAATTATGCAACTGAACTCTTTTACTATTTATATTACAATATTTTTTTGATTGTCACCATTGTTGAGGTTTGTATGATGAAAGTTGATGTCTCAAGTGTGTCTCAATTTTTGCACAAAAGATGTTGTAGCGTTTTTGGAAGATCTCACACAGAACTTCAGTGTTAATGTATTACAGGGATCTTTGTATCACAACAGCTAATTTTTTTTTTTTTTTTTTTTTTAAACATTTTATTCTCTGTTCATTAATGCTTCATTACTATTTAAGTCAGTCATGATACTACAGAAAAAGCAGTTGTTTAAACCACTTTAATGCAGTCATTTGATTGCCATTACAGTAGACAAGTTGATCTGCTTTTTTTATATATCAATGCAGAAATGTTCTCTGAAAACACTGTTGGAACTGCTGAAAGCATTAAAAAACATTTAATAAAACAAAAACATCTAAACCTCTGTTTATTCTCAATAAAAACTTCTGTAGACGTAGGACAGAAATAAAGTCAAACTTTAATCACTGAATTTACTGAAGTTGCTTCAGTGCTGTAGATTGGACCCATATAGACAATACAGACATTAGAACAGTAGAGTATAGAACAGTAGTGTTCATTTAACACAAAGGATTTTGCTGTGATGTTGAGTTGTTAATAAAAATTGAGTTGAAAGAATGCTTTCGGAGCATCATTCTAACCTAAAAAAAAAAGTTCCACTAACATTAAGAAAACTTGACATTTTAATGTTTCCATAACCAAAACAGAATGTTTGGAAAACATTCTTAGAACAAAACTTTGTTAGCTGTGATGACAAAATTTTCCTTTTTGGGTGAACTATCCCCAATCTATCCCCTAACCACAAGAATGTGACATTGAGAAAAATCCATCTAACAAAAGAGCCACCCTGAAACAAGTTCCTTTATCCTTTTGACTAGTTACAATGATTCAGTTAAAAATAATAAACAAAGTTTTTTTAAGAACATGTTAAAATGCATGTTTGTTGAACAGCATATCCTAGCTATTCCAATTTTTTATAGAACAGTTCACTTTGCTGGAGTGCTTTACAAAAAAAAAAAAAAAAAAAAACAACTTCATATGAGGATTAGCCATTGATTATGACAGATATATATTAATTATTTATCATGAATAAACCATATTAGGACAGAAGACTGTAATACTCTTCCAGTGGATTTCCAAGCAAAACTAGAATCTCTGGACTTACATGTAGAGGTAAAGGTCATGTATTCTAAGTCATCTTGGTCATCAGAAGAGTAGATCTGATCCGAGTGGAATGATGAAGAGTGTGGAGAGTGGGAGAGGTTTACAAAAGCAGATGTCTGCTATACGAACACACTGACACAATCTCATGGCAGTTCGTAATTATTTTACGTTTTGGCAAATTGGTGGCTAATTTGTAGGAATTCACGCAATCTCATTCATATGTTTTCATACGATCTGCTTATCCCCCAGTGACGGTTATGTTAGAGGTATGGTTAACTAGGGGTGGACCTTCATGCTTTTTTCCCCTCAAAACTGTGTGTTTTCGTACGATTCACATTGCATGAATTAATATGAAATCGCCACCTCATAAAATAGTTGCGTTTTCCCGTGAGATCAGGTTGAACACACAGCTCTCAAAACAACACTTGCTAATTCAGCAATAAAAGATGCTTCCAGCTGCTGGTGTTCTGACAGTATGTAAGTCCAGTATGTGGAAGAAACATTAGAAAAGTGTCAACTGCATGTACTGGGTTTTGTTAGTCTTTGAAGATGTATTTTTCCCTACAGCACAGCCTGTGCTCTCTCTTTAGCATTCTCCTCTTCTTGTCGCTTCATGGCCTGGATCATTGCCATCTCTTTGGCCTCTTTTTTCTGGTTTCTTGCCTCAAACAGCAACCTGGCAGGCACAAGAGATAATAATACTAGCGTTGCATTGATAATTGCAGACAGTGCTTGTCCATTAGAAAACATCTCAGGGGGGCAGACATGTTGAGATCACATGACCAGTCAAAAATGACTTGCTTTCTATAGTTATTTCACTCAAACCTGACAATGAATAGTGCATTTCCACAATTTACAGTAATCGATAAATGAGACGTTTGGAGTTTTGGAAGTATGGCCTCAACATTTTAGCATTAAACATGAGACTACTCCTGTTGTGCGCTTGTACATACAGTAAGCTGCTATACATGCCATATGGCCAAAACATATTTGTTGTTGTTGAGTTTTTTCCTCAGAGAAGAATTAATATAGGAGCTTTCACTAGGATACAAGCTACAAATGTCTGCTTGTAAAAACTGAACCATCATAAGTGCATTAAAGGGATAGCTCACCCAAAAATGAAAATTATCCCATAATTTACTCACCCTCAAGCCATCCTAGATGTATGTGACTTTCATCATACATCATATGCTGGAACTCGACTCTCTCGTGAATGCGCGGATGGACATTACCGTAAGCCAGTAATTCTAGTTTATAAAGTTATAAATATGTACGAAAATTATAAATAATAACGCATCGCTTTGCTTCAGAAGGACTTTATTAACCCCCTGGAGTTAATAGTATGGATTACTTTTATGATGGATGGATGTGCTTTTTTGAGATTTTATTTCAAAATCTCGATTACTCCCATTATAAAGATTAGAAGAGCCAGGATATTTTTTAATATCTCTAATTGTGTTTGACTAAAAAAAGAAGATAGTCATACACCTAGGATGGCTTGAGGGTGAGTAAATTATGGGATAATTTTCATTTTTAGGTAAACTAACCCTTTAAACACGTTTTCCAAATGATATTTGGACACTGAGGAATGAGTTGAAATAATTTTGTGTCATAACAGCATGTTACAGATACAGTCAAAAGAGCTTATCTTGTTTTGAAGCTGAAACATTCCTCTTAACCTGCATCCACACTTTGGAGCACAGACCAGGAAACGACAAACAAATTAAGGTCGCTAACAATAGATATAAATGGCAAAACAGTGGTAATTTGCTTATGCTTTATATGTGTAAGTTTTAGATCTTTCGATTGATGTGTGTTGTGTCAAGATTTAATAAGTATACATTATTACAGAGCTAATTGCAACACCTGTTTTTGATGATCCTCTGCACAATGTTGTCAGTGGTGAGACTGTTTCCACTATCCACTGTCCGCAATATTCCCATTTTCCTGGGAACCTGTGTGTGGAAAACATGCACAAATGATCAAATAGAAGTGTGTTGTGCTGAAATTTTGAGTAATTGTCGATGTAGCACTTACAGCATATGGGTCTGATCCATCTCTGTCTAGAAACACTTCAGTTTTCCCATGGCACACCAGGTCTACCTACACCAGGAGGACAGTGCATTACTCTCTGGCCACATTTACACAGGAAAAAGGTAGTCTCAGTCTCAGATGGCATGACTTATGTCGATCCGGCTACACGTTTTCCAACTCTGTCAAGCAGGTTTGACAAATAGTCAGAAATCAAATTCAAAACAATGGAATTGTGTATACCTTGAAATGGTCCAGTAAGTCTTTTGTTACAGCATATGGTGCTCCTATAACAACCTCAGAGACATACTGAGAGATTTAAAGAAACAAGGAAGAAATTCATATCAAACAATTCATATCAAACATATCAAGACAGGCAATCATATCAAACACTCACTCGACAAGCCAACACACTCAGAGTCCTCTCATGGATGTTCATGATGGGATAGTTTTTCCCCTTGTAACGATTCACCTCCTAAAATGATATTAAAAATAAACAAACATGCAGTTCCTACTTCTCACACATCTATTCCAGATTTCTTTCAATTATAATGAGATTTTTATATACAGTGGGTACGGAAAGTATTCAGACCGTATTTTCACTCTTTGTTATATTGCAGCCATTTGCTAAAATCATTTAAGTTCATTTTTTTTCCCTCATTAATGTACACACAGCACCCCATATTGACAGAAAAACACAGAATTGTTGACATTTTTGCAGATTTATTAAAAAAGAAAAACTGAAATATCACATGGTCCTAAGTATTCAGACCCTTTGCTGTGACACTCATATATTTAACTCAGGTGCTGTCCATTTCTTCTGATCATCCTTGAGATGGTTCTACACCTTCATTTGAGTCCAGCTGTGTTTGATTATACTGATTGGACTTGATTAGGAAAGCCACACACCTGTCTATATAAGACCTTACAGCTCACAGTGCATGTCAGAGCAAATGAGAATTATGAGGTCAAAGGAACTGCCTGAAGAGCTCAGAGACAGAATTGTGGCAAGGCACAGATCTGGCCAAGGTTACAAAAAAATTTCTGCTGCACTTAAGGTTCCTAAGAGCACAGTGGCCTCCATAATCCTTAAATGGAAGACGTTTGGGACGACCAGAACCCTTCCTAGAGCTGGCCTTCCGGCCAAACTGAGCTATCGGGGGAGAAGAGCCTTGGTGAGAGAGGTAAAGAACCACCCAAAGATCACTGTGGCTGAGCTCCAGAGATGCAGTCGGGAGATGGGAGAAAGTTGTAGAAAGTCAACCATCACTACAGCCCTCCACTAGTCGGGGCTTTATGGGAGAGTGGCCCGAAGGAAGCCTCTCCTCAGTGCAAGACACATGAAAGCTTGCATGGAGGACTCCAAGATGGTGAGAAATAAGATTCTCTGGTCTGATGAGACCAAGATAGAACTTTTTGGCCTTAATTCTAAGCTGTATGTGTGGAGAAAACCAGGCACTGCTCATCACCTGTCCAATACAGTCCCAACAGTGAAGCATGGTGGTGGCTGCATCATGCTGTGGGGGTGTTTTTCAGCTGCAGGGACAGGACGACTGGTTGCAATCGAGGGAAAGATGAATGCGGCCAAGTACAGGGATATCCTGGACGAAAACCTTCTCCAGAGTGCTCAGGACCTCAGACTGGGCTGAAGGTTTACCTTCCAACAAGACAATGACCCTAAGCACACAGCTAAAATAACCCTAAACCCTAAGCACACAGCTTCGCAACAACTCTGTGACTGTTCTTGAATGGCCCAGCCAGAGCCCTGACTTAAACCCAATTGAGCATCTCTGAAGAGACCTAAAAATGGCTGTCCACCAACGTTTACCATCCAACCTGACAGAACTGGAGAGGATCTGCAAGGAGGAATGGCAGAGGATCCCCAAATCCAGGTGTGAAAAACTTGTTGCATCTTTCCCAAAAAGACTCATGGCTGTATTAGATCAAAGGGGTGCTTTTACGAAATACTGAGCAAAGGGTCTGAATACTTAGGACCATGTGATATTTCAGTTTCTTTTTTTAATAAATCTGCAAAAATGTCAACAATTCTGTGTTTTTCTGTCAATATGGGGTGCTGTGTGTACATTAATGAGGAAAAAAAATGAACTTAAATGATTTTAGCAAATGGCTGCAATATAACAAAGAGTGAAAAATTTAAGGGGGTCTGAATACTTTCCGTACCCACTGTAGGTGCTGGTCATATATTTAGAATATCATCAAAAAGTTGATTTATTTCACTAGTTCCATTCGAAAAGTGAAACTTGTATATTATATTCATTCATTACACACAGACTGATATATTTCAAATGTTTATTTCTTTTAATTTTGATGATTATAACTGACAACTAAGGAAAATCCCAAATTCAGTATCTCAGAAAATTAGAATATTACTTAAGACCAATACAAAGAAAGGATTTTTAGAAATCTTGGCCAACTGAAAAGTATGAACATGAAAAGTATGAGCATGTACAGCACTCAATACTTAGTTGGGGCTCCTTTTGCCTGAATTACTGCAGCAATGCGGCGTGGCATGGAGTCGATCAGTCTGTGGCACTGCTCAGGTGTTATAAGAGCCCAGGATGCTCTGATAGTGGCCTTCAGCTCTTCTGCATTGTTGGGTCTGGCATATCATATCTTCCTCTTCACAATACCCCATAGATTGTCTATGGGGTTAAGGTCAGGTGAGTTTGCTGGCCAATTAAGATCAGGGATACCATGGTCCTTAAACTAGGTACTGGTAGCTTTGGCACAGTGTGCAGGTGCCAAGTCCTGTTGGAAAATGAAATCTGCATCTCCATAAAGTTGGTCAGCAGCAGGAAGCATGAAGTGCTCTAAAACTTCCTGGTATACGGCTGCGTTGACCTTGGACCTCAGAAAACACAGTGGACCAACACCAGCAGATGACATGGCACCCCAAACCATCACTGACTGTGGAAACTTTACACTGGACCTCAAGCAACGTGGATTGTGTGTCTCTCCTCTCTTCCTCCAGACTCTGGGACCCTGATTTCCAAAGGAAATGCAAAATTTACTTTCATCAGAGAACATAACTTTTGGCCACTCAGCAGCAGTCCAGTCCTTTTTGTCTTTAGCCCAGGCGAGACGCTTCTGACGCTGTCTGTTGTTCAAGAGTGGCTTGACACAAGGAATGCGACAGCTGAAACCCATGTCTTGCATACGTCTGTGCGTAGTGGTTCTTGAAGCACTGATTCCAGCTGCAGTCCACTCTTTGTGAATCTCCCCCACATTTTTGAATGGGTTTTGTTTCACAATCCTCTCCAGGGTGCGGTTATCCCTATTGCTTGTATACTTTTTTCTACCACATCTTTTCCTTCCCTTCGCCTCTCTATTAATGTGCTTGGACACAGAGCTGAACAGTCAGCCTCTTTTGCAATGACCTTTTGTGTCTTGCCCTCCTTGTGCAAGGTGTCAATGGTCATCTTTTGGACAACTGTCAGTAAAAGTCAGTAGTCTTCCCCATGATTGTGTAGCCTACAGAACTAGACAGAGACCATTTAAAGGCCTCTGCAGGTGTTTTGAGTTAATTAGCTGATTAGAGTGTGGCACCAGGTGTCTTCAATATTGAACCTTTTCACAATATTCTAATTTTCTGAGATACTGAATTTGGGATTTTCCTTAGTTGTCAGTTATAATCATCAAAATTAAAAGAAAACATTTGAAATATATCAGTCTGTGTGTAATGAATGAATATAATATTACAAGTTTCACTTTTTGAATGGAATTAGTGAAATAAATCAACTTTTTGATGATATTCTAATTATATGACCAGCACCTGTATATATATATTTCAAAGACTTTCCTGTATCCAGTTTACCTGATCAAAGTGCAACCCCACGATAACATATGGCTTCTCTGAAAGCTGGGAAACTGCATCCAGGAAATCCACATGGCCGATGTCTGATGTGCACCGGGTCAAAGAGGATAACATTAACATCATCTTGGGAGGCAGGAAAAGCAAGGTGGAAAAGAACGCAGGGGTCTCAAGAAGTGTTTTTAATGTCCACGCTTGTTACCGGTTATTCATGTAGTAGTGACAGCTGCTAACTATACATCTTTCCAAGCTGTTTTTTTCAATGTGGGCTGTAATAGTTTCTTGATGATGTTGTGAGTAACCGGTGCTGACATACTGTTATGGAGGGACTGCGACAAGAGGCGTGCGGATCCATCTGCAAAGTCTTTTATTATTAAACAAAGGCACAAGTATGGTAGGGGCAAGTCAAAAAGCATTCCAGGGACAGACAAAGGTCAACAAACAGAAAAGGTAGTCCAATGGGCAAGGCTAAAGGGTAATCCAAATATCCAGGCTAGAGTCCAGGCGTGGGGCAAACAGTATCCAAACAGGGCTAGACATGAGAGGTAATCCAAGGCAAAAATCCAGGAGGGAGGCGGAATGGAAGCTGACCAGGGGGCGGGATAGAGGGCCAGGTCCGTGGAAAGGAGTGGAATGGAGACTGAGGCTGGACAGACGGCCAGGGCGGAGAAGGCTGGACAGACGGCCAGGGCGGAGAAGGCTGGACAGACGGCCAGGGCGGAGAAGGCTGGACAGACGGCCAGGGCGGAGAAGGCTGGACAGACGGCCAGGGCGGAGAAGGCTGGACAGACGGCCAGGGCGGAGAAGGCTGGACAGACGGCCAGGGCGGAGAAGGCTGGACAGACGGCCAGGGCGGAGAAGGCTGGACAGACGGCCAGGGCGGAGAAGGCTGGACAGACGGCCAGGTAGACAGGCTTGACGACCCCCACTGCGTAGCAGACGGGCTTGAAGACCCCCACGGCGGAGCAGACGACCACCACAGCAGCTCAGACGGGCTTGAAGACCCCCATTGCGGAGCAGATGACCACCGCAGCAGCAGCTCAGATGGGCTTGAAAACCCCCATGGCGGAGCAGACGACCACCACAGCAGCTCAGATGGGCTTGAAGACCCCCACGGCGGAACAGATGACCACCACAGCAGATCTGGTATCACTGGGAACCAACATGGCTGAACAGGAGAAACTGAAACATGAAGCACAGAGAGGTTAGCATTGGCCACTAGGGCCTAACTGGACAGGCAGGGAGCTCAGAAAAGCCCTCCAGGGTTCTGACTGGAATGTCCTCTCTGGAAGGCAGACAGTTCTGGTACGACTTTTGCGGTCATGTCGAAGCAGACAGAAACCCCAGGAGCCACCTCTGTAGTCACATTGATACAGGCAGGAAGTTTAGGGACGACCTCTGCGGTCGCGTTGAGGCAAACAGACAGTTGTGGTACAACCTCTACGGTCGTGTTGAGAGACAGAAACTCCAGGAACCACGTTTGTGGTCGCATCCAGGCAGACAGGGAACTCAGGGGCGATCTCCGTGGTCGTATCAGGGCAGACAGGAAACTCAGGGACGACCACGAGGCTGGATTCTAGGACTGGTACAAACTCTGGACTGGACTCATGGACAGAGGTGGACTCAGGAATGGACTCATAGATTGAAGCAAGCTCAGGAGCAGATTCATGGACTGGAGTGGGCTCTGGAGTGGTTTTAAGGACTAGAGCGGGCTCTGGAGCAGACTCATGGACTGGAGCAGGCTCTGGGACTGGAGTTGATGTGTGCGCAGCCCACACACACCAAATGGCAGTGGCCATAATGGCCAACACTACAATCTCTGAGGGCTCGGGCGTGGCAGCCATCTCGGCTGAGGGCTCGGGCGTGGCAGCCATCTCGGCTGAGGGCTCGGGCGTGGCAGCCATCTCGGCTGAGGGCTCGGGCGTGGCAGCCATCTCGGCTGAGGGCTCGGGCGTGGCAGCCATCTCGGCTGAGGGCTCGGGCGTGGCAGCCATCTCGGCTGAGGGCTCGGGCGTGGCAGCCATCTCGGCTGAGGGCTCGGGCGTGGCAGCCATCTCGGCTGAGGGCTCGGGCGTGGCAGCCATCTCGGCTGAGGGCTCGGGCGTGGCAGCCATCTCGGCTGAGGGCTCGGGCGTGGCAGCCATCTCGGCTGAAACTCCTGAATATATACCTCTAACGGTCGCATACCCTGTTCTAGGGTTAATAATAGTCTTGCAAGGTTCATACCTGGCCAGTGTTCTTGAGAAAAGCTGCTGGATCCTCGTGTGGCCGAGTATTCTGTTACGGAGGGACTGCGACAAGAGGTGTGCGGATCCATCTACAAAGTCTTTTATTATTAAACAAAGGCACAAGTATGGTAGGGGCAAGGCAACGAGCATTCCAGGGACAGACAAAGGTCAACAAACAGAAAAGGTAGCCCAATGGGCAAGGTTAGAGGGTAATCCAAATATCCAGGCTAGAGTCCAGGCATGGGGCAAACAGTATCCAAACAGGGAAAGACAAGAGAGTAATCCAAGGCGAGCAAGAGTCCAGGGCGGGCAGAGAACAGACAGAACACAGGAAACCAGGCAAAGATCAAAACGTAGGGCAAACATGCAACAGCAAGACTAGACTGACTATGGACACTATGAGTGGCTCCGTAAAGTAGCTATCAGCTAAACCAGGACAAACGCTAACCAATACTCGGCAGTGAGAGAGGAAGTGAATGCAATATATTGATTTTGACAACCGCAGTCTTCATTATAGAGAAGAGCACTCTGGATACTTTACAGTAATTGTTCTTTTGAGTTTAACAGAAGAAATTTTTGGAGCGCTAAGTATTGTCTAAGCATGAAAGGATACGGAAGAGGTCAAAAGCTCCAGCCACATAGATGATGGTGTCTCCTGGCTGCGGTTCCTGCCCTGAGGCAAACTGGATGATTTTTTGAGACGTCTGCAGGAACTGTGATACTCCTGTCCAGGGACTGTGGCCCTTAGGACCCTGTGGCCAACAGTACAGAAATGATAACAAGCAGCAATTACAGTAATAAATGTCAAATGAGGGATTGGTAATTGGTAATAAATTGGTAATACTGCACATTTCTATAGTACACTTTTATTACACCAACAGGTTTGGAGCATGGTGCGAGAGCTCAGTGCAAAGGGATTGGTTCTGACAACAGGGATGTGTTCTCTCCAGCTCACACTCTCACTCACCTGCACTTCCTCTTTCAGTGACATCACTTACAGTCTTAGCTGTTGGCGACATCACTTACAATCTACACATCATATTTAGAAGTGCATCCAATGTTGGCGTATGTATAAATTTTTAGTCAATGTTGTGTTCAGAATTTAATCTCTGATATACAATAATTAAAAGTAATTATATTGGTTTACTACTGCGGCTCATTGTGTTTTAACATTAGGCTATTTATTATGATAGTGGCATTATCTAACTAGCCAACCATGTTACTATCTCGAATAAACTCTAAAAAATAATGTGTTGACTCAACAACAACAACAACAAAAAATTAACGTAACGTGCATCAATTTTTTTTTGTTAAAACTTAACTTAATATAAAAAACTTTGAGTGAATTTACATTCCACCAACAAGCTACATTGAGTTAGAGGAACTTAATTTGTAGCATAAACACAAATTTTTAAGTTGACTACTTAAGTCGTTCCAACTACCAGAGTTGTAGCCTTGGAACCAATCTATTTCAGTTCAAATCAACAGCTATCATAGCACATGCCAACACAACTTATTTAACATACATTTAATGAACAATTAAGATATTACTTGTCACTGGCATCAGCGCAGTCATTGCTTATAGAGTCAGTGCAGTGTTTACCTTCATGTATCTACTCTTCAGGACAACGGTAACCACAAAACTTCAACATTACAGAAACTCTTTTAAATGTCAAACATAACAGCATTAAACACGAACAGGTCTTTCCCTTCACTAAAAAAAACACATAAAATAACACTTATCCAGTCCTATGAAAAGCATGCTGGGAACTAGAAATCCACTGCCTAATATCCTAAGCTATCAAGACAATTTAATTATGTTAGTAAAACTTAATTTTTAAAAAAAAAAAGCCAATTAACGCAGAAATTTGAGTTTAAATTACAAACGATATTAAGCTGATGTCATGATCAACATTATTATGTCAACAGAACTCGACAAAATAATGTTTAGAACTTAAAAGGTTTAATTTTTAACTTGCAACCATGCGTTTGTTTAAGTTGTGGTAACAGGTCCCCTGAATTACTTTTAAGAGTGTACATAAAGTAAATTATTACAGTATTTACGTCTTTGGTTTATTATATCACTTACACATTGAAACCACTGTATAGTTTACCATCCCTGATTGTGATACTCCAGCCAAAAATGATAAATTCTCACATGATTTTACTCAGCCTCATGCCATCCCAGATGTATATGGGTTTCTTTCTTCAGATGAACACAAACAAAGATTTAGAAAAATAATCCATCTTTGTGAGTCCATAAAGCAAGGACCTCTAAATTCGACACTTCAAAAACCACACAAAATGAACATGACAGTAATCCATACTACCCCAGTTCATGAATCATGTTCTTGATAATTATTAGCTATAGTATACTTAAATGCTGAAGTATAAAAAATTCAATTGTGTGATAAATATACCAGCAGCAACAAAAATATTTCCTTTTAGGAAAAAGTGCTTTGGTCTCATTATAGTAAAGTATATTTAATCACTTAACCATTCCAACTTCTTGGCCCTGTTGGCAATGCAAACTAATGGCTGGAAACATATTTTTGGTCATATTGGTGTCAAGTGCAAGTGACATCACTGACAGAGGCAGCGCAGGTGAGAGAGAGTGCGAGTTGGAGAGTGCAACTGCAAGACCTTTCTTGACAGTAATTCGCAGAATTCCTTTTAAACCAGCAGCCCTTTGAGGAAGCCAAACAGTAAGAGTACACAATAATGTTGGCGCAATAGCCTAGTGGGCAGCACTCCCGACACATAGCGCAGCTGCGCCTGAGGAGACCCGAGTTTGAGTCCAGCTCAGGGTCCTTTGCCTGTCCTGTTCCACTCTCTCTCCTCTCCATTGTTTCCTGTCTAATCTACACTTTCCTATCTAATAAAGGCACAAAGCCCCACAAATATAACTTAAAAAAGAGTGTACAAAGTATTGTTCTCTCTCCATTTGGAGGCAATGACTGAACTGCTTAGACAATGTTAAACTCAGGAACAGAGGTGCCTGGCTTAAACAGAAGCTCTGATTATGGACTGTGACGACAATAAAGCTTTTTTATGTGTCAACTTGGCAGATACATGTGAAGGCAATGCTAGCAAAAGGAGGAACAAAATGGCAAAGCAGAAAAACAAGTGAAATAATTATTGCAGACTTAGTAGTAATGACTAAAGCACACTTTTAAACAAAGATTAAGTATTGGTGAAATAAAAGTTGGTTTATAACAAATACACAAGAAATGGTTATTTTAAAAAAAAGTCTTGGTTACTGCAAGGTCAAGCAATGAGAATAAAACACTCACTCTTCCAAAGTTGTCTGTGTGTTGTTGATAGTCTGAACTGCCCTAAAGAGGAAAGAAAGATAAAGATATAAATGTCTTGTTTGACAGAGAGTAAAAACAACATACCAGAGACATTTCAGAAACGTACAACTTCACAAGTATGCAAAAGCAGATGTGAATGCTTGGTCAATGTATATTGCAAGCATGTGATCCCCTTGTACATACATTTGCGATTCTGTGTTAGTGATAAACCTCAGTATTCAAAATATTTTCATATACATTTTTTTTTATGATTAGTACCAATACAATATCAATGAGTGTATTGCTAAAATTAGTGCTCTTGGGGCAATAGTACAGACATAATGTGGAGGCAACACTAGTGTAACATAGTACCAAAGTGACTAGCAATCTAGTCTAAAGGAGGATGTACATGTACATATACTAATTGCTACACATTCAGTAATATAAAGAATATGCAATACTATTATAACAGACAGTAAAACAAAAAAATATAGCTGCAAGCAGCAATTATCGAGGCATACACAATGCAGACAATACAGTGATACAATGGGCATGTCTCTTTTCAAATATAAGTCTTTAAGTGTCCCTTTATACACAGTATATATACACACATATATCATATTTTATACCATTTAAACTGATCTAAAAGGATTTGTTATCCTGTGGCTCCCTCTGGTGAACAACATTAGCTATAGTCTTCATCTCTCATTCTCATTAATTAAATGGCTGATTTTGTAAAAATTGCTGTTGAAACTCGTCATGTCTTGTTGTCTGTGTGTCAAGTTTTGTGAAGTTTTGTGTGAGTTCACAAGATATAGGCCAAATATCTATATTCAAAAGTATTTCCAGATGGTGGGTACCCAATTTTGTGTGAAAAAAGTTTTTTTTTCAAAAACTTGAAATGGCAGAAAAAGTTTTTACATGGATATGGATATCAATGGATTAAGGGGGCGCTTAAGGAATGAAAAAAAAACAAAAACAAACATGAATTTTGCCTTGATCTTAACGGTTCCAGAGTTATAGGAAAAAATGTGTTATAGCATCACATTGTGGCCAGTTTCTTCCAAATTTAATACGCAGCTTATTCAAGACACCTTTTAAGTGTCTGCCATATTTCATAACAATCAGGCATTCAGATTTGACATTATAAGCGGCAGAATTTCATTTGGCTGCTGGCCATGTTTGTTTGGTTATCCGAGAAATATTTGAAGAATATGTTACCATTTGCCCCAAAGAAAAGGCATACCCATTTTCAACTTGATTGATTGTACAGCTTCGGAGTTGCGAACATTTTTTGTTGCAGTGAAAATTTGAAAAATAAGTTTTATTGGGGTTTATGAACATTAAATAAACATTTAATGATCTACAAGCATTTAACAGATTTAAATGTACACTGTGGCTCCCTCTGGTGGACAACAGCCTTCATCTTTCAGTTGAAATGGCTGATAGTTTAGAATTTGCAGTTAGCCTCCCGAGCATCATAAATACATAAAAACTAAGATATGTTTGTCCGCCAGAGAAGATGCAATTTTTATCTTCACCAATTTACGGCATTATTAATAGGCACAATTTTGATGCGACTTGGTGTGTGTCCTCAAAATGTTCTGTGGTCTATGTGTATTCAGTTTCGTTAAGGCTGGACATTGCATTCAAGAGACAGTGACACTCATACAATGTTAGTATTTTTGCACGTTTCAGGCCTTAAAGGGAAGAGCCTCACCATGTTGCTGTGATGAGCTTTGGTCATAAGCAGCATGCGGCCAACCAGGTCTGTAGTGGACACACCCTGGGTTCTCTTGCACTCTCTGTAATGAGCAACTTTGAGTGAGAACCATACTAAACATGCACAACATTAGAAGCATTAAAGCAAGGCATGTAATGGGCTTACCTGTACCTACCCGACTGTTTCACTTCTTCATATGTGTCTTTTCCATCCACAGTAAGAGTGATGTCATCTGTGGAGACAGAACCAAGAGTCAACTACTGTGAAGTCTTTAGTGAAAATTAATGCAATAATTTTACTCTGCTTCTTATTGTAGGTTTAACTCTACATAAAGTGCCAAAAAGATTGGTCCCAGCTAGTGGTGTGTGGTACACTGTGCCCAAAATATTTTGCATGGAAGACCATGACCAAAGCCATGGGCAAGTTACTGAAGGCTATATTTCTAGAGGACAAAAAAAAAAAAAAAAAAAAAAAAGATGCTCTGGAACCCTTCAGCTTTGTTTTTACTCAGATGCTGGACATATTTTGTTATGCATATGTTACTTGAACAAGCTTTTGAGATAATGAAACGTACAGTCTCAAAATATTAAACAAACACTATAAAATTAAAGACTTCTCTGTATTGACTTCAGCATCAACATTTTAGCACAGGTCTGACATGGTTATTATGCTTAAGCTCTGACCTCCATGAACACAGAAATCACAGCAATATTTGTCCAGAGTCTCAAGCGTGGTGACGTACGGAGCTCCTTCCACGATCTCATCCACCCACTTGATGGCTCGCACCATCTTATATCTCTCAGCCTGAGTGAACACTGGAGGACCTTTGTGCTTAGAGATCTCATCTGCACCAAGAGAGAGACATTAGCATCAGTCAATTTCGTTTTTATCTTCTATTACTTGTTTAGTACAGAGCCCTGCACATTACATGCAGATATATAGAGAGAGATATTATATATATATATATATATATATATATATTATATATATATATATATATATATATATATATATATATATATATATATATATATATATATATCGTAGCCACAAATTAAAAATTTGTTCTTCGCATTTACTTTTATCCTATTTTACTTACTGATCACAAACTATTGAACTGTAGTATATAAATATATAAATATACAGGGCTTCATATTTTTTGCTCACCAGCCAATGTTACTAGCCACCAGTGGTTTTCCAAAGCTTTGTTTTGCTCACCAGTGGTTTTCCAAAGTTACTAGCCACGCAGCATTTTCACTGGCCACAATTTTGACATCCATACTATGGGGAGAAACTGTCATATAGATATTTTTAATATTATCTCATAATTTGGCAGCAGGTATATCAGGCATGGATCCATTATACTGTTACACATGCATTTCCTTTCTCAAGTGTTTACTGACTGTGTTTTTACGTGAATACTCACCAAGACCGGCATTTTGACATTGTTTGTGTGTATTTGATTGTTTAAGTGCAATGAGTTGAGAAAGAGAACTCAATTTAGTACTGATAGGGGGCTTTATGTCAGCACACTTTAGGTGTGAACACAAAACCTGCGAGAACGAGTAAAATTATGTGCAATGCATGCAATCCCACGCCAAAATTAAAGCCCTATAACATCAACAATATTCATCCGGAGCAGAGAGAGGCAGAGAGAGGCAGAGACAGAGAGAGACAGAGAGAGACAGAGAGAGACAGAGAGAGGCAGAGAGAGGCAGAGAGAGGCAGAGAGAGGCAGAGAGAGAGAGAGAGAGAGACAGACTTCTGTTTGTACCCAGAAGCAACTATATCCTACAATGAACATTCAAAATTCTATTTCAATCATGCCTTCACTCCACTTCTTGTGTAAACTCTTATCTGTGCAAGCCAAACAAACATTTCAAAGGTTTCACTGATTGAAAGCCTGTTGTTCTGACATACTCAAAGGGGAATCCATGTGGCACCCACATTCTTGATTTCATTCTTAATTCTTCCCCTCAGTTCAAACTCTGCCTGACATGACATGACACTGAGATCAGTATAACTACTGCTCAGTGGCTGTTGGTGTATTAAAACAGAAGTATGTCTGGTTCCTGAAAGAGCACTTGGTCTCAAGCATGCTTATCTCATCCCAGTCAGCTGAACTGCTGGAATGACTGCAATGACAAAGCAGGACTATCATTCTGTCAGTCAAGCAACACTGTGTGGCACCGTTAGTGTGTGTGTGTGTGTTTGTGTATCCTCACCGTCAGTGTGCACTCCAACAATGAGGTAGTCCCCCATAGCCTTGGCTTGTCGAAGTTGGTTGGAATGACCATAGTGGACCATGTCATAGCTAAGAAGAAGGTAAGGTAGAAGAAGACAGTTGTTAAAACAGGAAGGAGACTAGAAAGGTGGTAGCATAGCTAGTAGCTACACTCATACAGGCATTAGTTTGACCCAAGCCTATTGCATAGGCTATTACTCTGTTGATAATAATGTGTGGAAACCTTTAAACATGTATGATTAAAATAACTTTGATATCCACAAATAAATAGTTCACATTAGAAAGCAAGTGAAAGAGTGTTATCTACAAAGAAATTATGATACAGCTTACACTCAACTTACTGAGTTAAGATGTCGGTCATATCTATCTATCTATCTATCTATCTATCTATCTATCTATCTATCTAGCTAGCTAGCTATCATCTATCAATCTATCTAGCTAGCTAGCTATCATCTATCAATCTATCTAGCTAGCTAGCTATCATCTATCAATCTATCTAGCTAGCTAGCTATCATCTATCAATCTATCTAGCTAGCTAGCTATCATCTATCTAGCTATCATCTATCTAGCTAGTCAGTCTTTTTTTCCCTCAGAATTGGAATTTATAACTCGCAAATGCAAGTTTATATCTCACAATTCTGAGAAAAATGTCAATGGTCATCTTTTGGACAACTGTCAAGTCAGCAGTCTTCCCCATGATTGTGTAGCCTACAGAACTAGACTGAGAGACCATTTAAAGGCCTTTGCAGGTGTTTTGAGTTAATTAGCTGATTAGAGTGTGGCACCGGGTGTCTTCAATATTGAACCTTTTCACAATATTCTAATTTTCTGAGATACTGAATTTGGGATTTTCCTTAGTTGTCAGTTATAATCATCAAAATTAAAAGAAATAAACATTTGAAATATATCAGTCTGTGTGTAATGAATGAATATAATATACAAGTTTCACTTTTTGAATGGAATTAGTGAAATAAATCAACTTTTTGATGATATTCTAATTATATGACCAGCACCTGTAATAATGTAATATAATAATGTATATAATATATGTTGAAGCCAATGACTAGTCAATGGTGGCCTGGCTCTGCTATATCTTAAAGCAGACAGCATCATAGCAGCACTGGAACTGGTCATGAGCATGAAATATTTACTACTGAAACTGGTTTGCCGGCACTCAAACTGCAACTGAGCTCTGCATATTTGACCAGGGAGAATGATAGCAGAACCAGCAGAGTGTGAACCCTTGCGCAAAGAAAATATATTTCCCTATATATGAATGATCTATATATTAAATGATTTAACAGTATATGTGAAAACGTACAGAATAATATGTTGTGTTAATATATTACAATAAATTGAATAATACATAAGGAATTGCCCCTTTTCATATATTGAAGAATATGTGACAATATATTTACTAAAATATCATAATGTATGTAATTTTATATTCACTAATACATTTCATAATATATAGATGTGATTAGATATGGTATTGCATGTGTAATAAATTGCAGATATATTTACTCATGCAGTATACACACATAAAGTTATATAGACATATATAATGTAATATATTTCTTATATTTTATAATTATTTACATTAAAAATGTTTCATAATTTCAAGCTAGTTAACAAAAGCACAACTGCATGTAAGTATTTAGCAAAGAGACTATCATTGTGCTAAAGAGAGCATCATTTTTTTTTTTTTTTTTCATTTTTAAAAATAATAACAATGAATCCTAAAGGTCTTAAAATACATTTGTTTGTTTTACCTTTGGAGATGTTTTAATGTATTTGCTTCATGTCGAGATTCTCAGCAAAGCAAATGCTAGTACTCATGAAAGATTTAGTGATTGATTGACCCAGTGTCAGCTGATCAGACTGGCCTTCCAACCATGTCATGTGGTTACTGCACATGACAAGGTTGGTTATTCTTCATAGGTCAATCAAACCCAGTTAGACCACTTTGCTGCTCTGCATGGCTGCATTAACACAGCTGTTAAAAAATACACAAGACTGGCCTTCATTTTACCTTAATCACATTACATGCTGTCCACTCTCCACTCTCTTTGTGCTGACTAAGTGCTGACCATTGCTCAGTGTGGACTTGATGTGTTGTTGAGTGTCAAACATTACGTGTTCTTGCCCTGTGCCCTGCTCATGATATGTCAGAGAGGGGTTAAATGACATTTTATTATGAATGGAATTTAGCATAGACATCCTGATAATTCAGGGTTGGTGATTTTTTAGAGTTTTACTTAAATGTTTAGATTTTTTAAATGGTCATCATAAAAGAAAAAACACCATTGCTTTGCCATGGTTTCCTTTCTATGCCACCAAATTCATCTAACTGTGAGACTATTTACTGAAATGTAGTAGAATCATGACCACAGAACCGTGATACAACTGAAGCTAGAAATTAGAAATGCAGCTAGAAACCAGAAATGTCACAGCGCTAATCTTTAGTATTTTAGAATAACATCTAAATGGTGCTTGTCTGTGCAAAACTCACTGTCACAATGTTAAGGTATTCTCAGTGTTTTTGCTTGCAAGGATTTGAGTTTGATCACTCGCACTCTCTCCTCCTTGGTGTTGACCCCTGCCTTCGTCTCGAGTTCTGGTTCTCAGATATCTCCTCTAACCTAGTTGCTAGTTCAGACTGTCTAATTGTTTAAGACTGGAGGCTGCCAGTGACCTGATCTACCCCTTTGGTGTTTCTACTGCTCGCTCGGATTCTGACCCTCCTGCCTGCCTGACGACCCCTTCATCTTCGGAAACGGCGTGGTCACTGTCTGGATTGCTCGTTGGACCCTTGCCTGGCTTTCATGACCCCTTTGATTTTGGCCTCCTCATTGATTTTTTCAGTTATTAATTTTTAATATAGCCTTGTTTCAGCATCCATCTGGTCTATCATCCTTTTCTTCTGACATTGCTATGCAAAGGTGCTGTAGTGGGGTGCTAGGTAGCCCAAGCCAGTACAGACCACCCTCAGTCTCTATGATACTCTGGTCTCTGCGTATGACTTGGCTCCCTACTAAGTCTATGAGCTTCACCCTTTTAATTGTCCATCAAGTGCAATCATATAAAAGGAACCTATAATGCCCCTTTTACAAGATGTAATATAAGTCTCTGGTGTCCCCAGAATGTGTCTGTGAAGTTTCAGCTCAAAATACCACAAAGATCATTTATTATAGCTTGTCAAATTTGACCCTATTTGGGTTCGGGCAAAAACATGCCGTTTTTGTGTGTCCCTTTAAATGCAAATGAGCTTACATTATATTCAGAACGGTGCAGGATGAGTTAAACGGTATAGGTGTTTGTTCAACACCTAAATATGAGTTACAGTGATAGTAATCAGAAATCAAATAAGAAAAAAATTGTTTTATTGATGGGAATCATTTCGATTATATATCCTTCCTGAGGAGGTAACGAGATACTGAATCAGTAGCTGATGGGAAGACCTTCCAGGTGTGATGACTGTCTGAAGCCCTCATAGTATCACAGCAGATGGCTGATGACAAAAGCACTGCCCTCCAGACACGTCTGCGCCATCATTCTTCAGATTTCTATGAAGGATGTTGAATGCAGTAACTAAGAAGCAACAATATCTCATTCCCTACTCAGGGAACCATGGTTACATACAGTATGTGACAAAGAAGTTGCTTTTCATAGGTTCACTCAACTCTGCGTCAGTTGCTATAATAATATAATATAATATAATAAAGACATGTTTTGAGACTGGCAGAGACAACAGCACAGAATAAAGATGCTCATACCAGCCTCCTATGATTCTGCTGTTGCCTCAGAAGATGCAGTAGTCCAATGCGGCGGCTACACACTGTCATGTTGTAAATAAGACAACATCTGTATTGAAAACCCCTCCATGTTGCGGTTGTTGTTGTTGTTGTTTTTGGCATGTAGCTACCAACAAAATGTCATTACCATAGAAACCAATGCAGATAATCCGGAAAACGAAAGAGCGGCATGGACACACAAATCAAATCTGAACAGTTGTGATACACAATGTGAACAGTCAATAATTTAGATCAGATTTCAATCAGATACACAAATAATCTGATTTGGACTGACAGTGTGAACGTAGCCTATGAGTTCAACCCTGAGGAGAGAATACTGCACTTTCTGAAACATGATGAAACGAATAAGCTAAATTAAAGCATGGGCAGAAATTTTTTTTCTTGAAGAAGATAATGGCACGGGTGCATCCTATGAGGCAATGTCGACGCCAATGAATTGCTGTGATTCTATACGGGCTTCAGACAATCGTCACACCTGGAAGGTGCTCCCGTACTGACGCAGCGCCAAAGGAAAACAGTAAAGCAGCCAGCAGCATCATGAGTTGAAGCTCTGTCTGACTCACTGTGACATTCTCCTGTTATGCTGTAGTTAACAACAGTCAGGTGTGGGCTGGCAGGATTGAGGGGGGTCACTGAGCGCTCTGTGTTTACACTGCCTCTCATTGGTAGTTCATTCCACTGTCTAATATTCTGGCATCCCAAACATTCTGCAACATTCGAAAAAAACACCATCACTCAGGCAGACAGAAATGGCTGGAATTCTGAAAGAGAAAGGCTCAATAATCCTGCTCATCATGTATTGCACATGAATCCAAACACCTCTTTTCAGCCACATGCACTCATATACTCTGTTTAATCAGATACAGCCTTTTTAGAAAGAAATAATACTAATGTCTACAACTAAAATCATCTCAACTCAGACACCCAAACCAAAAAGTAGATAGCGAGCTTATTCCTCAATATGTGTGTTTAAGAAAAGTGAATCACATGTGCATTTGAGCATAGTGAAAAACAACAATAAAACAAAACAAAACAAAACAAAACAAAAAAAACAGATGAGATTCAGGAGGTGGATACACTCTAAAAAATGCTGGGTTAAAAACAAATGGAAAATGGACAAACCCAGCAAATGGGTTGTTTTAACCCAGCGGTTAACCCAGTCGCTGGGTTTGCCTAACCTGCTGGGTAGTTTTGGGTAGTCAACCTATTTTGGGTTCATTTTAAGCCAGCCATATAGTATTTTTTTAAACAATAGTTGGGTTAAATAAAACATTGGGCAAACGTTTAACCCAGCTGCTGGGTCTGTCCATTTTCAACCAGCATTTTTTAGAGTGTAGTGTTTTTCAGTGTGCCACTAATAAGTGAAACTTATAAATATAACAAATAATATTTTAAATATAATCACTATTGTTTTTGCTGTTATTGTATAAAGCAGTTGTTATTACAATAAATATGCTAATGTTCTTCTTACTGTATTGGTCTGTTTAGACATGAGTTTGATTTCAAACTCCATAAAGTCAGCAGAGATGTAGTGTTCACATAAAGAAAAGTCACGTGAAGACTCCCAATTCTATGCTGTATTGGAATCTATTAACCTCATAGGGAAATCAACGTTAATAGCATTCCTCTATTTAACTGCATGAATATATAGGCTATACTACTAATAACATAGGCTACTATTACTATCTATCTATCTATCTATATATATATATATATATATATATATACACACACACACGCACACACACACAAATATATATATATATATATATACATATAAAAATTATATTACAAAAATATATAATAATAAAGAATAATAAAAACAAAAATATGTGTTGGTACAAATAAATGATACAAATTAAGTATGATTATATATATTCATAATTATTTTTATTTGTAGAAGTAATAGGCTATTAGTAGTAATAGTAATATTAATGGAAACAATAAAACTTCTTGAGCATTTAGAGTTTTAAGACTTTATATTAGATGCGTTGCAGTGTGCTGTGGCTGTCAAGTCTATAATCCAGTCATATTATCTTATTTCAATGTAAACAGAGCTCTAGTACTGGGATATAGTCTTTCTTATGCCAATGCGGTGAGATGTATTGCAGTGCGCACTCACCATCCATCGCACCAGACGCGGACAGTGCGCCTCCTCTTCTCCGGACTGCAGGCTGCGGCGGCGGACGGAGCACTGATCACATGATGCCCGTTCTTCATCATTTTATAAAGCCCTTTTCGCAAGCACTTCAGCACAAATCAAAGTCAAAACACTGATAATCCACTATATTGGTTATTCAGTGTGTGTCACAGGACCGGGAAACCTCTGTCCTTTTTCCAGGATAGCCGGCTTCTGCGTTAAATGAAGGTGACGTTCTAATGTGGGACAACGCCTCCTCGGCCGGCCAGCAAAATTTACGAATCACACTACTGTGAAGGCATCCTCATGAATATTAGCGAAGTGACGTGACGTTTGGTCCGTGGGCCTAATTAATTTGCTGAAAGGCTTAGGGGCGTTAGCGAATGAACGAATCCAACTAGTCATGGCGTGGCTCATGACTATTAATTTACGTGCTGTGCGCCCCCGAAAGGTTTTCTAGGAACGTCCGCACGACAACATTTATATTCATGTCCTGCGCCTTTGCAATAGTAGGATTTGTAAGTTCGCTGCCTGGGAAGTGGCGTCATATGGCACGGACTCGTACGATGAGCGGTGACAGGCAGCGGACATTACTGTTACATAATCCCAGCTCTCGTGTCATGTGACCAGTTGAAATCCATACCTATCGGCCGCTGTCTGTGCGTCTGGGACATGCGTCTTGCTTACCATATAGGATGAACAGTGCTCGAGATCAGTGGCGCAAACAAACTGAATCACACTGTTAATTCAGGACTGAATGTAGGCTAAAAATCAACTGTTAAAGCATTAAAAATAAGGCAGCACGATTCAGTAAATTTGAGTTTAATGTGTGTGTATTATCAGTAATATAGTAATCATTAAAAAATTAGTAATCAATCAATCAAAAAAAACAAACAAAACAAACAAACAAACAAACAAACAAACAAAAAAACACAAAACAGCCATTTATATCAATGCGATTCAGAGATGAAGGCCATGCTGTTGTCCACTAGAGGGAGCCACAGGATAGCAAATCCATTAAGATCTCAGTTTAAAATTGTTCAATAAATTGACTTGTAGAAAAAATAGCATGTAAATTCATTATGGTTTCATAAAGTTTAATAAAGCCTAATATAATAAGTTTGCAAAAACTGTGATCTCCAAAAGACCATTATTTTTTTTACCATCTTAATTTTAATTTTATTATTGACAACATATTTGTCAAGCTGTCAGACATGACTGAATGTATGTCCAATTGAAGAGACACTATATTATTTGTCTATATTAATGTAGTAATATATAATAATACTTACATAAAGAGACACTTAAAGATTCATATTTTATTTGAAAAGACACATGTCCATTTTATAACTACATCATCTCTCTGATAAAACCGAATTTACTTTCATCTCGGAAGAGACACTGTAAAAGTCGAGGATGGTCCAATCAAATGAGGCCAATATAAATTCAACATTTATTCATCAAAATCAAAAGTGGGAGGGTCTGGGGACAATCTGAAGCAAGCCAATTAGAGCTCAGCCTCAAGTCACATGCATTTCAAAAGCTTACGGACCTTTGGCTAAGTTCAGGCCAAATCCGAATTTTGTGCATATCCGATTGAAATCCAATCAGATTTAGCAAGTGTGAATAGCAAAGAATTACATGAAATGTGATATTTACAAATCCGTTTCGAGCTACATTGGCTACGTTCAGACTCAGTCCAAATTCGATTATTTGTGTATCTGATTGGAATCTGGTCTAAAATTATTGACATCCACACTGTGTATCGCAATTGTTCAGATCCGATTTGTGTCCATGCCTCTCTTCCATTTTCTGGAAAGTCCGCATTGCTTTCTATGGCAATGACGTTGCTTTGGTAGGCATACGTCAAAAAAACAAGAACAACAACAACAACAACCACCATAACATGGAGTGGTTTGCAATACAGATGTTGGTCATTCCGTGTCAAATCAACCAAATTTCGGAAACTTCCCCTGCTCAAATTTAGTTTGAAACTTCCCCTGCTCAGATTTTGTTCATATTTTTTCTGTAGAAAGACAAACATAAATAGTGATGAAAGCCAAAATATTAAATGTCACAGATTTCTGAGTAATCCATATTTTGTAGTAATCCACTATTTTCCACTATTTTTAGAGGGGTGTAAAAATGACTTTAGAAAGATGGCAGCATCGTTATTTTATTTTACACAGAGATTGGTAGGTCTATTAGTTAAATTATGTTGACTTTAGCAATCTTTGTTGCACTTCTTGTTTGTTTTTTTGTTTTTGTTTTTTTGCCTCAAGCCTGTAACTCAAGAAGTATTAAATATATCTTAATATCCTTTTAGATTTTGGTTTTAGATTCTATGGTGGTTTGCTGTTATAGTGGCTGGTTTAGGCCCATCATCACTGCTTGTAGCTATATTTTCAATTTGGGATCTGAACCCTTTTTAGTTTGTTCTTATTTTTCTACCCAGGAAATAGATATCAGATACCTACATCTATGAGTAAAATAAAGCCTGTGGTAAACGTAACTTGATATTTTGACGTTTTGTTCTACAATAACTTACACATACCCATACCGAAAACATGAATTTTGAAGCGGTTATGTTTATTTTTATTTTATTTATTTTATTCTGAGGTGCATTTCTGTCCCTGTAGCAAGTGTAATTGGCAGATTGGTGTGAATCCACATACTGGAGCGCTGGTGTTGTGCCCAGCTTGGAGTCCCTACCAAATTATTACTCCCCTTGTTGAGGCTGCTACCTGATTGCCTAATCCTTAGCCCACACCTAATCATAAACCTACGTATACTGGGGATTTATTCGCTTTGGTACTATTTTCACAAGTGAGGTGTACATTTTTAAAACTCTTAGTACAAAACTCCAAAATGATCACACTTTTAACACAGCTACATAATCATTGTTTCAAAACACAAGATCATTGTGATATGTAATGAGAACATTTGGTTTAATCACAGAGACAAAACAGTATGTTCTTTTTTCAGTTTAGCACTTTTAACAATCAGTTCATTTAATAGCAAACAACGCAAGATACATGTTTCAAATCTCCCTTGTTGCTGAAATAATTACTGTAACACAGGCTACAGATGCCACATTAGAAAAAACACTTACATTACCTAAATTACATAATTGGCATAAAATCCATAATGTTTGTAATAGGATCTATTCAGTGTGTTATCAAAAGTTGCGATGAAGGTATGAAATGGCAGTGAGGTTCTGTGCTAGAACAGAGTTTGCTGCCGGTACAGTAAATGTTCTCACTATACCATACTGTAGTTGATCTTTACAGATGAATGGTGAGGTTACAGTAATGTGGCAGTCTCCACCATGGTAATGCCTCCGTTTACAGTATTACATGGCATACTATAATGTAAAATGCTGTACTTGATGCCATCTGTCTCCCTTCTTCTCATCCATCTCTGATCAATCTGATGTTATATATTCATTGACTGTTTCTTTTCCCTTGTATTCTATCCTGCTCTGTGTTCACAAATTTTAAATCCCTCTGTATCTCTCTCTCTCTCTCTCTCTCTCTCTCTCTCACACACACACACACACACACACACACACACACACACACACACACACACACACGTTTCCATGTTTTATGGGGACTTTCCATAGACATAATGATTTTTATACTGTATAAACTTGCTGCATTTTTACACTTTATAAAAATATAATTTTGTATGATTTATAAACTGTTTTCCTTATGGGGGCCAAAAAATATCCCCACAAAGTCTAAAATTACAGGTATTATTATCCTGGGACATTTGGTTCACTTCCGAAACTTGGTTTCAATTGTGAGTGCTTGCAAATCTTGCTAGCAATGTGTTAAAACACATTAGCATTGTCTGCTCTCCAATGTTGTCACTCTTTCTTAAATCCTTCCGGACCACCCATTACTCTTTATCATTATACTGTTCTCCTGGCTCTTGGCCCCACCCTGCTTGCCACAATATGTTAGAAACATGTAACATGCATGTAATTATGTTAACCTTAAAATATGCTAGCAAAATGTTAAATCATGTTAAGAACATACTAGAAACAAGTTAGCAGAGTGCTAAAATATTATAACAATATGCTAACAACATTCTACAAACACACAAAAACATGTTAATGTGTTAAAATATACAACACTGCTAAAGCATGCTAACAAAACCTAACAACATGCTGACAAGTCCCAGTAACATGTTAGCAATGCCAAGCAACAATTAAAAAAATAATAATTGCTTTAATAAAAATAATTGTCTTTTACTGAAAGAATATTTTAGTTTGTCATGTATATTTTTTTTATTAGATCAGATAACATTTTAAGCTGTCATATGGTCATGTTACATCGTGCCCCATCACGTTACAACATGCCCCTCCTATGGGGAATGTTGTCACATTTCACTTTCCTTCTTTTGGGGTAAATAAAGAAAAAAGTATACACTGTATTAATGAAAAAATGCCATGTATTTGTACCAGACATGTGTGAAATTAATGTGGAAAAAAAGAAATTCTATGAACCCTAAGTAGATTTAGCCTACACAAACTAAGAAAGTCAAAAAGCGTTAGGTTGTGTCCCGCTCTCCCCAAGTCTAATATGGTCTAAGATTTTATTGTTCTCTCTGACTTTTTCAACTTCTCTCAGTAAAAACCTTCAAACTTAAAGATTTTAAAAGCTATTTTAAAATGTCAGACAAGGCTATGTCAAATCAACATCAAAATTGGTCATTAAACTTTAAAACATCTAGTCATCTAAATTTAAAACATTTAGACTGCTAAATGTTAAGATCTTTTCACATAAAACTGAACTTAAATGCAAAATAATCATTTTATTTTAAAGACGATAACTGGACTGAGCATCATGTGAAGCACATTATTGTTTGCAACAATTATTGTTGCATAATGTGATCCACTTCACATACTATTTATAACGAATCTTAAGCCAGTATTCTATTCCTAAACACAGCCAAAGACATGATATATTTCTCCCTCAGGGGTCAGCTGCTAAGTTGTTAGATACAATAGATGGAAGAGTGAATGTCTAGGTGATGATGGTGCATGAGCCCCATTAATTGTGCCACTGGCTCCAGGCTGAGAGATCTGGGGCAAGCACCTGCTGCAGAAGTGGGTGAGAATGACGAATGCTGTCCTACATCACCCACCCGCTCACCTCTCCCCTCTATGTGCCAAATTACTCATACGGGGATAGAGAGCAGTCTGGGCTCTTCTCCGGAGGAGAGCATTTCTCTCAGGAGATTTCGATGTCATACGGATCGGTCAGCCACTGTGTGCATGAGTGAGATGCAGGTTAAACTGGTAAAACAATAATTGGCAATCCAATGAAGAGAGCAGATTAGCTGTCTTATCTCAGTAGTTACTCAATGAATCTCTATTGATTAATCACTAATCTGAATATTGGGAGTGACAAGTTACCCCTCGATATCTATGGTAGTGGTATGGTAATATACATTTTAGTTATTTAGAGTATATATTAAAATATTTTTATATTTCACTCAGATGTATTTCAAAGAATGCTAAAGTATTACCATTGTACATCAATGGAAAAACATCAAATTACAAAAAAAAGTTATTTCTTTTAGTGTTGTATGTACACTCAAAAAAATGAACTTTCACTCAAACCATCCTTGTTCACATTACTTAAAAAAACTCATGTAACTACATGAACGTAATTTAACTGCGATGTTTCTACTAAAATGAGTATTGTCAGCTTTACTTAATAAGTATTTGTTTAGTCAACTTAACATTGCTGAGTGAAATGTACAAATTAATGTTGACATCTGTAGAGATCCATAGTTCCCAGCATGCTTTGCAAGGGACTGCATTAAGAGAGTAAATTAAGGGATTAAAGTGTTATTTAATGTGTTTTTCAGTAAAGGGAAAGATGTTAGTGTTTAATGTGCAGTTATGTTGGACATTTAGAGGAGTTTCTGTAATGTTTTTGAATTTTGTGGTTACCATTATGCAGAAGAGTGTCTCCTGTGTTTAGGCTGTGAGCCTCATATATACGTGCTTAGGATAGAATTCCTGCTATCAATTCAATTGAGTTTGTTCAATGAATTATTTTTTGAGTGCATTTTGTAGAGAAAATAGATCATTTATTAAGGTAAATTAATTCAATAAATGGGTTTACCTTACATAATAAACATAACATTATTAAGTAAACTGCACATATAAATATTATGTAACAGTGACATTCAAAAGATTTGTATTTATTTAAAGAAATTTTGTCAGCTTTACTTGAATTTCTTTTGTTCATACAACTAAATTGTTATGTGTACAGATTGACCACTTGACACTTCTTTAAGTAAATCCAACAATTAATTTTTTGGAGTGTACAGTAGCTGTACATTATATTGCCATGCATATAATCAAACCATATTAATTTGGACAAATTTATTGTGATTCAGATTAAAAGCTAAGAGAAAAATGTTGATGCTTCTAATGAGAAGGATGTTTCATTTTCTCTTTTTGAAAGAATCTTTGGGCTTCTAAAGATAGAGGGAAAAATTGCCTTGTATGCTACCAACCCAAATTTAGGACAGACGCACCTCAACATCGCTCATGACTCCAATGTTTTACTCACGTCAGGCCAAAAATATGTTCTCAGAGGTTGCTTGAACTAGGTCAACTGACATCTTTTTTTGGATCACAGAGAGAGAAATTGTGCCATCTAAATGATAGCAGTCTCCTTAAACCAAGACGAACAGCAATAAGCCTTCCCCACTGGTTTATTTGGGTCAATGACAATGCCATGGAAAATAACCCAAAATGTATTTTATTATTAGATGAAATATAATCATCATTTTTCTTGAATTGGGTAACAAATTTCTCTAATGACAATTCAAGAGAAATTATATATATATATATATATATATATATATATATATATATTTATATTACACACACACACACACACACACAATGTATATTAAAAATTATTTAAATTATTATGGGTGCCTGAAGTTCTGATTCTTTCTCAAAACATTTTATTGGTCATATACAAAATAAAAGAAGCTGTAATTCAACAAACATACATTATATACAACAGTACATCAATAAATTAGCCACATCTGAGAAATGGTTAACTGCATGGTTCAAATCCACAGTCATTAAATAGGAATACAGTGTTGTATCTATAGAATGCAAAAAAGTACAACAATTTAATTAATAAATAGTTACAATTCACCCAATGTGTTACTGTGTTTCATACAAAGTACTGTAATATCTTATTATAACCCATTGATAAAATAACCAAAACATATTCTATCAATGTTCACCAATCATAAACTCACATTTCATAGCTTTATTTGATGACCCACAAATCTAGTGTCAAATATAAAAACCTGTACAGTCACTTGCTTTCCAAACAAACAATGTGATGAACTATTAGCCTAAAGCTTGATAACATTGCCATTAATGTGCTGACTGAAAAAAATGTTGCTTTTTAATAGGATTCATTGATGAACCAAGACACATTAAAACAATGGCAGGACCAATTGCATAGCCTAACGTTAAATTAATATAGTCACAAGACAATAATATAGTAGCAATGTCAATAGCTCTGTCCCAAAACTTAGTGAGCTTCCATGTCACCTGCTTACAGGCATGTTAACTGAAATGGAGCATTTTATTGTTACTGGTTTGACACAAATAGTGCTTCTCACAGTAAGTGCACAAGAGTCTGTAGATACAATTGATTTTGACATAAGGGCCTTTCCCACTTTTCTATTGTTCTTCTATGTAAACACGCACTAGACGGACAAGTTTGACAGTTGCGCTCACATCTTTTGTGTCTCGCGCATGGCACGCCATTATAAAAAAAAAAAAAAAAAAAACCAGGGTACTCAAGTTAAAAGATGTTTTAAAAAAACAAATTCCACTGCTTGCGTATTGTGTTTTTCAAAGCATAAATGTGTTCTGTGCGAATGGCCCCTTTACACCATTTCTAAACTGGATGCTACAAAACACAATAGAACCCAATCAGTAATGCTGTTTACACTGGACGTGATGAGATACAACAAATCCCTGACAGTTACACCATGTTTAGACTGGGGCCGCAAAAGCTTGAGGCTGTCTACACTGGATGTGACAAAACAACAGTTGCAAATCCATTTGTTCTCGTGTCAGAAGTAGCGTGAGCGCGTGAAGTACGTCAGAAATAGAATGAGGCATCATTTTTTTTTGTCTGGGATTTGTCGTGTTGCATCATGCCACATCCAGTGTAGACAGCATCACTGATTATAATGGGTTCTATCTGCTTCTGTTGCGCAGCTCGTGTCTAGTGTAGACACTGTGTTAGAAGTTCAGAACTTCTTTTAGCTCGGGTACTGCGTTCTTAGAATGCCGTGTTGTGCGTGAGACACTGCAAAAGATGCAAGCGCAATGGTCACATCCGTCTAGCACACGTTTATAGAAAAACAATGGAAAAGTAGCGCTGTGGAATGAAAAAAATGCGTTTTGTGTGAATGTTACTAAGCATCCACAAGTATGTTTATCTATACTTTTCGATAGTGAATGAAACAAAAGTATGCTTTAAGTATGAAGTATGTCCATCATCTGATTCATTTTTGACTGAGCTTGTCAAAATACATTCTGGGACTAGATATACTGTATGCAATACTGCTATACAATTTGGCCAGAACAGGTTGCATTTGAAGGCATAATGTTGCTGCCTACCTCTTGAAACAGAGTCAGGAATGTGCCTATGATGCATTAGGATACTAGGGTTTGGAACAGAGCTAATAAACACACTTACAGAACATTTACCTTCACAGCAGTGACTGTATCTCAGTGAAATATCTTTCTCCTTAGCAGTAATTTTACAATAGTGCTAAAATACAAACTACCACAAACATCATCTGTCTAAAAAAAAAAAAAAATCAACACTTTGTGCACATAAGGGTACAGTGTGGCACTTATTCAAGAACTACATTAAACACCACAGAGAAGTGCTGTGTGAAAATAGTGTGCAGGAAACCTCAAGAGAAAAACTCCAAAAAGCTGCTTTTCAGACAGAGTGAATGTGGCGAGTGCATTATGTGAGCAATGAACTCTAACAACAGTCATCAAACTGCTGAAAGAATATGTCCTATATGCTGAAAACGTGTGCTGCAGGAAATGTTTTCAGACTACTGAAATACTGATTGGTGTGGCCTTGAATCTGTGATGTGAGGCGGAGCTGAGGTGAGGCAAGAGGGCAGTGCATTCATGTCACAGTGAATCAGTTTCAATCTCTTCATTTTTATCTTAAAGAAATAGTTCATCCATAAATGAAAGCTGTCATTATTACTTGCCCTTGTGTTGCCAGTCATGACTGCAAAATAAGCCCCACCAGGGTGATCGAGATCAGAGGCAAGCAGTTTCTTGTAACTTCTAAGACTAGTTTATGCAACTGACCCCAGGTTTTTTTAATCACACTGAATCCTTTGTTTTGCTGTCTGTACATTTTTCTGCTTATTTACTTCATATTCGGCAACATTATTGATTTGACTGCACTGATGTTGACATCACTGTTTTCCCCAGACCTGCTTTATAGCTGAGTTGATCACATTGATGATCTTTGCACAGTTATTGAAACAAACTGAATTAACACTGAACTGATTTTAGCTGAATAATAATTCTATTGTCGTTTTAGAAATGATTTACATAAGAATTTAATTCAATTTGCATCATTGATCATTATTTTCCTGTTTATCCCTGTAAAGCTGCTTTGAAACAATCTGTACAGTATAAAGCGCAATGGAAATAAGGTGACTTGACTGTTTGAGGGGAGGGATGTGCAGAGAATAAATTACTTAAATTTCATTGTATAGCCTCAGATGACTTGGAATATAGAGGCACAAGTCATACACACTACTATTATAACTTCTACTTCTACACTACTATTATAACTATAACTGTATGACACAGGTTTCATTTGCGGGTAAACTATCAATTTAGATCAACTGCAGTGACCTGAAATTTCTCAGGGTCTTTAACGCTTTGCCATGCCAGAGAGTTTATTCCATTTCCCCTCACTTATCCTTTCAGATTCACAGCTGTGACACACATCAGGGCTATAAGTTGAAATACTTCTGCAACTTTTTTATATTACACTGAACATTTGTCCTGAGAAAACAGTAGGGAAGAGCATATCAAAATAAGTCCATTTCATTAGTGCATTTCACTTACCCTGATCATCTCACAGAGAAATCTCATGAAGCTTATTTCAAACGCCTGTACGTAGTTCTGCTCTGAATCAAGAGTCAACATCAGATCCAGAACATGAGCAAGACAGGGTTGACAATCAATATTCTTATAATATATTATAGCTCTGTTCCAAAACCTAGTGAAGGAATGCCTTGCTGTCTGCTACCAGACTTACCAGTAGGCAGCAATCTATCTAAAACGGATTCTTGAACTGATCTGTACTGAAGTGACATTCTACATGGGAGGCAAACACTGTACTCAGTCAAATTCAATAGAAAGAAAAAAAAAACCACACATACCACAAACAAATATTGGGTAAACAATCCCTTTTGGATTATTTCTATACACACATTTTAGCAATGATTACAGTTACTAAATGTAATAACTTTCCTGTTCCTCTTTCATTTTCAGCCCCTCCACAATCAAATCAACTCCCAGTGGATAAAAGTCCCCCTCTACTGTATTTTTCTTCTGCATATTTCCCTCAGCAAGTATTGGCTATTTATAACTGACATTTAGGGTGTTTTTGTTTCCCTGCCTATCTGACCCGAGATGCTGGGAAAGGCTCCGGCATCCCTGCAACCCTACATAAGACGAGCGCTTTGGAGAATGGATGGATAGATTTCTTTAATTTTTCAGTGAGCTGGTTACCTGTTTGTGAAGGACACATGCAATGCTTCCTTGCCTGATAGCACACGTACATCATGGAGACGTTTATTTGATGGCTACATTTACATCTGCAATTTGTTGTCATTTTTGTTGCACGTGTTTGCTCATCTGCAAGACGTTTCCTGTCAGATGTTGAATAGACATTTAGAAAATGTCTTAAAGATGTTTATGATTTAGAATATATGTAAAACTGCTTTTTCTAAGATGTTTATTAGATGTTTGTACACAACAGATGTTTTCCAGATTAAGTGCTCTTTAGCAGACACCTTTGTTCAAAAAGATACCAAGTAACCCAGATAGCACGTCTCAGTCTTCATGTTGGGGAAGCACATATGACGCTCTACACAGTGTCTACAACAGACACAAAAGCAGATAGAACCCATTATAATCAGTGATGCTGTCTACACTGGATGCAGTGCGACACTACAAATTTCCGACAGTAAACTGATGTTCCGTTCTATTTCTGTCGTACTTCAAGTGTTTGCGCTACTTAAGTTCTGACATGAAGAACAAATGGATTTGCAGTTGCTTTGTCGCATCCGGTGTATACAGAATCAAGCTGTTGCAGTGTGGCACGAAACACCAACTGTCGCGTCCAGCGTAGACATGGTGTTAAAATGCTGGTCAGTTCACTAGGTTTTGGAACAGATCCACAACTTCATCACTTTGCAGATTATTTAAATTTAGTTCTTGCTATTCTTGTTCAAATGTTGTCCCAAAACACAGATAAATTGTGTTTTGCCAAACTGCCTGTGCTGGAAGAGAACCACAAACTGACTATGCACTGTTATGAAGCGCCACACTGTGTTTGTTATAGTCAGCTGCAGTAAAGCTGGAAGTTTTATCATTCAACAAAACCCAGATGTTCTGTGCGCAACACATCTTCATTACAGAGATATGGAAGGAGCCAATATGAATGACTGGCTTCTGTACATCATCTATATTACGTCATAATATTCATTTAAAGAATACAGCAGGACACTTACACAGTGAACAACACTGTCACCTGACCACATACACAGTACGCCACGCGCTACCCCGTTGCACGTGTCTATTTACTAGAAAAGCAATCAGACTTCAATAATAAGCCACTTTTGGTACAATTGCAAAATTGATATCAAACTATTTTTTGTTCATATAAATAACAGTTTTTTTCTGTTTTCCAGCAAGAAAAACAACAAAGATTTTAGTTGGAGTAAGACATCAGAGATCATTAGCTAACGATTCAACAATAAAGCCTGTGCTGGGCTGCTTCTGGAAATTAAATGCGACCAGCCCATCCATACAAAGCACAGAACAACAAAACTACAGCTCTACGACTCTGAACAAAGTTATGATCAACACTTTTACCAACACGGTTTACCAACTTCAAATATTTTCTAAATGCAAATAAATGCCTCCTCTTTGCGATGTTTTTAAGGATAGGCTCTCCCATAACTCATGTCTGCAAAAGATGAACATCACCTGCCAGACATTTTAACAGGGCCTCTGCTCTCACATGCATAAATACAGTAGTTTATTGCCTCTCCTGGTCATATTCCTCAGAATATAACTTGTAAACATCATTCCACTAAATGGAATTGAACTCAACAGGAAAGAAATTTGATAACAGAAAATAAGTTTTGCTTGCTTTGTGAATTACAAGATCCTTATTTCTTATACCATTTCTGATAGAACAGTGAATATATTTAGTTTTTCCCCTCAGTATATCAGTCAGTGGACAATATCAAGCACAGGTGACTCAAGTTGGAGCTAAAGTTAACCCAAAAACTTGTGACATCATTCAAAGTTAGTCATACAGGTTGTCAACACAAAAATAAGAGATTTATCAGAATGTCCAGACTCTTTTCCATACAATGAGAGCATATAGTTACCATGTCTCACATAAAAAAGTACCATATAAAGGATATGACTTCTGCATTACATTCCAAGTCTTCTCAAGACATATGATAGTTTTCCATAAGGAACACACCCAAATTCAAATCGTTATTCATTGACAATCTCGCCCTCTGCTGCAGCTCTCGAATTTCTGCAAGCACATTAAAGGTCTTCATGGGTTCACTTTGATTCAAAAACCCGAGGTCCGACCCGAGATTCAAGCGGGTTTGGGTCCAAAACTTTGACGAGTACCTTGGACATGGGTTGGGTCTGATTTTAGTTTTTTAAATAAATGTGCTTTCGCTGAATAGACCCGAGAAGACTTAAAATATGCCAAATTTCTATTATTTGTTTTGTGTGCTTAACAATATTTTATTATGTAAAAGAAATACATATTAAATAATTCTACGAGAATGTTACCATCCCCTTCTTCTATGTTCTCTGTCAGTCCGTGCTTCTTGTGTGTAAATTACCAAACCGTCCTAACGTGTGCAGCAGCAGATCCATATAACTGCACTTTGCAATACCTGAGGCATTTGAAAGAA
The DNA here is from genome assembly GCF_019924925.1 of Ctenopharyngodon idella. Taxonomy (NCBI): domain Eukaryota; kingdom Metazoa; phylum Chordata; class Actinopteri; order Cypriniformes; family Xenocyprididae; genus Ctenopharyngodon; species Ctenopharyngodon idella. The sequence continues at coordinate 47,005,036 of NC_067222.1, read as the reverse complement.
TGAGTGCAGGGATTTGCTTATTAATATTAACATTAATATTGTCATTTTATGTGCAACGTAAAGCTTGCAAGCGGTTTATCTAATTGGAATTGCTCGCCCAAGCGGAAAAATTATTAAGTGTTGGCAGGTATTGCAAAAAGCCATCTAAATGCAGTTGATGCAAAACTAATCATAAACATTTAAGCCATAACTGTATAATTTCTTGTTTTTCCTCAAACAAAACAATGTGTGAAATCCACGAAAACATATTCTGCAAATTTTTGAAGTATAGGCCACTTTATCTGGAACATGGCTTAATTTAGCTAACGTAAATGTTACAAAGAGGGGTTGGAGAATGAACTTCATCAACAAATAAGAAGATGGGCATACTTTAAAAGCTACATGTGTTTCTTCTTTGTCATCTTTGATTTTGGTCTGTGTCATACCAGGTTGAAAAAGTTACCACTAGCCACTGGTGTTCTGCCTCTGTTACATTCGGGTTTGAAAAAAATGCCATCGGGTCAGCCTTGGGTCTAATTTTATTGGGACTGGCTTGGGTTGGGTTTATCTTTATTTAAATGAATTTATGATTGTTGGGTTCGGGTAGGACATAGGACCACTGCACATATTTGAATTTGGTGTGCCAAGACGTACCTCATCAGGTTTGATGTCAGTGACAAATGGCATCAGTTCTTGTGTCTTCAATCACAGGTTGTTTACATGGTGAAGTGTGATTTTCTGCTTGACCTTCTCTGGTCAATGTATGCTTTCTCTGTATGGGAAAAAAACCCAGCACAAAAACTTCTCCTTTTGTGTTCTATGGACCAAGTAATAGGAGTTTAGTACCAAATGATGGTGACTAAATGACAAATTTAAAAATAATTTTTGGGTTAAGCTCAAGTCTGCGTAATATTCTGATTAATGAAATGTTGATAAAAATTGTTGTTCATTAACCACAAGGGTTGAAATTTACAGATTAATCTCTAAAAAGAAATGCACTCTTTGAGTATGTTATGTCCTTTATCATTTTTTTTCTGAGAGATTTTAGAGTTGTCTGTTTATATTTTTATAGTCACAGAGCAGATCTTGCTGAATGTTATCACCTCGTATCATAGCATGAGTAAACCTGTGCCTGATGGATACGCCAACCAATATACTTACAAAATGCTCCCCATTTGTGCATTAAGACCGTGCTTCTGTTTTGGTCTTGACAATAGTGATGACGCTGGTAGTGGCCACTTTGCCTGGTATGAGGGGCCCTATGACAGATGTGATTGGGCCCCTGGCACCGGCCACAGGGCTGCGGGCCACAGTTCTGGCAAAACTCTGGAGAGCCTCATATTTGGAGCGCAGCACATCAAGCTCCACTTTCATGCTGGCGTTCTCCGAGGCGAGCTTCTCCACCTCTTGCTGAAGCTCTGCCTTCTGTTTCTCCAGCTCCTCCTTTTGCGTGACACGTTTGACGCGGCAGCTGGCGGCATAGCCACGGTTTTTGAGTGTGCGCCGCCGCTGTTTCAACTGCAAGATTTCCTCTTTGGTCAGACCGCGCAAGTGCTGGTTCAGCTCTCGCACAGACATGGACACCAGCTCATCATCCGTGAGACTCGTGCCATTCTCACCTGGCTCTCGCTTCACCTGCAGACAACCGCAAGGGACGAGATCACGAGGGAAGCAAGGGAAGGGAGGGAAGGGAGGGCAGGGGAGACTGGGGGCAATTGTAATGGTTCTAAACATCAAACAAGCTACAGTGATGTGCCTTATTCAGCACATGCCCAGTAAATGTATTTATCAGAGAAGATGAAGGGTAACATTTTAGAATAAGGTTCCATAAGATAACACCAATACATGAACTTACAATGAACAGTTTGTTAACCTTAATTAATGTTAAATTCAATGTTTACTAATACATTTTTAAAACAACATTTGCATTTGAATTTGTTAACATGCACTAACATGAATGAACACTGAATAATTGTTTTATTAACTAATATTAACAAAGATATATAATAAAAAATATTGCACATTGTTAGTTCATGGTAGCTACATTTCTGTTAACAAAAGAAAATGTGATTTATTATGTGATTTAATACTTTTCTATTGCTGTCTTAAGCTTTGAATTTAGATTTGGAGACACTTTCATTTGAAACATCACATACCTTCAGTGCTTTGTTTCCCTTGTTTGTAGTAGTCATACCACGAGAGCCGCTCTCCTCTGCCCTGCTCGACAGGTCTGTCAATACAACAGAGAGTTCACGATGGTCAGACAAATGTTTCTCAGTCTGGAGGGTAGACACACAGGAGTTGATCATCAAGGTCATAATTGTATTCAAAAGTTGGGGCGTAAAAAACACAATCTCAATTCAATCTCTATAAACACACTATCTCTCTAAACAGTCTCTTTACACAAACTTTGCACTACATAATCAAACACTCCTTGCTAACTTTCTGGCCAGAACACATAAAACTGGAGCATATGAATTTTTTTTTTTTTTTTTTTTTTTTTTTTTAAGTATGGCTGAACGCTGCTGCACCAATAAGGATGCAGCATCAGGAGCCTGCAGGAGCCAATGAGACGTCATTTCTGGACACACACATACAGACACTCCCAAAACAACTAAACAACCAAAACACAGAGACAAAACCATAGGGTTGTAACCGACAAGGCACAGCAATAAAAAGTCGTTACTGCAAACAACCAGAAGTGTCTCAGAAGCACCAAACTGCTGCCATCTGGGATGATAACAATTGAAAGCAACAATACACAGAAAACTGAAGTACCAAGAATTTACCCATTGTGAATTAATTTTTAAACATTCCTGAGAGAAGCATGTGGGGATGAAATTGAAGCAGATGTGTCACAGTGGGGTTGTTGTCACACAGGCAGAGACAGCAGCATCGATCAGACATACTTTTCTCTACACACACATACACACCTTCTGCTGGTTCAGTGGCTTATGGCACATTCCAGGGCCCAGCTTTATGATGGGGCTCCTCTCTGACTGCACCAGTGGAGAAAGGTTTGTGTCATCTTATTGGGTCTTGATGGACTAGCACAAACAAATGTCCTACGCCATCAAATAAGGATGCTAGGACAAGTGACAGACATCTCTTAGAGGGTAAGGAGAAGACCCCAAGTATCAAGCCTGGGAAAGACAGGACTTCTCATTGGTCCACAGGCAGTTTCTGCCCTTCACCCATCTTGAGACTAATTCCTAAGGTTTAGGCCCGGACCACCATACAAATTCCTTAGGACCTTTTGGATGCATAAGTGTTAGCTGAAACAAACAGAGGCCACAAGAATCCATCCAAATCCATTCATAACCTTGTTTGGAAAACTTATAACTGATAGAAACTACAACACATCCATTTCATACTTCCAGAGAGTATTCTCAGTGACAGCTACAGTGGGTACGGAAAGTATTCAGACCCCCTTAAATTTTTCACTCTTTGTTATATTGCAGCCATTTGCTAAAATCATTTAAGTTCATTTTTTTTTTCCTCATTAATGTACACACAGCACCCCATATTGACAGAAAAACACAGAATTGTTGACATTTTTGCAGATTTATTAAAAAAGAAAAACTGAAATATCACATGGTCCTAAGTATTCAGACCCTTTGCTCAGTATTTAGTAGAAGCACCCTTTTGATCTAATACAGCCATGAGTCTTTTTGGGAAAGATGCAACAAGTTTTTCACACCTGGATTTGGGGATCCTCTGCCATTCCTCCTTGCAGATTCTCTCCAGTTCTGTCAGGTTGGATGGTAAACGTTGGTGGACAGCCATTTTTAGGTCTCTCCAGAGATGCTCAATTGGGTTTAAGTCAGGGCTCTGGCTGGGCCATTCAAGAACAGTCACAGAGTTGTTGTGAAGCCACTCCTTCGTTATTTTAGCTGTGTGCTTAGGGTCATTGTCTTGTTGGAAGGTAAACCTTCGGCCCAGTCTGAGGTCCTGAGCACTCTGGAGAAGGTTTTCGTCCAGGATATCCCTGTACTTGGCCGCATTCATCTTTCCCTCGATTGCAACCAGTCGTCCTGTCCCTGCAGCTGAAAAACACCCCCACAGCATGATGCTGCCACCACCATGCTTCACTGTTGGGACTGTATTGGACAGGTGATGAGCAGTGCCTGGTTTTCTCCACACATACCGCTTAGAATTAAGGCCAAAAAGTTCTATCTTGGTCTCATCAGACCAGAGAATCTTATTTCTCACCATCTTGGAGTCCTTCCATGCGGGCTTTCATGTGTCTTGCACTGAGGAGAGGCTTCCGTCGGGCCACTCTGCCATAAAGCCCCGACTGGTGGAGGGCTGCAGTGATGGTTGACTTTCTACAACTTTCTCCCATCTCCCGACTGCATCTCTGGAGCTCAGCCACAGTGATCTTTGGGTTCTTCTTTACCTCTCTCACCAAGGCTCTTCTCCCCCGATAGCTCAGTTTGGCCGGACGGCCAGCTCTAGGAAGGGTTCTGGTCGTCCCAAACGTCTTCCATTTAAGGATTATGGAGGCCACTGTGCTCTTAGGAACCTTAAGTGCAGCAGAAATTTTTTTGTAACCTTGGCCAGATCTGTGCCTTGCCACAATTCTGTCTCTGAGCTCTTCAGGCAGTTCCTTTGACCTCATGATTCTCATTTGCTCTGACATGCACTGTGAGCTGTAAGGTCTTATATAGACAGGTGTATGGCTTACCTAATCAAGTCCAATCAGTATAATCAAACACAGCTGGACTCAAATGAAGGTGTAGAACCATCTCAAGGATGATCAGAAGAAATGGACAGCACCTGAGTTAAATATATGAGTGTCACAGCAAAGGGTCTGTATACTTATGACCATGTGATATTTCAGTTTTTCTTTTTTAATAAATCTGCAAAAATGTCAACAATTCTGTGTTTTTCTGTCAATATGGGGTGCTGTGTGTACATTAATGAGGAAAAAAATTAACTTAAATGATTTTAGCAAATGGCTGCAATATAACAAAGAGTGAAAAATTTAAGGGGGTCTGAATACTTTCCGTACCCACTGTATTTGTAATACAACATTCAGCTGTTAATGTACAAGTGAATGCATGCATGATAGTTCAATCTTTTTCCATCATGTTTGAACTCTGTATTCGACATTGCTTAAAGTTATTCTGATGATGGTTTGGGAAGTGAGCAATGTATTGGTAAAACTTTAAAAACACTGTTCTAACCGTGTGCTTTTGATTAAATGATTTCCACAGGTGAAAGAAGGGTGGGCCATGCTGTGTGTTATATGACTAATTTACATTAATGTTACATAGCTGTTGCCAGTTAAAAACAAATAATCATTTTTGTTTAATGCATAATAAGATTCTTTTATTAGTTTCAGAGAAACAACAGTTTATAGCCATACCCAACTTAATGCCAAATTTACTATAAGTTGAGAACAACAGAGAGTGTGTGAAAGAAGGGAGAGAAGTCATTATTCTGACACATTTGCCAAACCACTTTATTTTTAATTTGCTGCATCTGTGTTGTTAGTAGATTACCCACACCTGATTATTAGGGCTGGGCAAAAAAAAAAAAAAAATAATTTGATTAAAGGTGCAATATGTAATATTTCTGTCCGCTAGAGGTTGCTAGAGGCCTATTCAAAACAAAGGCGTAGCTTGATGATGGCAAGTTTGAGCGCGGAATCTTGGGACATGTGGTCTTCACATCACAGCCGGTGGAAACAATCGGGATAGGTCTCAGGAAGAAATTATGTTCATTGATGTGATTATTAACGTTACTGTAGTATGAAGCAGAGCAGGACCGAGTGTTGTGGGAGCTGAACGAGGCCGCTGGAGCGATTGCGCAACACACGCCTCACGAGCAGCGGAACTTTTATTATGCCACAGTCGCCGGCGCCGCTTCTGCTTTTCCGGTCATGAGTATGAGGTAACGCAGCTCTGTTTATCATATTAGATACATTTGAGAATGTTGAAAATAATGTTATAATGTTACTCTGTGCGTTCGCTCGGCGGCTGTGGGACACTTGTTTGAGACACACTGCAGTAAGATAGATCGATTTTAGAATATCATATTAAATGCTGGATGGCTTGTGTTGATAAATGGCATGCAATTAATTTTAAAACGTATTGTATGACGGAGAAAATTCTGTATCACTATTACTAAAAATAAAGCTGCATCTCATTATGCTACGTTAGCTACTTGACAAAATAGTGTTTTTCTCTGAGGCATGGTAAAGCATGGTACTCGCAAAAAAAAAAAAAAAAAAAAAAAAAAAAAAAAAAATCAAGAAAATTAGATTTAAACAATAAGACTAAACGTGTTGAGCTATATAACAATAATTAGTTTTCTGTCTATAAATGTAACCAAACAGTTGTTCCCTTGTCTATCAAAACATGTAAATATTAAAGCGTCTTTGGTGTTTCCATGGTTTTTACAAAATAAAACCAGAAACCGAGGGTAACGTGGGTATGACGTAATTGACAGAGGCGACTCCTCACACGTCCTGGAGCCTTGGTTAAAATTGCAATTTTCTCACGATTTACAAATAGTTGGAAACATTTGGGATATTGTAAGTACTCAAGTGAACAAAATATATAACACTGGCCAAGTGGTTTTTTAGATATTTTACTGCAAAAATCTTCCATATTGCACCTTTAATCTTTTTTTTTTTTAAATGTGGTTTATTCGATATTGCTTCTCAAAATCCATGAATCTATCTTTTTTCTGTATTTATTTCAGCAATCATTGAACATAATATCTAAATAACATGAATCTTATTCTCCACTAGGTGTCATCCTCTTATTCCCCTTGCGCCATGTTACAATAGGGTCACTGTTATTCATTCAGTGCTTAACATGACGGATGCAGGTGCGCCTTTCCACGTGAAAGACGTTCCTGACAGTCGAAGAAACTGTCATGATTGGGCCAACAATGCATGGTCACTAAAGTTTATCAGTTGCACGTGTTTTTATGCCTTGCCAATTTAAATATTCAAGCACAAGAAGATGTGAAAGAGAACTGAATTCAGCACTGGTGCGCTGTGTGAGAAGTTTTGTGTGCTTTTATGTGAAGTTTTATAAGCTGTTTTATTGTGTATTTTTACACATTGTTATTTTGTGTAAACAAATGACCTAATAATGACCAGGAAAAAATATTAATTATAAACCATCCCGAAATATACTGTGACTCTTATTCTGTAAGGTCTGCAGTCTGCATTGTAGCAGGCTGCTCATTTAAGCTCAGATGAGGGAGATAAAATATGCATGCTTACAAACGTCTAAAACATATTACCATATAAACATAATGTAGTAAACGTCATAATTCATCAACATTACCTTATAAGCAATCACTTGGCATAAATGTGCGCTATTCATTAATTGCGAAGTAGTCTGAAGTGCTGCTGCGCGAGCCTGTAGAGCATGTAACAGCGCCGCTTTCCCCCCGTTAGATCAGCACGTTACACTTCAAATGTGCGCATCTTCCACACAGGACAGCAGTCCTGACTGGATATCTTCCCAAATCATCCCTCTCTATCATTTTCATCTTGTTTTTATTTGTTGATGAAAATTAGAGTAGATTTTAGTCATAGTTTTAGTCATTCAAAACGCATTTTTATTCAGTCGTCTCGTTTTCATTCGTGAAAAAATGTTGTTGACGAAAATTATTTGTCAACGAAATTAAGACTGGTGCGAATACTAAATTGAGTTCTCTTTCACGTCTTCTTGCGCTTGAATGGACATATCCACACAGAACTATGTCAAAATGCCCATCTTGGCGAGTATCCTCATAAACAGTCGGTTATTGCTTAAGTGAACATAAAAAGTAAAGAAAGACAACACGTGTACAGTATCAGTATATTGGGTCCGTGCATTAGTCTTAAAGTGACAACAACTTGATATTCCTGCTGCTGTGAGATATATCTAACTGCAGAACTGCAACGCTGCATGTGACAGCAGTTTCAGGACAGCAGCACCAGACTGTATTCATTTAGTAGTTGTGTTGATTACTCTCAAGGTGTACACTACAGTCTCCATGCAGGCTCACGGCACCCGCAACACCAAGATAAAGGTTAGGATTAGGATTTTTTTCTCTGTAGTATTATAGTACAGTGTATATTAGACCGTTTGTTGTTTGCTTTGGGAATCTGAAAGAACGCTTGAACCTGAAAATGCTGATGCATGATGTCAGACTTAAGAAAGCGGACAGTAGACCGTTGAACCACTGAAAAGAACAAATCAGAGCTGATCAGATCCATAGGAAAACAGAAAATGCTGAGTGAAGGCATTAAAAGAGGGCAGGTGAAGAAATGGAGAGAGACAGAGAGAAGGAGAAACAAAGAAGAAATAGAGCAAGGGAACATGGGGGTTGGCAGCCTTGTGAAAAAATGCATCCTCAGCACATTTGGGCTAGCTTGCAAAACGAAGGGTAAAAACCCCTGATCTCAGCAAGGACCCCAACCAAGGCACCAATTAGGAAGTTGTGTAGCTGAACTTAAATGACTAGAGCAATCATTTCCAACCTTCAAAGCCTGGCAGCATTCATAAATTTAGAGGGTGCAATGATGCAATGATACATAAATTACAGTATACATACATATGATAAATGCTGAGCCAACAAAAGCGCTGTGGCCTTGTGTCCCTGTGTCATGTGTTACTGATTGCCTTCCTTTACCGAGGCCTCAGGGACTAGTCCACAGATGGATGCCATTAGGCCGGGCTATGCTAAAGAAACACCGACCTGCCCCATTTACCTGTCCTCTAAAGCACAATGTGACCTACCAATAAAATAAAACAAGCTAATTTCACTGCTCCTGAAGATACTACACAGCTCTCTGGAATACGTTTTTTTTTTTTTTTTTAAGTATTTCTTTATAATGAGCATAAAACCACTAAATTGACCACTATCCCATTTTCCTACATAAGTGTTCTGGTGTGTGTCTCTCACTCCATGATTGCTCCTCACATAATAAATCAAGGATCATGAAACATAAATATGAGTTGAAATAAGTGTAATTTTGTAAATTGCCACATAATAAGCACATTAATGAATAATAAGTCATTACTTAGCCATTATATTTTCTTCGTAGTTTTAACACAATTTGAATTTGATTAGGATTTTCATGTTACATTTGAAATATATAACACTGTGTGCATGCAGAAGCTGTTTGAGTAGATTTCAGTTAGAATGTCTGGTTTAAACTAGAAAGAATTCTTCAAGACAAGTCTTTTGATAAATTTTTCATGCTGATGTATAATATGTAATGTTAATATAAACCATACTCAAACCATGGCTCCAACAAAGTTGTTTCCATTTAAAGGTGTAAACTTTTAAAAGTGATACTTAAAATGCTTGTTTTTATTAAAATACTTTCTTCTATCTCAGGTTAATGTCTAGAGTCAACAATAAGCAGGTCCAAAAAGAATATGCAGACTTTCTGAATTTCCTGTGCTGATTTTCAGAGAAAGTCTGTGAAATGTATTTAAACAGGTTTTTAAACAGGTTATTCAAACATAGCTTATACTACATGTGTTTTCATGCATGCGATCAGCTAAAGAAAAAAAAAAGAAAAGGAAAAAGAAAACCTGACAGCACAAAATTATTATTATTAAAAATATTTATTTTATTAAATTGATAAAGAAATATCTTACTATTGCAATAATACATACTATACTGTAAAATTAAAAAAACAATCATAATATAATAATAATATATTATAATACATGTTTTTTATATTAATAGAATTAAAGTATTATAGTAGTATTTATACTATTATATAAAGTATTAATAGAATTGTTATAATAATAATAATAATAAAATAATAACTATTATTATTATTTTATTTTATTTTACAGAACAACTGTAAAATTACAATACTAACATTTATGGTTAGTATGGCCCTAATTTCATTGTTTTCGAAAATTAAACCATTAAGCTTTTATTTTGGCGGAAAAAAATGCAGGAAGACCTTAACGCCTCTCTTTGTTGATAACAACAGATTTATAAACGATTCACATAAATTTGGGAAGATGGTTGGTTGCGCTCCCAAATGCAAAAGCGACTCAAACATGCAGCATTTGCATTTAGTGTGAATAGAAACTGAAAATGAACAAAGTGCTGTGCTTTACTCTGAAACATGCAGCGTGTCAGACTATATATTTATATAAATACATCACATCTGCTGCAATTTCATGATTGCACTAAACCATATCACATTCTGGCATCAATGTATTGCCAATATTCATTAAAAAGTTACCGGGCAACTGGCAAGTAACACTATTTCAACGCTAATTTTTACTCTCATTTGACTTAGGCTTTATCCATGACTAGATCAGGGATAAGAATCCATGCATGAATGCATTAGAATATGTAACATTTTGCAGTTTACACATTTAGTAATTGTTTAAAGGGATAGTTCACCCAAAAATGAAAATTATCCCATGATTTACTCACCCTCAAGCCATCCTAGGTGTATATAACTATCTTCTTTCAGATGAACACAATCCTCGATGAATAGTCGTCCTCCGGAAGCTAGTTATTTGAATTTATAAAGTTTTAAATGTGGATATTTTTCTTACAAAAATGCATCGCTTCAGAAGACCTTTATTAACCCCCTGGAATCATATGGATTAATTTTTTTTTTTATGGATGGATGCATTATTTTTGACTTCAAAACACGGCCCCCCCTTCATTCACAACCATTATAAACCTTGGAGGACTAAGGATATTTTTAAATATATCTCTGATTGTGTTCGTCTGAAAGAAGATAGCTATATACACCTAGGATGGCTTGAGGGTGAGTAATTCATGGGATAATTTTCATTTTTGGGGTGAACTATCCCTTTAAGGCCATTTCGTGATTTCAATCATCATACAGTAACCAGCCCATACATCCCCACCCCCAAACATTCTTTTCTCAGATTTACGCAATTCACGTGGGTCATACTTTCCAGATCAGAAAATACGGAAATCCATATTAATATGGAAAAATCACTTCCCTGCTTTTTAAAGTAAATGAAAGAACATTCAAATAAACCAAAATATTTAATAAACTAACACACCAAGATGGGGCGCGTTAAGAACTTGGTGTAAATCTGCTGTGCTTCCAGCGGAGTTCTGCATGCACAGATTCCATGAGGCCCTTACTATGAAAGCCATTTGTAGGGTGACTTTCTGAAGGGTGTAAACACTGTGCCACTTTCAAAATATTGCTCAGTTCGTTTGAGTGATCTGGCATGTACATTTCTGGCTCAGTCAATGTCAGCACTTCAGGATGGGACTACCAGTGATTGTCCAAACAATGGCAGATCCAAGCCAGACACTAGTGTTTGCAAAGTACAGAGAGAACGACATACTGAAATATGAAACATCTGCAATTCCACGTCAAGTCTTTCAAGGTCAAGCCTAAAGTCTCAAGATTTAGTCTTTTGCCAAGTCATGTTTTAAGTTATTTTATATCTTACATGTACTAGTTCTAGGGATTTCCTTATTCATTAAGTCATACAAAAAGATAAAAGTATTAAATGTTTTCAAGACAAAGAAATCATTTTTTTGAAACCACTTAAATGAGTGTTTTTTTATGTGCAACATTACAAACCAATTTCAGCTCTGAATGATTTTACTTGTAACAAAAATTACCTGAAATGAAAACTTTGTAACAGATATGTAACAGATATTCTGGGCTTTACTAAAACATTCATGGCTTAAAAGGGGTGGTTCACTCAAAATCAAAATTCTGTCATAATTTACTCACACTCATCGTTGTTTCAAAGCAGTATGCATTTCTTTCTTCTGAAGACACAAAAGAAGGTATTTTGAACAATGTTGGTAACCAAAACGTTTTGGTGAACATTGAATTCCATTGTTTGGACTACGGACAATTGTTTTCCCCCCTCAAAATATCTTCCTTTTTACAAAGAAGAAAGGAAATCATACAGTTTTGGAATGACATGAGGGTGAGTTAATGATGACAGAATTTTTTGGGTAACAAATGCCTTTAAGCCCCATTAGCCCACCCCTAGTGCTGCCCATGATACAGAATACAGCTGGCAAGAAGTACAGTGAATGATCATTATGGAAATAGACAGTCTCGTAAATTTTAGGGAAAGCTACTAATGTACATGCAAGTCATTTTCTAACCTGCTGACCTCTCGGAAGCCCTGATGCTCCTTAATGAAGACTGCCACTGCCTTTAGAAACCCTGCATTTAATTTCATGCATGATCAGCACCTCTTTCTGATCTTCTTCATCAAGTACAACCAGAAAAGAAAAAAAGAAGAAGAGGAAACGAGTAGTTTTATGCAGACCTAATCATCTCTCCCTTCAACAGAGTCAAGTCAATTATCAAACAAGCTCTGTGTGTCGAGCACCATTTAACTGCAAATTAAAAATCAGACTCGGCTGATGGCTGGGGTTGTGTTTCTTCGAGATGGGCATCAATTTATGTGCAGAGGGCAGGGAAGCCATAAACTAGCGGCTATTCAGAGCGTGAAAAGGAGATGCAAATTATTCTGAAGTTTCAGCAGTGAAGAAGCGACGATGCACCATTAACAGTCAATAACCCAATGGTAGCACTGTTGATAGATAGACAGTGATAGAGAAGTGGGGGTAGCCAAGACAATCATGAGAAGTATTCTCTCAAAGTCAGTCAGCTTTAAACACAATGGAGCCCAACTTTTGTGAAGAGATTAAATTTGTGAGCTCAATGAAAGGTAGATTCATTATTGACATTTGGAGTCACCCTCAAACATTGTAAAAAAGATTAGAGTCTCTTTCTAATGCTGTATTGATTTTGCAGGGTACACATGGGTAAGGTTTGGAATGCAAAAAAGCTTTTATAAACTATAAGCAAACATTTCTTTCCAGAGTTAAATACAGGGCACAAGTTTGGACTTGAGCAAAGTGGTAAATATTAAATGGCAGGGCCAAAAACCTGAGTTATCAAACAAATCAAATGTACTAGAACACTGTTAGAAAAAAAGAGCACAGAAGGACACAAGACAGAAGGACACAAGGAGAACAGGACTTAAAGGGAAAACACCTGATTTTAGGCAAACAGACAAATCAAGCTAAAACACCGCCTTTATTAAACAAGTTTGAATGACCTGTTGCCCAGCTAAAGAGGTCATCTTATAGGGAAAAAATCTGACTTTGGTGAAATAATAAAAAGGTAAGTCCTTTCTGAATGTTGTGATATTGGCCCACTGGTTATTTGTCCCGAAAAGGCTTTGACAATTTGACATTTCTGTTATCTTTCTTGCATTGGTAACAAACCTCCACTATTTTTCCTGCTTTGTTGCCAGATGTCAGGAGAATCCCCCGAACAGAGCTTTTCTCTTAAAAGGATACGTTTTCTGTCCAGAGTTTTACTTGTATCTTCTCAATCTGACAACTACACTCACGCGCAACAAATCACCAACAAACAACAAACATCTCATCACCAACAAACATGTATGTTGAAGTTTAGTGATGTCTATATTGTGAAATACAGCCAGTCTGTGTTCCCTCACGAGGGTGCATCTTCAATTTGCAGCAAATAAATCTGCAAATGAACGTTCTCTGTGACAAACTGTAATAAATACAAATATGAATCTCTACCATAGGCTATTGTTTGAGATCAAATGCACTTATGCAACCTCTGTGCTACAACAGAAAGTAAAAAGCTAATATTTGAAATTATTGGAATTAATATTAGGAGCCACTGTTTTTCTATTGATTTTCCGTTTGATGAAGCCATCAAAATCATAGAAATCCATGCTCCACCTACAGGCCTATTAGGTGAAGTGAAATGTGAAATGGCCTTTATTACTTTACCCCTTTTGATTATATATATATATATATATATATATATACACACACACACACACACACACACACACACATACATACATACATACAGGTGCATCTCAATAAATTAGAATATCATGAAAAAGTTATTTTTTTTTCTTCTGTAATTTCATTCAAAAAGTAAAACTTAAATATATTCTAGATTTAAAAGACATAAAGTAAAATATATCCAGACTTTTTTGTTTTCATTTTGATGATTACAGCTTGCTGCTCAAAAAAATCAGTATCTCAAATTATTAGAATATTTAATTTCAAGTTCTATTAAATTACCATTCTCAGGGTATAAATACTGGGTTTAGGTCAGTAATTCCAACAGCAGTCATGGGGAAGTCTGCTGACTTGACAGTTGTCCAGAAGACGATCATCAAGACCCTCTACAATGAGGGTAAGCCACAGAGGGTCATTGCTGAAAGAGCTGGCTGTTCGCAGAGTGCTGTGCCAAAGCATATTCATGGAAAGTTGACTGGAAGGAAAAAGTGTGGTAGGAAAAGGTGTACAAATGAAAGGAATGGTCGCACTCTTGAGAAGACTGTCAGGCGAAGCCGATTTAAGAACTTAGGAGAGCTTCAAAAGGAGTGGACTGAAGCTGGAGTCAGTGCATCAAGAGCCACCACACAGAGGTCTTCAGGAAATGGGCTACAACTGTCACATTCCACGTACCAAGCCACTTGAACCAAAGACAACGTCAGAAGTGTCTTACCTGGGCTAAGGAGAAAAAGAACTGGACTGTTGCTCAGTGGTCCAAAGTCCTCTTTTCAGATGAAAGTAAATTTTGTATTTCATTTGGAAATCAAGGTCCCAGAGTCTGGAGGAAGAGTGGAGATGCACAGAAACCATGTTGCTTGAAGTCCAGTGTGAAATTTCCACAGTGAGTGATGATTTGGGCTGCCATGTCATCTGCTGGTGTTGGTCCACTGTGTTTTCTGAAGTCCACAGTCAACGCAGCCATCTACCAGGAAATTTTAGAGCACGTCATGCTTTCTTCTGCTGACAAAGTTTTATGGAGATGTTGATTTCATTTTCCAGCAGGATCTGGCACCTGCCCACACTGCCAAATGTACCAAAAGCTGGTTCAATGACCATAGTGTTACTGTGCTTGACTGGCCATCAAAATCGCCTGACCTGAACCCCATAGAGAATCTATGGGGTATTGTCAAGAGGAAGATGACCAGACACCAGACCCAACAATGCAGATGACCTGAAGGCCGCTATCAAAGCAACCTGGGCTTCCATTACACCTGAGCAGTGCCACAGGCTGATTGCCTCCATGCCACGCCGCATTGATGCAGTAATTCATGCAAAAGGAGGCCCAACCAAGTATTGAGTACATAGAAATGAACATACTTTTCAGAAGCCTGACATTCTGTTTAAAATTTTTATTGATCTTATGAAGTATTCCAATTTATCAAGATAGTGAATTGGTGGGTTTTTGTTAAATGTGAGCCAAAATCATCACAATTAAAAGAACCAAAGACTTAAAGTACTTCAGTCTGTGTGCATTGAATTTATTTAATACACAAGCTCCACAATTTGAGTTGAATTACTGAAATAAATTAACTTTTCCACTACATTCTAATTTATTGAGATGCACCTGTAATATATTATATATATATATACACAGTCAAACCAAAATTTATTCAGACACCTTGAACATTTAATTTCATTCATTAATACAGTTTATTCACTATAGTTTAAAAAAAATGGTAATAAAATATGACAATATGATCTCAGAGTTAAACTGTGTCAAAAAATAAATAAATAAATAAATATATCTTAATTATGTCAGATAACACTTAAGCAAAACATGGTCAGGTCAAAGTGTTTGAATAATTTTTGGGTATAATATGTCACAGTTTACTTTATTTTGCTATCCTCACTTAGATACATGAACTATACCCTGCACCCACTGGTAAAAATATAAAATATATCAAATATATATATATATATATCAAAAATATAAAAAAAATGTCTGAATAATTTTTGGTTTGACTGTATATATACTCATTTACTTTATACTACATGGTAAAAGTACATGGTACATGGCAGAAAGAAAGAGAAAAGTTAAGGAACTGAAATTAAGGAACCAAAATTAGAATATAGAAACCAAAATGGTTAAATTACTTATGATTTCCAGTCTTATTCCAGACTAGTTAAAATTAGAATACAATATGAAATGGCATAAATAATAAAACTTCCGTGAGAGTTATTTGTCTTCAAGCCTAATTGTTTGTTAAATTTGAGCTCTTTGATGCAGGCTTATGCTGCATTAATTGTACTCTACATTAACATCTTTGAATAAAACTTAAAAAAACAAAAAAAACATTCTTGCACAGTGTTACGTCTCAAAGAAAGAAAAAAAAAATGCATAGCAACAGCAGGAAAAGACAACTGCGGTGAAAATAATAAAAAAAAAAAAAAACGCCCTCACTTACACTGGGTTTCATCATCGACACCCCTCCCAACACCCCCCAAAAACCCCATTGATCTTTTCTGGAGTCCTGAGTGCTGCATCCAGAACAGATAATGCTGTACCGAAGGACTAGGGGACTGTAATTTCTGCAGAGATGGCATTAGAAACGTAAGATTTGAGGAGCACCTCCTCCACTCATTAAACTCTTTCTTTAGGTTGCATCAACTCCTGTCTTAGCAAACCTTCAGCCAATGAATAGTAGATCATTTTGAACAGAAATACCAGTCAAAGCCTGTATAACAGACAAAGGGAAAGCTGGATTTCAACTAGGCATGATTTAAACTGGTACATCTTTCAAATGAAAACCACCATCTAAACCCCTGCTGCTTGATGAAGGCACTCATCTGTTCTTGCTACCTGCTCCGGCAGGTGCAATTACATACGGCTAGATGGGGTTCATGACACAAAAGGGCATCCTTATAAATGCCAGGCACATTTAGGCTTGCCCAAAGTCATTGCTGATTAGGTCTAAAGTCATATTACACAAATTTGTCCAAACACATGAATGTGTATTACACAAAAAGCAAAAGCACCTCATTCAAAATCCTCTGAACCTGGGATAATTCTTGTTATTTTTGTTCTGTCCTCCAGCTAATATTATAATATCATCATATTTTTGTAATAGCTGTTGGGTAAACAAGTGAGCGCAATAAAACCACAATGGCAGTTGACTAAAAGGTTGAACTGTGTTCAAGACAAAGCCATTTTTCATTTAATTAGCAGGTCAGGGCAACTTAAACTGTAAAATGTTTTAAATGACAACATTTGTTGACTAAAAATGGATTGATATTTCTGATATTACAGTTTATATTTTACATCAATTTGACTTTTCACATTATAATTATATTATGATGTATAATTTTGAATTATGATTGTCATAATTGTATTGCTAAAAAACCTTTAGACAGTTTAATGACAGGCTCCATTGTGGCAGCTTACCTCAGTGTGACAACAGATGCCACACTATTGGGCATGTTGTCAATGTGTTTAATGAAATATTTTTTTCCAGGGCAATAATGCAACAGTTTTTTTTTTTTTTTTTTTTGGAGCCAATACATATATACATATATGCCAGATTAGAGCTGTGTCTAAATATTTAGCCTAACCCCTATAATGTAAAAAAAAAATCCATAAATCAAATAAGGTACATGCATATATCCTAAAATACATGCAGAGTATAGAGTCTTGTGTAATAAGCAATATTCAAAAAGCTTTTAGGCACTTTTTTTTTTACAGTCTCTAACCATCAGCTCAATAGAGATTCTTGTGGCAGTCGGGAGTGCTGGAGATGCTCAACAAAAACCAGCTCCGGTGAAATGTTTTATGCGTTATCATATTATAACAGCAAGCAAATTAAAAAAACAAGCAGCCTTAGATGATTCTCAATACAATGATCAAATTTTTATCATTTAAAATGGAAATCACATTTGACAGAATTAAAACTCTGACAAACACAAAAGCATTCAAACAGGTTTTAAAGGTCTCTATAAACGCACAGCAACGTCTAATAATAGACATCGTTTCTCGCAAACGAGACCCACTAAAAATCATCTGCTTTTTAAATGTCATACTATATGGCACATGACCATCACGCTGACAAATTTGGAATGTAGATCCTGAGCTAGAAACATTCATGAACCGAGCAGCATTATGATGAATCAGCATCTACGCTCCAATTCGAACCAACAAAGCGATACACTTTATGATGCCTACTGGAAAGCCATCTGAATATCTGTCGAATATATTAAATCTTCTTTCACTCCGATATTTACCTCAACCTGAAAAATTGGATAGTAAAAGAACCAATTCCCCCAATCAGATATGAATATATGTATATTATGAATACAGCTTCATCGCATATTGACAAACACACGCGCCCTACCTGGTGCTGAAACGCACAGCGCCCTTATGATGAAACAGCAGCTTTGTGCTGATGTGTGTGTGTGCTCGCGCGCGCCTATCCACACATTTCTGCACATCCCCCTAGCTGTCACTATAATACCTCTAATTCACAGCAACACAGGGAATCCCCATAGGCTGCGCGCCTCTGATTCCACTCACGCATATTAAATATGTTTACGACACAAAGCAGCTCGTTTGCAGTTGTGAAACATCATAAATGCACGTGCGTTTATAGAGATACTTCAGGTATATGATATATAGTTATGTTATGAGAGTAAGTGGAGGCGTGCATGCACACTCAGCACAACAACATTCTCACACATTTCATGAAACAATAATCGAGTTGACTCACCAGTACAACAGATGTCTTTCTCTATGCGCGTGTAGAGTGAGCAAAGAACCCAAAGTGTGTTTGAGTGAAATCAGATGTGTAAATGTGTTATTATTGCTCGGATTCTCTTTCTCTTGTACTGAAATCATCAGACGTCATATGATGTTTGATCACGTGGCTTCATTCATGAAGGATCTACGACACCGCTCATTTAAAGGAGCAGTCTTGAATACAATTTTAACCATTAAAATGATACATTTTTGTTTTTAAATAATTCATCATTTATGATACACGGATGCTTTTATAAGTAATATCTCAACGTACCAAAACCCGTATTTTTTATTAAAATACATAGTGGTGAACTCTTTGTTAGATGGTAATATTTTACATTAGGTGGAAATGTGCATCCTTAATTAATGATTTTTTGAGTTTTTGATGTTTTGATACATTTACATTTTGTTTTCATACATTTATAGCCTACAATAAATTACAAATTAAATACTGAGAACATTTTCCTGTGCCAATTGCACTGTCATTTATGTACAGATGATTGAGTGTCACTGCCACTGTAATGTGACAAATAGAATTACAATCAGTGTTAGTTAGTTAAAAAAAAAAAAAGCACAGTTCAATCGGGTCAGCAAAACAGATTTTTTTTAAAGGTTTTTTTTTAGCTGGAATAACTCCCTTCAATATGATTTTTTAAAGACTGCATTGTTTTCTCTGTCCATTTAAACAAACACAAACGTTTCTAATGATAGAACAGTAGGCTAAAATCTAGTTTGTGCAAATCTACACAGGCACACATTGGGTTTCTATGTTCTATGGGGGACTTTATATAGAAATACTGATTTTTATATTGTACAAACTGTTCTCTCCCCTAACCCTACCCTTAACTTCAAAGTACTAATTCTCACTTACAAAGCTCTCCATAACCTTGGTCCTACATACTTATCTGACTTACTTCAGCCTTATGCTCCTGTTCGTTCCTTGCGCTCTTCTAGTGCAGGATTGTTAGTCACCCTAAAGTTTAGTCTGGTGACTCTGGGAACCAGGTCTTTTAGTGTTGTGGCTCCCAGGTTGTGGAATGCTCTTCCTCAAGACATCTGTCAAGCATCCACCCTTCTCTCCTTCAAAAACCTTTTAACCTGTTATGGATATGTTATTTGTTTGAACCCCTCTTTGTTTGTATCTTTAACCTATCTTTGTAAGTGACTTCTGTATTTTATTTTTTGCCCTTGGTATGTGTGTTGTGCTTTGATGTTGATGTTTATTTGGTTCTATTCTCGTATCTTTGTAAAGCGACCTTGCGCGCGCGTTTTGTTTTGCTTTCTTAGTGAGGACATTGCATAGAATGATAGGTCAATGATATTTTCTATCACCTAACCCCACTCCTATTCCCAAAGCTACCCATCACAGAAACATGTGCACATTATTAGATTAAAAAAAACAAAAAAAAAAAAAAAACACCATTTGGCTGATTTACAAGCCTTTTTATCTAGTGAGGACCAGTCAAATGTTCTCACTAGTAGGTTGTTAAAGTATTTCATAATATAAGTGAGGACATTTGGTCCTCACAAGTATAGCCAAAACAAGTACACACACACACACACACACGTTTGTTTTTGTGAATTGTGGGGACATTCCATAGGCGTAATGGTTTCTATACTGTGCAAACCATATTTTCTAAACCTACCCATCACAGGAAACCTTTTTTTACTTTCTCAAAAAAAAAAAAAAAAAAAAAAAAAAAAACTTGTGTATGATTTATAAGCCTTTTGAAAAATGGGGACATGGGGTAATGTCCTCATAAGTCACCCTCTCCTTGTAATACCTATGTCATACCCATGTCATTATACAAATTTGTGTCTTCATATGTCACAAAAACACGCACACACACACACACACACGCACACACACACACACACACACACACACACACACACACACAAATCGTTTCTTCAGATCAAGCAGGACTCTTAAATTGAAAGTAACTTCCTGGTAGTTTGCTGCTGGCTTCACATCATCACCCAGAGCAAACCGCTCCATGCACAAAAAGGTCCCTCAACCTCAAGCAAGAGCTGCAAGTAGATATAAAAACACATTCAGGAAAAAAAAGTTTTTGCTGGGTCAGATACTTTGGATCTTTGCTAGGGAACATACTAACTCTGAGATCTTAAAAAGCGTAGTTCACTAAAAAAAAAAAAATGTAAAACACCATTACCATTCCAAAACTTGTATGCATTTCTTTCTTTTGTGGAACACAAAAGAAGATATTCTGAAAAATATCTGTGTTGAGACAGAAGAAAGAAATTCATACAAGTTTTGAGAAAATTATAACAGAATTTTCATTTTTGGGTGAATTGATTTCTTTACATTTAAGGCATGTAAATAATCACTTCCTGGATTTTTAAATATAAATGCCTTTATTCTAATACAAAGCATCTCCATTCATGCAATACACTATGAGCTGAAATAAAAATAAAAAGTTTAAAAAACACTATTAAAAATGTGTAAACAAAGACAAAAACAAATTGTAAAATCAACTGCCCTCCATCCTTATTAGTAGATTTTTAATTTCCCTAGAATCAGTTCTTTACAATATATATTATATATATATGCACAAGAAATCTTATGCAGTGTCTACAGACAACATCTCCCATTCAAAGTTTTACTTTGAAATACAAATCTCAGTAGATATTTATTTATTTCTTTTTAAAAGAGGACAATGCCTATTAATTAACACAAGTAAACAAGTCTCCTATGTAAATGTGCCATATCTATGTATTTATGATCTCTGTGAGGGAAATACAGTATATTATACACAAAATATAGCAGTTTACCAATCACACTGAATAAAGTAACAAACTATTTCTCACTATGAATGTACAGTGCTGATGTTAATTTTCCAGGGACATTAACTTTTCAGCCATATAGGACATTTCATCCATCTTAAATGTAATTTGCACCTAAATATAGATATTGGGCAATCTGCCTTGTCTATCCTAAACTTGCACAGGTTTGTCTATGTTTGTTTGTACAGTAATGTTGTATGCAACCGGTCCTTTCAGAGTGAAGCCCAGGTAAAAGGTGACATTCTCATTGTTATGGGGTATTGAGGATGACTTAAGAGCTGGGATATGAAATTTCATTCCTTTGGGACCCTCTAGAAATACCTTCTCATCCTCCGTCCAGCCTGTGACACATCTCAGCAATTTAGACATTTCTGGCATTTTCCATACTTCTCCACTAAACCATTTCAGGCGTTTTTCTGAAACAGAGAACTGTTTTGTGATTGTTTCAAACTTGCTCTTGTGGACAAATTTTTCAAATCCAGTCCCATTGCTCAGGAAGAAATGAGTGTAGATCCTCTTTTTCCTTGGAGGGATGTCCTTCAGTTTCTTGTCGTAGTTTCTCTGGAGATATTCAACAGCAGAGAGAACAGTTTCATACTTGTGTTCTTTCTCCTCTTCTGTGTCCTGCTCTTCTGGCCAGAAAAGTAAGACGAGTAAGAAAAGAGCACTTGGCAAGCATCTCTGTTTCTCTTTGGGAAATTGGTGACTCAGTCTTTGTAGATCCTGAAATGCAGCCAGCTTAGAAGACTGAGTTGAGAGGCAACTTAAAGCAAAGTGCGATGCTATGTAGTTGACAAGGTCCGACTGTGGCATTTGTGCCCTCATAGGATTGCTTGGGTAAAGTGAAATAATGTGCTCCAGAACACTCACAGGATTACCATCTTTCTGGTTTGTTAGAAGGGAAAAAATTGTTGTGATGTTTCCCCCACCATAATAATAAATCATCATGCGCTTCATGAGAGGATTTAACCTCCCTTGGTTTTGATCTGTAACAAGAAAAGCATCACTGAAGTATTTGCCATAAGTAGAAGACTTATTTACCAGCCAGTGCATGGGATGCTTTATGGTCCTCTCAACAGTGTCAGATGTCTTCTCCTCATCGGTGTTCAGGTCAGTCTGGAAGTAACTCAGGTCTTCCGAAATCCATTCTAGTGCTTCCAGCATTATTTTTTGGAGGTTCTTCAGCTTACAATGAAAATGTTCCCATGGTTTTTCTATCTCAACAGGAATATAATCTGTTAGGAGGTATCTAATTAATTCTGAAGACTTTCTTCTTGAGAACACATGAAGAGTACGCATTAGCTTCAGCAATGCACATCCTACCTCTACTACTCCAAAAAAGCCAGCATTGTTCATGTTCTCATTGTCCTCAACTGCTGCTTTCTTGCATTCCTGAAAACATTCAATGGCTTTTAGTGCTGTTTTCAAAGCATCTGCTGTGTTTTCAGGTGTTTGTTCATCCTGCTCCATGGCTTTGACTTTTGCTGCGAACCACTGCCTGTACACCTGACCTCTGGTATCAAGAATGTAGGAATTGTTTGGCCTTTTTGCTACTGCAGTTTTTGCCCACTTTTCTGCTTCTTCAAATCTGTCATGTTTGTAATTGAGTCGAGCCAACTGTTGAGCAAAAAATGCATCTTCGTTAAAGCGCTTGTAAGCCGCTTTTAGAAGCTCAATGGCTTTATCTGGGCACTCTTTCTCTCTCACATGCTCAATTAGGGGAGAGAAAAAGCTGTCAAATTTATCACCTTTGCTGATCCTGTGGCGTGTCATGAACAGATCTCTCAAGAACTTCATGTATTGATCTTTACCAAACCTGTGCTCAAAGAGCACATCGTTGTTGAGAAGGTCCAAAGCAAAATTACTTTGTTGTTGTTTGTCACCCAGAAATTGGTGGAGGATTTCCTTTGCAACCAGTGGATGAATGATTCTGATGGAGTTAATGTAGGTGTTTTCGTCCCTCAAGTGTATTAAGACCAATTTGGCTTGCTCACTTAGAGAAGTCTCAAAGGCATGTCGTCGAAACCTATCCACATGGATGGACAGAGCCAGGAGAGCTTCGCAATGTGACTGAGAGATGAATGAGTTCTGCACATAAGTGTTGAGCAATGCCACATACAGAACAAGCTTTGTAACCACAGACTTGTGGTCAATGTCTTGCAGTAAATGCTTGACAAACTTCTTCACATATTCAGCAATTTTGTTGCTCTCAAATTCTTCACTCATCAGGACAAATGTTAGAATGAATTCTGGCTTAAACTGCTCTTCAAGTCTTTGTCGTTTTTTGGAAAACTGTTTTTTTTCGGTCTCTGATAGTTTATGAGTAATAGAAACATTCTGTTGAGGTGATTCCTTGCACATCTTCTCTGGATTGTGCGATCGCCTACAACTTAGCAGAATGAAGCAGAGAGTTCCACGTGCTATTTTCTTGGTATTGACAGCCACTTCCAATTCATACTTTACATCTTCTAAATACTCTTGATCACAGTCTTCAAACAGCAGGAGAACAGGGAGGCATTTTTGGGGATCTTTTTCTTCGTATTCCCGAAGCCAAATGGCATCTTCTGAAACAACCGATGCTGAGTATGAAGGTTTTACAACGGCACACCTTAGATCCCTTCGATTATTCCACAGTACTTGCCTTGCCACTGTACTGCCACCACTGCCAGGATGATGGTATATGTTGATACAGCTGAGGGGTGCCCGATCTAAACTCCAACAAAGACAGTCTTTCACCAGACTGTTGACTTCATTGTAAGCATCTCTTTGAATAACCTCCCCAACGATTTTTTTGTCTGCAAGCCAGAGATTCATCCAAGTTATTTTTCCTCCATGGTAAAACTGCTGCTCAATATTCTCCTTTTCAGATTCCACGACATCAGGACTAGTTTCTTCACAGTGGTTTAGACTCAGAATCTCCAATGAACATCTTGTTTCCTCCTCTCGAGTATCAAGGAAACACTCCCCTTTGACATGGATCGGTAATCGTTTGGTGGCCCGTGTAGTGGTAGGCTGGACCTGTTGGAGGGTTGCATTTACCTGACTTATTGTCATCCCAACTACACTTGAACTGTTTACTGTTTCCATGTCACAGGATCCTAGAGCAAAGCTCTGCCAGTCCTTAAAATTCTCCTCCGATTCTGCAAGGCAGATAATGTCTTCATGTCCTTCCATGTCAGTAAAGAACTCATAGAACGTGTTTAGGAATGGTGTGTCAACGGGGGAAGTAAGAAGGAAGATCACTTGAAAGGTTCCTTTGGGCAAGATATCTTTGCAGATCAATGACACACAATCTTTTAGAAGGGTCCTTTTTGTTTTAACCCAGGTCTTCTCATCACAGGGAGGTTCGTTGCCTTTGAAATCACTCCGGCCATTGCAAAATATCCAGCTGGTTTGATCAAACAAACGCAGATGACTCTCAAAATCTCGGATGCTCAAGCCACTGGGAATTTTGTAGTTCTGCATGAAATGGCGGTTCACTGCATGATGCTTATTGTATTCATGGCATAACCCAGACACGTTGGAATCTGGATCAAAGTCAAGCACACAGAAGATGTTCATGTTCAGCAAAAAATCAATATGTTGCAGATCCTTCTCCTGAAATCGGTTGGTAACAAGTATGTGCCATTTTTCCTTGTCCATTATTTTCTTTCCACCTGTTATGAGCATTTTGAGCTTTTTTCACAGGTTCTGGCACAGTTGTGGTGCTGTGAAATTATATGTTTTCTCTGCCTCTTCTCTCTGAGCATTCCTAAAACTCATGTGTTGATAGAACTCATTCAGGTCAGCCACTGGTTCTGTTTTAGAACCCACTCTGCGATAAGCGGTTTTCTTCTCAAACTGAACTTTGTTTGCCTTCTCATTGAAATTTGGCAGGCTAACAGAGAACACATTATTCTTCACTATGCTCACTGCTGGCTTAATATCAACCTCCACAACATAGTGTTCCACGTTGCTGTTTGAACAAACTACTTTAACAAACTGAGGTTCACCAATACAAAGCCGTACAATTTCGCTATCAGAGCTAGAGAAACTCCTCTCAATGTAATCGAATGAATCATAGTATACATCTTTTTCCTTAACAGGAACACCAATGATTTCACCATGTACATAACCAGTGTCACCTCTACTGTCCATGACACCAAAATGTATTGTGCCGTTTGTACGAACATTTATACAGCCTGTAGCAAATTTCAGCACTTCCTTTGCAAACTTGGCTTGTAGTCTTTGGCGGTCCAGTGTTGCAGCAACGGCAAATGACTTATACTCATGACATGGAGTAATTAAATCATTAACCCCTGATTCTGGTAAGAGTACACTGTTCTTAACATATGTAAAATCAACACCTTTCATATCAAAAGGTCGAAGTTTTGAATCTCTCTTTGTTGGTATCACAAGTACAGAATCTTCTTCCTTGTTATTCTCTTCATTGATATCGGCTCTTGTGTCAGTGCTTTTAATTGCACTTGCTCCAAGGTCATTTTTTCCAGAAGACCGTTTTTGTAAAAGATCATGCTGGCCTTTGGCTTTTTGTGAATTAATTACTAACTCATCTCTTTTTTTTATTATCAAAAGCGCAGGCCCAGATTTCATTCCAGTCTCTTTTTTCAGATATTCTTCTGATAGTTCACAAAGTATCCGACCATCTACTTCCTCTTCATGAAGTTTTTCGATGTATGTTTCTTTAATTCCTATTGATCTTAACCAGTTGCTCACCATAGACTCAGTCCATGTCTCCAGTGGAAGATCCTCTGGCTTTTCTGCAAACCAAAAAAAAAAGGCTCAAGGTGAAATATTTTACTTTAAATCAATGACTGGTAAGTGCTGTAAAACAGCAGTATACTTGCCCATGTTTAATGGATTCTATAATGATCATTCACAGCACAAATGCAGACACCATCAAATTGTAGACCTGAAGAACAAAAATGACATTGTTAAAGCAGAGACATTTTGAAGCAGTCAACAATACATTCATCTGTATTTTGATGCATTTCAGATTAATTTCATCATTAAATAAATGCACAACAAGGGGAGTAAACACAGAAAGTTGTGCTGAACAATGTGCATGCTATAGATTCATAATTAGGCATAACCATAAACAGAAATCATAAACATACGTGGAATTTGAGGGGTTACTGCCCTCCAGACCAGATCCAATGATTTTGTCTGAGCTATGAATAAAAAAAAAAAAAAAAGGCGTGTCTGTGGCGGCCTGACAAAATTTGATGTTTCGCCATGAAACAGGAAGTTGTTGTAACTTGGGCATACAATGTCCGATCTGCCCCAAACTTCACATGTTTGATAAGAGTCCTGGCCTGAAGACATCTACATGGCAATATTCAGTAATAGTCAAAGCGCCACCTGTTGGCAGCAGGAAGTGTGGCACGTCGAAATGACTTTGCCATATTTCTCCTGTATTTACTCACTTACACGCATGTTGCTCACTGTTCACTGTTTTCCTAAGGCCACTGGGTGGCGATGGCCCTGGGTGCGAGGGGCCTTTCATCGCTGCTTGCAGCTTTAATTTCTAGTTTTATTTGTCTTATCTTATAATTTTAGTGTAGAATGAGTATAGCTTTTAGTTGTTAGGATGACACATTTTTTTAAAAAGTTACATTTTTAGGCTGATTAAATTTTTAGGCTGCTCTGCCTCAGCAGTCTAACAGAGCTTGGCATGCAAATTCACTGGCAGTGCAATACACACTTCAGGTTTGCGCTGAGGATCCGAGGTAGTGACTCAGGTGTTTCAGCGGTCAGCTAAAAAAATTTGTGGCAGGAGGGACACCACGTCTCTGTTCCCTCCATCAGGGAACGAGGGTTATCATACATACACGTCACACCGACACTAAGGGGTCCCGATATTAAACGTCACATCTTCTGTGCTGTCATGAGAAAAGGTGGTGGAAATGTGGGCAAGCCTCCCCATGCCAACGACAAGTGCAACAACGCTCACTCGTAACCTTCAAACGCCCAGGGTAGATGACCTCAAGTCTCCCATCCAAGGGACCTAATCAAAGAGGTCACTGCAGCTGTAGGGCCTCTTCTGAATTTGAAGTAATTTAGTAAAATATACAGCTGCATACACCTGGTTGTTAACGTTGGAAAGCGTTCTCTTTCTCAAAGAGAAAGGAACACTACGGAGACCACATCCTACCCTAAGGGGAGGTATACAGTGGGTACGGAAAGTATTCAGACCCCCTTAAATTTTTCACTCTTTGTTATATTGCAGCCATTTGCTAAAATCATTTAAGTTCATTTTTTTCCCTCATTAATGTACACACAGCACCCCATATTGACAGAAAAACACAGAATTGTTGACATTTTTGCAGATTTATTAAAAAAGAAAAACTGAAATATCACATGGTCCTAAGTATTCAGACCCTTTGCTGTGACACTCATATATTTAACTCAGGTGCTGTCCATTTCTTCTGATCATCCTTGAGATGGTTCTACACATTCATTTGAGTCCAGCTGTGTTTGATTATACTGATTGGACTTGATTAGGAAAGCCACACACCTGTCTATATAAGACCTTACAGCTCACAGTGCATGTCAGAGCAAATGAGAATCATGAGGTCAAAGGAACTGCCTGAAGAGCTCAGAGACAGAATTGTGGCAAGGCACAGATCTGGCCAAGGTTACAAAAAAAATTCTGCTGCACTTAAGGTTCCTCAGAGCACAGTGGCCTCCATAATCCTTAAATGGAAGACGTTTGGGACGACCAGAACCCTTCCTAGAGCTGGCCATCCGGCCAAACTGAGCTATCGGGGGAGAAGAGCCTTGGTGAGAGAGGTAAAGAAGAACCCAAAGATCACTGTGGCTGAGCTCCAGAGATGCAGTCGGGAGATGGGAGAAAGTTGTAGAAAGTCAACCATCACTGCAGCCCTCCACCAGTCAGGGCTTTATGGCAGAGTGGCCCGATGGAAGCCTCTCCTCAGTGCAAGACATATGAAAGCCCGCATGGAGGACTCCAAGATGGTGAGAAATAAGATTCTCTGGTCTGATGAGACCAAGATAGAACTTTTTGGCCTTAATTCTAAGCGGTATGTGTGGAGAAAACCAGGCACTGCTCATCACCTGTCCAATACAGTCCCAACAGTGAAGCATGGTGGTGGCAGCATCATGCTGTGGGGGTGTTTTTCAGCTGCAGGGACAGGACGACTGGTTTCAATCGAGGGAAAGATGAATGCGGCCAAGTACAGGGATATCCTGGACGAAAACCTTCTCCAGAGTGCTCAGGACCTCAGACTGGGCCGAAGGTTTACCTTCCAACAAGACAATGACCCTAAGCACACAGCTAAAATAACGAAGGAGTGGCTTCACAACAACTCCGTGACTGTTCTTGAATGGCCCAGCCAGAGCCCTGACTTAAACCCAATTGAGCATCTCTGGAGAGACCTAAAAATGGCTGTCCACCAACGTTTACCATCCAACCTGACAGAACTGGAGAGGATCTGCAAGGAGGAATGGCAGAGGATCCCCAAATCCAGGTGTGAAAAACTTGCATCTTTCCCAAAAAGACTCATGTCTGTATTAGATCAAAAGTGTGCTTCTACTAAATACTGAGCAAAGGGTCTGAATACTTAGGACCATGTGATATTTTAGTTTTTCTTTTTTAATAAATCTGCAAAAATGTCAACAATTCTGTGTTTTTCTGTCAATATGGGGTGCTGTGTGTACATTAATGAGGAAAAAAAATGAACTTAAATGATTTTAGCAAATGGCTGCAATATAACAAAGAGTGAAAAATTTAAGGGGGTCTGAATACTTTCCGTACCCACTGTACATGCGGAAATACATCCTAAGGACTCACCAACGGGGAGAACTTCCTAGGGAAAAAGTCTCTATGGTGGGCTTCACCAAGGGGGGAGACATGACCGGTGATGGAGCTATCACGTTGTCACCTCGGAGAGGGGAAAGGCGCTAGTGCAAACACTACACCCGGCCAGTACGTTTTGGGCCTGATATGCCCGGAGAATACTGTCCACAATTCAGTGGGACATTCTTTGTTTGGAGACAGCCTTTCCCTTCTGTTGACCTCCAAAGCAGACAAAGAGCTGTTTAGATGGACTGAACACAGGGTTTCAGACAAGGTAAATGTGCAGGGCTCGCACTGGACAAAACAGGGACAAGGCTGGGTTTCCCTCATCAGAAGAGAATGCTTGCAAGTTCACCACTTGGTCCCTGAAAGAGTAGTGGGAACCTTGAGCACATATCTGGCTGGTGAGAGTAGGCTTGCCCGAATTCCAGGCACGATTCACTAACTGAGAGTACTTGTAGGTCCCCCACCCTCTTGAGAAGTGTGAGCGAAATGAGGAGGGCTGTCTTCATTGAGAGAGCACCAAGCTCTACTGATTGCAAGGGCTCAAATGGATCTTTCTGCATGGCCTGTAAGATAAGAGAAAAATCTCAAGAGGGGATAAGACGAAGTCTCAGAGGATTCAACCTCCGAGCACCTCTCAGGAACCTAAGTATCAGGTCCGGCTTCCCCAAATACCTGCCATCCACAGCGTTGTGGTTCACTGCTATTGCAGCAACATACACCTTAAGAGTGGAAGTAGACAGGTGCCTCTCAATGCCCTGCTGTAGGAAGGAGAGCACAGACCCGACGAGTCTGATTGGGTCAGTAGGGCGCAATCATTAGAACTTGTTCTTCATCTTCCCTGACTTTGCACAGAGTCAGTGCGATAAGGCTTACTGGGAAAAAGGCATATTTGCTTAGGCCCCGGACGAGAGCAATGGGAGTATTCCTGGGAGGCGAACAGGTCCACCTGTGCCTTGCCGAATTGACTCCATAAGAGCTGGACCACCTGGGGATGGAGTCTACATTCTCCACGGAGAGAGACTTGTTGCGAGAACGCGTTAGCTGCGTGAGTAACTTAAGTTG
The DNA here is from genome assembly GCF_019924925.1 of Ctenopharyngodon idella. NCBI lineage: Eukaryota > Metazoa > Chordata > Actinopteri > Cypriniformes > Xenocyprididae > Ctenopharyngodon > Ctenopharyngodon idella. The sequence continues at coordinate 46,974,797 of NC_067222.1, read as the reverse complement.
CTGAGATGGCAGGCGAGTTGTGATGTGACGAGAGCAGATCCTGCCTTGGTGATTTTTATACGCCACTGTCGCTGTGTTGTCCATCTGGACCAACACGTGCTTGCCTTGAATCAACGGCTGCAGCCTCCTCGGGGCTCCTCGGAGCACAGCCAACAACTCCAGGCAGTTGATGTGCCAATGCAGGCGGGCCTCTGTCCAGGAAACCAAGACTGCATGCCCGTTGCACATGGCACCCCAGGCTGATTTGGATGCATCTGTCGTGACAACAACATGCCTGGACACTTGTTCTAAGGGAACCCCTGCCCGTAGAAAAGCAAGGTCTGACCAAGGGCTGAAAACTCATCCAGGAACGTGCTGGGGAATGGGAAGTCCACAGGTATTCACCCAGCAAAAGCGCTGCCATTGAAGCCCCCAGATCACCCTTAGTGCTTATCGCCGAAGCCTCATACCAGGAGGTAGAAGGACCAGAACAATTAGCAGCTGAGGAGACTCTCAGTCTCTTGAAGAGATACGAGAGCCATAACCGCAATGTTCCGATATACATGCTCTCGCAGTGAGAGCATGAACCACCCACAAATGCTGCTTCAGCATGAGCACGGCCCAGACACTGAACAAAGCGATCGTGCCCGTCAGAGGGAGAGAGGAATCGCCCGCATCCAGTGGGACACGGACAGAATGGTATCTTTAAAAAGATGCGAACTGCCATGTATTTGCTCATTTAGAAAGGAAATGTACTGTTTTATAAGGAGTATTTTAAAGTTTAATTCACTTCCATTGTAAGTGCTTCACTGTAACCCAGCAGAAAAGGAGGGATGAGTGGAAATTCATTTTTGTGGTTATCAACATTAACACTTCATGGCGTGTTTTACACCTGGTATATTCAATTTGACCAAGTGTAAATACCCAGTGGTGGAAACGGCTGATTCACTGGGGGGACTCTAGTTGGGAGGGTTATTTATTTATTTATTTTTGAAAAATTATTATGATTATTATTATTATTTTACTTTCAGTGGCATTTTAAATTGATTTAAATATAACATTTTCTATAATCTATAATAACATTAAACATATTTCATGTTTCCAAGACAGGCACATAAAAGGTCAATGAACAACATTTATGAACTGTGTGGCACAAATTCTACATTCAACAGAATTTCTGCTTGGAGATAATTGCCTGTGTAATTTTGGTCAAATTAAAGGTACATCATGTAAGAATCTGCATATGTGGTGTATGCAGAATTTAACAGGTCATGCAAACCTCTTAAAAACCTTAAAGAAACCTCAAGAAAACGGTTGAATGTTTTGGATGGCGACCTCTCAGTTTTGTGCTTTGAAAATCAACAACTATTAAATACATTTAAAGGTGAATCCTGTTTTAAGGGAAAGGGAAGCTAATGTGCATTCCATTCTAAAAATCAAATATTTGAATAACAAGGTATTTAGAATATATAATAATATTGACTCATCTATTTTCTTAAACAATGGTTAAAAAGGCTGAAATGTGATGTTTATCATTTTATAAAACTTTTTGTTTTGAGGATGTTACCATAGACATGAAGCTTTTTTTTTTTTTTTTTGGTACCTAAACATGTAATTTTGTTCTAATATAAGAATTTTATGAAATAATTTCCACTGCTGATTCAGATTTTTTTTTTATTTGTTTTTTTTTTTTTGAAGAATTTAAAGAGTATTAAAAAGTTGATCTCCCCCTCCACATCACCCCCTCCTGCATGATTCTGGATAAATTCAGAATCACAATTGTTTTGTTTAAAATAGAGATCACGATTCTCCCACAATTCTGAATAGACAACTAAACAAAATAACATGTAATTTACTAGTGGTTCTGAACTTCTGACAAAATGTTAATGACTGCAATCTATTTAAACAAAAAATTAATACATTTTTATGAATTATTTTTAAAAAATCTGTTTGAATGAATGATTAAATGACTCACTCATTTCAGGGCGAGACCACCCTGATTGTAAAGCAAAATGTGATTGGTTGTAGAAAGAACGTGCTACGATTGGTCAGCGCAGTGATTAACTTGAGTAGACGGTAGGTGGAGTCCATTTTTTTGTGGATTTGTGTGTCTTGATGTTAGAAATGTTTTAAAATCCACAACTGCGCAGATTCACAATTGAATGCCAGTCAGAGTTGTGTTTGTGACATAAAAACATATTTATTTGTGAATTTAATTCATTTTTGTGAAATTCCTAACATACACTGTAAAACACACACACACACACACACACACACACACACACACACAAACCCTTCAAATGACTGCCAAACAAAAAACGTAAAATAAAAGTAAAATGTTTATACAGTGTGAGCAATGGTGCCAACTGTCCTTTTGCGCCATCTGGTGGTGATTTCGCGAATTATGGCAATCATTTTTGGTATTTTACATTAATTTGTATGTAATTTAAGAAAACAGAAAAAATACTGTATAAATAAATACAGTAATTTTTCTGTTTTTAAAAAATGAGAATAACTGTAATTTGTCATTAATGGCATAAAACTTCAAATTACAGCCGAGTTGTTAATTTACAGATATTGTTTGTAATTTCACAGTACAATTTAAAATAAAATAAATTGTACTTTTTTTTTTTTTTTTTAACTTATTTTAAAATTTGATTTTTTTTTTACAGCGTGTATTTGTAAATCTCATTCTATTTATTTGTGAAATTGTTTAATTTTTGTTAATATCTTCACATTCATTCGGTTCTTCGATGCTCAGCCTGGACTTGCTATCATAGCAACAGGTCCGTAAGCCTATACCGGCTTGAGATTAGGCATATTTCATGTAAACAGGATTAGATTGCATACGCTGCAAACGAGTATGTGTGAAACAGGCGTCAAAATTCACTCCCCGGACTCCGTCCCCCCCATTTATCGTAAATACCCCCATGATGCTTCCCTCCCGAACGCCCCCTGTTCTGCGGTTACAAAATACGAAGCTTGGTAAACTGTATTTTAGGATATTTTGGGATTAAACAAACAAACAAACAAACTCACTGTTGTCGAGTCTCTCCTGCACTGACCAGAAACCAGTCAGTCCATCCATCCATTAGGTGAATCTTCTTCCAAAGGGACAGACCTTTGAACAGTGTAAATCAATGTGTAAATACCAGTGTAAATCGAACGTATAATACAAAATTGTTATATTATTTGCATATCACAAGGTTTACCCAATCGAAGAGCGTGACAGTGTGCGAGACGGCAGCGCCGTGTCTGTGGTAAAGCGAATTTCCGGTACGAAAGGACTTAACTTTTGATTTCCTGAAAATGAAAGGAAACGTTTCCTCTAGTCTATAGGCTAAACAACAATTTAAAATAATAAAGATAATAATATAAATATTAGTAACTCAACAGAACATTGAACACAAACTGTTAAAAAAAAAAAAAAGCACCCAACCATAAAGTATTCTTTGCCTTTTTGTCGATTTACAAGTTTTGGTTATACTTTATTTTACGGTGTAATATTAATTAACAACATGCAGCCCCTACTATAGGGTTAGGATTAGGCTAGTTGTAATTAGGCTATGTATAATTTACTGATATTACAATATTAAGTGCATGTAACGTGTAACAAGGACACTGTGTGTGTGTGTGTGTGTGTGTGTATATATATATATATATATATATATATAAAGTATGACCCAAGTTTTCATCACAATCAATTTCTCAGCTTTCAAATGTGTGCAGTCCTAGTCCATATAGGCTACATGATATGATCACCATATGGAAAAACACATTTTGACTCTAGTAAGAACAGAGACAAGCCACTGTTTAACCTAATCATTAAACTGATACCATCCTATACAGTGTACACTTTAGCTTCTCATGTGATGTAGTGGGAAATTACAGAACCTGATCTTAAATATGTATTCCCACACTGTTCTAATGGTGAATGTGCAGAAATGTTGCTAAAATTAAATAAATAAACAAACAAACCCTGCTAAAGCAGTATTTGTATTTATGAGGACAACCTCAGGATTGTGTTGCTCATTTTCATGTAATCTGATGCCATGATCATCATACCTGTATATTTCCTTAATACGAACACCAGTAATTTCACCAAAAAAGTGTCATTTTTAGGGCTGGTAATCAATTCAAAAACGTAATTGCATAATAGGCTACACAGATTAATCAAATCACAAATAATCACATATATTAGCCTAACATTTGCTTGAGAAGGATCCCCAAATGAAGATAACTCAAACAACATTACATTATTGTGGCTAATTGATAGGAAAATGCTTTATTATTGGCCATATTGAATGTGGTTACTGGCATTAATGCCTTTATTTCATATGACAGTGGAAAAGTACTTGGAGAGAGAGAAGGGGAACAGGACTGGTGGTTTCTAGGCTGGACTCAAACCCAGATCCTGCTACAAGCACAACAGCGCTTGATGTATGGAGCAACACACTGCCCTCTGTGCCACAGATCCAAACTTATTATAGAATGTTTATGAACCCATCTTACAGGCACAGTAGGTCAATGTACATGTCCATCTCAAGGGATGGTGCCCATACGCAAAATTACAAATCATACAATTACTAAATTCATAAAAAATTAATCCATAGTTACCGGTTAATTTCTATAGGGATATCAAAGAGAAATATTTGGCTATCTTTTTTAAAGAAATAAAACAGCAATTTTTTTTTTCGCCAAGTAAAATTAACATTAAGCGAGTTGATGGTATTGCATTTCACCACACCACAATATGATGCACTGCAACTCTATGTATCCGAATATACATTGATCATCGTCAGTGATTTAAGCTAACAATAGATGACAATATGCCATATCTAGCAAACATTAAATGGTTTCTGCTTTATGTCAGTGAATTAAGTCATTTTCTGACATTTTACTTACTATACCATTTACCATGACAATACTATAGTGAAATTACTGAGTTAACTTTACTTCCCTGCTTTTACCTTCCCATTGGACAAAGTCCAGAACTGCTCAGAATAGAAAGAAGAATCCCCAGAGTCACGGAAATCATTTTAATCTATTACTTAGATGCTAGAATTTGTGCCTGCATACAACGGAAATCCATCTCTACATTACGATTAAATGTTTTGTCCTACCTGACCAGCATTGTTTTGCTGTTGGATGATAAAGTACACCTAAATAATGGTATTGAGAAACTTTAATAACCTCCGAATTGCAAACACACAGTTAAGAGTTAAAAACATGTTTTGTGTAAACTCACTGTATCTAACCAGTTTAAAAAGCACCAAGTCTATTTTCAGGATCAATGTTTTGTGCTAATCATCATTCCACCTGCACATTCTGTTTTACTTTACTAGTGAATTGCAATGAGGTAATGGTTACTGGTTCTCCACAATTATATTATACACAAAGTGTAAATAGAACTAACATGTTATTTATCCTAAAGGTCAAATATCTGAGCAATGGTAGGTGGCGTGAAAATAGCCTTTGCCAATAAGGTTGGCTATTTGTGCTCATATCAATTCCTGAGGTTGGTAAAAACTTGCTTGGCATTACACAATAGCAGCTTTTATTAACACTACATGTAAAAAAAAGCATAATTGAATTTTAATAATTTTTCCCTCAAAATGTGCTATTTAAAAATATATACTGAACATTAAAAAACATGTAACATTATAAAAGCTCCATCTGGAATATTTCAGTTCAAAACTGCATGCGTTTTATGTTCCAATGCCGTATATGCACTGAACATCTGCAAGAGAGACATCTTGAGTACTTTAAAACAAAACACCTTCCTGGCATTTACTAACAAAAGTCCACAGTTTTTCAATCAGGCATACATTAAAACCAAGAAAAATAGTTTAATTATTTTCCAATATAATAACCATTTAAGAGAATCACCTGAAAGCTAAAACTTAACCACACTATCCAGAATCCAAGGGAATAAATTCATAGTTTACCATGTTTTGTTAAAAAATACCAACATATAAAAGTGGATGACTGAAGTTATGAGCACAATACAGGATAATAACCAAGTTTGTCATGAAAGTATACTGTATATCCTTTTGAACTTTTGAAAGTGTAATACCTGTAATGTCATACAGATGGTTTTATGTTAGAGACATTGAAGGAATAGTTCATCCAAAAATTAAACTGTCATCATTGTTGTTTCAAACCAGTAGTATCATAGTAGTAGTCCATATGTTTTGTGAGCAGTATGAAAATCAGTTTTCTGAAGCCATATGATAGCACTGTCTGAGAAACAGACCCAAATTTAGTACAGTAGACAGTATTCACCGATTATTTAGTTCGTTCACAAACATGATTCGCGCTTCCATATATTCTTGACATGCGATGATGTGACTGTTCACATGATATGCAATGCTTTTTGGCTTCATTGATGTCAAAACGAGTGTGACGTCTTCACACTTTGAATGAGAATTAAAAAATGCGGTGCAGGGGGAGATCATCAGTGAATAATGACTTCAATTTGGATGCGATCTTCAGAAGTCCTATTGACTACTTTTATGATTCTTTTTGGTCATTTTGGGGCTTCGTAGCATCTGGTCACTCTATGGAAAAGATGCATGGTGAGCAATCCGCTGTTTGATCTGGAAAGAAAAAGTCGTACATGTATGTATGTATGGGACATGTCTAAATGATGCCACTTTTCATTTTTGCCTAAACTATTCCTTTAACAGCTCTCAGCAGCAAAGGCATAAAGCGAAAACTACAAACATCAGACTCTCTTCAGGACCAAGACACACGGCACAGTGTCATTTAAAAAGGCACAATCAATGGCCACTTCAACCAATTATCAATGATCAAAATATGTACAAAAAAATATATATTCAATAACACGTTCTCTCTCAACATTGCACAGTAGAATTTCTTGCGTTCACTTCAAGTGTTCAACAAAAATCCCACACCTTCCAATCTTAAAAAAGGAAGGAATGACTTCAAGGTTTTGTGAGCACACCATCTTTTCCAGCATCCTCCAAATGATCTTGGCCAGGAAGCTGTAAGTCACTCAGACGAGAGCAGTTGTCTAAAATGAGCATGTAAGGCACTAAAGATGGGATGGCGTCCTCTGCGGTGACACAGCCCGGACACTGCAGGCCCAGACTGCATCCGCACAGACAGACCGCTCATCCCTGGAATGTGTCTGGAAAGAGTCCATCAGTCACGTGGCACTATGGAGCTCCAGTCTCCTGTGCGCACAGTGCGGGCGGCACTGGGCCTGTCTGTGTGTGCATCTCTGTGGTGAGCTCAGGTATGACTGCTGATATCTGACTGGAAGATGACAGGCCTGAGGGCACTGATGGACTGGAATGCTGTGTGGGCGGAGTCTGTGTTGCACAATGTGCATCTGTGTGGTGTGTGAGCAGTTCAGAAGCGTGGTAGTAAGGCAGGAAAGGTCGCTCCACAGCACAGAAACGCATGGCCAGATGTGTGTGCTGGAGAAGAAGAGGGAAGCGGGAGGTAAAGTAGGACACAAATTCATCTGGAATGGACCCCAGCGTCTCCTGGACTTCATCAGGTAACTCTCGGTAATGGTGTTTCTACAGGAGACAAAGATGAAATAGTCTGATGAATGTGCTGAAGAGAGAAAGTTGTTGTTCATGTGAAATGTTTTGTTTCCAACATAGACGTAAATTGTAAGTTTAGTTGTGTATTCAATAGAGGTGTAACGGAACATGTATTTGTCCTGAACCGTCACTAAACATCACGGTTTGGTGCATACAGTCAGACAACGAATACAGTAGTCACAGGCGATCCACACTCCAATCCAGAAGGGAGCGCGTGTGGTAACGCAACACTGTTTGAGCATGTAAGGCACAACAGGAAAAAATGCAGAAGAAGAAGAGACGATCTATGCACCAACCCAAACCAAGTGTTACTTCAGATGGTAAGCAAGAGCTTGCTAGTAGCCTATAAGCTGTTTCAATTCATTTTTGTGACGCGCTCCACAAACTTCGCGGAAAGAAAACCAGGACGGCAGAAAGCATCCTGTTTGTTTTCTTTATTTTATAAAAGCACAATTTTTGAGTGTACACAAATAAAAACAGACCCATGACAGTGTCGAATAATGTCTTATTCTTTTCTGTATGATCAAAAATGATGAGTTCAAAAACTAATTCCTGACCAAGTTTTATTTTTCATTATTCTATTTATTTTGTACTTTTATAACACAAGAGATGCTTTTCAGTTTTGTATCTGATTGTGACCAAATAACTTTTGTTTTTTATCAGCCCTACAAAAAATTCTGTTTACTGCTTAGTGCTTAATACACTAAATGAGGCAGTACTGTACCAACTAGGGGACTAAATGCTGCTAGGTGGAACAAACTGTGATTTGCACTACTGTCTGTTCAACGTAAATGAAAAGAAACCTAGCATTAGGGATTTGTTGGTTTTTCCACTGTTGTACTGAACCCGTATAGAACCGTGACCCAAAAACCAAGGTATGTACCGAACCATGATTTCTGTGTACCACTACACTCCTAGTATTCAAAAATACAAATTAATTAATTATTTTGTAATTATTGTAACTGATTATTTATTAGCATCTTTTTGGTGTTTTATTATCAGAGTACGAATTGCACCCTGACTTAACTTCAAAAATTTAAAATATGTGATTATATATATATATATATATATATATATATATATATATAGAAAATTGGATTGTGTCATAAAATTCTCTTTTATGACACAATCCATTCACATCATAAAAATAAAATTTTGAAGTCAATTATTGAAGCTCATCCAGTACAAAAATTATCAAAATAATTTCACGCCACGGTAAACTGTGTTGCTATAACCACTGTGGTATCAGTAAACTCATATCGTTTAGCAAATGTACCTTATTTCTCATGGCACGTAAAAGATCTCTGACCGATCCGCCTTTGTATGAACGAAATCTGCGTAGATCTGTAAAAAGAACACTTTGTAAGTTAGTGGTTTGAAGAGCAAAATTTTCACATTTAAGATTGAAAAACGAAATAAAACTAGAAAATCATGGCAGAATTGCATGTGGTTAATGTATTTACAAAGTCTTAGAATTAAATCGCAGTAGCGCTCACCGGTCTGTAGAGGCACTGTGATATGATCCCTCCAATCACCTTTGACCACCACCCGTCCTCCTCTCTCCAGCTGCCTCACAATCGGTCCATCTAACGGCTCCTTCTCAATTCTATCGCTCACATCCTGTGAGACAACGGGAAAAAAAATTCTGCCATTTAATGGCCATTTTAGAAAAATCTGCTGTTATTTTTCTTTTAGCTTTGGCTGAGTTTCTCTGAAAAACTATTTTAAAAGGATCTTATAATGCTCCCTGTGGTCCACTTATAATGTTGGCAGGATATCAAAATGTTTTAATAATTAAGAAATAAATGGCCACTTCTACCAAAACACGATGCAAACACAACGCAAGTAAGAGATTCATGAAGCAGTGTATACTGCTTCAATGATTATAATGGGAGTTTTGGCGAGACAACTTGCGCTGAACAAAAGTGATTGACCATTTCAGAGATTAAATTATATACAGAAAACGATCACTCCTTTTATAATCACAGTTTGAAGTTGTTTTTCATGCTACTAAAAGTAACAATGGGAAGTTGACCGTTCAGCCAATGGCTTGAAATCAGTCCTTACAGTGGATATAAAAATTTTTACACACCCCTATTAAAACAGCTGGTTTTTGTGATGTATTTTTTTTTTTTTTTTTTTTAAGAAATCATATCAGAACATTTGCACATTTAATGCAAAAATGACAACCTATGCAATGCCACCGAAAACCAAAGTGAAATGTTTCAGAGAAAAAAAGATAAAAATAAAAATAACCTAACTGCATAAGTGCACCCTTTTCTAAGTGGGTATGTGATTGTGTTCAGAATTAACTAACCAATCAATCAAAATAGTGCACACCTGTCTTCACCTGAAGTGACTGATTAACTCCAAATAAATCTTAGCTGTTCTTGTAAGATTTTTCTGACATCTTCTTGGTTGCAGCTGCTACTACAAGAGCCATGGGCCACAACGGATCTTATTGTTTAAAGGTTTCTCTCAGGATATTTGTGGTGTCAGTGTTTCTGACTAGACAAACGCAGCACGTGACCTGTTTACATAAATGCTCTAGCATTGCGTGTCCTCATTGCTGCATTGCATTGCTGTAATATCAAGTTTTTTTCTGAATGAACTTCTCGAACTATAAAGTTAAAAAAGATTTCTTATTATACACAGAAACGTCTGCTTATATACATTATATACATACAGTATCTCACAAAAGTGAGTACACCCCTTACATTTCAGCAACTATTTTAGTATATCTTCTCAAGGGACAATACTAGAGAAATGAAACTTGCATTTATTTTAGAGTAGTCAATGTGCTGCTTGTATAGCAGTATAGATTTACTGTCCTCTGAAAATAACTCAACATACAGCCATTATTGTCTAAATAGCTGGCAACAAAAGTGAGTACACCCTAAGTGATAACAGCTCTACGTCTTTTAACCATGCAAAGCCACATGTCCTATTCATCATGTTCATGTTTTTGTCTGCTTGGTAGGACCATACAAATTTGCGTATCTTGTAATAGAGCAGTTAAAATTTGGTGCTTTGAGTACAATCCTCTCATACTGATCACTGGATGTTCAACATGGCACCTCATGGCAAAGAACTCTCTGAGGATTTGAGAATTAGAACTGTTGCTCTCCACAAAGATGGCCTAGGCTATAAGAAGATCGATGACACCATGAAACTGAGTTACAGTACAGTGGTCAGGGTCATACAGAGGTTTTCCAAGACGGGTTCCACTCAGAACAGGCCTCGCAAGGGTCAATCAAAGTAGTTGAGTCCTCATGCTGTGCGTCAGGTGCAGAAGCTGGCTTCAAAAAACAGACGCATGAGTGCTGCCAGCATTGCTTTAGAGGTTGCAGAAGCGGAAGGTCAGCTTGTCAGTGCTCAGACCAAATGCCACACACTGCAACAAGTCGGTTTGCATGGCTGTCATCCTAGAACGAAGCCTCTTCTGAAGCTGGCTCACAAGAAAGCCCGTAAACAGTTTGCTGAAGACAACCTGTCCAAGAGCATGAATTACTGAAACCATGTCCTGTGGTCTGATGAGACTAAGATGAACTTGTTTGACTCAGATGGTGTCCAACATGTGTGGCGACGCTCTGGTGAGGAGTACCAAGAAAACTGTGTCTTGCCTACAGTCAAGCATGGTGGTGGTATCATCATAGACTGGGGCTGCATGATTGCTGCTGGGACTGGGGAACTGTGCTTCATTGAGGGAAACATGGATTCCAACATGTACTGTGACATTCTGAAGCAGAACATGATGCCATCCCTTCAGAAACTGGGATGAATGGCATGATAATGACCCCAAACACACCGCCAAGATGACAACTGCCTTGCTGAGGAAGCTGAAGGTGATGGAGTGGCCAAGTATGTCTCCACACCTAAACCTTATATGAGCATCTGTGGGGCATCCTCAAGCGGAAGGTGGAGAAGCGCCATGTGTCTAACATCCAGCAGCTCTGTGATGTCATTATGGAGGAGTGGAAGAGGATCCCAGCAACAATCTGTGCAGCTCTGGTGAATTCCATGCCCAAAAGTATTAAGGCAGTGCTAGGTAACAGTGGTGCTCACACAAAATATTGACACTTTGGACACAGTTTTGAAATGTTCACTTAGGGTGTACTCACTTTGTTTGCCAGTTATTTAGACAATAATGGCTGTGTGTTGAGTTATTTTTAGAGGACAGTAAATCTGTACTACTATACAAGCAGCACATTGACTACTCTAAAGTATATACAATTTTCATTTCTATAGTATTGTCGCTTGAGAAGATATACTAAAATGGTTGCTGAAATGTGAGGGGTGTACTCACTTTTGTGAGATACTGTATATAGTGTTTCCATGACTGCCCAAAGTGCGTGAATATAAGGCATGTGATTGTCTGTTGATTACTAAGCATCTAGTTGTAACATTCTAACACCACATTGTTTCACACTGTGCAATGTTGGCGCCGCAATGCGGGGTTCCTTTACCCAGGGTTGAAAGCGGTGATTAGGACGTCGATAAACCGAGGTTAAGCACAGTGTGAAAAGCCCTAAAGTGTGTTTGCAAAACATTATGCCCTACTGACACGTTCAGGCACTTCGCTGAAAATAAACAGCCAATTCCCTTCAGAAGGCATGCAGAGACAATTTTCTTTCACAACTAAGAACTGCACATTTGGAGAATTTAGGAGGCATCTAAATCTATTTTTATTCCAAGTGTGTAAATCCTGTTGTCGTATCTCTCCCTTCACTAACACACACCAGTGGGTGGAGCCAAAGAGACAAGAGTCATTGATCTGTGTCTGTGCAAGCAGGCTTGTGCTGATGTATTCATTTCCATTATGTAAATAAAACCAGGAAGTAGTAAACAAGCCCTTATGGTAGCTTCATTTCAATAAAAGCTGTGTTTGGATTAACAAGGAAATTTTGAGCTCTAAAACATACAGTATGTTTTTTATAGTACAATGATCTCTTGTATGTCAAAAGCTCAAGGAAATTTGATTTCTCAATTCATGACTAGTGTCCATCAAACAATAATGTACTGACCTGTAAAAGGAAAAGAACTGAAATTATCTTTGCTGACTGATTTGCTGTTTTATGGTATGTTGTTATAGTGCCTTTTGCTTGGCGAGGGCATTGTTTGCAAAAGATGCGTTTTACTTGGTTAAACCAGGACACCTGACTAACAAACCTGGAAGAACTGCAGCTGTTTTTCCAGACTCCAGAAGAAGGGATGTTTCAACACTCTGTCAGCCGAGGGTCTCTTCTCTGGCTCCATGCTTAACATCTGCTCAATGAGATTTCGGGCCACAATATCCTCTGCACGAAACAGCATAAACAATCACATGATCAAAAAAACTGTGATATACATTTTGCCCCAAAATGAGCTGGTGTTTCTGAGTGCGAGAGGACGTGTGCGGTGGTCGTACCGTGTCTGTTCGGCTGTAAGTGGTCCAGTGAATAGGCACCCAGCAGAATGTTTGCCTGCCGCTGCAAGGACTTCCCGAAGGGGTGTTGGCCTTCAGATACCACATAATAAAACACACAGCCTGCAGAGAAGATGTCTACCATGCAGGTCTGAAACATCAGAAAGAGGAGAAGCTGTAAATGTCTAGTCACTGACAAATCTATTAGTGCTTGGCTCTCTGGAATGCGCTTTATGCCTATGCCACAGCCACAGCAAGGACTGTGGTAACTGCTGTAAACAGAATATCGACTGCTGAATTGTTGAAAACTTGGTAAAATGTAAATATTGGTAACATTTTAGCATGAGATAAATTCATTACCATTAGTTAATTACGTATCATAAACTAAGAATAAATAACAATTTTACAGCACTTACTAATCTAAATTCATGATAATTTCTACATACAATACATTTCAGCTTGTATAAATTAACACTGTAGTATGGTCAGAGCCGATAGCCTCGAGGGCAGCGCTCCGACATGTAGGGCGGTTGAGGTTTGCGCGAGTTTGAGTCCTGCTTTCCTGATCCCAACCCCTCTCTCCCACTTCACTTCCTCTGATTATCTATACTTCATCTATACTCTCAATAAAGGCAAAAATGCCAATAATAAATCTTTAAAAGACAAACATTGTATTATGAACGAACACAAACAAACAATAAACAATAGTATATTCATAAATGAACATTAATATAGATTAATATCAATAACAATTTGTTATTCATCCATCATTTCTAAAAAATAATGTTATCAAATTAACCCTTTTTGTAAAGTGTTACTAATAACTTGATGCACACACAAGATATTACCACTTTGCAGCAGTCCTTCATCAGTTATTTAATTCCTTACATGTTGTTCCTCTTACCATTACTACAGAAACATGGACTTTATGCAGTCGTTCACAGATTAATGGAAATGGGTTTTCAAAATGGTGATCAGACTCAAACACAAAAATATCTCTGATACTAATGAACTGTTCATAGCACTTTAGAAGAAAAACATTCTGTTATAAATGAAGCACAATGCAAAATATTGAACTGAACTCTTTAAATCAACATTTATAATTAGTAAATACATAATTAACAATATTGTGATGAAAAAATATCACTTTACTACTGATAAATATTTGGTATTCATATTAATATTCATGCGATTTAAAAAACCTGAGAATATTTTTCATTCTTTTAGATGTTTAAACCAAGTCAAAACAGACACACAGTAAGTTTTTGAGCTCTTACCGGGTTATGTTTAGCATCCTCACTGAGCACTTCCGGAGCGATCCAGCCCTCCGTGCCTGGGACGCCTGACTTCCTGCTGAAGCTGTGTCTGCCCACCGCCAGCTTCTTACACAGGCCGAAGTCTGAGATCATGGCCTTCACGCGCCCGTGCGTGTTTGGCATCGACACAAGGATGTTGTGTGGCTTCAGATCTCTGTGGACTATCAACCCATGAGAGACTGAGTGTTACCAACACTTGTATCAAACAGATTTATGAAAAGAAAAAAAAAATAAACTACAGTATTTCATGAATACTGATTATTTAGCCTAAAAAAGCAGATAAAAAGCATTAAAAATGTCTTACTGATGTTACTGATAATGGTTACCTATATTAAGAGAATGTAAATGAGACAGTCCAGACATGGTTTGCTCCAGCAGCGTCACTGGCTCCAAACCGTGGCGGTCAAAGTCCTTTCGTTCCACATACTAAAAGTAAATAAAACAAAAAATAAATAAATAAATAAATAAATAAGACATTATTAAAAAATAAACTACATTATATTTTGTATTATACAATACAGCATTGCATGAACTAAAAAGTTGAAAATCTGTTTTTCATCCACGCCAGAAATTAAACGGAGCATTTTAGGCAAGATTTAAGGCTCATTTTCTACTATAAAGCGACTCCAGTGTTCATGTTTTTGCTTGCGGATGTCTAAGCTGGAGGGACTGAATGGAAAAAATTAACCGGAGAAGATTTTCATGTCAAAGGCATAAGCCTCATAAGCCACACCCACCTATTACATCAATGATACTGACCAACGGTAGTTTGAAGGTGTTTACTAGCCGGAGGAAACTACCGTGATAACGTGATCATTAAGCTCTTCCAAGTCAATTCAAGTAAATTATTTGGGTAACATTA
Source organism: Ctenopharyngodon idella (assembly GCF_019924925.1). Classification (NCBI taxonomy): domain Eukaryota; kingdom Metazoa; phylum Chordata; class Actinopteri; order Cypriniformes; family Xenocyprididae; genus Ctenopharyngodon; species Ctenopharyngodon idella. The sequence continues at coordinate 46,959,659 of NC_067222.1, read as the reverse complement.
ATAAATCCTTCATATGTGTTAGACATTAAAAATGGTCAGTGATAAGAGAAGTTCATAAAGTTCATAAAGTTCATAAATTCAAGAAATTTTTTAAAATAAAATCTGTGATACGTAAAGTGCAGATTTGAATCCATTTTTATTGTAATATTCAATTTGGGTTCTCTGACCTGAAACAGCAATGAAGCTTCAGTTTGTGTGTCTGTCATACCTCTTGCAGTGTGCTGCTGCACAGCTCTATGGCGATGTACTGAAATTGACGGTCTCGCTCAGTGCAGAAGTAACGAATCACGTTTGGATGCTCATCTGACTCCCGTAGCAGCTGAACCTCGCGGTCGGCAAAGCTGAAGCATTCTGGGAGAATCCTCTTTACAGCCACTGGACGGTTATCAAACTGACCCCTGAAATTATACAGAGAGAAGCTTATAGACTCTGAATCTGAAAGAATGAAAGCAAATACAAAGACTACAAAGGTCATTCTTGCCTGTACACGATGGTTCCCTCAGCACCATGTCCAAGCACATCTCTGGGGCTGAACGTGATGTTTCCAATTCGGACAATGTTGGATTCGTCCTCTGAAATTAAAAAGCCAAGAACAGAGTAAAAAAACAGAAGTCAAACAATAGGCACTGATGGACACACATCAACACTTGTAAAACTAGGTAAACGAGAATAAATGGTGATATATTTATTTGAATTATTGTTTCGTTGACAGCCCTAACCTGTGTCCTCATGCTCATTAGCTGAATGTCCCATCTCAGACTGGGACATGTTGGAATGGTTGGACGCTCGCGGGGTTACGTTGGGACTGCTGTGGCCGGAGCTCTCCGAGCGGGTCCGGGCTGCCTCCAGGAAGTCAGTGTCAGGAGGCAGATCTGTGGGCGGCTGGAAAATGAGCTGTTGACGCTGCAGGAGCTGCAGCTTCTCCTCCATCTGCTGCTGAAACTGCTGGTGCTGCAACTGCTGCTGCTTATGGACACTCTGATCAGAAAAAGACAAACCACGATACTCTCAGAGCTGAGCAAACAGAAGCTTCTCTACCAAAAACCATGATTATTTTGCTAAAATTACTCATGCAAAGACTTATAAGTTGAGCATTATTCCTTTTGTTTGTAACTTTACTTTTTGACTATTTACAGAACAGTAAAGGGTTAGTTGCTGGCCGATATTTTTGATGAAATCCAAGAGGTTTATTTTTAAATTTTCAATAGGAAGCAACAAAATTACCACATTCAAGGTCCAGAAAAGTAGTAAAAACAATGTTAGAGTAGTCAGCGAGACTACAGTGGTTCAACCTTAATGTTATGAAGCGACGAGAATACTTTTTGTGTCCAAAAACAAAACATAACAAAAATAATTACTTCATTCAACAAAATCATCTCTCCCTGTCAGTCTTGTTATAAAAAAAAAATAAATAAATAAAAAAAATCAAAACTATCTTAATTTAGCACTAAACCCAGCTCCTAAATCTGTGAAAAGTTAGGAGTAGTCAAAAGGACTCCTAAGTCCCTAAGACCAAATCACAAACAATCCTTAACTGGCTGCTGCTGGCAATCCACCCAAAGACACTGTACACCATTGAGGTAATAGGTGATAAAGCCTTTTCTTCATAAATGCAATAAATATTTGGCAATTATGTTGCAGTCTATGGGGATCAGAAAGCTCTCGGATTTCATCAAAAATATCTTAATTTGTGTTCTGAAGATGAACGAAGGTCTTACAGGTTTAGAATGACATGAGGGTGAGTAATTAATGACAGAATTTTAATTTTTGGGTGAACTAACCCTGTAAAAGGACATGTTAGGGCCATGACACACCAAGCCAATGGTCGGCCGGCTCTCAAATTAATAAATTGATTCTGTGCAACATCCAATATTACATCATCATCATCATGACACAGTATCGATGGAGTGTTGTCAAGTAGGCAAGAGTAAAACTCACCTCACTGACCAAATGAATTACTCTCTAATGGTCAGATCTTCTTCAGAGTGTGCTTACCTTGGGGTAGGTGATGATGAAGGCCACCCAGCCAGCCAGAAGGAAAGTGCAGAAGATGATGGTGGCCATGTCCTTCAGCATGGAGTCCACTGGAGTCTCTACGCGTGGGAGACGGCCGGGTTTCTCCTGCAGGGACGACACGGGTGGAGGCAGTGGACTGTTGTCTTCCATTCCACTCTCATTCACTTTCTGAAACACAGCAGAAAACACTTTTGTTTGTTTGTATTTTGGTTTATTGCCATATCAGTTTCAAAGGCTACAGATATACAGATAATAATCAAGCATTCAATAAATGCAGACAAATTTGTACAACATGACAACTGTTAAAAAAATCTTTTGCTGTACTAAATTGTAAAAGTTTTTCTGGGCTGTCTTACATTTTTTATGTTTTACAGTCAAGGAGTGCTACAATTGAGATATTTTGGTGGTTCTTTGCCTTTCAATAAAAATCCATGGATCAGTCTGGGGCAGTCTAGATTTGAAAGGGTAGATGCTAGTGTTGTTGATATTTCGATATGTATCGATACTGAAATATCTGAAACAGTTACAATACTCCTTTTCTGCAGTATCGATACACTGATACCAGCTAAGCTTTCTTGCTCTCTCTTCTCTCCGACGGCAAAGTGACACACACTCGCCTCCTGTCACTCACTCGTCTCATTTGCTCTGGTTGAATAGTGCTTGTACTGTGATGATGATGATGACTTCCGTGGCTTATCATGATTAAATGGTCAAATACACACAAAATTATGTCAAAATGCCCGTCTTGCCGAGTATTCAGGTAAACACAGTCAGTTTTGGAACGTACAGTGGGTACGGAAAGTATTCAGACCCCCTTAAATTTTTCACTCTTTGTTATATTGCAGCCATTTGCTAAAATCATTTAAGTTCATTTTTTTTCCTCATTAATGTACACACAGCACCCCATATTGACAGAAAAACACAGAATTGTTGACATTTTTGCAGATTTATTAAAAAAGAAAAACTGAAATATCACATGGTCCTAAGTATTCAGACCCTTTGCTCAGTATTTAGTAGAAGATATTGGTTTATAAGCTGGATTGTGTAGATTTTTCTTTATTATTGCATACTCTAGTCAGGGGTGGACCAGCAGTCTCTTTAGCGACAAAAGAACATTTCATTTTTACTACTACTTTTATAGTAGCAATTAAAAGCACTGGATGCTTTTAAGTATCTGTTATGCTTTGATGAGGGATGAAATTTATTTTACTATCCAAGAATACCCATGAACAGTTCCGGGTCATGATGCAAGGACTGCCGAAGATAGGAGTGGATGCATACAATTTTGGGTTTAGAGAATCCTAAACCAAATAACCTAAAGGGCTGATCTAAAGGGCTCCATCTTCTTAAACTACATTGTGAAAGTCACTTATCTGGTGATCAGACTTCAGACATTCTCTCCATTGTTTTACACACGTGGCTTGTCAAAACTACTGGATGTTGTTCTTACTGTACCTCTTCAATGGTCTTCTCTGTAGCAGGGGGAATGATGTTGACATGCTGGCGGGGGATGCTCTCTGGAAACTTCTCCAGGATTTTATTATGAGCGTCAGGTGGCGTCTCGTGGTGACCTGCGGAAGAGAAACATTGCCATTAAGCAAAATGTTCACACCTTATTCAAAGTGGGGCAACATAGTAGAGCACAAGAAAAGTGGATTAACAACAACTATGACAATTATGCAGAATTTAAGATCACAAATTGTATGTTTTCAGCAAACAGATCAGTTTTGCACTCACGCTTCAGGACTTTTCTCAAAACATTAAGACGCATTGTGACTTTGTTACTCTAAAGTTTGTTTAACAAAAGCGCAAAGTCTCCACTAGAGGGCCTGATCGGCACGGCTCTCAGAGCAGGTCTGCTGGAGTGTGCAGTAGTGCTACCTATCAGCAGCAGAGAGTTCCTCATGACGTTCATGCGGTTCCTCTCTTTCAGTGCTGCACTGAACTTCACTGTGGTGCTGGGAGTGATCACACACTCCTGCTCATTTTCCACGCTTGACTCCTGGTTACTGGGGCCCTCCAGCATGGGAAACGTCCTGCCACGAGGCTGAAAAAAGCACACAAATATACAAAAAAAAACATATTCATCACGAAAAAAAAAAAAAACAATCATTGAAATCGCATTTTAGAATTGCGTTTTAATGGATTTAATAAATAATAGACCGAAATAAGAGTCACAATGTTCTGCAGGTGTTCAACGATAGACAGCAATATGCCTTAGGAAGATGATATTTAAAGGCTTAGTTTTAAGTAGGTTTTTTTTTGTGATTATTATTTGTGATTTTATAGGGTTAACAGTGTACATCTTCCTTGTCTAAGTGGCTAGAGTAAGATTTATGCTGACAGTCTAAAGTCTGGCTATACAAGACTACAGTACAAATGTGACATGAACCTTTCAAAATCAACCTAACCATGTAGTCCCATAAAAGTATGAGGAAACATATTTTGAAGTTTTTAATGCCACTCACCACAACAGTAACTCCGTCATGCACCAGGGAGGGAGACGCGTACAGACCAGTGGAGTGTTTCCCTACATACAGTGTGGACCTGTCAGAAAACCAGCCAAAAACAGCAAATTATTCATAGTTTGTTATCCAATACTTTGCCTGTAAATAGCATGCTAAGGAACTGCTAGGTTTTATAGAATGGCTAAAGTTTATTTATCCAGGCAATAATACTGCATACTGAAAGTCTTTTAGATGATAACAACAACATTCCCACAAAAAGATCTTACTCCAGTTACTATAATATACACTATATGGTCAAAAGTGTTAGGACACACCTCTTAATTATTGAATTCGGGTGTTTCAATTAGACCCATTGCCAAAGGTGTATGAAATCAAGCACCTAGCCATGCAGTCTGCATTTACAAACATTTATGAAAAAAGTAGGTCGCTCTGAAGAGCTCAGTGAATTCAAGCCTGGTACTGTGAGAGGATAACACCTTTGCAGTAAGTCAGTTCGTGAAATTTCATCCCTGCTAGATACTCCACGGTCAACTGTAAATGGTATTATTGGAAAATTTAAGCATTCAAGAACAGCAGCAACTCAGTCATGAAGCAGCACTGGCATTAATATTAGCACAAAACCTGTGTGGCGGGAGCTTCATGGAATGGGTTTCCATGGCTGAGCAGCTGCATGCGAGCCTCACATCACTAATTACAACGCCAGACCTTGGATGGAGTGGTGTAAAGCACACTGCCACTAGACTCTGGGGCAGTGGAAACATGTTCTGGGGAGTGACAAATCACAGAACACACTTCACTGTTTGACGGGCTGATGGAGAACATTACCTGCCTGACTGCAACTGTAAAGTTTGGTGGAGGAGCGATTATGGTATGGGGCTGTTTTTCAGAAGTTGTGCTATAGGCCCCTTACTTCCAGTGAAGGGAAATCTTGAAGGCCCGATATTTTCATGGCAAAGTTCTTTTTCATTCTTCGCTTACGAGTAAAAAGTTTGAAATACGTGAGCAGCGATATACTGTGAACACATTTACTTGAATGTGTAAATACATGCTGCACTTTCTCTCAATGACAAAATAATGACACAACAAAATGAGAAAACAGAAAGCATTTTTTTCTGAACAGAAGAAATGATCAGAGAAGAGTTCTATGTCAAAGAAGGTGGAGCCTCAGAGCCACACCTTCCTATTACATCACCATTGACCAATGGTAGTACAAAGGTGTTTACCAGCCAGAGCGAACTTTTCCTGAAAAGTTCCCAAACTCACAAAACTAACTTTGAACTCCTGATTTTGTTCGAAATGACATCACATTAGTTTGTTCTCCGATTTTGCTTCAAGTATTTCGGGGCCTTAATGCTTCAGCATACCAAGACATTTGGGACAATGGTAGGCTTCCAACTTTGTGGGATTAGTTTGGGGAAGCCCTTTTCTATTCCAGTATGACTGTGCACCGGTGCACAAAGCAAGGTCCATAAAGACATGGCTGGGTACAGTTTGGTGTGGAAGAACTTGACAGAGCCCTGTCCTCAACCCCATCCAAAACCTTTGGGATAAACTAGAACAGAGATTGCAAGCAAGGCCTTCTGGTCCAACAACAGTGCCTGACTTCACAAATGCTCTTCTAGATGAATGGGCAAAAACCCCACAAAAACATTCCAAAATCTTGTGGAAAGTATTTCCAGAAGAGTGGAAGCTGTTATAGCTGCAAAGAGGTGACAAACTCCATATTAATGTCTATGTATTTATAATGAAATATCATTAAAGTCCCTGTTGGTGTAATGGACAGGTGTCCCAATACTTTGGTCCATATAGTGTATATATAGTGATCTGTTCTAAACAGTGAGGGGTTCTGCTCAAAGCTAGGGATGGACTGATAGCACTTTTTCATGTCCGATACTAATACTGATACTGCAAGCTTGAGTATCTGCTGATATTGATGCCAATCCAATACCTGTACTGTCTTTTTTTTGATCAGTTTAGATTAACTATACCTCATTAGCTTGCCAGCTACACACTGCTTCATTATAAATAAAGGGAAAAGAACAAACAAATATATATATATATATATATATAGCCCAGGAATTATATTGTTAACTAGGCTACAGCATTACAATTAACAATAATTCCAGTGCAAATCTTAAATCCAACAATATTTTTTTTATTTTTTAAAAAGTGAATATAAGTGTAGACCTCTTACTGCTACAATTACAAATCACTATTTGTGTTACATGAGAGCTAAAGCATTCTTAAAATCTTATGAACAATACATTTGTGATTTGTGAGTTACTACTACATACTACGATTACTACAATTTCTAGAATCTGTTCTTCCCCACACTTCTCAAAAAACAGAGAGGATGTGGCTTAGATATTGGAGATGCAACATGCAAGTCAAATCATGTCAACTCAGCAAGTGCTAAATGAGAGTAAAATGTGGTTTTGGCAAGTAAATATCAAAAGGAAATCAAGAGGAGACATTTCAGCATGTGATGCTGGGAGTGACATGATGACCAACACGGTTGATAAGGTTAAAAATATTTTTGTGGAATTAAAGCAAACTGACAAGAAATAAAAAAATAAAATAAAATAACCCTGTTTAGGCATACAGAAAAAGAACAGTTATAAAAACATAGAAAACAAGCATTATTAGTACTTGGTCTTGTTAGAAAGGCTGCTTACATCAGCTTATCTTTGGTTTTCTTCTCCTGAGGAAACGGATACTTCCACTGTGTGATGCGGCCCACCTCTCCCGACATGAAAGTGAGATAACGCAAAGTTTCCACGGCAACATTGGTGTGTGGGACTTTGCGCAGGCCCTCGCGCTGCCAGATGTAGATGGCCACCACAGGGGAGTTGTAGTTCTGAACCCACTGCACGTCTCCAGACTCACTGTCCACTGTCACCACTAGGCCGTCACCGTTGGACACAAAGTGGGCCATATCTGTCAAACACAGGAAATAATGTTATGCCATGCTATGGAAGACATCTGAAAGGGTTTCCAAATTTACACCGATGCCTTACTGTATTTGGTGTCATCGTCTGGAAGGGTGAAGGCGTAGTCAGAGTATGTGGCGTTCCAGCGCAGCTCTCTGCTCTTGGTGTCATACATAGTGATGGTGTATTCTGAGGAACAACACAATCAGTAGATCAGCAAAGCACAAGACTGATAAATAATGAATATCTTTGATATTCACATCACATTTGTCTCATTTTGACCTAGAATGTCGTTGCATTTCAAACTCCAGCACACGCATGTTGGTATTCTGTAATACGGTTTATCACTGTAATTAATATGCACAATATTGCTACCATGAACCGGTTATAATTCTAGATAACATATTAGCTCTCTGAATTTACAGCAGCTAATTTCCATCAACAGGTCAAGATTCAGAAAGCTAACGCAACCCTTGCTTATGGGCTGTTTATCACGGTCCAGTTTTGAATGCTCCAAGATTGGCTCCTGATCTGACTTGTGACACTGCCTGAATCATAATCTTACAGTGTTCGTTTGTTGGCCAGAGAAGACTGAGCCTGGTTTCTCCCAAGGTTTTTTTTTTTCTCCATTTTGTTTTACAGCGGTGAAAATTTCATCCGTTAATGAAAGTGCATTACGTAATTTAAAGGGTTAGTTCACCCAAAAATGAAAATTCTGTCATTAATTACTCACCCTCATGTCGTTCCACACCCGTAAAACTTTCGTTTATCTTCGGAACACAAATTAAGGTATTTTTAATAAAATCCAAATCAGTGGTCACGTGATTTCAGTAAACGAGGCTTCGTTACGTCATGAGCGTTTTGAAATTTCAATGGCTCACCACTGGGGGACGTGACTTTGGCAGTTTGATACACACTCCGAACCACTGATTCAAAACTGATTCGAAGCTTCATGAAGCAGTGTTTTGAAATCGCCCATCACTAGATATTGTTGAATAAAGTCGTTATTTTGTTTTTTTGGCACACAAAAAGTATTCTCTTCACTTCATAACATCAACATTAAAAATATCTTAATTTGTATTCCGAAGATGAACGACGGTCTTACGGGTGTAGAACATTTTTGGGTGAACTAACAACCCTTTAATAATCAATGAATAATAATAATAGCCATGTGTTACAGAGGCAGTCTCAGATTACACTTGTGCAAATCTGAGGAAACACATGCACACGCTAAATTAAAGGGGACCTATTATGCCCTTATTCAAAGTCTTGGTTTTGTTTTTTGGGCTCTACTAGAATAGGTTTTTATGCTTGAATGTTCAAAAAAATATTATTTTTCACATATTTAAAAATTTTGCAGCCTCACTCTTCCCAGTCTGTCAGTAACGCTCTGTTTAGTTCTTGTCTCTATGAAGCCCCTCCTTTTGAAAAGCACAAAAGGCTCTGATTGGTTGGCTGGACCAGTGTGTTGTGATTGGTCAGCTGCTTTGAGCATGTTTGGGAAATGCCCCGTCCCTTACCATAACCGCCAGTTTTAACACACTACTATCTCAACCAGGCCCCGCCCCTTTATTCTGTGTATAAATTATTATTTATATGATAATAATTTATTATTACTCCAAAAGTGTTTTTTTTTCTTCCTGCTCATATAGACACACAAACAGAGATGATCTGAACTGAACTATGTACAGGTCTCGTCTTACCTGTGCGGCCGAGGTAGAGCAGAGATGAAGATGGACATAACATCTCAGCATAGGAGGAGGTCAGCGTTTGTTGTTTCTCACCAGTCAGCAGATCCACCACATACCACACGTCCTGTTTCTTACCTACAAACAAACATAAACTGATCTTGTCAAAGCTTCATTTACTCAAGCACAGGGCTGCATACAGTTATGAACATTCCAAGTTCAATTCAAGATCAGCTCTATGTGCAGCACCCTGTGATTCAACCACAGACAATAATTCACACTCATTCTATTTGCAAAAAACAAAAATTGTGTGTATGGTCCTGAACTTAAAATGGAAGTGTATGGGGCAAGACATTCTGGAAAGTTTAAAGTCCCCCTGCAGTCAATAATTTTATCCCTTAAAACTCATCTTTGATAATCAAAATGACATAATAAATCAATTTTTTTCCTGCGTAAATAATTTCTTCATGCCTTAATTTTAATTTCTTCATTGCTTCATTTAGTATACACAAAACCATGATTATGTAAATTAGTCCCCGACACTACTCAATCACAGCAGCTCGGAGATCCACTTAGTCAACTGTAGTAAACGCTACACAATGGCAGGTGGAAATACTGGTTTAATTCAGCAATATATGTTTGAACCAGAAACTGATTCAGAAGAATAAGAGGAACAGTGAATTATACAGGCTCGTCCACAAGTTGCTGTATCAGAAAGGTAATGCGTTTTAGCATTTATACTACTTTACATACTGTCTTTCTATCACACTATTCTTATGTTAACATGTACAATTCATTTGAAATAGTGTATATTTTAACATTTATTCTGGTGCACATCTTGATTATCTTGTGTGGCAATCAACAGCATGTTACAGATGCTATACTGATCCTGGAACATTCCTCAAAAGAATGGAGCTGATTAGTTGAAAGATGGCCTAATTTTTTTTTTGGAATAGCAATGAATTGTGTATAACAATGGCAAAAAAACAAAAAACAAACAAAAACAAAAACAAAAAAACAAAAAAACAAATAAACCAGAAGTACTGATTAAAATGGAAAAAAGTGGCCATTTACATATTCAGTGCAGGGTTTTCTCATGTGCTTGTTGTTTTCCCATTTCATTTAGCCCTTTATCATCTTAAAGATCAAAAGTCCAAACACAACTGATGCAGCATGCATAAATGTTCTCTTCAGGATGTGTAAACAGACATCAACACGTCAATTCAAACACACCACATGTTTATGCTTGGAAAGAAGTGTGGCTTTGAGTCAAACAAGGCTATTTCCTGTGGGTTACACCATGATATTCTACATATGAGAGGAACTTAAACGCTAATGTTTAAACCATTAAAGGGTTAGTTCACCCAAAAATGAAAATAATGTCATTTATTACTCACCCTCATGCCGTTCCACACCCTGTAAGACCTTTGTTAAGACCATCACTATATAAGTCGTTATTTTGTTTTTTTTTGGCGCACCAAAAATATTCACGTCGCTTTATAATATTAATATTGAACCACTGTACTCACATGAACTGATTTAAATATGTTTTTAGTACATTAATGGATCTTGAGAGAGGAAATGTCATTGCTGGCTATGGAGGCCTCACTGAGCCATTGGATTTCAACAAAAATATCTTAATTTGCGTTCCGAAGATTAACGAAGGACTTACGGGTGTGGAAAGCCATGAGGGTGAGTAATTAATGACAGAATTTTCATTTTTGGGTGAACTAACCCTTTAATAAGTCTCATTTAAAGAGATTAACAAGTAACAGGATTAAGACATGATTTATCTTTCAGGTCTGGCACTCTGATTTAATCACTGTTTGGCCTGCTCCTTTTGGGCTGGGTGGGTGTCATTATAGATGTTTCTGTGCCTTGTGATTACGCACCCTTGGTGGTTAAGAAAGGGTGGTACGTACAGACATCTTAGTGTGGTGTTTGCGGTGAGATTATGAAACAATCCCACAGTGCCCACCCACCCACAGGGAGGCCGTTAGGAAATGGCCAGTTCCTCAAACGTGTGCCATCCCTGCTGGCAGTCTGATCATGTTGAAAATATCTAGGGTTATGGGTTTGTTCAAATCTCTATCCCTAACTACAAGCTATTAATAGTGATGCTTGACTCAGCAAACTGAAATTAGGTTGAACAGAACTTGATTATGAGGGTCAGAATAAGAGTTACAGAAAGAGTCTCTCACCCATGTATAAGATGCCATCAGAACTGCGACAGGGTGACGCCTGGACCAGCTCAGGAATGGTGAATGGCAGTTTCTGCAACAGTACCAATAGTTAAAAGCAGTCTAATCATTTAGTACCACTGCTACTGACCTCAAATGTTTCACTTCAAAATGATATTGCTCATTTCTAAAACTATCATTACTGAAAACATCACCATTAGCTTTCCAGAGAATGAGGAAGTCTGTCATGAACAACGAAAATAAGTTCTCACCGTCAGCCCCTCATTATTCTTTCCTCCAAGAGAGTACAGACTGCCATCGTTGGGGTCTGGGAGAAATGCAGGCCTGCGAAACAAGAACAAGAGAGTCAGACACTTTGCATGTTGTGTTGTTTGACGGCTGTCATTCCATCACCTATATTCTGGTCTTTTTTTTTTTTCTTTCTTTTTTTTTTTTTTCACAGAACACAAAAGGACAGCTAATTTTAGTGACAGATGTGGTGACTACAAATGGTCATTGTATGGACAAGAGATGTGTGAAGATTCAGTAATACTTTTTTGTGTTCTACAGAAAAGGAAAAAACCCCAGCAGGGTTTGAGTGTTTTTTTTTTTTTTTTTCAGCAGCAGTAAGATGATATCATGAATAGGAAGAATTGTGCAGGCTCAGCATCTTGCACAGTTCCTGTTGTTTGACTTTCCAAATGCACAACCGCTCAAGTATAAATGAAAGAATGCTTACTCCGACACGTGCGTTGGGACTTGCAAAACAGGATCTGCATTGGGAATGAGAAAAGGTTCAGTTAGGAGTTATAAACTTTATCACAGGCAAATGAAGGGATGAGCAAACATGAAGACATAAAGCAAACAAAGTGCTGGGCGCCAAACTTGTGAAGGACACTTAACAGATATTAATCCATTCACATAAATTAATCCAGTAGTACTTTCTGCTCCCTTCATATAAGCAACAATTCTGTTTTAGTACTCTAGATTCCAGATCTGCACAGTCTAGTGAAACTCTCAACCAACTTTGCAACATCAAACCTCATTGGTTTAAATCAAAATGTGTGATGTCATATAGCTAGGATTTATGTCAGCCAATGGCCACTCTGTCAAAAGACAAAAAAACAAAAAAACAAAAAAAAAACCCTGTATCTGTTGACCACTAGTTATAATGTATGAACAAATATGTTTCTATGAACAAATGATTAGTTCTATATCAATGATTTGTACCAAAGCGATGTTCAGGTGGGTGTATATTAACTATTTTACAGTAGCTATGTTTCCACCCACCTATTTTTATACGAATTTTGGGATATTGCATAAAAAAATGCTGGATGGAAATATCCGCCAAGATGCGCATACATTTTAAAAATGGTGATTAAAAAAACGTATGTGCTCATTTGAGGCAGATAAATGTTTTATCCGATAAGAAGACATGCACATAAACTACGATGGAAACATTTACAGAATAAATTCCTTGATGCGCATCAAAAAACCCAGGTGACTTTGCCTCAACAGAGGCTTTGACTGGATAACTGGACAAACCAGCGGACCAATCGCATCGCAGCATCTCAAATGTTGGTTTGGTTGTTCTGAAACGTCTGAGCCAAAGTCTGTCATCAGAATGATTTGGTTTAATTCCCTCCCAGAAGTGTCTCACACGATTGTGTTCCCAAACCAGAGCACTGGAATGCAAGAGAACATGACAGCGTTTGAATTTCGTCTGCAGTCACTTATGATGGAGGAAAAAGAGCCACGGTTTCTTCCCAGATTGCAGCAACTTCCATTTTTAATACAGATATTTTGCGCCAGTTTCCCAGGAAGCAGCAATTTTGTTCTCTTGAACACACTGGATGGAAACACCGATTTATTTCGCAAATGTTTTGTGCGATATTCCAATTTTGCACACAAGTTAAAATCGCAACTTTGGATGGAAACATAGTTACAGACTTCAAATATGGTTAATCAAATCACATTTTAGAGTAAAAACTATTAAATATTAAAATACAATTTATGAAACAGATAAAACAATAAAAAATAAAACTCCTGGATGCTGATTGGTCAGTGCAGATTTCAAATGCTGCACTCAAATACACAATATAATAACCTTCAGTTAAAAAAGCAAAGTCCTGAATGTATATTGGCTATATAAAAGCTACAAATTAATTTTGTGTCTTATACTGCATGGCAATTGTGTGAGAGCCTGACCACAATGACAACACACTTAAATACAGACTATCAGGTGGGTGTGTAGTGCAACGGCCTCTAACGTCCTGCAGCTCCGGCGTGTATGACTGGCTCAGCCTGTACAGCAGGTTTCTGGGAAACTGCAGGTGCTAAGGCCGTTTGAATATTGAAAAATAGGGCCAGTGGGTGGCTATTGTGCCGATGATGGAAGATTCCAGTCAATGCATGTTAAATACAGCAGAAATAGGGAGCATTAACATGCATTAAACAGAACCATCCCTCATTCATGTGTTGTTTTGAGAGAAAGCTCAAGAGGAAATGAAGTGAACAGACCGGCCTGGCCTTGATGACACACAGTTTGTGCGCAGTTGGTTGACATTTTTTTTTTTAAATATTATTGAGACAGTGTGTAAGGAAACACACATCAGTGCAGCAGCAACCTGCTGTCATACCAGCTGCATGCTGGACAAGATTACCACCTTTTGAAACAAATGCAGTAAAAATAACTGCTTTAAAAAAAAATGATTCATATACTTTCCACAACATATTTGACAGATTTATGATGAATGACAAGTCAAAATGAAAACTGATTGGGTTAGTTCACCCAAAATTGAAAATTCTGTCATCATTTACTCACCCTCAAGTTGTTCCAAACCATATTAATTTATTTCTTATGTTGAACACAAAGGAAGAGGTAACACTTTCTTTAAGTTCACTATAAACTCGCTGCTTATTAGCATGCATATTACTAGGATATAGGCTGTTTATTAGTACTCATAAAGCACACATTAATGCCTTATTTTGCATGACCATATTATACATCCCTTAATCCTACCCAATAACTAAACTTAACAACTACATTACTAACTATTATTAAGCAGCAATTAGGAGTTTACTGAGGCAAAAATTATAGTTAATAGTGAATATGTGTTCCCCAAACTATAGGGTGACCAAAAAAGATATTTTGAAAAATGTCGGCAACTAAACTGGTTTCCTTTGACTTCCATAGTATTTTTTTCTATACGTCCTGCAACTGTTTGGTTACCAACATTCTTCAAAATATCTTCTATGTTCGAAAGATGAAAGAACTTCATGCAGATTTAGAAGAACATCAGGGTGAGCAAATGACAACAGAATTTTCCTTTTTCCCCCATCTCATTAAATGTGGTAAAACACAAAAGCTCAACCATGCATGCTTGACTTGCAAAACCAAACCCTAACTGTTTTTTGTGGAAGCTCAAATGTGTTTGTGTGACACACATGAGAACAAACCTAATTGGTATAAAAACCCTTCAAGCACATATTTGATGAGCTCTATGTGTGCGAGTCAATCAATGCACATTATATATATATATATATATATATAAATTAAATCTGTTCATCATATAAAGTAATTGTATCTCTTGGATTAAACTGCTCCATTCATATGGATTACTTTTACAATGTCTTTTTGATACGTGAAAGCTTTGGTTGTATGAGACTTTCAATAGAGAGTCAGAAATCTCTCAGGATTCAATTAAGAAAAAATCTTCATCTGTGTTTCGAAGATGAACAAAAGTCTTATGGGTTTGGAACACATGAAGAAGACTAAATGATGACAGGATTTTCACTTTAGCGTGAACTAATCCTGCATCCACAGTGTATCGCCGATGTGCTTGAAAGCTGAAAACATTTGATTAGACCTTTCATAATACTTTTAGTATTATGTATTAAGTTATTATGTATAAACTTGTGTGTGTTTAGCTGTAAAACACGATCATATTCTGTGATTGTTTCTATGCATCGTGAGCCCTCTTACATCACGTTACATTGTAACATCGCTAACATTGTATTTAGCCACAAACACATTTCATAATACTTGCGAAGTTGTCAAATTGTCTGGTGAGTGCTTTATAATGAGTGCTGGCCAAAAAATTGTGCTTTGGAGGAGTTTGCGAGGGTTAGTAGTATTTTTTGTACATATGGGGATCAGACATTCCAAACACAGACACGAGCATAGACTCTGACAGAGTAACTGTTTCACTGATGTTTTCACACATTTAGAATGTTTTTATTTTTAGTGTGTATTTTGCTGTAATAATAACAATAATAATAAATAATTATGCTGTAGACCAAAGAATTCTAGAGCTGCAGCCATTATGTCATTTTTTGGCTTGTAGGGGTGCTGGTTATCGGGTTAAGGTAAATACACAATACACTGAGGAACTATACAATAACTCTTGTTTTTTTGAAAAATATACAATTCTTGAAACTTCTGGAACCACAAAATGAATCATAAGCAGCTTTTCCACCATCGGGCCAAACCATTCTCATTGCTTAACCACTCCATTCCGTGCCAGTCCGGTCCAGCCGGATATGGTTTTACTTTCCACTGTGGGGCTGATAACGGCCACTCTTTGGAATGTAATACAAATGCGTCAGTCATTGCCTTGGTAACGTAAGAGTTTACAGATGATATGAAATGTAAATAGCGACCGCATTATGCAGGATGATCAGATATTTCTTTAAATGTTATTATTATTTTGTGTTTACGCCACTCAAATAGTGCACTTGGCCAGCTACAGAAAAACTGTTAGCAAGGCAACAGACAAGTGACCAATCCTGAGTGGTGACTAGGGTTGTAAAGGGGCGGAAAAATTCCAGTAAATTTCTGGAAACTTTCCATAGGAAGTTAAGGTGGAGAACTTTGTAAATTGAAAATTCCCAAAATTTTTCAACCCTAGTGGTGACATCACTACACGCATTAGCGTTAGCCAACCGTGCTAAGAATTCCGGGCTGAGAACAGTGTGTAATCGTACCATGCCGAACCAGGCTCAAGTGGGAAATATATTTGGAACATTTCATAACTGTTCTTAGAACCGTTCGGCCCGATGGTGGAAGAGAGGATAGTTAATTAATTTGATATATCAACACTCCCAGTTTCTGTTAATATAAAAAGTTTGCAAACACAAGCAGCTTTGCCATAATTACAGTTGTTTCTTTACCAGAAGAAACATCTTCACCTGTATGGGGGGCCTTTGAATATTGTGCAGGATAATAGAAGGCCTTTAGGTCAAAAAGGTTGAGAACACTGATAATAATTTTACACTCCTGCAAACAACAGTGCTGGTGTTCACTTTCACACGCTCACTGGGCGTTCACTGCTTTCACTGCAGGTTACACTGTGCTATGTGTGATCTGAACTCATGATCCACCTGCTATTAAAACTAACAGGTCTTCCAATGAAAGAGTATGCGTACCTTCTTTCAAGGTCCATTTGATTGTTCCAGATCTCTTGCTGACGGCATGAAGGTTCCCGTCCAGCGTGGACACAAAGAGCAGACTCTCTGGTACAGACACCGTACTGCTGCTGCAGAAGCCCTGCAAACACACAGCATCACTGCATCCGTTTTCTTTGGTTTGTCTTATTATTCACAATTTTGTTAAAAACAGTAGTGGCCAAAAGTGATGTCCGGCCTAAGAAAATTGACATCTTCACCGTTAATTCAAATATTATTATTAATCATTTGTTAAAGATTTTATATTGCGCAGTGAAGTCAATAGATTTATTTGTGATAATAACACAATGAAACATGCCAAATTGTGCCAACATCATTTTTGGCCAGGCTGTCATACAAAGAAATTATGGAATAATGGAATATTAATAACTCAAAATGTTGTACTTAATTAATGCTTTTTCCTGCATTTTTTTTGCATAGTAAAATAAAACCTGTAGCTGTAGTTTGCCTTTTTGGCCAAATAATTTTGTCAGAAAAATACCTTAACAAGTGTTTTGTTATTCCTTCATATTTAAAATATTTAAAAATGATAAAATATTTTCCTTATATTTTGATGATTTAATCGAATTTGTAGGGTCATTAAAAACAAATATCTCTACCTCTGGACACCATGGCCACTGTATATTGTGAAATACTTGATATTCCGACTCTCAAATATGTTTAAGTAAATGTATTTTGTGTTTTAAACAGTTCTACGTCAGAGCCTGTCAGATTCACAACATGTAAATTCATTAATTCATAAATTCATCCCTAATGACATGAAAGTGAGTGACGGACAATGGGAATAAGAATAGAGTAAACTTTATCATGACCTACACATGTGATTGACGTGAATAAAACATGTTGTCAAATTATATTTGATTTTTTAAAATTTATATTTATTTGACAATATTTACTAAAACAATTCAAAATAATAAATCTTTTTAAAAGTAATAATTTGAACTTGATAAAAATAAATCCGTAAAATAAATAAATTCATACTTTAAATAGAAGCTTCTTGATTGTGTAATAATACTATTATAATTTTTTTCACAAATAGAGAAAATTATTAAAAAAAAAAAATGAATAAAAGAGAAGTAAACACTCCAACCCAGTTATCTGGTAAGTCTGTGTGGACTGGGAATCATATTTTCTCAAAGACCAGACAACAACATTTATAATTACAGTACAAAGTGAATACGACATGGCTGTAAACTGGAAAAAGCACAGCATAGTTTGAAACCAAGGATTTAAAGTTGCTCGCAGCTGAAATCTCCTCTGCACATTCAAATTCACATGGAAGGACCGTCATGCACGGACTACATGCATTTTATACAGGCTATACAAACAAGAAGATATAACAGCTGGATTTGCTGAACTTTGCCAGATTTGAGGCATTAAAACAATTATCAGCCGATAATTGAAAATATATGCCTTGGTGATATATCGGTTGACCACTACTTCTGTGTATTTAACCATCTGTATTTTACCATTATTTGGTTGAAAACATATTATATTTCTGGATGCCCAATGGAAGAAAGCACTAAAAACTCTGCAGTCTTTATCGTGAAACCCTTAATATACCACTTGCATTGAGGGTAATGGAGAAAACCGAAGGAACATAAAATCTGTCTAATTAGATCTAGGTATTAAAAATCGTTACCGGTTTGACCATAAACTACTATAAAACTCCTTACATTTAATGCCACCATTTTTATATTTTATTTTCATCGTTAAAACCATATTTGATTACCGCGATTTGAAAAAAACTGATGGTAAATACTGTCCAATATTAAACAAAGTTAGCAACAGTCTCAGCATTCAGGTTTTGTTTTGTGTGAAACCGTGCCAAAAGGAAGTGAGATTTTACATTCATTTTTTGAATAGATATCAATGGAGAAGAGGCTTCAGTACACTGAATAAACTGCTTTTGTGAGGAAATAGCTGATCACTTAATGAATCGACAGCCTGTCTGCTAATTTTCAACATGTTTGACATTAATTTGTTTAATACAAAACTGAAATGATTACAGTGGGTGTATCAGTACTTTTTGAACATTTCCACTTTTCCAGCACATTTTAACAAGACCATGATAACATTGTTAACCATGATCATTTTGGTCACTTTAATCATATATAATTAGAGCCATTAACATGCATTAGAACCAAAAAAGTATACTAAAGATTACAGCTACAGCACGTGTATTGTAAAATGAGGATGCAGTTGATATTGCAGATATAAACATCCCATGTGCAATGCAGGCAGAGCAGATCTGGGTTGCATGTGGAAGTCAATAACTTAAAGTTCTTTTGTGTGGGCTGGTTTGGACCCCGTACAGCAAACAACAGAGTGCTACTCTGAATATGAAGGCGTCTAGTAGGACTAGGAACTAGTTCAGTTAGTGGATTTGAAAAGAGAACAAGCAGAAATGAGCAACAGGCACAGGGTGGAGAGTGGACCAATCCAGAGCTGAAAACATTAAAACTAAATACCTGTCTCAAGGCTTGTCCACACCACAACAAATGCTTGGTGCAAAGATTTGGTGCAATAAACATTTTAACTTGAATGAAAGGCTGTTAATGTGTCTGTTCAGGCCAAGGTGAACATTCGTAAGCCATTATCGCATTCACAACACATTTTTTTTTTTTTATTTTACAAAGAGCTGTTTTTCACACTGCAAAGAAAACTGGTCAACCAATAAAAATTGTGCTTTTGGTCATGTCTAGAGCCACTGCTGTTACAGTGTTTTTTTTTTTTTTTTATACATTTATACATACTGTCAAACCAAAATTTATTCAGACACCTTGAACATTTCATTCATTATTACAGTTTATTCACTATAGTTTAAAAAAAAATGGTAATAAAATATGACAAGATCTCAGAGTTAAACTGTGTCAGAAAAAATTAATCTTAATTATGTTAGATAACACTTAAGCAAAACATGGTCAGGTCAAAGTGTTTGAATAATTTTTGGTCCCAAATTTTTATCAGTTTTACTGGTAGTCCACTGCATGAAGAATTTTTGGGTATAATATGTCACAGTTTACTTTATTTTACTATCCTCACTTACATAAATTAACTATAGTGTCCTGCACCCACTAGTAAAAAAAAAAAATATAAAAAATTATATCTAGTGTCCGAATAATTTTTGGTTTGACTGTATATAAACACCATAACAAATACAAAAATCATATAACAACAGTTTGAAAACATTCTGTTTGACTTCCTTTCTTTTCTGTAACAAACGTGTCAGAAATGGAAAGTTTTATGTATCGGGGTGTTTCTGCTTTTCCATAAACTCCATCTATGTTTATGTCAGAGATTGAATTTGCATTTTCATTCTGCCCATCCACTGTTTTTCATGCACTAGTCTGCAGTCAATGCTGAAATTTTGTCTTGATGCGAACTAGGGCTGGAACGACACGCAGACGTAATCGATTACGTCGACAACGTAAATTAGCCGATTTGCGTGGAATGCGTCAATTCGTTGCACTGTTTATGTTCCCCAAAGATGGTGGCTATGCCTCCAGGGCATGCTGAAAATCAGCTGTTATTACAAAAATATAGAGTCCAATCTAAAGTATGGGAATTTTTAAAACAGAGCGTGCTCTGCACGCGCTGTAAAACTGAAATGCCATAGGCTTACCACAGCAGCAAAACTTGCATCTGAAGAAAACATCCTGGGGCTCACTTACCTCAAAACAACCAGACGGCAACATAAGTATTTGGACTATTAATGTGAATTTTTTTACACAGCATTAGAATAGAGTTGTCAGTCCCATATTTAGTGCTTAATACAGCTGCGTTCATACAGCATTCTGTTTTACACGAGCTGCTGTGTCTTCGAGGCGCACGGCTCAAACGTACTCTCTGCAACCAGTTACAAAGCATTTAATGCTTTTGTTGGCTATTTATAATATCTAATGGATAAACTCACGCCTCGATTGGACTCATTTATTCAATAACACGGTCAATTGTGGTAAACTTCATGGTTTTATGGACAACGCCATGTTAGAAACTGTAGCTATGGTTAGTTAAACCTACTCGATTAATCGGAAAGTAATCCATTGAAAAAAATAATCATTAGTTCAAGCACTAGCTCTGGTGGATCTGTGGATGAACGCAAATCATTTCTCCATCTCCATAAGTAAACTAAATAAGTCATGATTATACAGTTCACTGTGGCTCTCACATTATATGATAGATTCATATAATTCATTCATTCATATATTCTTTCATAAAATTTCTCTCAGTACTTGGCCTCCTGTCATGTTTTCACACAAAACAAAACCTATGCTGCGCAAGTGCGCATGAGACTGTTGCTAACTTTTCTCAATGTTGAATAGTATGTAACCTACCGCTAATGTGCTATTTAACGTTTACAGCAGAAACTTCTACCCAAAAGCAACATGCATTGCTCTGAAATTGTGATGAAAGGTAAACATTTCATCAGTTCAAGCATTCCCTGGGAATCAAATCAACGATCTTGGCAATACCAAGAATCATCGCATTCTCTTTTTCTTTTTAAAAGTGTTACTTGAATCCAAAAGTTGCTTCAAACAACAACACCCAGTTTTTGTTGATTAAAAAAAAAAAAAAAAAAAAAAAGTTCAGACAAGGAAAGAAATGCACAGTGTAAGTCACCAGACTAGGCCTGAAAGCTAAACCTGACCTCTAGACAGACTGTTGTTCAGCCACATTAATTCACAGCGCATTTCTCAAAATAAACCCGACCCTGCTCACCTAGAGAAACTAGTTTGGCTGCAGGTTCAATAAACAATGAGACTTTATTATATTATTTATATATGATGGCATATAATGAAACAATGATTGCTAAAGTCCAGAGATTTTACTAATAGAACTACCAATCTCTGTGCAAAAATATAATCTTTCTAAAGTCATTTTTACACCCCTCTAATTTGGCTCCAAATCTCAGGTAAAAATTGTCATTTTGACCTCCCTCTACAAAATAGCAGATTACTCAGTAAATTTACATCTGTGACATTTAATATTTTGGCTTTCATCACTATTTATGTTTGTCTTTCTACAGAAAAAATATTAACAAAATCAAAAATTTAAGCCGGGGACCTCTGGTTGATTTGACACAGAATGACCCAGGAATAAATTACAGTTTAGAATATATTCAAATAGAAAACAGTTATTTTAAATTGTAAAAATATTTCACAATATTACTGTTTTTGCTGTTTTCTTTTTTAGATCAAATAAATGCAGCCTTGGTGAGCAGAAGAGACTTCTTTTAAAAACATTAAAAAAATCTTACTGATCTAAAACTTTTGATATATAATATACATATATACTTACACACACACACTACACATTCTACTGATGATGTGCTGAAGTGATAATCAGTTTTGTTTTTTGCAGATTTAGTGGCTTGAATCTGATGGTTAGCGTAACTGAGTCAGTGCAAACATTACACACCTGTGCAATCTCTCACGACCTCACATGGACCCGATCACCATCGAAACACAGCAGCAGCGTGCTCTTGGTTTCAGGAGAGAACAGAAAACATCCAGCACATCTGCTGGAGCCACAGCCACAGCCGTAGCCGCAGCCCTCTCTGAACTCTGATACCACAGTCATCACACTGCAAACACTCCTTCAGAGGTCTGAGAGATTACTTCAGGACGACATGAAAACAAACAGAGACCAGAGATCTTGGGAGGCTGCTACAATCCGCAGTGTCATCTTGTCCACTTATAATGTACTTTATGACTACATTTGTGTGATGCCAAATATTGTTGGGCATTAGAGGTTCACAACGACACCACAGATTTACCACTTATTGTAGTTTTATGGACATAAAAATATGGGAAGTATATGGGTCAATGACGGAATTTTTTATATTTTTTATTTTCATAAGGGTCAGTTTTTGAAAGTGAGACATATACATCCATAAATAAGCTTTCTATTGATGTATGGTTTGTTATGATAGGACAATATTTGGCCGAGATTTGGAAATCTGGAATCTTAGGGTGCAAAAAAAAAAAAAAAAAAATCAAAAATCAAAATATTGAGAAAATCACTTTTAAAGTTGTCCAAATGAAGTCCTTAGCAATAAATATCCACTAACAAAAATTAATTTTTTATATATTTACAGTAGGAAATTTACAAAATATCTTCATGGAACATGATCTTTACTGATTATCCTAATGATTTTTGGCATAAAAGAAAAATTAATAAATACAATGTATTGTTGGCTATTGCTACAAATATACCCGTGCGACTTATGACTGGTTTTGTGGTACAGGGTCACATTTCTTAGAAAAACAAAACAAAACAATTTTAACAAAACTGCTTCATTTGAAAAACTTTGTCCACCTAATTGTACAAATTCATGTGCCGCAACCAATATGCAGAAAAATGCAGATTGGTCCATATAAAAATATTGTCACAATCTATGTGTATGTGACAATTTTTTTTATGCTCCTAATTCTGAGGAAAGTTCTTTTTTTCCATTTCCACAACATTAATGGAAAGTGCATATATAGTGAGCAGACATCAGACATCATCGCCATTGACCAATGGTAGTTCGAAGGTTTTTACCATCCAGGGCAAACATTTGTGGAAAGTTATTTTTGGCAAGCTGTTTCGAACTCCCGAAACAAACTCCTGAAACAAACTCCAAACGAACTTCATTTTGGCCCGATTTTGTTCAAAATGATATCACACCAGTTCATTCTTCAATTTTGCGTGAAATATATCGGGGCCTTAATTTTCTGCCACCAGGGTAGGCTCCTCCCACAAAAAAAAAACACATCATACCTGTTTGCAAACACCCATATGGTCTCTAGACCTGGTCACAACTGAAATGAACTAAAATTGGATGTGAGCATAATTTTAAGGCCATAGAGTGTAAAGTGAAAGGGCTGTTTTACACTTGTTATATTTTTGGTCTACCGAGTTCTTTTAAAGAGGAATCAAGAGCGAAAACACCAAAAGTCAAACTCTGCCTAATCTAAAATTATAACTGAACTGCGGGCACTCATTAATTTAATGAACATTAAAATGCTTAAAAACAAGCAGTTGCTATGAAGCTTAATAAAACGAGGCAGACATTGCATCACCCCGTTGCATAATAATACCCTAGCTAGTGCAGTGCAAAACATTAATTTGAACTCTACGCAAGCAGTGTGTCCACAGCTGTACACAGCAGCGCCTGATGCTGGAGCGAGGCTTTATAAATCATGTGATTCGCAGGTCCAACCTTCCACATCCTCATTCGCCTACTGCACAGCAGAAAAGGGAAATATGAGAAACTATTTTAATAGACACTTGCTACATGTGCATTCATTAAAGACTACTGACACATACTGCTAATCATAGCTGGTATGCTGCAATTTAAACTTTATTTAATTTATTTACTTAACTTCATTTACTTAATTTGTGTAATATGTTGTAACTATTTTCTAAAAACCTAAAAACTATTTTCTTTCTGCTGCATTTCACACCATTTAGCTGTGACTATATAGCACAATATGTGACAATATAGCACATTTGTATATTTTTAATGCCTACTGCTTTCTGTACTCAACAAGAAAGTTATCCATTATAAACTTTATCCAACTTCATGTACTCTTCTCCAAAATGTCTTCCAGCAAAATATCAGGGAACCAATAGATATGAGAGCAGATGTTTATTTAAGCCATAGATGGTAATGAGATGAACACTCTCATTAAGGTACAGAAGAATAAATGAAGAGCTGTAAAATCCACATCCATAAAAATTCAGCTAACGCAAATTACAAACCCAAAGTGCCAATAGCAAAGTCCATTTCAAGACTTTCTGTTCCTAAAAGCTAAGAATCTCAAGCTAAGTCATCTAAAAAAAGGAAAACAAATCTCTATAATATAAATGCACCTTCAAAACATTTTAGTACTGAACAGCACATTTAAGTAATTTGCAAGTCAATTGGATAAAAGTGTCAGTAACACTTTAGTATAGGGAACATGTATTCACTGTTAACTACAACTTTTCACTCAATAAACTCTTAATTTACTGCTTATTAATAGGTACTAAGTTAGTTGTTAAGTTTAGGTATTGGGTAGGATTAAGAATGTAGAATATGGTCATGCAGAATAAGGCATTAATATATGCTTAATAATTACTAATAAACAGCCAATATTCTAGTAATATGCATGCTAATAAGCAACTAGTTAAAAGACCCTAAAATAAAGTGTTACCAAAGTGTCTGCACAATTAGTAAATGTAAATTTGTTTATGTACATTTTTTGACTGTACTAAAGCATAAAAACACCATAATATGTTTGCAGAAATTTAGGAAACATGCTAAGTTCACATTCTCCAAAAAACAATGCTACGTTTTTCTACTTTGAAATGTGAGTTCTGTGTCTGAATGTCTGTTTCTGTTTTGGGCTGTGTGATCCCGCCCACTGCCAACTTACCCAATAGTATTTCAACACCCCAGGTTGCCAGTCGGCAGAATACAGCGTATTGCAGCCATGGAAGCCAGCAAACGAACTGGGTTCAGAGATCTCAGATTCTACCCGACCTAAAAAACCTCAGCATCCATCTAAAAAGCTCTATGAATGGGATCACATTAAAACGCGGATAAATCAACTCATCTGTAAGGCTTGTTGCCTTCCATTGTAAATTGTTTTTGCTCTTGTTGCGTGTCCTCAATCCGGCAACCCGACGTGAGCATCGAGTCTGAGTAGGAGGGCGGGAGAAACAACTATCTCCAAATTTTGAATTTGGACTGCAGTACCCATTTCAACCACTAGCTATCAATATTACATACTGCACCTTTAATAATGAATTTGTGCAATATGACAGTTACTTTTCTTAAATGAGACCAGCTCGAAGATGTATGTGGCCGACAAATGCGACCTCCAGAAGATGCAGCCTCCGAAATGAGACGCAGCTATGTCAGAAACACAAGAGCTGGGCCTCCGCTATGGCCTACTATGGCTATCACATGTCAGTTCTGCTCTCGCCACACAAGACTGTGATAAGAGATGAACACAGACCTCTATCTGTCAGCGGCCATGTGCTCTCTGCACAGGCCTACTGCAATCATGAGTCACTCATTTCCTGTGTGCTACAAGTCCAGACGTTAAAAAAAATCAATAGACCTTAGTCAGGGTAGACGTTGTGTTGAAATTAACATGGATGAAAATGAGATAGACTTACAGTCTGTAAAATGGCATGTAATGTACAAAGTAGAGGTATTCAGCCTTGCTCCTGCAGAGTTCAGCTCCAAACACACCTGAACCAGATAATCGAGCTCTTCAGGATCGCTCAGAAAATAAGCTGAAGTAGGCTGGATATAAATTGCCAAGAGCAGGGTTGAAGACCTCTGAAATAAAGGTCCAAAATCACACATGCTTTCACAACTTTCAAATTTGTTTAATGGAGTCTTGTTTTCATTCCTGTAAAAAAAAAAAAAAAAAAAAAAAAAAAAAAAAATCAAATATGGCGCAACCCTGAGGAAGGTCTATGCGGAGGAAAGTGTGCTAAAAAATTATAAAATTATGAACCAATATGGTTTCTTAATAACGGGATATGTGAACAGTAGGGGTGTAACAGTACATAGAAGTCACGATTCAGTACGTACCTCGGTTTTTGGGGTCACGGTTCTGTACGAGTTCGGTACAACAGGAAAAAGCAGAAAATCCCCAATGCTAAGTTTCTTTTCATTTATTTTGAAAAGTGCAAATTACAGTTTGTTCCACCTAGCGGCATTTAGTCCGCCCTGAGGTAGTTGGTACAGTACAGCCTCCTTTAAATTGACCAATGCTGCGCAGCAAAATGCAACGGGTGTTTTCAAACTTATTGGTTTAAGTAACATGTTGTGTATGGTCTACAATGTCATATTCTTGCTAGTGAAAGTTCATTGATATATTGCACAAAGTTCAATATTATGCTTTTTCAAGAAATCACGGAAAGATGAGCGAGAAGGACGACTACTACTACTTCATGTTTCCACAAGGAGACAGAGTGAAACGAAACCTGAGGCTTCCCATTTCCAGGACACGCATATTTCATCACTAAACTGTAATGAGACTTCCACGACACAAATCGGCACAATGCCAAATGATTTTGTGTCATTATAACAGCAGAAACAACTTGAAATACCTTGTCATTTTTGTCATACAGTTAAGATTAAGACAACATTTGAAAAGAGTCTGTTTTTATTTGTGTACACTCACAATAAAAACAAAACATTGTGCTTTTGTAAAATAAAGAAAACAAACAGGATGCCATTTTCTGCTGTCCCGGTTTCCTTTCATGAAGTTTGTGGAGCGCATCACAAAAAATTAATCGAAACTCAGCATATAGGCTACTAGCAAGCTCTTGCGTGCCATCTGAACTCTTGTTTTGGGTTGGTGCATAGATCGTCTCTTCTTCTGCTCTTTTTCCTGTTGTGGCAGTTAGCAAGCAGCATTGCTTTACCGCATGCACCCCCTTCTGGATTAGAGTGTGGAGTGAGCTTGTGACTGACTGTATTCATTATCTGACTGTATGTACCGAAACGTGCTATCCCTACCGTGACGGTTCGGGACGAATACATGTACCGTTACATTCCTAGTGAGCAGATATGGCATTTAACTTACAGTTGTACATAATGCGTATATATAAAATGCAATGAATTGATATTCAATGTTCCTGGATTATCTTGATCATATTAGGCAAAAATAGTGAAATTTCGCGAATTAACCCCGCAAACCTTTCATTTGGCAGCCTAGATCTTTATCTGTCACTCCAGAGCAGCCCACTGATGTCTGCACATCTCAGCATCAGTCATCAGATCCAGGTGAAGCAACACCACTGCCAGTCTGTGACTAAACCACTGTAATTTTAGTGTGATATTTAGGAAGTAAAGTGTGTTCTGGAAAGACTTATACTGTCTCAGATCTAATGCTGTTCTTGACACTGAAGACAAACACTCTAATCAATTAATAAAAAAGGAGACTATAGTCCAGAAAATTACTGCAAAGGATAGGAAGGAACTGCACAGACATACCATGATAAGGCAGGACAGCATGGATAGGACAAACTCATGTCCTGCAGGCCAATCCTGACAAAACTCAAGATACCTCTCTCTGACACTAGTGAGCGTCCACATTATTTTACTAACAAACTTTAAGAGACATACAGTATCTACTCTATCATATAAAGCTAGTGTACTGATGTTTCTGCTCAGATCAGAGCGTGCATATACTTTTGCATGTACATAACTGAAATATCTTCATTGTCCATACAATCAGATCAAATAGCAGGCAAACAAAGATCAGCCTTATAACTATTCAATGAGTAGACTAATAAACTAAAAGCTGATACAGGGCCACAGGTCAAAGGAGGAGGACTGTAGTCGATCAGCAGTGTTTAGACTCATCATGACTCGTCTGACTCCAGTAATGAATGCAGTACACTATTAAAGACATGTGTTACAGTGATCAGCGAGTTCAGGAGCGAGTAATCGATCAATAATGTTTACACTCACCATCAGGCTGCTGTGACTCCACCATATGATCGCAGTTATAATCCACACCAGAGCCCTGCTACACACTCCCCACGCCATCATACACACATATAAACACACAGACTTGCTGAGTATACGGCAGATATAGGTTTGTTTTACGATAGTTTACGGTGTCATTGTACTGATTACTACTGAACAGACGGGTTCAATGCGTTTATCAACTCACTTCCTCTTACTGCTCTTGCGCATGCGCACAACACCCTGGAGGCGGAGCTGTGAAACGACGTCACTTCACCTTGGACCGGAAACGAGGAGTCATATTTTTTATTTTTTGTTGTCAACGTATAAAATACAAATTACATAAGAGTAAATTAAACAAGTAATAATAATAATAATAATAATAATAATAGTAATAATAATAATGATAAAGGTGGGTAATAAAAAATAGGAACTGTAATAGTTCTTTTTGCAAAGAATACCTCTTTTTGAATCTTTTTATTATATATTCTTTTTATTATTATTATTATTATTAATCTTTTTATTATTTATTATCTTTTTTCCTCGACTGGTCTTTTCGTCATGCTGTTCAATATAAATTTAAATAAGTAAACAAATACTTTATAATGTTAAAATAATTTAATTGTTCGAATAATTTATTCATAAATACAAATGTCAAAAAACATCTCCCCAGTTGCATATTTTTTAAAAATTAGTCATCTCAGTATCCACCTTATTTTTAAGGTAAGAGCAGGGACTGGGCAGACATTTTTAGCTTGAATGTCCAGTTATTTTAGCTGTAGAAAAACCGTGTGTTAAGTTCCTTGATGTTGACAACTGGTATTTGTTATCATATTATTTTGATGTATTATTGTAATCATAAGCACACTGGTTTGTAGCATAGCTTGTTTTACCATTTACTACTTTGTTGTTCTTCAAGTTATTTATCTAGGCTATAGACGCTACTGAATCAGAAGTCTCACAAATTCACAGGAAATAGCTTACTTCCGCACTGAAAAAAGACAGATACTGGTCATTTAAAATAACGACAATTCCTCAAGCAATCAATTGGATCATTCAGACCAGTAGGGGGTGGAATGGGGACAACCAGAAATCTGAGATGAAGAGTCCCCACTATGGTCCTCTATACAGCACAACCTACTCTACACAGCTATTGCACATCATAACAGCTGTTATACACGTTAGGCCGACCTCAATGGTGCAACATTTTTTTTTTTTTTTTTTTTGTATAGGCATTATTCCATTTTTGCTCCACTATATTTACGTTCCTTTTGTCTGTCTTTTTTTTATTGTTGTCTCTAATTGCTGTAGTATTTGGAACCACGTTTTGTTTTTCTCCATTGCCCTTGACTGTGTTAGCAATGACAACAAACCTGACTTTAACTTTGAGTTAAGTTAATTAATCAATTGAACCATTTGCTTCGAAAAATGATTCACTGTTTCGAACGCCACACACGCTGGTGACCCCTGCTGGTCAAAACATGTAAATGCAGCAAAAACTCAGGTCAAACATGCATAAAAACAGCTTTTACAAACCCATTGCAAATGTTTTACTGAAAGTATAATCTATCAAATGCAATTAACTAACCATCTAATACCATTAATTATTAAGTGTCTGCATAAAATGTGTTCTTTTATCAATTTGCATGGCTTGTTTTGTTTGCTATATGGATGGCTCAGCTAAACAGGCCAATAACAGACTATTAACTACTATTATTAATTTAGGGAAGGAATCGGTTTATTGTACGTCTCATAAATTTCTATAGTGTCCTCAAACAGTGGTGTTTTTGTTTTTTAATTGGAAACAAGCCAGTGTGTATTCGTCATTCATTATACCAATGTAAACATATTATACTACACAGTGTGATGAAGCTTTTCTCGCGGTACTTTGATGTCATACGGCGATCGGTCTGCTAAGCGCCAACAAGCCATTTGCTATAATGTGATTGGTTATCAAGGAACACGTGATGCGTTTACAGTTACGCTTTGTCCAATGTGGGAGCCGCGGAGGTTGGTATCTCCCCATTAAAAGAACATCTCTCAGACTCAGACGTTATCCGACCACGTTGGCTGCGAGTTCTATGATCCGCCATACACAGTGGGAAAGGAGAGGAATCAGAACCTTATTGTAATTTGTAGGCCGGAGAGAGTGGAGCTGATATGTAGAGCAGATGTTTAGATTGTAGGTCGTTTGTTGTCTTTATTCTACTTTCATAGTTTAGGGAATTTGAGAGAAAGGTAAACTCAACAGTGATAAAACTGAGAAAAAAAACCCCTCGTTTATCATTTATTCTGAGGAACAAATGAGCTCTTGTGTCGACAAATTAAGGTGAGTGTATCTGCTGGTAAAGTAACAATAAAGTTGACTTTAGTGTGTATTCATTTAAAATAATTGGAACAACTTAGTGTTTTATTTTTTTTTAGAGAAATCTGGCTAGTCTTCTTAATGAGGCATTTTTTATTTTATTTTATTTTTTCTCTTTTGGTCTAATTTGATACTGAAAAGTAAGATTGATTACCCATAACTAAACTAACTGCTAGTTGGGAATACTAGTCGGTTGCATAATGGCGATGTTAATGCAACTGGCCCCTGAGCACGTGTTTGCAGCAAGGCCGATCGCATTTACAGTGAAATTACATTCGCGTTTATTTAATCAAGCTTTAGTCTTGTTTTCATATGATTATACCATTAACACAGATTATTTGTATTTGTCCCCATTTAGGATTATTTGCAATGGCAGTGGACTCTGGAGGCAGTGATTTTTCGGTAAGGTTGGATGAAACATATTCAGTTTGTATGGTCTGGAATGATGTCTTTAACGCGTTAGACTGCTGATTAGCACTGATGTTAACTAAAATCAAATCACTGACCGGATTTTGACTACATGTCTCTTTGATATTAAAGCTGGAATTAATGTTAATGGAGGTTTTACTTTTGACACAGGTGGAGAAGATGAATTGGAAGAGGCTGAGGTTTGTATGTTCCACACCGTGCTCTGTTATCTGTAATGACAATGTGTTTAATTCTAGACAAATCTGAGTTATTTGCCATGTGATTTTGGTAGATGTATAATTTTTATAGGGTAAAAATACATTTTGTGGTTAAGCAAAATTCTGTATGTTTGAGTTTCTGTGCATAATAAAACAAAATGGATGTCTTTGCCTGTCTGTGTCTGTTATTTGTTGCTGTGTTATAGAGGGCACTGTAACTGAACCTGTGGAGCCCCTTCATGGCTCACTCGGGTCAAGCAATGGTGCAACAGTAAAGGCTTGTTATAACTGGAGCCTCTTGGCGTTTCCCCCCAAGTTGCTCTTTTAAAAGCAATCCACAAAATTTTGAGTTAGTTATACAAGTTTGAAGTGCATTTGAAAAAATACTGGAAACTGGAATTATTTTTGCAAAAGCCGTTTATCAATTTCCACACACAATCATGTTGTCAATATGGCCGAACACAATATAAACAAAATATTGTGCAAAGGAATAAGCAGTTGGCAGAGCACGCACAAAAGATCAATTGTGAATGGCAATATTGTAGCACAAACTGTCATTCAACGTAAACACATTGAAATCAAAGTACAATTAGTATTGATTATTTGGACCTAAGTCCAAAATGTATGTGGAAATAGCCACAATTTACGTTCATTGACACCTTAGCACCAGCTAAGATACAGACCTTGTCATGTTTGCTGGATATAAAACACTTTCTCAGACCTGTCAATACCTGTAGAGTATCTGATAATGGACGAATGTCAAAATTCATTCATGATATTTTAGATGGCAAAGTTCACTTGCCACTGTAATCCAACAGAAACTTCCTACCTGATTTAATACACCACATGACCTGCAAGCGCAGTAAAACAAAAGAAAAAAAAAAAAAGTCTACCTGACAATGAACAACACAGATATCAACACTTGACAAAATATCAAATATGCCAAACAAGGTGAACAAAAATGCTTTGTACATTCAACAATCTTCTCCACATGTACACAACATACGAGTTCATCGGTGTTGTTAATAGAATAGCACTTGTTTTTAGCCCAAGAATCCAATAATTAACCACATAAAACACTGTGGTCAGCGCAAAATTATCATTTCAAGTGAATAATAACCATATATAATGAAGTGGGGAGGTTTGAAGGTAAGGGCGTATCACACAACCAATCAGCATCTGCCAAATAGAGCCATTCAGGCTTCAATTCAAAAACCTCGTAAGATTTACTTTTTCAATCCATGGGACTTTCCCGTGGGGTTTAGGAATAGTGGTTCTAAAGGAATATACAAATACAACAAGGATGTTCGTTTATAGGTTGTACTCTTTATCTAGCAACTTAACATTTATGAACAACAGCAGTTTCAAATTCACATTTGATGTATAATTTATGTAAAAATGTGAAAGCCTCTTTAAGTAATGTTTACCACACCTCGTTTTACTCGTACAATCCAAAAAAACTATTCTAAAAGCCAGTAGGGAAGCCATGATCAATTAGCCTTCCAGGTTAACCTACAAATTGACATCTTTTTGGGTTCTGTGACATGAATTTTCACCAAAATACACTAGGTTTGATCAGATGATGAACTAAAACTATACAAAGATATGGGGAAGTGTTTATGAAGTTGATTAGCCTGTTTATTTAGCTATCCTAACTATGCACATTAGCATTGTTAGCATGTTTTTCCCCCTGCTGTACTATGAGAACAGACCTGCGACCCACCATTTGAGAACCACTGATCTACACCCAGAGGGGCAATGGTTGACTGGATATATCTCACATAGAAAGCTCCTGAACCCTATCCACTAGAATAGGCTGTTTTAGTAGGGATCGCCTAGGAATTAAGGGTTATTGGCTGGTGTCCCTCTTGAGCACAGTGAAATTGATCTAATTGCATAATCGGATGCCACACAGAGGGCTCAGGCAGCGGTGAATGGAGAGGATAATGGTGTACTAGTAGGTCTGTTGTGTCTAAGAAATTATTTGTTGCTTAGAAGCATATGACAATCATGAGGAAATCATAAATGTGTGCAAATCTGCCCCCTTTTGGCTTATATTTTCTGTTAAAATCACCAGATGCATCCATTACTGGTGTTTGTAACATGTGACTCAAGGATTCATGGCCTTCAAATATCGAACCCTCCAAGGTAGTTTGCAGGCACCCTGTCATACTAAAAGTCCAGTGAGAGCCCTCATATTGTAAATCATATCTGCTGATCAGGCCTTAGGCTATTGCAGGAAAGAGTTTAGGTTGTGCCATGCGACCCCAGGACTTTTGGTAAGTCAGCGTGCATCAAACAGAGGTAGTGTACACTTTACCTAATCACATATAGACTTTCCTTGTTCTACTGCCTCTTCACTAATTGTTTAACATCCATCACCTTTATGGATTTTAGTGCATCACCACAATCTCTTGATCCTGTTTGAGGGCCAACAGCATGTGCATTCGGACTGTCCCAATCAAATCAAAAGCAAGCAAGCAAGCAAGCAGTATTGTCCTTTCTTTTAGTTATGGATGTGTTCAGATTTTTCACAGCTCTATTCAATGGGCAATATGGCACCTGTAATTTTCAAGTCAGGTATAGTCTTGCCCTCATGGGACTTTAGTATTAATCTTCTGATTTATACAGCAACATATCTTCACATGTCATCAAGGGATTCCTCATGGTCCAAGGTTTCTTCGTCCTTCAAGGCATTGGCATTGGAACGCGTGTCCATGGCAGAGTGCATGATAGGCAGCCAGACGTCATCCATGTTTGGCATTACAAATATTTTCTGTGTAAGGTAATGGAAGCGTCAGGGGGGCAAGAACAGAAAGTAATGACAATACAAACATAAAGGCCTTGTCTAATATCAGCAAACTAATATAGGGCAAGGATAGTTTGGTGCATATACAATGTACTAATATATTAATTTTGATCTGAGAAATTTGCAAAATCTCTGACCACAAATTTGAAGGTGCGGTAACACTTTTACAGTGTCCTTGTTACACGTTCCATCTACTTACTATAGTAATAACAGTAAATTATAGTAAACACGTGTTGATAATTAATATTACTCAGTACTTACAGTACAGTATTTGTGTATTTACACTGTAACAAGTACACCTTAAAATAGTGTATTCGAAGGTACTTGCATGTATTTGACTCCAAACTGGTAATGATGGGTTTGCAGCTCTTAATTACAGAGGGAAAAACACTAATGTTGAGGTTTCTAACACTGGCTCTCGAGGTCCACTGTCCGGTAGAGTTTAGCTTCAAGCTTGGTCAAACTCGCCTGCAGTGGACCTCGAGGGCCAGATTTGAGAACCCCTGCACTAACGAATGGCACTCCTTATCCTATAACACCTTTGAGAAGACCAATCAATTTACCTGAAACTCCTGATCTAGTTTTTTTTCTATCCAGTCTGTCACATGAGCAAAAGTAACCTCTCTCTCGCCCAGTTTAGGCCGAGCTTTCAGTTCAAGACGAGGAGGTTTTCTGAAACCATACCTGAAATAAACAGAAACATCCACATAAGCACATGTCCGCATGTCTTCACTCTGAAAACATAATTTCACCATTCCTTGCATTTAAAAAAAAGCCAATAAAAACAAATTCAATTCATCATATAAAGTAATTGAGTCTGTTCAGAAAATTTGGACTAATCCAAATTTGAATCCATATTGATTAGTTTTACGATCTCTTTATGAATTTTTTTTAAGCGTCAAAGTGGTAGTTGCATAGATTCTCAATGGAGGGACAGAAATCATTTGTGTTCCCAAGATGAACGCAAGTCTTACAGGTTTGGAACGACAAGAGGGTGAGTAAATGATGACAGAATTTTCATTTTTGGGTGAACTATCCCTTCAACTGTCTAAAATAAATCTTAATGGTCCTTCAAGACACTTGGTATTTGAGTAAAATATAATTCCTTATTTCTTTAGATTTTTGGCTAAAATTTTGACCGTTTTTGACAAGTTTCGTGAGCTTCATCCATACAATGAAATCTTTTAAATTAATTTTAAATACAATCGTTGAACAGAGGCATGAAATGTCTTGACACATGTACTGAATTATGACCAGCAGATGGCATGATAGCAACATTTAGGATACCCAAAGATACTGGCTGTGTCCGAAAACTTAGGCAGCTGACTTGTTGCCTCAATGCCCTATCAGGAAGTGACTTTGCACGCAGCGTTTGCGCATGAAGGTATCTTAAAGAATTGAGGTAGCATAACTTCTTCTGAGGTAGTGTAATGGTTTGATGATCTACAGCAAAATAGAGAAAGCTTTGGTGAAAACTAAGCTAATATTTCAGGATTTCTGCAGGTTTTATAAAGGTAAATTTAAGACATTTTTAAGAGCTTTTTAAGACCAATTAAAGAAAATTAAAGGAATAATTTGAAGGGAACATTACACATCAATAAGTTCTCTAAATGAAAATGTCTAGGAAGCACACAAGTTGTATTAGCAACACTTCAAAGTCTGAAAATAAAATGTACAACAGATCTTTGAATAGCTCTGCTCCCAAACACTAGAATATGGAAATAGCTTTTACTGTACCTTCTGATCACACTGCAAAAAGTGATTTCTTTTTCTATTTCTTTTTTGATTTCTATTTCTTTTTCAGAAGTTTTATCTTGTTTTCCAGTGCAAATATCTAAAAGATTCTTAAATCAAGATACATTTACTTTACATAAATGACATTAGATAAGAAATCTGGTCTTGTAAGTGATATGATTAAAACAAAAACAAGTATCTGCCAACGGGTTCAGAAAAATCAACTTAATTCAGATGAAAAAGTAATTTTCATACCCACTGACATATTTGTTCTTGTTTTAAGCATAAACTCACTTAATTTTGTTCAATGTCTTAGATAACAAGACTTAATTTCTTCATTTTGCATCTCAAGTAAATGAATCATGATTTAAGGATGTTTAGATATTTGTACTGGAAAACAAAAATCCTGAGGAAGATATTCATTTTTTGCAGTGCATGCAATTTAATTTTACAATTTAACTAAGGGCCCTATGAAATCCATTTTATTTATTTATTAGTTTATTCTGTTTTAATTTTTAAATTAAATTGTATTAATCAAAAAGCATCTATATTAAAATACAAAAATACATGTGAAATATGAAATGCATATGAAATACGTTTTAAAAATATAGATTTAATAATAATAATAATTGTATTACTATTATTATTATTATTATTATTATTAGTGTTGTTAATAACACTTTACAATAAGGTTTCATTAGTTAACTACATCAGTTAACGTATGAAAAATATTTCTAAAGCATTTATTAAATCTCAGTTAATCTCAACATTTATTAATACATTATTAAAATCAAAAGTTGTATCTGTTAACATTAGTTTAATGAACCTGAACTAACCTGAAATACAATGAACTGTTGTATTTTTATTAATTAATGTTAAGAAATTAAAAGATTAATAAGTACTGTAATTAATGTATTGCTC
The DNA here is from genome assembly GCF_019924925.1 of Ctenopharyngodon idella. Classification (NCBI taxonomy): domain Eukaryota; kingdom Metazoa; phylum Chordata; class Actinopteri; order Cypriniformes; family Xenocyprididae; genus Ctenopharyngodon; species Ctenopharyngodon idella. The sequence goes on along the minus strand of NC_067222.1, from coordinate 46,922,992 downwards.
ACTGTTAGTTAATATTAGTTAATGCATTAACTAACCTTAACTAATGGAACCTTATTGTAAAGTGCTATTGTGTTATTACATTAAGACGTATATTCTAATGTACAATAGTCATATATTCCTGTCACAATTTCTTCAAGTTAAAATTTTATTTTGATAGGTTGTCATGAAGACCTTTAAGTTTCTGTGTTTATATATGACGATAGTTTTTTTTTAAATGAAAAATGCTCATGAAGTAACTCTCAGAGCAGGGTATGTGTGTAGAAGACAAAACCGCGTGTCTGCACCATTCATGTACACAGAATTCATATTTAAAGGGTTAGTTCACCCAAAAATGAAAATTCTATCATTAACTACTCACCCTAATGTTGTTCCAAACCTGTAAGACTTTCGTTCATCTTCAGAACACAAATTATGATATTTTCAATGAAATATTAGAGATTTCTGTCCCTCCATTGACAGTCTATGCAACTACCACTTTTTTGCTTCAAAAGTTCATAAAGAGGTCGTAAAACTAATCCATATGAATCAAGCGGTTTAGTACACTTTTTCTGAAGAGACTTGGAATGACATGAGGGTAAATAAATGATGATAGAATTTTCATTTTTGGGTGAACTAACCCTTTAAAGTGCACTGACCTACTTTTGATTTATTCATCCAAAATTTGAAATATTCCGTGACATTCCACATTATACAGTAAATTTCCATTTTTATGAATGGATTCCGTCCACGTTTTCCGCATTGCGGAAATCATAGGGCCCTAACATAATACTGAATTTTAAGACTTTCTGCTCCATTTTAAGACATTTTTAAGGCATTAAATTGTGGAAGGTCAAATTAAGACTTTTTAAGACCCGCAAAAACCCTGATATTTAATAAGTACAATAGTAAATTCTCGCTAGAAATTACACCAAAAGTGGAAAACTTTGGTCAAAAACGTATATTTACACACAAACTGACCACCAACCACAACTTTCAGACTTTTTTTATTTTATTTTTTAGCTCAACTGTCACAGAATGGAACGCACAGGATTGTGGGATATCAAAGCGAAGGAAACATCTATGCTGCCTTTAAAAATCGATCAGACGAAGATATCTCAGGAGACAGGAAGTGAAGCTAACATTGAATTCTGATGTGCCTTGATGTCTTCCTACCCTGGAATGCATCCTTCGAAAGGCAGCATTTTTAAGCTTTTGGACACAGCCACTATAGACTATAATTCCGTGCAGTTGCCATTTGAACAGGATATTAAAGAATCTACTATACCATATCCTGTCTGTTGGAGGTGGTGGAATGTTGACAGCTAGTGTTCCTTGACACTCCTGAACCTCAACCGTCAGGACCAGTGGGGTGTTGGACACCTCCTCCATCTTCTTCTTAATGAACTCAGTCTCTGTGGCTTTCTGGAAATACTTGGACTTGGCAATCTTGTCCACAAAGCGCATGATTTTGCTGGGTCGGTGTCCCCCAACATAACTGTGAAGAAAAGAGTTATTCATGCAGTATATTTTACAGGTGTGTGGCCATCTTTGATTAGTTGGTTGTTGTTTTCATGCCATGCCAGCTTCCTTGGCTATTTTCATGGTAAGTTGAAATACTATAAAAGAGCAATTTTAATACCTATATAAGATTTAAAAAGTTTGCTTTAGATAAAACTGGATTCAGGGTTGACTCTTAAACATTTCGCCCATCTTTGACACACAGACAGATTCTGTCTCAGAGCTCTGTGTTGGACTCTTAAACATATCCAGATTTAAACACAGAAGTAAATGGAAAGTTTCTCAATCTCACCCTTCCACTCCTGTAATTTCAGGCACTTCGGCAGTATCTTCCTCATCAGAAGATCCTGCACTCGATGATTCTTCATCACTGTCGGCCAAGAAGTAAGTGCGTGGTCTGGGTCTAGTGCATGCACACAAACAGACAAAAGCATATGCAGCATATTTCTATGATAACTGGCTTTCTGAAAGCAAAGGAATGTGCAAAGCTCTTGCAAAAACACCTGTGCTTAAGTTGACATGGCGATACACAGTAAAAAAAAAAAAAAAAAAAAAAATTCTTCATAAAGATTAAAGCACTGTTCCGAACCCTAGTGAGCTGTAACACTTTTAGGCTCTTTTTCCACCTGGTATTAAGATGCATTTTGGTTGATCAGATCACAGGTGGACGAGGAAGACACATTCCCGTTTACGCCTGGTGTTTTAATCCATCTCTTTTGTCCACTTTCGACCACTTCTGTACTGATTTCTTTGAGGGGAGGGTTTATGGGCGAGTAAAAGTAATATATATATATATTTTTTTTGAATCTTTCGATCTAATGGACAAAATAAGCTTGCACAATTTACATATGAACGTGACTGGAGACGACAGAAAAACATATGGAGAGCAGCAGCTTTCATTTCTGCTCTGATAGCTGCAAGACCGGCCAAACACGGTGAGTGTTTTAGAAATCAGGAATGGTGAGAGAACATTGTGCTTGGTATGTTTTTTGTCTTTAAACCAAACTTGGGTCTTCAGCCGACAAAGTTTAAATCCCGTCAGGCTATCGCACTTCCCATAATGTTTACTCATTAGGTCAGTAGGCAGAGAGTAGGAGGTCTTTTGTGGCTGTCTGAACACATTTGACCACATGAGCGTCTACACTACAAAAGCAATCCGGTCGAATGCGTTTTCGACTACCTCTGGAAGTGGTCGAAATTGCTCAAAACGTTTTACACCCTCTTTACACCTGTATTTAGTGTCGTCCACTTGTGATTCGATCAACCAAAATGCATTGTACGGTGTGTTTCAGACAAAGGCAGAATCACATGCATCACTTATTGCAATCCCACTGATGCTATAGAGCTTGGAACAGAACTTCTGTAAGCGCATGCAGACCATAGCGGATGTGGAATGAAGTGAAAATCTGAGAAGCAGCAAAAACATTTAGCATGTAGAACATAATGAGAGATTTCAGAAAAGCCCTGATTCAACTCACCAATAAGGGATCACATCCACAAAGAAATGAGTCCAGCGGAAACAGCAAAAAGAGTAAATGATAAATACATCCAACAGAAAAATAACCCATCAAAAGAACATTGCATCTCACAAAAAAAAAAAAAGAAAAAAGAAAAAAAAAAAGCAGCCTAGAAATTTGGAACCAGTGACGAGGAAAATCTGACAACAGAAATGTCATCCATTTTCTTACCCTTCTTTTCCCTGTTCTCCTAAGCCTTCTCCCTCTTTTCCCAGTCTGGTCAGGTTCATCTTGGTTTCAAGAGTCATAAGAAAGGAACCGTTGTACGAGATCTCCAAGTCAAACCAAAGGCCTACAAAAGGAGATTGCCGAAACATATTTGGTCACACTTTAAAATTAATGTCTGAATGTCACTGCATTAAACAACAAAACAAAACAAAACTCTCCACAGAGAATAATCCCTTATTCTGTCCTGTCTCCTGGATTGTGATTATCCAACTGCAATGTTTGAAATCAATATGCTCTAAATTATAGGATATATTATTGATACTTTTTCATCATCAATTTATCATTAAGTTTCACTAGCTCACAAAACACGATTACTTTGGTTCTCTACTATTCTGACACAATGAGCCACCAGTTGTCTGTATAAATTCAGATGCACACATTGTCCGCTGAACAACAAGCTTTGCTTCACATTTGCCTGATTTGAACATCATCCCCCAAATGAATCTGGCTGGACTCTACACCCAGCGTGAGGATACACTGATTAAACTGATGCAGGAGTCACTAGTGAACCCCTGGAAATCTTAAAAGCCATTCTGTCACGACGCACACTTCCTCCTGAGCGAGTGAAAGGTCAGTGCTTGAGTTTGCTTCACTCTGATTGGCTCAGACACACACTGATCCTCTGAGCTCAGCGGGCTGCTTCCTAGATGACGAACGAGAAGTTTAACAAGCTGGCAGGGGTCTGGCCATTTACCAAATCATACACATCCACCGGAGCAGTAACTGCAGGGGTGCTGCTCCATCGCTACAGTGCATTACAGCAGGGATATAACTTGACTGCATCAGTGAGGCACATCTAATGGTTTCGGTAAATGATTTGAATATATGGATAGCCATTTTTTTTTGTTAAGAAATGAACAAGATCACAAGACACTTCTAACTGTTTTTAGCATTACAGCCTTCCTGTAGCTCAAACAGCAGAGCACAGCACTAGCAACACCACGGTCATGGGCTTGATTTCCAGGGAATGCATGAATTGATGAAATGTATACCTTTAATACAATGTTAAGTCACTTTGGATAAAAGCATCTGCCCAAATGCATAAATGTAAACAAGTGTTCTGATGGTTGAAGAAAAGACAAAATCATGGACTAAAAAAGTGCAGTGCATGCTGATTACTGCTACATGCTCTTATAAGGCATTGGATCAGTATTAGGATATTATTACAGTACCTATGGCCAAGAGAGTAATATCCTACTATGGTCTATAGACGTCCTCAGTAAACTTTTGCTGGACGAGTGTTGGTCTGACGTCTGAGACCAATTCTGTCAAGAATCTCCCAAATCGATCAGATTCCCAATTGATTTGTTCAAAACATGGATTCATTCAGAAACAAAGCACCGCTGTGTGTTGCTTGGAGACACTCAACAGTTCTGCTCTGGCTTTATAGGTAATATTTTCACTGGCAAAATTGAGCAAAAACAGTCAATAACGTGTCTGAAATAACATTAACTTTATTGAACTTTTGTATAAAATCAATATTACATTTACACTTGTGCTATTCAGGACAAAAACAGCACTCGTGTGATATTGCGCTCATGATATTGCTTAACTATATCATATGATATAAATATGAGACATGGCATTTTTGCCGCAATTTCTTGAATTTCGGGGCATAACTGCATTTTATAGGCTCCATCACGCAGAGTTGTTGCCCTGCTTCATGTTCATCACCAATCAAATGTAAGATGAACTATGTAGGTCAGGGACGGGTGCGTTAAATATTTTAACTTGTTATTTTTTTCCATAACTAATTAATTATATAATTTCCATAACTAACTATATTTTATTCAGGAGTACAGACCAGGCCTTACCTCTGTGATCTACAGATGGTTTGGAGGAGCTGAGGATCTTGGGAATGGATATTCCCATGTCCAGCTCAGTGAGGGTCAGCTCATTCATGAAGTACGGTAGCTGTAATAATCATTACACTAAGTTACTGTTTGAAATGAAACACACAGTCAGGTAGTCTGCTCTGAGATGTATACCTATCAGTACTCACCCTGATCTTACTCAGCTTTTTCTGGATCTTTTTGGACACCACGTCTGCCCAGTATTTCTCTCCCAGAAAGTCCCAGAAAATGCGACCCAAAAGAGCATTGACCCAGGCCTCAGACTCTGCCTCCTGTCCTCGACTCTCTGGAAACTGAGACAAACAGAACAGTAAACAGTTCTTCATTGGAAGACACTAAAGAATCATCACAGACTAAATTTCATTGTTTTCTGGCAGTGAGGAAGCTTTGTACTATAAGTGTTGATAATATTTCTAAAAGATCCCCTACTGTTTCACCAAAGTATACCACAAGAGGCTAGGTGTTACAGGATGTTAGCATGATTAAGCACTGCTTCCAGTTTCTAGTAAATGTAACAAACAACAGGCATGTTACATAGAATACAGTTTTGAAATACTATGGAATTCATTTGTATGATTACAGGTCTTAGAATAGTTTCAAACATGGCTCATCCAATGGTACACCATTAAGATTAGGAATATTTATACCATCTAATCTTATTTATGAAAGAGTGAATGGGCATACAAGTTTCAGTATTTGACAGGTTGAGTTGGTTTAGTTGATGTTTGGTTTTTAAATGTAAGATGTTTTCTGATTTCTGAAAAATGGACATTGTGAAATGTTGTGGACCTTTTTAACGGTTCCCGGACTGCTTCCAGCACTCTGAACAGGGCTTGTGGCGGGGCTGCCAGTGGACTGGCTGACATATTTGGCCATGTAGACATTGTATTCCAGAACTTTCTGTTTGACACTGGCACCAAGGTCTTTTTGTCTGGGATGAGACTGGAGCACTTCATCCAGACTGCCACGGCTGCTGCTGCGGCTCTGAGCCAGACAACCTGCTGAGAGAGATCATGGAAATAATGCTACTTATTCTTTAAAAATACGAACAGCTGTAAACATCAACAGATACTTCATCTGTAGAGTATTCATTTCATTACTATAACCTGAAAACCCTGATCAGAGTAGAAGCAATCATTCATTTGAACATGACCAAAAACTCATGAGAAATATACAGTACTTTTTCTTAAAGAGGCTATATGTACTAATTTTCATGTATTAATCACTTTTTTATTGACAATGTGTGAACAGCTTGTAACAAAACTTACAAAAACAAGACCTTCCCTGACTTCCTAGGTCAGGGGTGGCAAACATCGGCCCTGGAGAGCCACAGAGTTCTGCTTCCACCCTAATTAAACAAACCTGAACAAGCTAATCAAGGTTTGAAGGGTTACTAGGAAGCTACAGGCAGGTGAGTTTTTAATCAGGGTTGGAGCTGAACTCTGCAGGACTGTGGCTCTCCAGGACCGGAGTTTGCCACCCCTGTCCTAGGTTGTCTAAGAAAGCCTGTAGGACTCAGGACGTTTCTGCCAGGAAAATCAAAAAGATGTGACGATTACGCTCTCGAGAGCCTCTCTTCCATTCAATGACACATGAAACGAATGCTTATACAATGTTCAGGATAAAGCCAAAAGTGCCATCCTGTAGTGTAATGTCAATGTGTCATGCAAAGAAAAGGGATTAATTCAAACTATAGTCTCACATAGCCAGATCTATATAGTCTATAGTCTCAAATATACTTTATAATCAAACTATCATTAGTGTAATTTTAATGACTTCATCATTTAACATGATGCCAGTGTACTGCAGAGCTGGTGCAAACATATCCACATGATCGAATGCTTTCTGAACTGCTGCTTTTGCACCACTATCATTTTTGTTGTGTTTATTTTGTTATTGAGAGGAAACCGTGCAGCACATATTTACATATTCATTTAAACGTCGCTCTCAGCAGCGTGGATAGCGTCTGGATGTTTGTTAACAGTATATCACTGCAAAGGTATTTCTAACTTCTTTTTATTTCTAAGCAAAGAACGAAAAATAAAAAGAACTTCACCGTGAGTATATCTGGGCCGTGAATCATGGTCAGTCTCTTGTATGTTGAGTGCGAGCAGTAAGTTACTGGCTGCAGTTCACTTAACGGCCACTGGTGTCGCTAATAACAAAAGTTTCTTAATTCTACCTATAGCCCCTTTAATGAAAGAACTGATGATTTGAATCAAGCGCCACTTGTAAATATGAACTTCACTCTTACTTGTAGGCAGGCCTGAGGGCTTCTTGGCTTCAAATTTCAGTTTGGATGCAAACAGCATCCTTCTGAACCATTCCTCTTTGTCTCTTCCTGTCCTCCCAAACAGGTAGAGCACAGGTTGTGTGTGTGCTCTCTTAGGTTCCTCACTAGTGCCTACTGTCTCAGTCCTGTCTCCTAGTGCAGAGGTCTTCTCCTCCACCACCTCGGTCTTATCTTCCTGAGCTTTGGCCATGAAGTCATCCTGCTTGGCCAGCTCAATGCAGATGGGATACTTCTTATTCCACACCCTTTTCCTTGCCAGGCTCTGAGGCACCAGGTAGATCTGTAATACAATAACTCAAAGTTAACCTTTTTTTTTTTTTTTTTTTTTTTTTAAATAGTATGTATTCAAACTAAAGGGTTTAAGGAGCTTTGTTTTTCAAAAGTTTGTCTAAAAGAACAATGTTTTTAGGTAAGTGCAAATGTGAAATGCTGCATCAGAGACACTTAGATGCAAGGAAAAAAGGTTTCACCCATTATGCAAATATTACTATGGCATCCTTATTGCCAGTAACATTTAGAATACTGAACATTCCATCAATAAGAGTTGGATTTTCAAACTTAAATTTACATTTGCAAAAAAAAAAAAATTCTCTACAAAACCAAGTTTAAAAAGGGACGTACATTAAGTGCTCTGGGCTGAATTCACTGCAGACATTGATAACTTTAGGATAAGAACAAAAAAACAGGTTGTGCACAGAGGGACAGTGTCAAGCACACCCACCTTACTGTTAGTGAGATCATAGATTTTCTGGCTAATGTAGGTGATATCAGGTTTGAGCTCGCTGAAGGTTGCCCGGCGGGGAATATTGCGGTTAGGTTTGGACAGTCGCAGGACAGAGCCCTCCAGACGCACATACACTGAATGAGTGAGTGTGGCGTGATATGTCTCAGGGTCATAGCTGTAGATCTCATTCATCCAACCCTGAGTACAAAAGCACAGAACATTTACAACAAAACAAATAGGCAACTCGAACAATAAAATAATAAGTAGTAGTAATTAAGGGACCAAGAAGCTTCCACTTCTGAGAAATTAAACATAAGTCAAGTGGAGAATCAACACACTAAAACATTGCGGAAAAACTGAAAGTTATGAACAATCCATATAAATGTTTCTGTTGTTAGTTTTTTCTCAATATAAATGGCAAGTAAGTGATTCATTTTTCCTCCGAGAAAATTATAGTGTTCTTTTTTGGACATGTTTGAATCAAACACTTTAACTGAAAAATCTAAATAAAGGATTATCATTTGATAACTCTTATGTTACCACCTGACCATAATTTCGTGAAAACTGGAAAAACATTCAGTGCTTGGCCCCTAAAAAGCAAAATGGAGAAAAATACCCCTGAAAAGCATTGCTTGACCAGGACCAGTGATTAAAAACAATATAAGACCCAAAAGAACAAAATTAATCACAGCGCTGTTAAATAAATAAATATGAGAGAGGACTGTGCTGGCTTTGTTGACTGAAGGATAGGCAGTCAGATGTACATTCATGTTTGTCAATATAACTGCAGCACATGCTTTAAAGTTGGATGGATTTTGATCCTTTTATCATTTAACAGCTGGAAAAAAATTAACTCTAAAAGCAGAGGTGGAAAGTAACAAATTAAAAACCGACAGTACTTGAGTATATTAAAAAAAAAAAAAAAAAAAAAAAAAAGAAAAGAAAACTTTCTACTTTGAGTATATTTAAATTGTAGTACTTTTACTTAAGGGTGAATTATGTAGTTTCTGTGACACTAGTGGCACCTACCAAAATTACAGAAATACAGCATATTTTGCAAACGCCACTTTCACGCGTTGTGCCACCCCCAACTCAAATATCATCCTGCTTGCATGTCTCAACAGGTAAATCTACTTTCAATAAAAGGACTAACATATATAAATACTTTTAGCTGTGTTGCTATGTATCATGAGTAAGCAATTAAGTAAGCTAACACTGTTTAAAGAGAATGTGAGCGTCTCGCTTATAATAAACCCATACAACGTATCTGCACATTTTTTGACATGATGCGTCACAACTGTTCGAGGCTTTCTACGCTGGACACGTGAATTTTGTCTTGCACTTCTGTAACTGAATGTCTTTTCCCCATGTAACGTGTCAGTCATGGTCCCACAGCGGCTAAACACCCTCTGGCTCAGCCTGCTACAGTAGCCACACCCCAAACTCTCACTACAGGTTGAGCTGGAAAGAGATGGATCTGAATGGACCACTCACAATGTTTTGATTGTGCCTGGGGGGCTCAATGTTTGCACTGTTGGGCGAGATAAACCCATGAATGGCATACTAATCAGTGTTGTGGGTAATGCATTACAAGTAATGAGAGTTATGCAATCAGATTACTTTTTCAAGTAAATAGTAAAGTAACACACTGCTTTTAAATTTCCAACAAAATAACGTTACTTTTTAAATAAGAACTGAGATGGTAACACTCATCTCACTTGCACAGAAACATTCAGTATTCATCAAAATGAATAAAAACAGTGAAATGCAAACTCAGAACATTATGCAAACCTGCAAAAATATGTTAACACAAATATACTTTGAGTTTAATCTCACTTTATTAAGCAACGTCTTTGCTGCTGACTTTCGATGATCCAATTCAACCATACTAAGAAATAAAAGACTTAAGATAACATAATATTTGTGTTTCTTTTTTGTTTGTTTGTTTATTTTTATTGCTGATGTGTGTGTTTAACTTTCTTCTCCTGCGTCCTATTCTTCTGCAATCTAGAATGTCAGCACAGCTGAAAGGTTTGTTTGAGCTATGCCCTCTACCGTACAGACGTGAATTTGCATTTCCTTCAGCCTGAGGCTTATTCATTTCACTTTTGGTGTGGAAGGACCTTTACATTTGCCAAAAATATAACTTTTTTTTAAATAAAAAGCCCAGCAAGCCCAGCCCCGGTGAAAAAAAGTAATGCAAAAGTAATTTAACCCATTACTTTCCATAAAAAGTAACTAAGTAATGCAATTAGTTACTTAGTTTTTTTTTTTTTTTTTTTAGGAAGGAACACAATATTGTAATGCATTACTTTTAAAAGTAACCTTCCACAACACTGATAATAATAGTAGTCAATGAACAATAAACTGGGTTAAGAGAATTTATCTTAACATAAAATCACCTTGAATATTCTATATCTATGCAGTATGAAACTGTAATTTGTCTATGATTTTTCTTTTCATGAATCAGACAAGAAGCTAGGCAATGATAAGGTGTAGCTTTGCAAAATGACAAGTTTCTTTAGTTCAGTTCAGGAAATGGCTGTCAGCAGAGAACAACAGATTGGTGATGATGATGACAGTGAGCATAATTATGAACATTCCTGGCAGCATCTTATGGCACTATCCGGCAGTCAATTCTGACATTATGTGTCAACCATTTCCTGATCCAAGCACTCCTTCAGAGTCTAAAAGCTAAATTCTAAACTGTGCTAATATACAGCATGTGCTGTAGTACTACTGAATAATCATGATCCTAACCTTTCCTTTACCTAATCATAATCCAAATCCTATCTCCATACCAAAATCTCAGTTGTTAAGACAGTGATTCTGAGTCTTTAAATTATTGGGGTCTGGGGCACCATGAGCCGGAGATAGCAGTGTACGCTGTGAGTTTTTAAAAGCTGTGCTATCAATGAATAGTGCTTAAAATATGAAACTAATTTCATCAATTTGTACATGTTGATTGCTCATAAACGCTCTGTCAGGGGTTGTCCTCCATTGAAACATGACAACAGCAACATTTAAAGGGTTAGTTCACCCAAAAATGAAAATTCTGTCATTTATTACTCACGCTCATGCCGTTCCAGACCCGTAAGACCTTCGTTAATCTTCGGAACGCAAATTGAGATATTTTTGTTTAAATCCGATGGCTCCGTGAGGCCTACATAGGGAGCAATGACATTTCCTCTCTCAAGATCCATAAAGGTACTAAAAACATATTTAAATCAGTTCATGTTAGTACAGTGGTTCAATATTAATATTATAAAGCGACGAGAATATTTTTGGTGCGCCACAAAAATGTGCCAAAGTCACGTGATTTCAGCAGTTTGGCGGTTTGACACGCGATCCGAATCATGATTCGACACGCTGATTCATTATGCTCCGAAGCTTCCTGAAGCAGTGTTTTGAAATCGGCCATCACTAAAGTCGTTATTTTGTTTTTTTTGGTGCACCAAAAATATTCTCGTCGCTTTATAATATTAATATTAAACCACTGTACTCACATGAACGGACTTAAATATGTTTTTAGTACCTTTATGGATCTTGAGAGATGAAATGTCATTGCTCCCTATGTAGGCCTCACGGAGCCATTGGATTTAAACAAAAATATCTTAATTTGTGTTCCGAAGATCAACGAAGGTCTTACGGGTGTAAAACGGCACATGGATGAGTAATTAATGCCTGAGAATTTTCATTTTTGGGTGAACTAACCCTTTAACACAACCTGGTGCAAATATCAAACCCTGCTATTTAATTAATTAATTGAATAAAAATGACATGCGATGCTCGCCTAGCTCCACTTAGCAGGTGTAGTACAAAATGGGACAGGGCATGTGGTTAAACATGTATAGCTTTTAGCCCCTAATTGCATCAGTCTAAAAGTACTCAATTTGTTTTGGAAAGGTTGACATTATCATGAAAAGGCACCTTAATAAACTACAGCCAGCTTAGTTTAAACAAGTGCCTATCCTCCACTGTTATCATTAGAATCAAACAAGTAGGCTACATTTGAAATGAGTGTAATGTTTCCATGTAAATCATTAGCTTAACTGAGAAAAATGCTATAAATGTAAGTCTGTGACAAGATTGTAAGGAAAGGGCTAAATAGGGGTTAAGGGGTAATTTTGCCAATTTGCAACCAGTTTTGTATTGTTACGATGTAGGTAGTACGAGTAAATGAACAGTGTCTACTCTTTCCCCATGATACTTCTATCCAGGTGTCCCAGTGTATTTATGCAAAAGTCTGCCAGTTGATACAAAAGTCTTTACAACTGTCTAAAGTCCACTGGATGACGCATGATACAAAACTTTTTATGGCTGTCTAAAGTCCACTGGATGACACATTCTGTTTATATTACAAACAATACAAAGCTGGTTGAAAATCTGGTGTCCTTTAAAAAGTGTCAGTATATAATGTCAATATAAATACTGAGTTAATGCCTTTTCAATCTAAATACTGTTATTTTAAACATTTGGTAGTTCAGTTCTTTGTTTAATAACACTTTTTAATGAAAGTTTCTTCATAGTCTTCTTGTTTTTAGTTTAACTGAAGTAATTTGTAATGTAGATATTTGGATAGTTATTCAGCAAACTACTTATTTACACTTACTTGAGTCATTTTAGTTTTAGTACTTCTACTTGTCAATACTCTTTCCACCTCTGCCTGAAAGTGATTCCATGACATCATTCCTCTGTGCCATTATCGTTATAATTGTTGTGTACTCTCCGCTATTCTCTTAGGGTGTGTTCACACTTGTCCTTCAGTTCTCTTGGTTCTTTTGTTCCAGATCAATAAAGAAAATTATATATTTAGTCCTGGTTTGCTTAGCGTTCACACTGTAATTTTTAAGACCGAACCTAAAGATACACAAAAAAAAAAAGACGCACACACATAAAGCCGCTGCTCAGTGAGCAGTCTTTGCAAGTATTCTAGTAAATTCAGATATTTATGCTTCAAGTGAACAAACAGTTAAGAAAGGAAAAGCATGTGTAACAGTATATTGGATCCGGGCAGCTCTTAAAGTGACAGCAGCCTAATTTTCATGTTAATCAAACAACAAAAGAGAGAAAATCACTCACTGCTCTTGACTAAATCACTTTTTGCAACTTTAATAAGAACAAATGTAAATTTAAATTACACAGTGAAGACCACACAGTGTTTTTTTTTATTTTATTTTTTTTATATATATATATATATTTAATATAATGTGTATATATACTCATATATATATATATATATATATATATATATATATATATATATATATATACACACACACACACACACACATTTGATTCCTTTATACAATTTATGTAGGATTTCTTAGTTAGCGCTTAAAGTTTTTCAGATAGGTCTATTTTAGTTGTGTCTTTGTTCTATTGTAGTTGTTTTGTCCTATTGCTTGTAATTAGTTTATTTGTTCTTATTTTATCACTGACTGTTTATGTCTTCAGTAAGTATTAGTTTTTTGTGATATTGACATTGGTGACAAGAATTATGAAATGTCTATGGTATCAAATTTTGTTATTATAAAAACCTTATTTAAAAGCAAAAATTACTATATCTTGATATATATCGTCATCGTGAAATAAAATTACTCATATCGCCCCACCTGAGTACTAGGGACTACTATGGATGATAGACTGCTAGACTTAATATTCTTTTTGTTTTTATTGCTATTATTCTGCATTTTTTGGTTAAATTAGCATTTGTAGATGCCAGGCACTTATATCACTGGTATGAACAAATACCTCAATAAGACCATGTGAAATGCATAGTGAATTAATGAAAATTATTTGCAACCTGACAGGTAAACTTCCAGCTCTTCAAACTGTAGCCTTAACCACTGCAACAGAATCATCTTTGGCAGCAGGATGGGACCCACCTTGTAGATGACAGGTTCTTGGATATCCAGAGGAACCCTGTTCCATTGCTCTCTTCTGCTCCAGCTGCTGTGACGGCCCCATGAAGGTCTGCTTCTTGCTGACAACCACACCATCAGAATTGCCAGCATGAAACCTGCCACCACTCCCGTCAACACCCAACACACATAGGTAGGCAGTGGCAACACAAAGCAACCATAAACTATAGCTATAAGAAGAATCAGTCTGTTGTGGGGTACTCCTGGAGGCTCATCTTCTTCCTCCTCCTCCTCCCCTCCTTCAGTTGGTTCCTCACTGCATCCCCCTGTACTCCCTCGTCGGACTTGAGCTGAATGAGGTCCCTCTCCATCTAACTCTGTGTCATTGCAGAGCTCAAAGTCTTCGGGGTAGAGCTCACAGAACTCTTCATCTTCCTGACGAGCAAGTGTTGACATAAAACATCTGTCCAAGCCCAGCGAGGGTGACCTGTGCAGAGGCAACTCAACAGTTGCCTCAAGAGGACTTTCACCCTCCAGGTCTTCCTCTTCCTTGATGCAGTAGTTATTGTTGCTTTCTGAGTGGCCATTGAGGGCAGACAGGTTGGAGAGTTCAGAGGCGCTGGAAGAAAGGTTTCTGGACCGGTAGGAGACTCCTGCAGTTGTGGATGTGGAAGTGCTGACACTACCAGTTTCCTCGCCAATTATTTTGCTGAGCAGCTGAAGGGGCTCATACATTACCTCCGACAGACGGCGCTTTGTGTCTTCAATACGTGCCTCCACCTCCTGAACTTTGAAGAAGGAGCGGCTATCTGGTGAGGTGAGGGGGGATGAGGGAGCAGTTTTGGAGTCTCCACTGACAGCAGGAACACGAGTTTGGGTGAAAGGCTTGAAAAGGTGCAGATTGAGCCGGGAATCTGGGGGGCGATGAGTCAACGAAGCCTCCTGTTCGGGTCGAGCAGTGTCTGTGGACAAAGACTTAACCAGGGTCTTCATCAAATGCCGGTGCCTTATCGACTGGGGAGCAACAGTGGGAGCCTCACGAGATTCCACATCTGTGGAAAGGGACTTGACTAGGCTGAAGAAAGGCTTTGAGGGTAGGGCAGAGGACTTGGCTGGGGATGAGTTGGAGGAAGCTGAATAGGTGGAAGGTACCGGGGCAGTCGACTTTTGTTCAGAGGGCCATGAGGAGCTAACGAGACTAGAAATGGACGTGCAAGCCAGGCTAATGGAGGGGTGCTGGATAGCCAAGGCTGAACTGTGGGTCTGGGATGACGGTCCTGTAACCATGTCCACTCCCAGCCCTTCAGAGAGAAGGTCCTCACTGGCCTCCTGAGCTGTGACTACGCCCTGATCTTCAGTTTCAAGGCCAGAAGGTGAATCAGCTAGCCTGTAGAGCTCCTCTTCCTCCTCCTCTTCCTCATTTCCTTTGGCAGAAAAGTGTATGGTAATAGTATCTCGGGAGAGCGAGCGCTGCACCTGCACCTTACGGGCTGCTGCGGGCCGAGAAGAGGAAGAGGAGGAAGTTGGGGGGCTTAGTGTGTCTGCATGGTCACCACCCTGACTGGTCATGGCACCACTCAAAAGAGCTCACAGCCTGTGGATACAGAGAAGAGAAAGATTACATGTAATACATTTTTCATATCAGTTCATCATCCATACTGAAAAAAAACCAAGATTGTTCAGCTCAGTGCTTCCCATTAATTTCCTAGATTGTGGCAGAGTATTGTTACACTTCTCATAATAACATAAAAGATCTCTAACATTGTTTGGCGCATTTGCTTTGCCAATTACCTGTCAATCGAACTAAAATTGAAATTGTGATATGGCTCAGTGCAAAAATAAAATTGCTGCGGTTTTATTTCAAAACTATACAGTTTGTTGCCCTGCATGTTTCAGAGTAAAGTGCAGCACTGTGTTCATTTATGCATATGCAGCTCATGATCTGGTGTTTTCAGTGTCTGGGTTCATAGTAAACGTGGCAAACTCCATCTGGGAATGCAACATGGACCAGGTTAATTTTATTTTCACATTATTCACTATTCATTATTCACAGTTTTCAGCATTTTACTAAATGTATAAACCTGTTACCACAAAAACATAAAGGCTTGCCTGGCAGTTTTCTACCAAAATAAAAGCTTGAGATATAAAAGACAATTAATATTCAGTAATAATATCATACTATTGTTTTGTCACTATCAGATGAGAACAAAACTTAAACTGACTGAATTGAGCTGAATAACGACACTCTTTTCTTCTGTAGAGCTGCTTTATAGTTAAATTGAGCTTTGCAACATTGATATTGTTAATGAAATAAACTGAATCAAATTTTTTACATAAACACTTATTTTCCTATTACTGGGAAGCTGCTTTAAAACAATGTATTGTATATTGTACTTGACTTGAGGATTTAATGCTATACATGAGATGTAAGAATTGTAATTTTACTACTGTTGTGTAAAGTAAAATTATTATTATTTTTTTACAGTGCAGTTGTATTACAATAGTAATATATTTCTGTCTCGTTTGTCTTCCTAAAAATAAACAGTGTGAATGTAATGTGGACTGAGATACTATCTTAAAAGAGGTTTGAGTCCACTTTAAAGTCCAGTCAAGTAAATGCATTTTTTTTTTCCCCCCCTTTTACTCTATTCAATTTGGACACTAAAGATGTTGGAGCTCTTAAATTTTACTCTCGAAGTGCACCAGATTTATGCATTTAATTTAAAAAAAAAAAAAAAATACAAATTCTTCCCCTTGGAGGGTCTGAGGTCCACCAACCATAATCACAAAATCCCACGGGAAACTACTGACACCAAATTTAATGGGATAGTTCACCCAAAAACCAAAATTCTCATTCCGCTTCAGAAGAGAAGACATCTATTAATCCACTGGGGTCATATAGATCACATCACAAAGGATGTGTGCTTTTTGGAGTGTCTGCATTTGGGAACTCATTCACTTGTGGACTCATAGATATATAATACACTTTTCAAATTGGTTCATCATCCATACTCAAAACAAACAAACAAACAAAAAAAAACAAAAAAAAAAACAGCCTTAACCAGCCAAGCTGGTTCAGCTAAGTGTTTCCTATTAATTTATTAGTTTCTCACAGAATATTTTTACACTTCTCATAATGACATAAAATCATTGTGTTTGCCACATTTGCTTTGGCAATTACCAGTCAAATCAAGCTAAAATGAAAATTTGGGAACCCATTCACTTATGGACTTGCAGTGATTTATTATTTTTCTAAAACTTTTTGTTTGTGTTCATCTGAAGAACATCATATAAATCTGTAAAGTCAATGAGAGAATTTACAGTTTTGGGTGAACTATATTCCTACAATAGACCAATTAAAACTATTGTTGGTTGTCAGTGTAATGTAAGGGTTTGACACACATTCATGCTGGCTTTGGCTGGTCACCCATCATGCCTTACAGGTCATACTAGTTTACCTGCAACAATACCAGCTTAACCAGTTTCAGAAACATATGTAACATTATCACTTTCAGGTGAGTCAAAGTTGAAAACTCAAATTTTATTTTATTATTATTTTTTTTAAATATACAAAAGCAATAATCAACAGACCAAAGCATAGACTTGACATAAATTAAACTTGACGAATCCTAAAACAAGAGACTCACCAAAGAAGAGGGTTAAATAAAGCCAAAGATACACACCAGTCAAAGGAAACATGTGGGCTATGAATACGCAACAGAACTAATGATGCAAACAAGGAACACCTGAACACAATCAAGACAGGAATGGGGAAGATGAGGGACAGGAAACAATGAACAAGACTGGTCTATGAACAGGAAAAAACTTCAAATTAAAAGACGTGACATAATAAAAGACATGAATCAAAACAAGAACAAACATGACAACATATTAGCATTGCTCATCTAAAACCAGTTAAAGGAGTCATGAATTGAGAAATAAAACTTTCCTTGTTCTTTTGACATATAAGAGGTCATTGTGCTATAAAAGCATACTGCAAGTTTCAGATCTCAAAACTTCCAAGTTAGTCCAAGTTTTACAAATGTTGTGAAGTTCTTTAGATGTGAAAGGGCATTATCTGTGCATACTGTCATAAATGATGTAGTCAGCATTCCATCTCTTTATCTGTTTATTTCTGTTTATGCATCAGCACTGAGTTCACAGTCATATGCACATTGTTCCATTTAGTATCATGAAAAACTGCTATTAAAATTGTGATTTAATTATATACAGAACGTGATCAAAAAGAGTATTGCTCTCTGGAACAGTAAGTACTTGTATTTATTTCTTTTAATTGGATTTATTTAATTTAAAAATGTATGTCATAATTTTAGGTCTAATGTTTCTAAATGGCAGGTCAACAGTTTTACTAGCTATTGCTGTCCTCAACATGAGGTGAGATTATCTACAGTCATCACTGTTGCTTCCACCACTCTTTAAAGAGATCAAAACACACTTTCATTTGATCTTGTTAGAGATTTTATTTTCAGCATACAAGAGTTAGAGCCGGACTTCTGGTCCTCAAATCTGATTGGATGAGAGGTCTTCCAAGAATACTGATGTTCTAACAACAATTTTCACCTGGGATTCTTGTTGTGGGAAGTTCTAGACAGGCTGTCTGTCTGTGTATTATGCTGCCTTCACGTGCTCTCAGAATTATTGTAAATACGAGTTTCCTAGGTAAAAAAATTGCACATGAACGCCTTCCCATTTCAACTTGATTGCAATGAGTTCGTAAAAGAAGTAGGAATTATCAAATTTTCAATAGCACGTGAAGGCAGCATTATTGGTGGGGATTTTACAGTGATTTCAGTGCAGATTACATTGTTATGCCAGTAGTCATACTGTCAGTACTATCTTTATGATCGAGTCAGTAGACCATTTATTTAGCCAATTCATTCAAAAATGCTGATTCATTCAGGAACAAAATACGGTGTTGACATTTTTGACACCATCTTATGAGGCTCAACCCAAGTAGGGCTGCAACTAATGATTATTTTGATAATCGATTCATCCGTTTGATAATCGATTAATTTCTTGGATGAATCGATTAATCAAATGTAAAATCCAAAAATAATTAAGTATTAAAATACTAGTCAAGTGAAATACCCTTAACCATTGTAACGAGCAATAATGCAATTGTTCCCAAATATCCACGACTGCAAACGTGACATTATTATACAACAGGTCAAAAAACAAAACGTACATTTTAAACACAGTACTATCAGTATTTACTCTATTTTGCATTGAAAAAATATTTCTAACGAAAACCACAGCAGAACTACAACACACAAATGTGGCTGCGGCTTTGAACGAATCGTGAAAGTCAATGATTCAATGATTCATTCACAGTTACTTGCTTCGTTACTAAATTAATGACTCGATGACTCACTCATAAAAACAGTGACTTGCTGCCACCTACTGGCGGTTTTAGTTTAATATTTAAAAGTATCACTTCGTTTTACCATTATTACATATTTCTCTATTGAACATTTTTTATTTAAAACATTATTTGTTTTATAAAGTTATTCATAAAGGTAAAAATACGCACTGGAAAATCAATTTAGGGGGCAAATATTGTCCAATATTGTCTAATGGAAAAGGTGTGACTGCAGTCTAAGTGGAAGAGAGGGGGTATGCAGAAGAATGGTAATCCCCTCAGGGGGTACTCCACTCTAAAAAGTTTGAGAACCATTGCCTTAGGGTACTGCCCCAGTGACAAGCACCGTACTTTTTTTTCTGACAGTGCAGTTTTCATGTGACATCACACCCTTTTACGAATGCCCACCTAGAGCACTGATTCATTCCGTTTTTGGTGCAAAAACACTGTATCAAACACATAGCAAACTTTTGTTATAATTGAGGGAAATGATATTGCGATAATTATCGTTATCATTTTATCGCCCAGCCCTACTACAGATATACAGGGTTGTTACAGGGACACATATGACAATTGGTTTTCAGCATCACAGATGTCAAACCTTCACTGTAATTGTACAGAATAGGGCTGCACGATATATCGTTTTAGCATCGCTATCGCGATGTGTGCATCCACGATAGTCACATCGCAGGATGTGCGATGCCTAGTTTAGGGATCGTTAATCCGTATGGACTACGGACCAGCCACCACAGTTCAAAACGCACGTGATTCTCTGATTAATTGCAAAGTTTGACCATCATGTAATGAAAGTTTATCATTTGAACATGTTTTAGGTCCTGTCAGTTTAAACATTCAAGAGATTTTAAACCTAAAAACAGACACATACATGCAAAACAAAAAAGTAAAAAAAAAAAAATCCACGTAAAAGATTGACTATCTTCGTAAACACAAATGATTATGGCTTAGGTGAACGAAACAATTGAGAAAGAAAACCGGATGTGTAACAGTATTTTGGATCAACACCACGCATTTGGTCTTAAAGTAACAGAAGCCCCTGCTGCTTTCTGTGTCATAAATATTAATCAAACAACAAAAGACAAAGAGACTTTTGTAGTTTTAACACAGATTAATTATATTATGTTTAATTTATACAGTGAGACTATGCAGTGCTAATTTACATTTAATTATTCAATTCCTGTACCTGAATACTGTTAGACTTACCTGTAAAATATAAAGCACTATTTTATTTTTTTTTTATCTTTGTTCTATTATATTTATCTATGCTTGTAATTTGTTCATTATTTTCTATGCGTATTCACTCACCTACAAAATCACCCCAATCATCCAAGAGTGATTAATTCTTTCCAAATAGAACTATTCAAGTCATCTGGTGAAGACAATAAATGTATTTGTTAAGTCAACAGAGGCAGACAAACTGCTGTTAACAGTTTTCCCGAAGGACAGCTGGTCTCTGGTCCACAGGGAGGAGAGCTTAATGATTACTAAAAGAAAGCCAATGCAGCTTCTAAAATAAAACACTCCTACATAATCACATCTCAATGTCCTGCTGTCATGGTTGGCCACACCCAAGAAATGCTTCTCCCAACATCTAAGAACCATAGTAATTAATCATCCCATATTTCCACTAATTACACTTGGCAATTTAAGTTATTTTCCTACATATATCTAATGATCTCTCTGAGCTGACTAAAACTGTCTTAAGAATAGCCTATATATTAAAGGCAGTCTTTGAAGAGAGTGAATGCTGCACTGGGAATGGAGCCGTTTGAAGTTTTCTGACAACAAGGAAAAGAAAGGGAGCAAAAGAGAACACTGAATTTAAAGCTGATCAAAGCAGTCAAGGGTGAAGCACTAAAACAACGGCAGCAAAGAAATGAGACATCACATCAAATGTATTTCCTCAACTCAGAGATGGAGTGCTCAACTGCACACAGCCAGAGGCAGCTCCGTAATTTTCATGATTTCAAATTAACTCCATGCTACTGGTCATCCCTACAACTTTTGGGCTTTGAAACCTATTTTTATGTTACATCTTTATGTTTCTCACGAAAGCAACATTTTAGTTTTTTTTTTTTTTTTTTTTTTTGACTTATGTCAAACTTAATGACATAAGTTGCATTATTCACAGTGTTTGACATGAATGAAAGAATGATGTGAAACAGGATAGAGTGACACACACACACACACACAGAGTGTGGGGGGGGGGGGGTCTACCTCAGCAGTACAGTGCTGATTTGCAGTACTGGCATAGGTTCAGCACTCACATTTAATTAATGTGCCGATCTCAGGAGACATCAGAACAGTGCAGCCAAACACCAGGCTCACCGTTATAAACACTGACATGATGGAGAAGAACGTCTCTGATTGAGACATTATTGTGTTTATTTCATTTTTAAAAATGCCTGGTGTTGTTGTGTGTTGTTTGTTCGTACATTTACCAGAGCACAGGAACACACACAAGTCTGGACTGTACTGGATCAAAGGCTTGAACACTTAGTGTAAGCCTTAAGATTCTAGACTGGAGAAAGAAAACGCTCATTCTCTCATAGAAGTGCTGCATCCCAACTCACTCATAAAGACAGATGCTAATGTGGTAAAACTTCAATTTTGTATATTCTGTAAAACACCTTGTCTTAGCAAATATCTAAAGTACATAAGTGACCGAAAACAACATCTATCTAAACATCAGCTGATTTTAAATGCAATCTTCTAATTGATGGTCATCTTATACATAAGCCACCAGTGATCATAATTAGTGAACATGCAATATATCCATTGCTGAATAAATCAGATACATATGGCCAAGTAATTTTCATAAAGAGACTGTTATTATTACCAAAACAAGTACATGATTCATAGTCAATTAAATAACAAACACAGATGGTGAGGAGATCTTGCATAACCGATATGAATAGTTTCTTACACACTACAGTCAGCTGAGTGTTGGACCAGAGAATTTTGCTATTTTGAATGAACTTTCAACCCTTCTATAGTTAAAGACATTATCTAAATTTGGCATAATATCAGATGAGCGGTGTGATATCACTTAATAATGACCTATCACCGATTAAATGACATCTAACAGAGCAATAAAACAGAAGGCAAAAAAGTTAAAGGACAGAAGGAAGAGCAGAATAAGGAGAAAATTCTATGTGTGAGCATGACTGTGACTAAAGGGAATGAAAGATAAGAGAAATTTCTATTCCAAAAGAAAAGAGAATGGCTCTTAATTGGATCCCGTCTCTAAAGCTCAGCATTGTAAACCTCCATCCAAGACATCTGAAATTCAGCCCACAAACCCATCACACTGATTTATGCTCTTAAAGTCAACATGATATAGGATTCTCAATCCATTTCACCTCCGTGATATAATAGATATACCATGATGTATTTCTAAGTGAAACAAGATATCCAGCAAGAAAATAATGTAGGGCTGAACATGATTATATTTATCAGGATTTGATTGGATGGTGATTTGAGTGGCCACTACATATCAGAATGGAGTCAGAGCTGAATGTGAGTTTGCAGTGCATTCTGGATCACTACTCCCCTCCTAAAACACTGCCAGCAACCACTTGTGAGAATTTCTGACCAGAACGTGAAGCTAGGCTGAGGTCAGTTTCCTATTCCAGAGCTTTTCCAAGCATCATAAATGGTAACATTTCATTTCTTATATATCAATATTTGCTGTTATTGTTGTAATCTTTATAAATTTTTTGCCATTAAATTTAAGTAACTGTAAGTACACACTGTTCAGGACATGATGTTGTAATAAATGAAATTAGTGGGGCGTGTAGTGCATGAGGGGTCTCATGGGAGGCTGCCGGTAGAGCTTCCCACGCCTACCGTATGTGTGTGAGGGAGTTCCTGAGACTGTCTAATTGAGCAGTCAGGAAGCACTAATGTAGTCTGCACACTGTGGAGTGAAGAACAGGATGCAGGACAGTGGGTGATGGCCTTATTCGGCCCACGGGACACAGGATGCGCTTGTGAAAGGACTGAAAATATCTGAGTTCTGCAGGGAGTGTTCAATCTCCAGACAGAGCAGATCAAAAATAGATACATATTAATACAAAGGATACAGAACACATGCTGTTCATACAAGATGTGAATGGAATACACAATGGGCAAGATGCCACAGAACAGAAGAGACCGGTTAAAGAAGTAAAGCTCTAGAGATAAGAAAGAAGCATTTCTTAGATTCAATATGAGAAAGAAAGAAAGAATGTGCACTTACTAACTGCAATATCAATAATGAGTGCATTTACATGCATGTTCTTACCCCGATTATGCTTAATAAGCAAACATAAACCCGTTTTTCTTTATCAGAGTAAAGTCATAAATGGCTTAAGCATAAACCGATCGACACAGCTAAATTTTTGCCCCTTTCTCCCGGCATGTAAATGCATGAACCTGTGTTCTGCCGGCTTATTGAAGTGCACATGCGTGATATGTGACAGGAAAGCACCTTTATTGTGGTGTGGATTTAAACGCATCCAGACAGAGCGAGTGTTTTGATATGGGGGAGGAAGAAATATATCAAAGTCCGACTGTTTCTTGACCCAAAAAAATAAAAAAAAAAAAAAGAGTTCTCATCTCTTGAGAGTCAGATATGATTACATACGTATGATTACTTTTTGACATCACTACTGGGAAATAAACTGATTTATTAATACAGTCTTGTAAACGTGGTTTACTTGCACTTCTGGGTTATTGGTTTGCATGTAATCTGGGACAACCGGTTATTTCAATAAGCTGATTTTTGTGAGTTATTGGTGTATTGGTGGGCATGTAAACGTGCATAATAGCTGGTTTTAAGGCCTTAAAGGAATAATTCACCCAAAAATGAAAATTATCCCATAATTTACTCATTATCAAGCCATCCTAGGTATATATGACTTTCTTCTTTCAGTCACAATTGGAGTTATATTAAATTATATTCCGGCTCTTACAAGCTTTATAATCCAAAAAGTGCATCCATCATAAAAGTAATCCATACGGCTCCAGTGGGTTAATAGAGGCCTTCTGAAGTGAAGCGATGTATTTTTCTAAGAAAAATATCCATATTTATAACTTTATAAACTATAATCATTGGCTTCCAGTAACGTCTGTCTGCACGTTCATGACAGAGTCGAGTTTCAGTGGAAGGGTGACGTATGACGTAGGCGTAGCGTAAGCTCAGGTGAAAATTGACGAATTGCGGAAGCACAGAGGACAGAGCAAAACAAAATGCAGATCATGAATTACAAGTCTAAAACGAGAATCTCTCTTTTGTCGGTATAAGAGAAGATGAGATACATCATTCATTCAGGTCAGAGGTCACTCTTCCACCAGAACTAGACTCTAGTATGGCCGTTAGCGGAAACCAGTGATTATAGTTTATAAAGTTATAAATATGGATATTTATAACCCATATTTAATCATTCAATATACAACATTCCAATAGTACAATAAATTGTTAAATATAATATCAATAAATAATAATAATAAAAAACAAATGAAATAAGCTCATTCAGCTGTCATCATCTTACTCAGGTGCTTCACTAATACTGATTTCAATGTTTCCTGCTTATCACTCATTCATTTCCTGTGAGCCCACGCAAAGCCACCTGCCCAGGAAATGAGAACAACACCACCTCTGTCAGACATGCACAGAGATTGACCACAGACAGAGCAATCACAGGTAATAAAGAGTGCATCATTTCTCCAGAACCAAAGGATTCAGCTGCTGACACGCATTTGCCATCCGATCAGTTGTCATGCCAACATATGCCAACACTGACAGGAAGAAACCCAGGGATGAAATGGAATGAAACGATGTGTGGCAAACTGAGAGTGAAGAGGGGTAAACAGTTATCCAAACATAATAGGAACATGGCAGTTTTAGCAGCTGAAATGGTCTCTTCGGAAATGTGAAAAAGGACACACAGTTAAGGCCCGTTCACACCAAGAACAATAACTATAAAGATAACTATAATGATAACTTTATTAGCATCCACACCAATGCACAATATCATTCTGTTTATTTTAAGCACACACTGCAGTTTTGTCATCTGTCACTTTAAATGCTCAAGCTCTTTTAAGCAGGATGGCTTCTGATTGGCTGTCAATGTTTTTTTTTTTTATCATTCATTAGCTGGAAAAAATCATTCTGAAAGTAATTTCAATGAATTTGTGTCGTTATCGTTATAGCTGTGGTGTGAACTCTGCTGTTCTTTTACATTTAGAATGATTTTTAGAACTATTTCTTTCTTGTTACCACTATAGTTATTGTCCTTGGTGTGAACAGGCCTTTATGCACACTGAACTAAAACTAACCTGATACTCAAATATGAGGAAAATGACCTAACCACCTGCTTTTGGCCCAAGACAATGGGATTGGCTCCAACATCCTCATGATCCTACGACAAGCCCTTTGAAGAATGCATGGATGGATGGATGGACTTAACCACCAAATCTGACTTAGTGCTATAGTGCTATTCAACCAGAACTAGATGAAGAGCTGATCCTCCAAGATCCTCCTAGCTGTTCAGAAAGCATATAATGCCATCTTCCCTAGATCTGCGATCTCGTGACAGCATCATCATGTTATCATATCACTATCATGCTAGAAATAGACTGTGGTCTTATTTGTCAGACTGAGGGAACATTCTGATTTTAACCATGAACTCACAGACCTTTCTGTTGGTGTGTCCCAGGATGAAAGAGTGAGGGATTAGGAAAGCAATCTTTATAATGGAGAAGACTAGAGCTCAATCAATCAGCAAATCCCACATCTGACTGCTGAAGGAGAGAACAGAGGCAGGATTCACAAAACATTTTTAACAATAACATTCTTCTTAACTGTTGTTTTGTTATTTGATGTTGAAGTTAAGAATACTTTGTATTCCCGTAAACATTTCTCAAGAATGTTCTTATCTTTTTTCTTAAGATTGTTTTAAAGGGGTGGTTGATTATGATTTCACTTTTTTAACTTTAGTTAGTGTGTAATGTTGCTGTTAGAGCATAAACAACATCTGCAGTTCAATGCAAAGGGACATATTTTCTTTTACAGAAATCACTTTTTAAGGACTACAACAAACGGCTTGTAGGGACTACATCGAGCTTCTTCCCGGGTTAGTGACATCACTAAACTTAAAATTTACATAAACCCTGCCCCCGAGAACACGCAACAAAGGGGGTGAGGCCATGTTGGGCTGCTTTAGAGAAGAGGAAGAGTTGTTGTAGTAGAGTGTTGTTGCCATGCCGTCACTTTACTCCGGACTGCTTCACAAACGAGGGTCAATTCAATGCTGGATTTGCACAAAAGATTAACATGCTAGTCGAAGAGTTGAATCAACTCCACAGCAACTACATAAATTTATCCTCTAACCATTCAGAAATGTCCAGATGTATTCTAAAGGTTGTACCTTCTTCCTGAGTCTCTCCATTAGTGTCCGACTCCGGTTTGAACATTGTAAGGCTGAACACCATTACTGACAATCACCATTTTGGCTGCGTGAGATTCTCCAGCTTTGTTGTTGTTGAGCAACTGAAGCGCAAGCTGATAAAGCTCCGCCACTTCTAAAAATGAGCTGCAGCTCATTTGAATTTAAAGGGACACACAAATAGTGTTTTTGCTCACGCCCAAATAGGGGCAAATTTGACAAGCTATAATAAATGATCTGTGTGGTATTTTGAGCTGAAACTTCACAAACACATTCTGGGGACACCAGAGACTTATATTACATCTTGTAAAAGGGGCATTATAGGTCCCCTTTAAAGACTTAAAAAGAAAAACATCAAAATAATTTTAATTCCTAAAAAGAATGTTCTTAAAAATCATAGCAAATAACCTCTAACAAGTTAGGATGTCCTCCAACTTGTCTTAAATCCCTAAAGGTAAAATGTTTAATGAATTTATTAGGATGTTTCAAATATTAAGCATTACAACATAACATTGGTTACATTACGCACATCCCTAGTAATAGTAATATGTATGTATCCTACATATAATATGTTTCACTATTATTACCAAAAATAGGTCATGTAAACAATAAGCGGTTATGATTATGCGTGACATGACTTTTTGATTTTGAAATTTGGTAAAACTCTTTAAAAAAAAAAAAAAAAAAAAAATATTCAAACCTTTATCTGTACAATTATGACATCTTTTTTGGCAGCATTCAGCACATATGAGAGCACCTATACACTGGACATGTTCACTCTAGCAGTGCAAATACACACACACACACACACACACACACACACACACACGAGAAAGATGTGTCGTGACGAACAATTATTAGGCAATCTACAGGCAGTGCAAAAGGACAGCCATGAGTTTTTCATTCAGTTGATCAGCGAGTCTTTCACAAGAACCGCCAAACAATCAGATGTTCTTACCAAAATATTTTAGAACTTCCTAAGAATTTTTTAACTGCTCTAAGAAACATTCTTCTAACAATATATCTTAAGAAATTTCTTTACTCATTTCTTAAGAAGATTTTTGTGAATCTGGCCCTAGATAAGAGAAGAGATACTGAAAGCTAAATGAAAGCAAGTACAAGAATGAGGGATGTGTATGAAATTAAGTACTGTAAATATAGAAGGACTGATATCTCTATACCGACATCTCAGTTGGCCATACAGTGACAAAAACATAGCTTAAAGGTGTGCCATAAATGAACTGTTGATATAGCATTCTCACTTGAAACAGAGAAAAGGAGTACTTCACTATTTTAGCCCAAAAAAAAAAAAAAATTCAGTAGTATTATAATCAAGATGGATAAACAATTATTTAAAATTACAAATGACCAACTTGTCAACATAGACCAAATGTGTGACTGCAGATATACACTGATTTTTTTCCTTTAGCCTAATCAGATACATCTCCATCAATGTTTGATAAGTAACTTTATATTTTATTCTACTTACAGAAAAATGTATCTTATAATGGTTAAAGAAACACAACAGATCTATGACTATGAGCTGTAGATATGTTCAGTACTCACGATTCAGATCCAAGACCTTCAGTAAAAGAGAGAGAACAGCAGAAACTGAATGAGTTCCACCTGCTCACCTTCCATTAATCTCATCTGATGCTCCGAGTAAAAGCTGAAGATTTACAGCCAGCACTGATGTATCATGCAACAGCTAGACTCAGATTAGCGAGGAGATGCTAAGTACCATGTCAGACAACCCACAGCCTAGCAACCGCAGATTGAGCCCAAACAAAATGCCATCTTGCCAGACACACAGAAGGTCTGTAGTAAATCTGAGAATGCTCTGTGAAAAGCACTCAAAAGAGTCACATGCACTTCCTGGTCAAAATGCTTGTGTTGCCAAGATGTTATTGTAAACACAAATGACAAGGAACAAACAAACACTATGACATTTTTCAACCCATTCTTATTCCCAATGCGTCTAAAACTGAAGCATGGTCAAGACACCAACAGGCATTATTGTTGAACTAGGAACTCCATTGATTTCAATTGTTTGTAAGAGTCATTTCTTGCATTTGTAAAAGTAGAAATTATTATTATATTTTTACTTTCATAGATATTTTTAAGCACCTAACCCCACCCCTACCCTAAACTTAACCACTTCTCAAAAATATAAAACATGTAACAGGTAGTCAAAGGTATTAACTGCAAAAAGTGAATTAAAAAAAAGAGAATAAAAGTATTACAAACTCATGTTGCTTTCAAAGTCTTCTGAAGCCATACAGTGTCATTATGTGAGGAACGATAATGCAATTGGTCACAAGACCACACGAGAGCCAATAGCATTTCACAATCAAAGCTGATGTAACGCTCCTTCATTTTGTAATCTTGATCATGATTGCTGCCATTTGAGTCATTTGAGATTTTTTTTTTTTTACATGTCATCACAATTATTGCACAAATCAAGACAGACACTCTCTTTTTTTATCTACTCATCTAGTTCCCTCGTTTATAATATTATCATATAAATTAACACAGTCTCTATATTATGAAAACTGGTAAGAAATAAAAAAAACCTCTCAAAAGCTAAAACAGTGAAAATCATAATAGTAAATCCTATATAGTAATTTTTTTCTTTTAAATGCAGTAAGCTAGATCAATATTAGGAGGATATTATATTAATAAAAGCTGAATGACTAAATGGCATGCTATTCATTTTTAGAATATATTGTATGGTGGAGAAATGCTGTATTACTGTTACTACAAATAAAGCTGTATCCGATTATGCCATGTTAGCGACCTGACAGAAAAGTGTTGTCTCTGAGGCATGGCAAAATCATGGTACTGAAATGGCTGATTCGGCACGCTGATTCATAATGCTCTGAAGCAGTGTTTTGAAATCGGCCATCACTATATAAGTTGTTATTTTGTTTTTTTGGTGCACCAAAAATATTCTCGTTGCTTTAAAATATTAATATTGAACCAATGTACTCACATGAACTGATTTAAATATGTTTTTAGTACCTTTATGGATCTTGAGAGAGGAAATGTCATTGCTGGCTATGCAGGCCTCACTGAGCCATCGGATTTCAACAAAAATATCTTAATTTGCGTTCTGAAGATTGACAAAGGTCTTACGGGTGTGGAACGGCATGAGGGTGAGTAATAAATGACATTATTTTCATTTTTGGGTGAACTAACCCTTTAACACCAATTTAAGCATTACGGTGGATGGGGATGGTGGGTCTTTTCACCTTTGGGTCTGTTCCCACACAAAGCAATCGTATGGTTTTGGAACACTTGGGATATTTGTAATTTCTGAATAATGTCTGTTACATCCTATATTGTTTTATATTGACAAATTAGGAGTTGCATTAGGTGCTCAGAAATGTCTAAATTATGTAACGTAAATAAAATTATTGTAGCCGTTTAAATTGAGAACCATACTTTAAAAAATATAGCATAATGACAAAATAATACCTCAATATATAATTTAATGATGATAAAATTCCCATGCCCTTCACGTCTGTGTATCGACTGCAAAGGTTTATTAAAAAGCAATAAATCTCCTAGTTCATAAATATAGCGATGTCTATGGGTACCTTTAGCCTCTTAATAGTGACACTAAAGGTGCTTGCCCATGGTTTTTAATCCAAAAGTTATGTTAAGTTTAGCTTCTACCTTTCATTTCTTATTTATTTTGTCTTCAAAAAGTAACTGCATTGAATATAAATTATCCTGGAGCTAATAACAATCTGAAATCAATATGGAACTCTCATAGAAGGAAGTCACTGCTTAGAAAAAGGGTTTTTATCAGTAGAGCTTCCTCCCTATTCTGTGGTCAGAGGTTTCTGAGAGTGAGGGCCGGTAGATGTGACCGTAAAGGATATCAACACCCTCAGGATAACTGCTCTGCTATCAGAACTAGAACACATCACTGCTATGAAATCACACAAAATATGACTAAATCAGACAAACACACAATGCAGGGATCTAAAGACCTATAAGTGGATTTGAAGAGTGAACATAATCAGATGACTAATCTGAGCAGAACAGAAACTGAGATAAAAAGATACAGAGCGAGTGTCCAGGTGCAATCAGCGCTTAGGTCTCGGCCCACTTTAGCTCTGACATGACATGTTTTTATTATGCAATAAAACGCACCTGCTCTGCTGCACAGTGCCAGAAATATATACACCACATACTATGCAGTAAAACATACTGTACACATATACACCCTTCATATGTATACATATGCTGTACACAAATACACCCCTTCATATGTACCAAAAAACTGAAAAAACAAAACAGTATGTTAGACAAAACCATCTGCATTTGCATGCTTAAGAACACCACATGCTCTGCGGCCTCACTACAAAATATAGTCAAATCTGCAGACCCAAATGGACCGCTTGGCTTAACGTACCTGTACAAAGGCAAATGAGCTCACAGTCTATAAAACCAAACCCTCACAGCTCTTCCACTGTCAAGACAGGAAAGTTAGAGACTTTCATTTATGTTGTCTGGAAATTATATTTTAAATAATGACAATGAAGCGTATTTTAAGACAGATTAATGCATTGTGATATTATTTTTTATGACAAATAAGCACCCCCCACTGTGATTATTATAATGTGACAAAACAATGATATATTATTTAAACCATATGTATACATCATTGCAGTATTTGTTGTACTGCCTTTAATGTATGCTAATTTAAATAAATTTCACACAAAAAAATAAATGTATTAAAATAATTAGAATACAAAATAACTCAAAAGTAAAACGTCCAGACATATTATGTACAACTTCTTCCCTCAGGTTATAAGACTGCTGAACTGCAACTGATACCCCACAATACAGTGATCTAACACAGGCCACACCACTCACACACATGACAGTACATGTCACACAATACTGCACACTATCTATACTATGCTGTACTGTGATATTGTCAATCTCTTTATGTAATGTTTATTGTGATATATTATATATTTTGTATACTCTTTTTACTGTTTGTATATATTGTATAGTTATTATACATTGTTCCTCTGTATATTGTACTGCATTAAGTGTATTTAAACTAGGACTGCAAGATATTGAAGAAAAATGTAATATGCGATAACTTGTTAATGTGATATTCAATATGCGAATGCGATACAATATTGCTTTAGGTGTGTAAAATAAATTTAAATTATATTTAAATGTATTTAAAAACTGAAAATGATATACACTGTAAAAAAGAATTGTTGGTTTATCTTAAAAAAGTAAGTTACCTGGTTGCCTTAAAATTTTGAGTTCACAGAAATTGAAAATTTGAGTTAATACAATGAAGGCGATTGGTTTAATCAACAGAAACTCAAAATATTATGTTATCTGAACCACATTAATTAGCTAAGTTGATTTGACAAAAGAAAAAATGTTTTTTAATAATTTTTTACAATGTAACCAATATTTATATATTTTCTTTCTGGGAAAAGAAAACATCACTACAACTTCTGAAAGTGAACAGCAGTGATTTAGCATTACATAAAAAGTAAGGTCACAAATGTGGCAATGTCATTTTAACATCAATGTTAAATATATATGATAAATTTTAATAATAATATAGTAATATAGTTATATCAACCTGAAAACTTAACACCAAGAACATCCAGGCCAACAGAAACTTCTGAAACCAGGGGTGGATGATTAGTTATTTTTGTTATATTACTTTATCTTTGTTATTAAAAATAAGAACAAAGAGGCAAATTACAAACAATAGGACAAATACAAAGCATGCATGCAGCCCTAATTTAAACTTTATTGTATAAATGTACAGCTGCAATATCTGGGCCAGGAACCTAAGCTTTTCACACATCATTTGCTTGTAAATGCTGTAGTGATAATAAAAGTGAGTTGAGTTATTATAGTACTAAGAAGTTTACAGACAAATGTAGTTAGTTGTCATGAAAATAATGTTAAAAGGGAAAAAAATGCTCCTAAAATATGTTTACAGTTAACACACACATTATTTTTATCTTTGGATTTTAGGGTGAAATGGCCTGGGTATGTTTTCCAGAGTATGTTATAATTCACTGCATTTGTTATGGAGTACAAAGGTCATGAGATGTTGTTTGGAAAATACATCTGACCTCAATAAACACAGTGCCATTGTGCCTGTAAGCAACAGCTCATAATTGGCTAACTGTGTGTCTATAATTCCAGAAGTTGTTTCAGAGGCGGAGAATGTGGAGGTGGAAAAATTAGATGACAAAAAGATTTTGTTTTCTCTAGAATAACATACACAATAAGAACAGGGATATTTATTCAGAAAGAAAATAGTGTCCGTACTGATTAGATGTTAATCCAGTGTCACATTGTGCCATTTTTTTTTATTAAATCCATGAATTTAACACATTTATTTTCTAATTTTTTGGTAATTGACAATAGATATTTTGTGCTATATTCTATAATCATGTATGATAATACTGTTCAGCTTCATTCTTGTCTTGACTATACAAGAACTTAATACTGCAAATATACTGCAAAACTAAAAGCAGCTCTGAGAATGTGACCTGATTTACTAAGAATATTTGTTAATTATGAATTGAGGATGGGAAAGAGCAGCAGTAACTATGGATACAGAGAAGAGTGAGCTCTATATAATGAGCTCATTGAGTGTAAATGTCTAGAGACCTGACGAACCTCATGAGTCCATGAGTTCAGGGGAATTAACCACAGAGTGATCCCATGCTAACCTGCTGTAAAAATTGTTTAAACACTCCTTAACAGTGAACAGGGAAACATGTTTATGGTGAAAACACTTACAATGGACGCCTATCAGGCAATCATGGCAAACAAACAAATATGCAACTATAACACTGTCAAAAGCACAACTATAATAACACTTAAACATTTCACATTTTATCATGAGATTAATGTGATAAAATCACATACCAACCCTCTTTGTCTAAAGTTATATCCATGCTTTTAACTTAAAAAAATGACAAGCCAAAAAAGTAACGCTGGTTAGTTTGCCGACTCATGCTCTGGTATCCTGCAAGTTTAACCAGAAAGAAACATGACATAACTACTACAGTATCCATGAAGCACTGTTTATATAGAACAAACAGAGAAAAGAAGCTCATCCACCTTTAACACTAGTTCTTTTTGTTTTTTGTTTTTTTAAATTGGTGCGACCTGACTAGAGAAACCAGAGGAAAAGGCCCTTTTGTCAAATAGGTAGTAAAACTTCAACACCCATAATGCACTAGGCATGTTGCTATCCAAGGCCACTCCCACGAGTCTGCTATGGATATGGTTACCAGAGTCAAATACCACCTTGATTTAGTAGGAAATACTTCTTAGCAAAATTTTAGTCATGGTGTCGACTTGTATTGTTCCCAGGTGCAAGAATTCAAGGAGTAAACACGGGAGTGAGTTACTTTCAGTTTCCAGGGTAGGATCCAGCGTGTTGTAGGCAGTGGATAAAGGCCACAAAGAATCATAAATATGGAGAGAATTCCGTGACGGAAAATCTGAGAAAAGCTAAAACGGAAGGGGAAAAACTGCAAGAAACAGCTATTCTTTCAGTTCCGCCCAAAGGAAAATGCAATCAGGTACAGGTAAGAAAGCTGTTGCCATAGTATTAGTGTTCTGTTTTTACCATAATGCTGTTTAAAGAGTAGACAAAATACAATACAATTTTCAGTGATAAACAATATGGGCTTTCACACCAGATAGTTATAGGAACTCAGCTACAGAAACTAGCCACCAGGATGGTCCCCCAAGAACTAAATTTTCCCCTAGGGCCATTTTCCTGGTTGCATTCAAACTGCCAGTAGATACTTTGAATAGATGTAAACCGGCCAACTGCAGCACCATTTAAGTGTGGCAACATCAACATTCAACAACATCAACAACTGCAAAATGGAGGACGCCGTGATCAGTTAAGAAGTGCCTGGACTTTGCGTCGGTCCATCTCGCTGTTTTCCATGTTCATGGAGTTAGTTCAAGGAGTAAGTATACATAAACTGTGTGTTTACAGAGCTTTTTTAAAATAGCAGGTGCCTGTGTTTCGTATGGCATGTGTTCGGCCAAACAACATACACCTGCATCAACAGAAGTTCCTATTGTGCTAGGTTAGACCCTACTCTGAAGTAGGAGTAATTTAGTCCCCCAAAAGGCGTTTGTATAACTAAAATTGTTCCAATTGAACACGGCAAAAAATGCCCCATAGTAAGTGCATTGCTTTGAACACGTTTTCCATAAACTGAGGAACAAGCTGATGTTATCGTAACTGACAGAATGCCATCTGTTACACCACACTAGACATTAAGTTAAAAACCAGGAATTTTCCTTTAACTGTAAGCACATTAAAGGGTTAGTTCACCCAAAAATGAAAATAATGTCATTAATTACTCACCCTCATGTCGTTCTACACCCGTAAGGCCTTCATTCATCTTCGGAGCACAAATTAAGATATTTTTGATTAAATCCGATGGCTCAGTGAGGCCTGCATTCAAAGTAATGACATTTCCTCTCTCAAGATCCTCTCTCATTCATCCGAAGATGAATGAAGGTCTTACGGGTGTGGAATGACATGAGGGTGAGTAATAAATGACATTATTTTCATTTTTGGGTGAACTATCCCTTTAATACACAGTAACTGCTGAGTCAGACAGACACATTGCTCACTCTCTCTCACACACACACATAGAGATAATTTAGACATTGATATGCGTTATATTACAGTTGACTAAAGAGCTTCCTATCCTGTATCAGATCATGTCCTCACTAAAGGGTTGCTCCATTATATCTATTTAGTAATAAAACCCCTCTGTCACTCCAACGAGATGAAGACAAACGAAAACGAACAGAAAGAGGAACACTACTGATGCATTTCATGAGCTTCCGTTTCAACATGCAATGACCTCAAACATGCACACAGTAAAGCCAGCTGTTGGTGCTATGACTGTGACCCACAATAGCCACATCCATGTGATCAGCTGCCATGACCAAACATACAGGACCAATCAAATCTATTCTAAATCTGACAATGCACAATATGATACTCTTCCTGTAGCCTTTTTTTTTTTTTACCATTAATTTAATCCTTAGCCACGGCAACACCATTCAAGAAATCAAAAATCTCCAATGTCTTTGCATTATGTCACATGAATCCACTTGGAGGACTATTTAAAAATTCAGATCCTGCAATTTTCCAAAATTTCACATTAAATCCAAAACAGCCAACATCCTGTTGGGCAGAGCTAAATGTCATTTTGAAAGTAGTTTGGCTTGATGAAAACAACATATTGCTGCATTCACGCCATGCCGTAATTATGCAGTCACATGGTACATGTCGAAGCTCTCATAAAATTACGAGTTGTAATTACGAGTTGAACCGTTTTTACAAGGAAACTCGTAATTATGGTAATTCTGACATGGTGTAAAAACACCACAAGTACCGACTTTTGTGACTGTACCCACCACATTAGTCAAAAGGGAGTGATACAGAACCTACAGTTTATTTTACTCTAGCCTGGTGGAGACTGAGACACTGCTGCCACCGCTGAGCTTTTCATGTTCACCATACCTTTCACGTGTGAGCACTCTCGCATGTTTTGTGTCAACAAAATTTGATCTGTTTATGTCAAAAGCAAGTTGAGAGACCACGTATCAAATCAAAGCAGGTGATTTTCAGCTAGTTCCAATCAGTGGTTGATCGCTTAGATCATTCCTAGAAATTACAGGTTTTTGTGCATCCACATTCAACCTCAAAGCATACTGTATGAAAGAAGAGTATGAACTACTCTGTTAACCCTGCTGCTTTCAACTGCGTAGAAAAGTGTGAAAAAACAAACAAGAAACTCTGGAGGAGGATAGAACTACTGAGTTTTTTATGACACTAGTTTCACAGATGCAGTGAGCTCTGTAAGTGCCTGGCCCTCTCTGACACTATCCCCTGTGCACACACATATGGTGTGAAAATGCATCAGAGCAGAGCGTCATGAGTGTAAAGACAGGAGCCGGTCAGTGGATCAGTTCCCTAAAAGGTGCCTGAAATCAATACAAGTTCACAATCACAGTTTTAGCACTTACGTCGAGACCTCGGCCACATTCAGTCTCCACCTGCAACTGTGTCAGAATATGGTGTCATGGATCACACTTCAATAGCCTGCGGATGGCACAGACACACAACACTACATTACTGTTTCATATTTATATCATCGTTACTGATAATCACAGACAATTCAGTGCATCACCAAACAGACACACTTTACAATTGCCAATTGCCATGGTTCAGAACATGGTAAATGCTTGTTCATACTCCATTATAAATACGACATCGCAACAGAAAAATCACACACACACCAAAAAAAAAAACAACAAAAAAAAAAAACAACAACAAATGAATTCTCTTTGAAGTGCCCTATTACACTTTTTCGAATGTTACCTTTCATGTAGTTTGTAATAAGGCTGTTTGTGAATGTAAAAGGTTTGCAAAGTTTCAAAGATCAAAGTGCAGATAAAGGTAGTTATTGTCTCCAAAAAGAATGATTCCTACGTAACAATGTTACAATTATGCATAAAGCCAGCCAATGGTCTTCATTGGATGCCTGTGAACAATGTCTACTTTGACCTTCAAACACTGTAGTTGTAGCTGAGACTGGAAGAGTTTGGTTCATGTTGTTGACATGTCGAGAGGACGCCGTTTTCTGCACTGTGAATCCACTTTACATTTGCTTCAAAAAAATGAGGACTCGCGCTAGAAATGATATGGTAAAACTGACGCCATTGTTACTGCTCATATTACTGTGTAGCAAGTGCTAAGGAAGATCCAGTCCTGAAATTCAGATCTGGTAATGGTCGTTTCATTTCAGACACGCGCTGTAAGTGGTAGACCAATCAAAACAGACTGGGCCATCTGATCAATCAGAGCAGAGTAGACCAATCACCTATATTGTAGGAGACATTAGAAATCCTTAAAATACATAATAGGGGCAGTTTAACATCTCAATTGTTTCTCTTAGACAGCAATGGAGTTAAATAGTTCACCCAAAAATGTAAATTCTGTCATCACTTACTCTGTCATCACTTTTCTGCGAAACATAAAAGAAGTTCACATTATGAAAGTTGAAGCTCACAATGTCTAACATCATCTAACAGCAAACCACATTGGTTCTTGCATGTCATGTGACCAAATCATGGCATTTGAGGTTTGTGTCACTATATGTGATGTAGTTTGGGTATGCATGCATTGATTAATGCATTGATTTGAGAGTAAATGAAGGCATAAAATATCGAACTGCTCATCAGAAAATGTGTTGCTTCAGAAGATTTGGACTACATGAGTCGAGTGATATGGATTAATTTCATACATTTATGTCCTTTTTGGAGCTTAAAAGCGTTGAATCCCTTTGACTTTTATAATAGGGACAAAACCAGCTGAAACACTCTTCACTGTGTGAATATCATCTTCTCTTTTTTGCAGAGGAAAGAACGTCATACAGGATTGGAACGACACACCGGTGAGTAAATGATGACAGAATTTTCATTTGTGGGAGGTTGAACTGTCCTATTAAGTCTACAGGTTTTCCTTTTGCACTGTTAGAAAAAGACTGCAGTGATCTCAGGTGTCTCCTCTAGAGGTTCAGAACTGTGCTCAGATTTGTCTGCAATCAAAAGTCAGACATCTCAATACAAACTCAAACATGTCTTATCAAATTCTCCCAAGAACAAATGATCTGACCCACTGTATTACTCTCTGTATGTCAAAAATTAAATTGCCTCAATGACTAAGAAGTATCCTGAGCAATAAAAGAGCGAGCTGTGAGCAGCAGGAAGACGGTCAACAAGCGCTCAGTGTTCAAGGCGTCCTTCAGTCTGTTCAGATGCACACTACTCAGTGCAGCTCGGGCTGTTTGTTCTGACGTGTTACACAAAGCAGGTTAACGTGTGCACTGGCTGCAGAGAGCTCTGCTTTAGTCCTGTCACTCAACACAAACAAACATACTGACAACACTCATGCAACTTTAATGAGCTCTGTGCGTGTGTGAGACACACTTTTGCACACAGCAAATAAAGGTGCACTTCTGAATGTGTGTGAGACAGCATAGTCTTTATCCATAAGTCTTTATCCCACACAGCAGACGTCAGTATTCACATGTTCAAAGAAATGAGCTGCTGGTTGTTCTATGTTGAAATGCATTCTTAGCTTTATCAACACTATTGTTCCATTTTAATCTATTTTGAATTGAACCTGAACTGAATGGGAAAGATAGAGAGGTAAGAGAGGTTTCGTAATAGTTCTGGTCCAGGATTCTGGTTGATCAATGTAGTCATGACACACATGATATAGTAATGTGAACATCTGTTTCATTTTCTTTACTAGTAACTGAGTTTTTGCCTTTATTACAATAGGACAGTAAGCGAAGTGAGAGAGAGAGAGAGAGAGAGAGAGAGAAAGTAAGTGAGAGGGGGACGGGGGTATGGGAAAGGTCCACGAGCTCGAACTCGGGTTTCCCGAAGCGCAACAGCGCTTATATGTCGGCACATTGCCCACGAGGGTATCGACGCTGACAGTAACTGATTTTAAAAGCAACAAGTATTGTGAACTGTGAATTTAGCAATACATCCTCTCTGTGTATCTGTGTTATCGTAAACAGGACAATATAATATATGGACTCTTAAAGGGATAATTCACCCAAAATTTGAAAATTCTTTCATCATACACTCACCCTCATGTTGTTCCAAACCCATAAGACTTTGGACAATTTTTGAAACACAAATTAAGATATTTTTAATTAAACGTGGTAAACACAAAAGCACAGCTTCAGTGTTTACCAAATGTGATGTGCTCTTAGTCTATGTATGTGTTTTGATCATTGTAGATGTAAATAAAAGCCTAAAATAAATATGTTCATCATATTGCTATACAATAGCCTTTATAACCTTTTTGGATCTTTTAAGTTTTGGTTACCTGACCTTTCAATTGAGGGACAGAAACTGCTCAGGTTTCATTAAAATACCTTAATTTGTGTTTCAGAGATTAGCCAAAGTCTTTTGTGTTTGGAACGACCTGAGGGTGTGTAAATGATGACAAAATTCTAATTTTTGGGCAAATTGTCCCTTTAAATTATATTGCTTCAGTAAAGAAAAATGTTTTCTTTACTTTTTTCCTTCACATTTTTGTATGTAGCTCAGCTACAAAAAACAAAACAAAAAACAAAACCTGGGAATATGAATTTACAACTACTTATTGTATATCAGTGGTGTGGTACATTATATTACAAGAGCTAAAAAAGCTCTTTCTAATTCAAGATTGAAACATGGATGGCACATGTCAGTAATGATAGTAGTAAAGTAATAATGATGAAGGCTATCCCTAAACACTGAGCTTCTTTTAAGAATAAATATATAATCTGTTATGACAAGTCTCGGAGTGTTTGGCATGGTAATGGGTATGACAATGTTGATATATTTGGCATTGACGGAATAGATCTGTGACGCTGCTGCTGATGCTGCCGTTATTGCTGCTGCTGCTTTTATTGCTGCTGTTCTTGCTGTTATTCTGCTGTTATTATTGCTGCTGCTATTATTGTTGCTGCTATTATTGTTGCTGCTATTATTGCTGCTGCTGTTGTTATTGCTGCTGCTGCTATTATTGCTGTAGTATGGGACTTGCTACTGCCAATACACGACACGCTGCTGTGAGCAAGTAAGATATGCTGCTGCTGTACAAAATAGCAGGTATTATCCCCCAGCAGATCTATACAGGTGGAGCTGGGGAAGGGGTTTCTGAAACAAGCTGTAAATTGCTACAGCAAAAGCTAAAGTATTTGAAGGTTGAGCAGCAAGCTCATTGGCTACTGATACAGCCGGAACCAATTAGCTGTGCCCTATAGAGAATGATGTGATTACAAAAAGATTGAGTTGAGGACCTATTAGCCTGCACCATCTAGAGTTTCATGACTGAACTTTGTATTTGAATGAATCATATATGTAAAGGACAGAAAGTACCCCTGACTCAATAAAATAATCTAAAACTTGACTAAGAGCATCTTTATTGCTTTCATTTCCACTCAACTTGATTATTGTAATTCTCTTTTTACAGTCATCTACATCATCTGAGAGATCACATGTAACACCAATTTTAATTTCTTTAAATTGGCTCCTAGTTAAATGTAGAATTCAGTTTAAAATTCTTGTGATTGTGTTTAAAGCATTGCATGGCCAAGCTCCTGTTTATATAAGAGTTGTTGCAACCTTCTAATTCCAGCAGGAATCTGAGATCCTCTCAACAGGTCTTGTTAGCCGTCCCTCGCTCTAGACTGAAGACTAAATCTGTGACTGTGCCCTTGAGGGTGTTGCCCCCAAATTGTGGAATGTTCTCCCTTTGGATTTGAGATCTGTGGACACTTTTAAAAAGTAGCTAAAAACCCACTTGTTTAAACTTACTTTTGTGTAAATTGTTCTTTATTACTCTGTTTTTATCTGATGTCTGTCACTCTTATTTTGATTTCCTTTTTATATTTGGATGTAAAGCACTTTGCTCTAGAAAGGTGATATAGAAATAAAAATTACTTATCAACAAATGTAAAAAGCATACATAATCATCAGTTGAAACAGGTTATTAGCCAATCATCCTGGCCTTAAATCTGTGTTTGCAATGCAAAATAGATATTTTTCTATTTTTAGAGCAGTGAGAATTACAATTTTGGATGATTTATCCAACACAACTAAGCGTGAACACAGAAAATCTCTCTGGCCTTTTGTTTGTTACTCTGCTTATTGTTTTAGATAGTCAGATATTATGGAAGAAACTTGAAAATCTTTCTTTGTCAATGCTGTTTTTGATGATAATGGATGGCTGAGAGTGAGTTACCACAATTTTACTGTAACAATC
Source organism: Ctenopharyngodon idella (assembly GCF_019924925.1). Classification (NCBI taxonomy): domain Eukaryota; kingdom Metazoa; phylum Chordata; class Actinopteri; order Cypriniformes; family Xenocyprididae; genus Ctenopharyngodon; species Ctenopharyngodon idella. The sequence continues at coordinate 46,881,298 of NC_067222.1, read as the reverse complement.
ACTGTGGTTTCTATTTGGCTAACGTACGGGTCAGTCAATAATCTGAAATCCTGAGTATGATTTACTTTGCCAAATGGTATTATTATGAAATTACTATTAAAGTACCATACTGTCATTGCTTTGTACATGGTACCATGATGATAAAATATTCTGGACATCTAACATGCTAATACCACGTTTCTGCACATGTAACATGGTAATGGCAAAGTAGTAGGACAAGTACCTTCTGTTCTTTGAAGTATGATATAAATATTACAGTTTATGAACACGGTAATCACCCCATACCACGGTATTACCTGCTGATACCGTCACTGTACTCTTTGTAACTCATCTAACAGCTGTCTGTCACTTTCCGCAGCATATCAATCGCACGCGACGCCATCAGGTTTCACAACAGATTATTAAGCATCAACAGATGATGAAAAGATTTGCGGTTGCTATGATACTCGTCTGTCTCGAGACAAGGATGCGGCTTATAGCAACGACACACAGATGATGATGGGCGTGTGAGCGATCTTACCATTACACTTCTTCATTATCCTGCCGAAACTACACACACAATCTCATCCAACACGTTATATATTCGCATGTGCGTCCACAATCGATCCCGCCCGTAGATGCGATCATGTCTGTGTTTATAATCCAGTGACAGCAACACATCAGGGAAGCGGAGCGAAAATAAACCATACAGACCCCCAGACGACAGCAATCAAACGATAATCCGCGGGAAATGGAGATACACGTCTACGTTCACACGCTCTGTGCTGGATTAAAATGTCTGCTGGAAGGGCGTGTGTTTGTTTTTATGAGCTGGACGAATCTGTAGGGCAGAGGCGCCCCCTGCTGGATGTATTTATTATATTATATTATATTATATTTATTATATTATATTATATTATAGACTATGCTCATTGTCTATGAATGTTAATTCCTTGTCCATGCAGTGGTTTAAATGCATTCAAATCATGCACAAATAGAGCACAAGCTCTCTAATTCCAGTCCAGTTTACAATCTTGCCTTTAAACTCTCTCATCATCCTCTTTTAATTATTTCACACGTCTCTTTATGTGAGCAGGAAAATGTTAAACTTTCTTATCAGTGTTGGGATGGTTTGTTGTAGCTTTATCTCTTATTGAACCAACGGTGCCCACTTGACATCCACATTTCCTAGCATTTAAAACTTCAACACAGGGACTGAATACTTATGACATGCAATCTTTGGAGAGCTGAGATTGTTGAGTTTATGTTTTATTAAAACATACTGAACGCATCACAACAGATGCTATATATCTATCACATCAACGTTTAAAATGATAAGATTAAGATGAGACGAGTAATTCATGTATCCAGCAGTTTGCTTATTTCAAGGAGGTAAAGACCAGCTGATTTGATCAAACGTTCTCAAGACTCATGACTGCAGTTTGAAATGAAGCAGCTCCATCTAGTGGTCACTGATGATACAGAATTTCTTCAGTAAAGCTGAAATGAATTACAACTAAACTAACGATAAAAGGAGTTAATATTATTTGTGAAGCAATGCTTTTGATTCATTCTCCAGTCAATGGATGTAGGATATTTTACAGAGAACCTCCTGCATTTAATTCAGATGTTTATTTCACTAATCTCAAATACAGACTCAAATGGAGCATTTCACATCATGTTTTGTATTATTATTTAATAATTACAATTGTTTGTCAAAATACTAATTTGATATATTTTCAAGTTACCATATATATATATATATATATATATATATATATATATATATATTAGATAGTATTTCATATTTCACTGTGATGAAATATGTGTTGGGGGTTACGCATTACAAGTAAATTGAGTTACGTAATCAGATTACTTTTTTCAAGTAACTAGTAAAGTAACGCATTACTTTTAAATTTACAACAAAATATCTGAGTTACTTTTTCAAATAAGTAACGCAAGTTACATTGTTCTCCCATGTATTGACTGACATCTCTCCTGTCCCCATGTTGAGAGAAGTCGTGAGTAAGTGCAAAGGTGTTTTGTGCGCTGTGAGATCATGATGGTTATTGTTCTAGACTAAATATGAGCATTTACTCATCTTACTTGCACAAAAACAGAGTCAGTATTCCTCAAAATGAATAAAAACAGTGAAATGCAATCTCAGAATATTGCACAAACCTGCAAAAATTAAATATATTAAATTAAACAAATATACTTCATGTATTAATCTCACTTTATTAACCAATGTCTTTGCTGCTGACCTTCGATGAGCCAATTCAACCATACTAATAAGCAAAAATGTTTAGATAAACATCACATTTGTGATCAGCCTGAAGCTTATTTATTTCACTTTTGGTGTGCAAGTGCCTTTACATTTGCCAAAAATAGAACTTTTTTGTTGTTATTAAGAAACAAACAAGCAAGCACAGCCCCGGTGAGAAAAAGTAACGCAAAAGTAATGTAAAGCGTTACTTTCCATAAAAAGTAATGCAATTAGTTACTTTTTTAGGGAATAACGCAATATTGTAATGCATTACTTTTAAAAGTAACTTTCCCCAACACAGGTGATGAAATCAAATCATGTGACTTGCGTACTCTGCTATAGATGCCATTTTAGGAGTGTTCATTAAGAAAGAACTGAGAGAGCAAACAAACCTGCTGTCATTTGCTCGCATACAGGAGAGAGAGGGAGTTAATAATTGATGCAGTCCTGTTCCCAGCAGCTCTCTGTCTCACAGAAGACATTTAGCCGTGATCGAGATCAAAGCCGCAAAGACTCCTGCTGCTAGGCTGAAAGGAGGAACTACTGATCGCCTTCCTCTCGCCCTAATAGCAGCCCTTTTATGAAGTTAATAAACTGCACACCTCAGTCACACTGCTGAGCACAAACTGCTCTGTGAACTAATAACTCAAAAGAAGAGAGCCACCTCTATTTACCTGCTTTCAACTCAACTGTCTTTTTGTGTGTATGGAGGACGCATAAAAGCTCTGTTTTCATGGCAGATATCATGAGGAATCTTACGAAGAAATGTTCAGTCATATGAGACAATAACAATAAAAATAAAGAAAATATATTTTAAATGAGAAAAGAAAGCCTTTCTTAGGACCATTAAGATTTATTATTATTTATTTATTTATTTTGCATAGTATGACAGCATTTTCATTACATTTTTATGGCTTTTTTTCTGTGGAACATGAAAGAAGATCTTTTGAAAAATGAGCAAAGTTTTTTCTCTCTTTCTTCATAGGCTATAATGAAAGGTAAAACGGTTTGGTAACCAACATTCTTCAAAATATCTTTATGATGAACAAATATAAACAGAATTTTCATATTTCACATTCCAGATTACCAAAAGATTCTCTTAAGGGTCATGGTATATTACACACATTTTTCTTCTCTAAATTACAATAATGAAAAAAATACTGTGACAATGATTTTTCAATTAAAATCAGCATTATAGGTAGCTATACAACAAATAATACATTGACACATGGACCTTATGTAGCCCCCCACTCTTTTCAGTGCTGCGCTCGTTGTCTTCTGTCTTCCGGTTTGTAATTCCTCAGGATGAAGGTAAGATCTTACGGATTTATGAATGAACCGTTCATTTTTAAAATTTTCCCGGTTTACTAACATTTGTTGTGACATCCGCTTCAAACATTTCAATGCTTATGATAACTTTCGTTAACTCTACAATAAGTAAATCCACTTCACCAGCTAATTACTCTTTGACAACACAGAGAAAATTTATAAACCGCAAATATGGTAGTTCAAACACAAAATTCTAAAGATGGCTGTGCACTTGTTTCCAGTGTTGGGGAAAGTTACTTTTAAAAGTAATGCATTACAATATTGCATTACTCCCAAAAAAGTAACTAATTACTTAGCATTACATAGTTACTTTTTATGAAATGTGTTACATTACTTTTGATTTACTTTTTCTCACCTGGGCTGGGCTTGCCTGTTTGTTTTATAACAACAACAAGGTCTATTTTTTGGCAAATGTTAAGGCCCTTTCACACCAAAAGTGAAACGAATAAGCCTCAGGCTGAAGGAAATATTTCTAATATGAAGGCATATTTACGCCTGTACAGTAGAGGAGACAGCTCAAACAAACCTTTCAGCTGTGCTGCAATTCTGGATTAAAGGGTTAGTTCACCCAAGAATGTCGTTCTTCACCCGTAAGACTTTCTTTCATCTTCGGAACACAAATTAAGATATTTTTGATGAAATCCGATGGCTCAGTGAGGCCTCTATTGCCAGCAAGATAATTAACACTTGCCCAGAAAGCTACTAAAGACATATTTAAAACATTTCATGTGAGTACAGTTGTTCAACTTTAATATTATAAAGCGACAAGAATACTTTTTGTGCGCCAAAAAAAAAAAAAAAATTCCATAATATCTAGTGATGGACGATTTCCAAACACTGCTATAAAGCTTTATGAATCTTTTGTTTTGAATCAGTGGTTCGAAGTGTGTATCAAAGTCACGTGATTTCAGTAAACGAGGCTTCATTACATCATAATTGTTTCAGAATTTCAATAGTTCACGTGACTTTGGCAGTTTGATATGCGCTCCGAACCACTGATTCGAAACAAAAGATTTGTAAAGCTTTGAAGCAGTGTTTTGAAATCGGCCATCACTAGATATTGAAACTTATTTGAAAAAATAACTTAGATATTTTGTTGTAAATTGAAAAAGTAACGCATTGCTTCATTTTAGTAGTTACTTGAAAAAGTAATCTGTTTATGTAATTTAAGTTACTTGTAATGCGCTGCACTAATTACAGCACTGCTTGTTTCTCTGGCACATAAAGTCTATAGTCTAAGTACTTATAAGAATAAAATTACTTATACACACACACACACACACACATATATATATATATATATATATATATATATATAAATGTAAATAATGTAGACAAAAAAAAAAAACTTTTATTTTATGGTATAATAAGAATTGGTAGGTAAATGTGTGTATGTAAATGTGTTATTGTTGCAAACAATGGCAGTGGTCGTAATAAGAAAAATATTACTTAAATACTTTAAAATTAAATACTTTTGATTTTGCGTTTTGTGAAACTATACCATAAAGCTCTACCAACTTGATGTTTCCTTTATGGCAGGCTGTCAGCTGACCGCTCAACACTCACACACACAGGGCCGAACGCTTCAGAGCTCAAGGTTTTTCAACAAGGCCTCGCTTTGTTGTTTGTAACCTTTTGATCTTAAATAAGAGCACAGGGGTGGCCGACGTGCAAAGAGAGAGAGACAAAGTCAGCGCGAGAGAAAGCTTGCTTTCATAATGAATGTCAGCTCAGATAACAAAGCCCCATTTGCATATCATAATCCAAATCTTTCCTGCTCAGATCAGGTGCGCTGTGAAGGAATATTTTTCTTGGTTGCCTTTGAAAGTCTTTGATGTGCACAGCAAGGATGAATATGAAAAGGAGCTGCTAGCCGATGAGGTCATGTTCTCTCTAACTCTCTTTCCTCATGTTTTCCAGATGGAAATGAAAACGTGCAGCATGTATAAAGCTATGTTTTTCTAGTGTTAAAAGCTTTATGTTGTCCGTTCTAAATTAACTGTTTTCTAAAAAGTAGTTTTCATCACACATAGTTTGAACGGACAACATAAAGCTTTTTTAACAGTGTTAAAGATTCATCCTTAGTGTCAGCCTTAGATGGCACACCCAAGGACAAGGTCCAAACACCAAATTCAAATACAAATCGTTTGTGGCGAGTACATAAAACTGAAATATCGGCCGGTTACTGCAACTGCAACATGGTTTAAATCAGTGGCATATTGCAAATCTTGGAGGCCCTATAAACCATGAGAGGGGCCCCGCCCACAAATGATGACATTGCGCATGCATTTTGGATCAAATATTATCACAGGGGTATCAAGTATGCAAGTGCTTTAAATTGAATTATTAAAACAAAAGTCAGACTCTCGCTGATGTAAGCCACACACACTGTTAAAATAAAAGACATTCAAACCCTCTACTCAAGAAAAGTTGAGTTGCCGCAGAGTGGCCAAGGTCAAGCTATGTGACTACTACACATCTTCTAACAGCTTTTAGATGGACTTTTGTTAGAATCGTCGCAAATTTTTCTCAATAATTCTGTCTTCACATTTTTTGTAGGATTAGTTTTAAAGAACTGCAAATGCATATAAAAATTCCTTTTATATTTGCTATGAACAGTATAAAGTCAAACAGATAAATAATACCACTAAAGGACAACAAAGATCTACAAAAATTCATCTGCCTAAACCTGCACTCCCTCTGTCTCTCTCACATGTGCGCACGCACTGTCACCATGCAGGCTAATGCTGCCTTCACATGCTCTCGGAATGATCATAATTATGAGTTTCCTAGGTAAATATTGCACATGAATGCCCTCCCATTTTTAAACTTGAATGCAATGAGCTCGTAACCACGACTTCAGAAGTGGGAATTATCAAATTTCAGAGAGCACGTGAAGGTAGCATAATGTACTTGTTAATGCTGGTTCATTTAAAAACAAATGCCGCAACGCAAAAAAAAAAAAAATCCAAAATCTGACCATTTCCAGAACAGGATCCGGCTCAAATTAAACACTAGGTAAGGTAAAGTTTATTTTGAACCCTGACCTTAGACCAGTGGTTTTCAATCCTGGTCCTGGGGATCATATTTTGCCTCTTTTATTAAACACACCTGATTCAGATCATCAGCTCGTTAGGAGAGAGCTTCATGAACTGCATCGAAAGTGTCAAATAAGAGAGACATAAAAAATGTGCAGAGCAGTGTTCGCCAGGACCAGGATTGTAAACCACTGCTATAGACCATCAATAGTCCAATATGACTTCATAATGCAAAAGCTACGAGGACAGAAGATGGGGTCCATGGACTGATATGTATTTCGCAGTCAGTTGGCTTAAATTAGAGAAGTAAATGAAGTGTTCGTCAATATACTAGGGGTGTAACGGTACATGTATTCATTCTGAACCGTCAACTGTACGGACGTCACATTTCGGTTCATGCAGTCAGACGATGAGTACAGTCAGTCACAGGCTCACTCCACACTTCAATCCAGAAGGGGGCGCGTGCATTAATGAAACATTGTTTCCACATCAGGAAAAAACACAGAAGAAGATGAACAGATGATCAATGCATAGATCTGTTTACATGTAATCTCTCAACCAGTGTTTCAACTGCAGAAAGACATCAATAAAACAGCTTGAGAATAATATCTCATGTAGCATTACAGTTACCTCAGGCAAGTCATTTAGTGTCCACAGCATGTTAGTTCACTAGAGAAATTAACTCTAGAGGGGAGCATTTCACTAAATATTTGTGCTGTATTAGCTTCTATTTACATTACATTATTATTACATTATATTTACTTTACCTGTTAGTAATGTCTTAATTATGTTTAAATAAATTTGTCATGTCAGGTTATCACAGTAACTGTGTAAATGATTATAATTAAAAGATGAATTACAGTAGAAAAATAATTGAAAAATGATTTTGTAATTAGATTTAATTATAAAATGCAAAGTTAAGTTTATGCAAAACCTTCCTTATGTGCAATTTACATGTTTATTTATTTATTTATTTGAGTGTTGATTATCATATCTAAAAATAAATAGCAACTGAATGTAATAGTTTGGGCTATGTAAGTTTATTGTAACCTTTAAGAGAACACTTAAGAAAATGTTCATTATAATTACATTTATTTAAAGAGAAAGACAAAAATTGGTTCAATTAACCACTGTTTAATAAAAATGAAGAAAAAAGAAATAATTTTATGTTAATTACCCAACCCCCCTCTAGTGTCTAATTATTTAATATCTAATATATAATGTTTCTGTAACTTCTATAACTGTTTCTGTCTATTTGTATGATGACAGGTTAAAAGGCAGTTTGTGCTATAAAAATTAAATGTATTATTAAAATACGCTTACAGTAGTCATATGAAAATTTCAGTTTCAGTCTTCATTGTACTTCCTGAAATTCATATTTGAATTATAATTCTACATTTTGTTTGCTAGCTCAATTCAAATTGAAGGTAGATGGATGTGGAGCTGTAAAAGGGAGAGTGATTGTGAGAAAGAGAGGTGAGAGAGAAGCTTCTGTTTGTGATTGTCTGGAGTTTGCATCTTTCACAGGCATCTTTTTTCTCTTTGTTTCAGTTGTGGGTTTTAAGTGACAAGCCCACTGGAAGGCTCACAGTGTGTGAGCAGTGCTGTGTGTGTTTCAGGGGTCAAACAGAGTATGCAATCAGAGTGTGGGGTCTTCAGTCAAGGACCACCCTCACTCTCCCACCAAACAGGACGAAAACAGTCCAGCTTTGAATGCAAACACACAGTTTGGATGCTGGTCAACATTGTGCCACACATCATGAGCTTCTGTCTGCTGTTGTGTCTAATGAGCTGATGTCTTGACAGGCACTTTGCTGTTTCCAGAAAGAGATGACACTTTCTCATGTCTTGTGATGGGCCCCAGCAAAAAAAGAGGAGAAATGGAGGCAGGATATAGTCTCTCACTACTTTCTGAAGCTTTTGTTCTGGTTAGCTTCTTTATTACACTTGTTAATGGTCTCAACTTTAGATGGTACATCATTCACCAACCATCAGATGTATATTAAACACAAAAATAGCACAAGCTTTCTGCAGCAAACAGCAAGTTCCAAAATGATTTCCAAGAGTTGAGTACACTGGTTTTGGTCTAGAAAATCAGTAACTTCCCAGTTTACACCAGACAATGTTCCCTAGCTTCTACAATGAGTGCTTCAGAGTTTTGTTGTAGACAATCTCTGTTCTTCATCCTAATGAGCTAACTAGCAAGAATGTCAAGGCATCATATGTGTGATCCTGGTGTCTTTAATGTGCCCCTATAATGCTACTTTAAAGGTTCCTAGTTTTGTTTTGGTGGTCTCCTTCAATAGGCTTACATGCATCCAAGGTAAAAAATAAAAATAAAATCTTTCTCATATACACTGCAGCATCACAGTGTCAGACAATGTCAGAAACAGTTTGAACAAGGATTCAGTCTCTCTAAACCCCTCGTTTCCGGGAGTCTCCTTTTCTCTGTTTGGACAGGTGGCCCATTCTGTTGTGATTGGTCTACTCTGCTCTGATTGGTCAGATGGCCCAGTCTGATGTGATTGGTCTACCACTTACAGAACGTATCTGAAATGAAACAACCATTACCAGATCTGAATTTCAGGTCTGGATCTTCCTCAGCACTTGATACACAGTGATACGAACAGTAACAATGGTGTTAGTTTTACCATATCAATTCCCTGCAACCGATTCTGAAGATTTTATTGGTCATGTCAATCACAGTGCTGACTTCTTACTCAGTACTACAACAAATACTAACCCCTAACCCTACCTTACATCCTATCCTTAACCAAAGAAATTTGGCTGGATTTGCGCTGAACTGGTTTGGGAAAGAAAATCATGCGGCTGGTAAAGGTGGATTCTGGTGGCATAACAAGGCTGGCAGGCAAGGTGGGTGGCTCTGGAGCAGACTTTAGGATGACCTCTGGGCAGACAGGGATGGATCCTGAGATGGAGTCTGTGGCTGGGACAGGGCAGGTTGGTATGGCATCTGTGGCTGTGACAGCCTCTTCTCAACATGTCAACAACACAAATCAAAGGCCTCTTCCAGGCCTCAGCTACAACTACAGTGTTTGAGGACGGGTCAAGGTAGACATTGTTCGTGGGCAGTCAATGAAGACGACAGGTGGGCATTATGCAAAGAATGACTGAAATCTTCATTTTTGTTCTAGGCTGTTCTAGGCAAGAATAAGCTGCAGTGTGGGCTAGACTTTTTCTTATATTCAAAAGTCTGGCTGCATAAGAACACTAACATAGAAGCTCAAACAACATGACAGCCCCTGTAGTTTTGTGTACATTCAGACACTACTTCCATTCTCCCATGTTGATTACCACACGCAGGAGTCAGTGAGTGTTCAGTAGACCAGACTCAAAGTCACTGAAGCAGCCAGAAGCCACTTGTGGAGTGGAGTATGTAAAAGCTGTTTTCAATAGCTGCTCTCCCACTGAAGTGGGATTAGATTGCACATTGCAAGTTCCCATGGAACAAATGGAGAGTGAAGGGGTTTCTGGGTTACAGCGCTGCCTCCCACACCCCCAGAGGTCTTTAGAGAGGGAGTGGTGTGAGTTTGACTGGCTCAGCCTCAGGAGAAAGCTGCATGCTCAGCATGGCTCCTCCACATGAAATGAGCTGCCCAGCACAGTGCAGCTATTCACCAACAAACCTTTTCTATTTGCCTCCCCTATTTTAGTAAAACTCCAAGAAAGAGAGCAACAAAGAGTGAAAATTTACACATATATGTGTAATATATATGTAAAATATATGTAATTCACTTTGATTGGATTAAATCTGTGAGAAAATCAATTGACTGGATGTGATTTGGAAAGGTCTACCTTTGTCTATATAAGGTCTACCAACTGAATCCATGCCATGAGGTCAAAAGAACTGCCTGTAGAGCAGAGACAGAATTGTGTCAAGGCACAGATCTGGGGAAGGCTACAAAAATGTTTATGCTGCATTGAATGTACACAAGAGCATAGTGGGCTCCATAATTGTTAATAGAAGAAGTCTGGATCAATAAAGACTCTTCCTAGAGCTGGCTGCCAAGCCAATTAGGGAAGAAGGATCTTGGTAAGAGAGGTGACCAAGAACCCAAAGGTCACTCTGGATAAGCTCCAGAGATTATATGTGGAGATGGGAAAAACTTAGAGAAGGAAAACCATCACTGCAAGAATCCACTGATCTGGGCTTTATGGCAGAATGGCCAGACAGAAGCCTCTCCTCGGTGAAGACACATGAAGGTCACTTGGAATTTTCAAGGTAACACTTTTTTTAAGGTGATGTAGTTACACGTTACTACATGTACTTACTATAGTAATAACAGTAAATTATACATAATTACAAGTAACTAACCCTAAATCAAACCCTAACCCTAACTGTATAGTAACTCTATATAGTAAGTACATGTAGTTAATTAATGTTACTCAGTACTTATTTGAGTAATTACAATGTAACTACGTCACCTTAAAATAAAGTGTAACCATTTTCAAAAAAGAAGGAAAGAAAGAAAGAAAGAAAGAAAGAAGGAAAGAAAGAAGCACCTAAAAGACTCTCAGACTTTAAAAAAACAAAATTCTCTGGTCCAGTGTTTCCCAACCCTGTTCCTGGAGGCCCCCTAACACTACACATCTTCAAACTGGTTGAATTGGAGAATGCTCAGGGTCACACATCAAAATACATAGATAATTATAAAAACCTGAACCAACATCATAAATGACTGTTTTGGAGTCCTGTAGACAAAAAACTGGACACACAATTGTATTTCATTAGCATATTGCTAAGCTGATGCAAATCTTTGATAAGCACAATTCATATTCAACACACAAATATTGGGTAAAATAGACATTTAAATTTTTTTTACACATTTTAATTTATGTTTGTTGTCATTGAATGAATGCTTTATTTATTTTTATTTTTTTTTGCTGAGTTTGTCATAATGGATTATGGGATTGCTTTCTCTATGATATATGTGATGCTTTCCTGAAATGAGACAAAACAAGGTATTCTACACATTTCAGAAGAGTGAACCTAATATGTAATGCCCACATTGGCAGTACAGTCAGTTTTGGATTAGAGCCATCATGTTATGAATGATTTGGCAATGTGGGATAAAGTTCTTTGAATCTTGAATCAAAAAAAGTGTTTTAGACTTCCACTCTTTCGCCCCATTTACATGCTCTGATCAGAATGTTCTCAGCAGCAGAGTCAAGTAAAATGATTATGATAAAACAAACACAGTCATATTGTGATACAATCATAGGATGAAAAGAATGGGATTAAGGAAGAGGTGGAGATAATGTTTGAATATATCTTATATCAGTGTAAGGTAATCGTTTTCAAAGCTATCTCTGCCTTTGAAGACTTAATTATGATCTGACAGCCAGATGAGAGATGTTTTGTATCTGACGACTTTACCGCTTTGAATCATTATTCACACTGAGACCAAGAGAAAGTGAGTGGGAGAAGAAAAGAAAAGAAAGATGGTATATGGAGGTTGTAGATGGAAAGAAAGTGAAGTAAATGGAAAGTGTACACAACCCAGGGGGTCAACAAGTTGCCAGGGGGTCTTTGAAACAACTCTTGATTGACAACTCTAGATCAGGTGATCAGTTCCAGTGTCCAATCAACAAGTGTGATTGATTCATTAAAACTTGGGTCGCGGAGCACCGGCACCCCTGAGGATCTCAAAGGAGCCCACAGGGGGCATAAGCTGAAAGACTTTTTTTGACCAGCATCTCATTACTCTGCCTGAGGAGCGCTGGGATTTCAGTCTAAAACTCTTCTCTCCCGCAGGGCCCACACAACGGACTGTTTTCCTTTAGACCAGCAGATGAAAGCATGAGGATGAAAAGAGAACTAGTTAGAGCCAAATTATAATGTTCATCTGTGCGAATGGAACCTTGAAAGGAAGTTGAGTAAATGTTGAGAACATGTTCTGTGTTCTATTTTAAACCTGAAAGTTTCACTGAAAGTTACACTGAAATCCTCTATCCAATTTAACCGATGTTCTCTTGTCTTCACTGAATGGTTCCATCCCAATGTGCATACAATCCATACTAAGCAAGCTTGGCTCCCCCATCTGCCCCCCACTAGATTAGAAATCGTGTCACACTAAAAAATATTCTAAAACAGGATGCAATGCACAGTGAGTCCCAGGGCAGCAGTGATGAAAAGAGTAATTTGTTAAACATTTTCAAACTCTGAGTAGAAGACTTTATATTTCCACCATGGAATTATTAAAAAAAATAAAGTTCATTTTGACTTTTTTCTCACATTTCTGACTTTTTTCAAATTGCAAGAAAAAAAGTCAGTCAAAAAAGTAAAAAGTCTCATAATTGCAAGTTTATACAATTCTGACTTCAAATTGCAAGAAAAAAAAGTCAGTCCAAAAATTAAAAAAATCTCATAATTGCAAGTTTATATATCAATTCTGACATTTTTTTTCACAGAATTGAGAGTTTATATCTCATAATTCTGATTTTTTTTCTTCCAATCGCAAGTTTATATCTCGCAATTATTCCTATGCAAATTCCTAATTTGGAACATGAGCAAATATTGCATAAATGGATATATTGTTTGGAGAACTTAGCCACTGAAAATATAATATTTTACCGGTAACACTTTAGAATACCGATCCTTCATTAATGAATAACTACACAGGACCAAATGAGTAATGCATTATTAACACTCTAGTAACTACTATTAACTAACAAGAAACTCTGATTAATGAATTAGTAAGTAATAGTGCTCAGTTGAATGTGGTAGTTCACTATTAGCTAATCAGTAACTATTGTTTTTTCATACCTCCCAGATAACTACTAAGATCTACTATATACAGGCTCATAATTAACATGAATAATGCATAATGTATAATTAATTCTAAAGAAAAGGTCATGGTAACCCACTAGTAATGACTGAAGTATTACCAAATTTGGATCAGTATTCTAAAGTGAAAAACATGATAACTCTCTAGTAACTACTGAAGTCATTGTAAACTTTTGAGGTTTTTGTACAGTTTTGTACAGTAATTCCTTCTGATGTATTTGGTAACACTTAAATAATTACTAGTGGGTTACAATGATCTTCACTTTTTCTAAAGTGATCCAAATAAGTAGTAGTTCCTTTAGAATTATGTAGTAACTCTTGAGTTATTACTATCCAATACTTTACAAAAACCAAGTTTACAAAGACTTCAGTAGTTACTAGAGAGTATTATCAGAGTTTCTTGATAGTTAATAGTAGTTACTAGAGTGTTAATAATGCATTACTCATTTGTTCCTGTGTAGTTATTCATTAATGAAGGATCAGTATTCCAAAGTGTTACCATTTTACCTTATGTGAACAAAATGACTTGAACAAAATAATTTTATTATATATGTGCAAGTTTACAAGAGTTTTTTTTTTTTTTTTAATCACCAATAGAAAGCAACGTAATTACCGTTACCGTTATAAGGTCCGGGAAAGTACTAAAGACATTGTTAAAATAGTCAGCATGACTGCAGTGGTTCAACCTTAATGTTATTAAGCGACAAGAATACTTTTTGTGTGCAAAAACAAAACAAAAATAACTTTATTCAACAAATTCTTCTCTACCCTGTCAGTCTCTATGCAGTTGACGGAGTAAACACAATTCAGCGCTTCCGTGTTTACGTCAGAATGCCGGCTCAGTATTGGCCGAGGCTGTTCACGTGAGCAGCATGACGCATGCGTGTGATGCTGACGCAGGAGCCGGCCAATACTGAGCTGCTGTTTTAGTTAGTTTTGGGTGAACTAACCCTTTCATATCACATTCAGTGTTGGGCAGTAACTTGAAATTGTGGTAAGAATGTATATAGTACAAATGGAGCATCTTCAGTTCTTGAGCAGTTTTCATTTCATTACAGAGTAGTTATTACTAGCTGGTCATGGAAAACAGCCACACTGTTCAGTGAAATCAGGTGAACCACTCCTGAAATACATACACTGACATTCAACTACAATTTAGCTTTATTAAAACTTGTACTAGAGTGGATTAGATTCCAGATTTTTTTCATAATCAATACAAAAGCTCACTAACATCAGTAGCTTACGATGATCCATGTATCTATCCACTGACCTAAAACATTGCAGAACTAACTAAGAAAAAGCTAACCAAAACATTTCTCTGAATAGTAGCTGTGTGTTCAGGTATAAAATGCTTTCCACATTTGATAGACCTCATTGATGAGTTTTCGAGCAGAGGTTGTAGTTTCAATTTGGCACCAAAAAGAAGGATAGATTTACTTCCATTCTGGCCTCCCTTCATTGACTACCAGTCAGTTATATGATTCATTTTAAGGTCTTATTAATTTTTAAAGCTTTAACTGTGCCCCTATTTATCAGACCTGCTTATCTTACACCACCCAGCAAAGAGGTGACCGCCATTTTTCAGTAGTCGAACCCAGGTTATGGAATAATTTACCACTGAGTATTCAATCTGCCCCTGCCCTGAATGCTTTTAAATTAACTCTAAAGTCTCATTTTTATACCCTGACTTTTGAGTCTGACCCAGGAGAAAACTGAATTATGATTTTTATACTAGTTTATATTCTATTGTATGTCATGTATTGGCTGTTAATTTTTTTTTTCTTTGTTTGGGACATACTAGCTGTATCAGGAATGGCTATATAAAAACTTTATATCTTTGCTGCAGTCCTCTATTAAACAAACAAACAAACAAACAAACAAAAAATGCATGTAAATCTGTGTTTAAGTGTGGTATATCCCCAGAAGTGTGATGGTTAGAGAGTTAGAGAGTGACTGACATGTTGATTCTCCTGCTGTCTTCAGGGGAGTTGAGAGAGCTGACTGACAGCGCTTAGCAAGAGGTGTTCTTTACATACAGAGCACACACTGGAATAATAAACAGATGTGTTCAGCACACGCTCACATTCAGACACAAACATGAACACATACACACACGTGCATGCTTGCTCTTTCTTCTTGCAGTAACATACACTCAAGCACACCTGCACAGGATTAGCTGTCCTTCACAGGGGCCTCGAGTCCTGGCCTCCTTCTAAATCTCTCTTTCTATCTTTTTCTCGTACTATAATGTTTCTGACCTCTCCCCCTCACCTCTATCCAGTGTCTTCAGTTCTAAAACAATCTCTTGGCAACCCCAGTAAATGCTTACATGGATTACAGTAACAGAACCAAAAGGTAGCTAATAGGAGTGGGGAGCACAGGAGATAAACTACTTCACAACTGGACTCTTTTCCAAAGTCCAGTGAGCTGCCTTATTCGTAAAGGGGTCATGAACTGCATTGTTTTATTGTTTTATAATGTTTCCTGGGCACTTATAATGTTAGTATGCTTTTTACATCAAAAGTTAAAACACAAGGTTAAAAAAGATACGCATAAGGTGCGTAGAACTAACTTGTGACGCGATTGATCTGGGTCTGAGTCCTTTGCTGAGCTCGCTCTTCTCTCTTTTCTCATCACATGTCACATCAGAAAAACATTTATTTTCAGTAAAAATTAAGAAAATGTTCTAAAAGTGGAAGTGCCTAACGAGTGTTTAATAATGATAAAATTATTATCATTATTATAATATTATAAAAATTTTATAATAATTTTAATACATTTAATCATTTACACTCTATGTTATTATTGCATCCTGTTAATGTTTTTTTTTTTCGTCTTTTTGTTGGGTGCTGTTGCCATGGTGAATCGTAATATCGGAGCTGCATTGATCATAGCTTTTCATAGTCGTGGTGCACGCGCTTAACTCAACCTATTCAGAGTTGATTAAACTAACTCAATTTAGCTGTTCTGAAATGGAAATCTCAGAATTTCCCATCTTAGGGTAAGTCAACTCAGAGTTCAAATTTTAACTCAGAGTTTGTTGAACCTCCTTTCTGGTATACACCCCTGGTGGGTCCACTAGGTGGCAACAATTTACAGTTGTTAGGGCATTGTTTTTGAGAACTAGCTGAAGAAGAAAAAACAACAGGTGTAATGTGGAGATGGAATCATAAAAAAAAAAGATATGAAAGGAGGTAACGCTGCATTCACACGGGGCGTCGGCGTCAACGCTTGACGGAGGGCGTGTCTGAAGCTTGCACTGACGTGACCGTCATAGTACAACATCACATTACTCTCCGGTGTTGCATGAACGCAATTGGCTAGCGTCTGTGATCTGATTGGCTGACGCCTGCGTTGGCACTCGAAGAGTTGAGAAATCTTCAACTTCTGCTGCAAGCAACGCGAGTGAAGCAACGCGAGTGAAGCAACGCTACGGAACCCACAATTCAGTTCAGCAACGCAACCCATTCAAAGTAAATGAGAAGCGTTAGCGCTGACGCCCTGTGTGAATGCAACGTAAAAGAAATATGGATAGGCAGCTTCAAGGATTTCTTCTGGGACAATGATTCGAAGCTTTGGTATGTTGCACACAACAATGTTATAGAAAAAGGTGTGACACAAGAATTATTGCAGGCATTTCAATTTCAAATGGTGAGTGCAGATGCACTGGTAGAAAAGTGCAATGCCTCATCAAAACAAATAGCCTATGTGCATGAAAAAATTTTTTTTTTGATCCTCTGATATTTCTGTTTCTTTTTTTAAAAGTTGCATAAAGGTATATAATGTTTTGAATCAATGTGTAAAATAAAACATATTTCAAACTATTATTGGTGGTTTCCAAAACAAGCCCCATAACCTCGGTATGCCCATTTCTAGTCAGACTCTAGCATTTGTACAATTTGAGATAGACTATAAGAGTACAAAGTTGACACAACTTCATCCTCTGCAGGTCAGGTAAAAAGGCTGGAATGCTCGACTATGCACAGGATGTTAACAGTAGGCAGAAAAAAAAGAGTCAACCCCAAGCTTTATTTTGTGATAATGGCTTTCTGACTGTACATTATCCCTTACTTAGATGTGTCTCACTACCACTGTATCATAGAAGAAGACAGTGTTTGTTGTTGTCACTTTTAGACTGATGTCACAAGTGACAATCACCTGTGTGGGCTCAAACGAAGCCTGACACTGATTGTTGCTTTTGCTGATTTGTGTAGTTGTCTGTCTCCTTCACACACACGTAAGGGTTTGAAGAGCCATTAAGGTGACGAGAGAAGACAGACACAAACAATGTAAATAATGCATGCTGATCCTAATTACTGCAAAAGAGCTGCACATTACAGCACTGCCTCTGAAGTCCCTCAGACAACTTTCACAGTGATCACTCTCCTCTAACTCACTCCATTTACCTCTTTTCTTTCTCCTCTCTAACGCTACTCTTTCATCCATTGGAGGAATTTCACTGCAGATGTGATCAAAGCATATGCAGGAAAGCTGATGTGAAGGTACTTCATTTCTGACAACAAAAAACAGAGTAGGAGGAGGAGCTACAGTCACTTCTTACAGGAGAAAAAGAAACAGATGCAGGCCATCTTGTTCTCACTAAAGTTTACATCTGCACTGCTCTATGGGCAAACGATCTGTGTTGTACAGTGGTCAAAAGTAAATATTATATCATGCGCACAATTTAGTAAAATGAGGGAACAAGTTATATTGTATGCACAATTTAGTAAATCAATCATTTTTATTGTGCATGCGATTTAGTAAAACGAGGAAATGAATTATTATATCGTTCGCATGATTTATGAGGGAAAAAACTATTTTATCATGCGCATAGTAAAACGTGCTGACATTTTAGTAAGTTGGGGAACGATATACATATTTTTTCCCGCATGCCATGTGCGGGGCTCCGTTACGATATGACAGTTGAAGGAGATGACAAAAGGAGATGTTTAGCAGAATGTTCAAGCAGTTCTTTTCCATAGATTTAAACAGCATACAGTTAAAAGTGCAAAAAATTCACCATAAAAGTAATTACAATAGTAATCCACATGAATCGGATTCACAATCTATATATTGCAAGTCTCTAGAAACTACAGTATAAGATCAAAAAGGTGGGATGCCAGGTTTAACCTCAGATGGCACTGATTCTGGCATTTCTTGTCTTGTTATGAAGGCGACGTGATGCATTTAAATATTTTGAATGGATCGCAACCTTGAACAAGATCTATAGTGGGGGTAAGGATTTAAAAAATTTCAGTCTGTTCCTCAAACTAAGATATCATATGACTTCAAAAGAATCTAGCGTACAAGTTTTAATATTTTCACTGAATGTTTTCATTATGTATAAAATAGCAGCATGAACATTCTGCTAAACATCTTTTATGTTCCATAGAAAAAAGAAAGTCATACAGATTTGGAACAACATTAGGGGAAGTGAAGTAAATAATGACAAAATTTTCATTTTTTGTGTGCACTATTTAAATGTTGTACAACATTAGCACCACATTTGATCTACACACCAAACAGAAAGTCTACCCCTCTAATATCTATTTAGCTAAGTGAGTAAGTGTTTACATTGGTCAATACATCTACACGACACACTGATGTTTTGTCTGTTAAAAGTAACATTTTGAAAAAAAGAGACTTAACTCAGCCTTGAGACAGTGGTAGCTAAAATAACATCAGAGGAATTGAGAAAATACAGCAGCTCGATAGCCAAGCCCACTTTTATACGGGTGTGAGGACACAACAAAGGCTTGTTTCAAGTCAAAGTTGACTGTTCAGTGCAGTTGCCTTTACTTGGGCTCATGTGTCTTTTAAACACTGGTTTGCAGGCAGTAGCTGTGTACCTGAGTGTGTAAATGACACTGCAAATGAAACACATTCAGATTTAAGGCTACATCCCCATTCTCATACTTTTACTATGCGTACAAAGTGTATTCTTAAAGGCACAATATGTAATTTTTCACCGCTAGAGGGCGCTTATTCAAAACAAAGGCGTAGCTTGATTTCGTGGAATCATGGAAAGGTGTTGTCTTCACGTCTACAGCTGGCGGAAAAGAAATCATATTCATGGATGAGCTAATGTATTAAAGAACTATTATTATTAATGTAGTATGAAGCTGGGCGTGACTGAAAGCCGTTGGAGTGGAACGAGGCTGCTGGAGTGATTGCTAATGAGAAACAAGCGCGACACACGGCTCGAGAGCAGTGGAGCTTTTATTATGCTGCAGACGACCGCTTCCACTTCTTCCAGTCAAGCGGGGTAAAGCAGCACTGTTTTATCATATTAAATACATCTGTGTGTTGAAAGTTGTTATAGTGCTACTCTGTGCGTTCACTCGGCGGCTGCTATGAGACACTTGTTTGCACACTGCAGTAAGCTAGATCGATACTAGGTATGGTAAAACATAGTACTTGTGATAAATCAAGAAAAAGAGATTTAAACAACAAGACTAAATGTATTGAGCTATTAGTTTTCTGTCGATGAATGTATCCAAACAGTTGCTCACCTGTCTAATAAAACACATCATATATCAAAGCGTCTTTGGTGTTTCCCTTTTTTTCTACAAAAAAAACGGATATCGAGGGTATTGCGGGTATGATGTCATTGATAGGCGACACATGGACACGATCCGTGTCCTGGTAAAAATTTGATTATTAATTTAAACATTCTTGGAAACATTTGGGATAATGTAAGTACACAAGCCAACAAAATATATAACACTGTTCTAGTGGTTTTTGGATATTTTAATCCAAAAATATTACATATTGTGTTTTTAACTATGCAACTATAACAACAAAAATCAATGTACAATACTGAAATACATTTCTGTCATGACAACTCTTGGAGTGTTTGGCAGGATAATGGGTATGACAATGTTGATATGTTTGGTCTTGGCGGAATAGATCTGCTAAGCTGCTGCTGCTGCTGCTGTTGATTATTGCTGCTGCTGCAGAGCAGGTATGGGACTTGCTACTGCCAATACATACACGACACGCTGCTGAGAGCAAGTAAGACATGCTGCTGCTGTACAATATAGCATACATGAATTACCCGTAGCAGATCTATACAGGTGGAGCTGGGGCAAATGCTGCTAAGGCAAATGCTACTCATGTATTTGAAGATTGAGCATGGAAGCTCATTGGCTACTGATACAGCAGGAACCAATCATCTGTGTCTTATTGATAATGATGTGATTACGAGCAGGTTGAGTTAAAGGACCTATTAGCCTGCCCATTAGAGTTTCATGCCAGAACTTTGTATTATTACTTCACTTTTTGGTTCAAACCTTTAAAAAATGCTCTTAAAGCTTATGCCTTGCACTTCTGTTCATGTTTTCTTTAACTGAAAGAAGTTGAAAGTCATCTTTCACAAACTCAATTTGTGTTTTGCAAGGGATTGTTGAGCAGTATGCCTTCTTCCAATTTTAGAATCTAGTGAACTTCAATGATTTTCAAAAAAAAAAATATTACACTGTCACCTCACACCAGGAAGGTCCCAGGTTGGAGTCCTGGCTGAGCCAGAAGGACTATTGGTGCGGAGTTTGCATGTCTCTCTCTGTGTTGGTGTAGTTTCCTCTAATCATTTAAATACATAATGCACCAATAATATATATACATAAAGCACTGTTTTGTGGCTAACCAGCTAATCAAGGTCTTCAGAATTGCTAGAAACTTCCAGGCAGGTTGGAGCTTAACTCTGGCCGCCCAGAAGCAGGATTGGACACCCCTGCACTAAATTGTCTGTAGGTGTGAATGTGTGTTAGTGTGATGAACTGGTCTTCTGTCCAGGGCGTTTCCCTGCCTATGCCCTGAGACGCTGGGCCAGCATCCCTGTTAGCCTATACATACTGCAGGACTTGTAGGGTTTGGAAAATGGATGGATAATTGAAAGGAAAATACTCCCTCTGTTGTTGGTATTTGGGAACTACACTTTTATAATTAAAATGAAATGCATCTGCCTGCACCCTTAATATTCTGTTTGCTCGAATGATGGTTGTGTTTCATTTCTATTTTATTTTTAAATTTCTTTAAAGTGTCTTTGATGGCTTTTCTCTTGTTTTTTTCTTCTTCTGCACAACCGCTACATGAACAGACGAGTTCTTCTGACTGCAATCAAAGGAGAAAGAAGATCACAGCTCAGCGGACAGTGACAGCAGGCCAGAATAAACCCTTTATACTGCTAGAAACCAACTTCAAAGGTGTGACGCCTTCGATGTGCAGCAGTAACCGTGTGAGAGTTTGATTAAAGACGGATTATGATTTTAAACAGACTTCAAAAAGTTCTTCTTGACGAAGACATAATATCTTAAGGAGTTTCAATTCAGTGCCGCTTCAACATGAAGGAGCAACATAATCCAACTATTACGCTCTAGCGTTTCAAGACATTTCACTTTCATCATGTACAATAGTCACTTCAAAGCACCAGAGTATTAATGATTTATGGTGCATGGATATGTCCCAATGAAATTATGATAGACATATTTTCACAAACCCAGATTGTTGATTTGTTGGCAGCCCAGTAGCTCTAATGAAGGTCCTAAAGTCACTGTAGCGAAGGAGGCAGAAGATTATCAACGTCTGCAGGAGTAAGAGCCATGGAGGATGGTGTTTTCATGGTCTTTATTGTCTGGGTGTGTTTTTGTATGGTGACGATTTGAGTGTGTGTGTTTTTGATTTTTAAAACAAATGTGTGTGTGTGTAGTTCAGGTATTCCCGTTGTAGGGACAAAATGTCTCCATAAGCATGGCGATACTAGAAATCCTTGTCCTTGTGGGGACATTTTGGTCCCCATGATGAAAACAGCATATAAATCATACTAAGTGATGTTTTTTTTTTTTTTTTTTTTTTTTGAAAATGTAAAAATGCAGAAAGTTTTCTGTGATGGGAAGTAGTGTAGTGTAGGGGGATAGAATATACAGTTTGTACAGTATAAAAACCAAACAACATAATATCTATGGAAAGTCCCCATAAAACATGAAAACCCAAAGTATGTGTGTGTGTGTTAGTTATAGTTTAGGTACAAAACTGTCCCCAGAATTGAGTAAAATCTGGCAAAACCTCCCTGTGGTGATGTCCTGAAATGATAAAATTTGATTTATATGCAAACATCTATGTTATTTCCTCATTTAGACAGGTAAATGTGTGTGTGTGTGTGTGTGTGTGTGTGTGTGGTCAGGGTTTATTTTGCTATCTTTGTGTGGGACAAAATGTGCCCATAAGGACATTAAAACCAGAAAACACCTTCCAGTTGTTCCCACAATGCAAACTGTATTAAAATGACTATGACTATGACTATAATTAGATCGATATCAAAATATAGAAGTCAGTGAAGTCCCCATCATGATACAAAAACTCCTGTGTGCATGTTTGTGTGTATCCTCCGGCTCTAGATCTCAGGCAGCCTAATGAATGAGACAAGTGCACAAAACTCGTCCACTGACCAGCTGTTGTTTCCAGAAGACTCAGTCTGTCTGTGTCTGTGTGTGTCCTGCTGTCCTCTTGAATGTCACACATGCTCATACATATTTACATCAATCTAGAGTGGGTTGATTAGACTGAAGCCTAATGCTGGTTCTGCACATATTGTCAGGAAAAACCCAGAGTCAAAGACAGATATAAGAAATCCAAACAGTTGTTTATTGAACAGATGGAATTAGGGCATAATTCAGGTGAGTAAACAGCAAATAAACTGTTTCTGATTGAATGCTGGTGGATAATTTGCATTTCTTTTCGTTGTAGGTTGAGAATGGTGATGATGGAGGAGCTGGAGGAAGCACACACCTCTATATGAACACGGTGAGTATACAGGTAATCTTAGGGTACGTTTACATGACAACGATGTACTAAAAATGGAAAAGTGTTTTTTTTGTACAGTTTTTCCTCCATCAAAAAAAAAAAAAAAAAAAAAAAAAAAACGCGTCCACATGAAAATGCAAAAACACTATGAAGCTCTGTCAAGAGCATGCCAAACCAACAGGTGGCAATATAACCCTAACCGTAAAGCCATGTTGGCCAATCAGAAGCCTGAAAAAAAAGGTTATTACCAGTTCCGACGTCACAAGCCAAAATGTCTACACGACAACACTGCAACCGGAGAACACGACTAAAAACGCAGTATTACACATGCCAGACAAGTAGCTGGCAATGTCACTTTGTAAAGAAAGACTACGTGCCTGCACACACACTGTACGCATTCTTTTACAGAGCACTCGAGCCAAACGCGCATGCCTATCCACCTTATTTTT
The DNA here is from genome assembly GCF_019924925.1 of Ctenopharyngodon idella. Lineage (NCBI taxonomy): Eukaryota > Metazoa > Chordata > Actinopteri > Cypriniformes > Xenocyprididae > Ctenopharyngodon > Ctenopharyngodon idella. The sequence goes on along the minus strand of NC_067222.1, from coordinate 46,857,628 downwards.
ACTGTTTACTGCACTTTGATATTCTTCTCCTTATCTCCCTATAGCGGCTAATAAATCAGAGGTCTCGTACATTCACAGAAAACACCTTACTTCCGCGTTGAAAAATAAGGTGGATAGACTAAACATGTAATGACTGCATGCTGTCAACGTTTTCACAGTTTACACGGAGATGATAATGGTATCGTTTTCAAAAACTTACACTTTGAAACCTGTTTTCAAAAGTTTGCGTTTTCAGGCCACCAAAACGCTGTTGTCGTGTAAATGAACACCAAAACGTATAAAATTTTAGTATAAAATGGTGTTGTTTAAATAGCCCCTAAATCCACAGGTTACAGACACGAAGATGAAGGAGATTGTTGGAGAGATGAAGCAGACACGAATCAACGCAGGAGATAAACAAGGCTTATGAGCTGAAACACCAAGGTAAGCAGAGCAGGTAAGGAGTCTGTTTGAGGCCAGACAATGAGTGACTGAGAGGTGTAAACTTTTGTACTGGTGCTGAGTGCTGCGGTGATGAGGAACAGGTGACAGTGATTAGAACTCAGGAGAGAGTGAACGCTATGTGGGTGTGATGGAGAGCCTGGTGTGTCCGTTATATACAGATATATACAGATCCCTTAAGCCTCGGTTATACTTTCTGCATGCGTGAGGGTCCACTAGGGTCAGCATGACATAAAAATCGTCATCGGCGGGTGTACGTGGAGGCTCTTTGCAGACAGCCGTGTGCCTCCCATTTTTTGTTACCACGTGGACAAGTACAAGGCTACAAAAGCACCAAATGAGCATGAACTGGAAAAACAATGTGGATGTCAAATTTGAAGAGAGGCTGTTTGAAGCAGTCTGTCACTACCCGCACCTCTACAATCCATCGTTAAAACAATTTAAAGACAGCCAGATGTGCAATAATTCGTGGAGGGAAAATGCCCAGAGTTTGGGCAAAGAAGAAAGTGTGTGCGCATGTGTGGAACTGTACACGACGATCTACTGCGCATGTGTGGAACATGTCCGCCAAGCGGACCCCAGCTTACACTCTCAGTAGTAAAAAAAACAAGTAGTCCATGTCCGTGCTGTCCACAGCTGTCCGTGTACGCATCCGAACTGGAGTATAACCGAGGCTTTAACTGTATTGAATGCGCTCTTGTAGTGCACTTCAAATTTTAAAAATATATTTAAGATTTAAAAAAGAAACTGTATATAATATAATATTAATTAAATAAAAGTCCACTAAAGAGTACACTTTTATGACCATTTTTCTTAACACACAGATTTACTAAACAGGGCAAATTAGCGTGAAAAAATCTCAAAAAAGTGCTGATGGGAGTGGAAATTTCTGTGCGTGATCTACTGATTCAAGAACACAACAACGTAGTTGCTGCATAGCCAGATCATTTCCATAATGACCAACACAAACTACCAAGAACAGCGCAAATCAGCATATATATATACTGTTATAAGTATATTATTTCCGTAATAAGTACTCTTTTTAAAAGTATTCTTTCAAAAGGGACCACATGTACTGGTCCAGGACCACAGGCCATCTCACGGACCCTGAAACAGAAACATATCACTGAGGGGGACTAACGGCTCCACAGACTCAGAGGTGCCAGTCCAAGCTGAAACATCCAACCTGACACAATAGGTCTGATCCAATCATGGTGAGGTGCCTCACTGTCTACTGCCCTCTAAGGCAGCATCCTAACTCATCAGTGAATTCCCAGAACACCCTAGTAACCAAACTGAATGTCATAATATGTCAAAAGAAAGTCAAAAAAAAAAAAGTCAAAAAAAAAAAAAAAAAAAGAAACCAAATAGCAAGGCCTTGCAACCTGTCAGAAAGCCCTACAGTCTTAAGAAATATTGTTCTACACAGTACCAAATTGGGGTTGTAACAATAGCAGAACGCTTTTTGGTGCTTAATAGAACCATTATTATAAGGTTCCATAAAGAACCATGCTTTGAAAGTGCTATAGGACCTTATTAATGGTGTTATAAATAACCTTTTTAATAAGTTTATTTTATATTGCCGGGTGAGCAGAAAATGACAATCAGATACACAAATCGGATTTGGACTGACACTGTGAACGTAGCCATAGCAACTTCCTAGCAAAGACCACAACACCCTAAGTGGCAAGTTTTGCAAACATCACTCACATTTTCTTTAGAAAAGGTAAAAATCTAGTTTCAATTTTTAATTCCATTTTTGTTCTGTATACAAGCAATCTTGTGAAAAACAAATGTCTCAAAGCACAGCACACTCAGTGAAACGGCAGTGAATGGCCTCATCTTTATAGTTAACAAAACTATGTCAGACATCCAGTGTAAACAAAATATTTTGTAACAGGCCGTTTAGCATCTATATGAGCTTCTCTGATCTCACAGCGTACAATCATTTCCACGCTCAGAGTGAGTGCCAGAGAAAACAGCAGAGAACAATCCAAAAGCTCCCTGATTGCTCTGTCTAATAATGCGTTCGGATAATTATCTTGGCTCTTTTCCATGAACACTGCTCCTCAAGAATTGAGCATAAGTCATGTGCTGTATATGGTGCACGCGGAGACACGCCATAATCCCGGAATAAGTTGTGTGAATATTGATCTTTTGACTTTGCGCAAAGTGTGGAAAAGTTCAATAGAGATGGAAATGAAGCAAGACGCTGGAGTTTGTGAAAAATAAAGCTTTTTATCCAGCTGTGTTAAATTGGATGTGAATATAAAAGATTTAGAAGGCCCAGACAGAGAAAAAAAAAAAAAAACACAGAGAAGGGAAAAACACAACAAAAACAAATTAACATCTAAAATACGCCGGTTCCTTTCAACAGATCTCTTCAAATCTCCATCGGGCTTTTAATGGGGGGGCGAGTTCAAAGCACCACTGTTCTCCCGCTGCTCGCGAGAAAAACACAAGCGCAACACTTCCGCCTCTCTGTTCTTGCTCTTCATATCTCCTCTCCTCTCTCTGCTGCAGTCGATAAAGTCTGGTTGCTCTGAGATGGAAGCGAGGGTGCTGAAGATGGCATCTTACTGCGCTGTGTCTGTGAAACACTTCCCAGTAGAGAGAGTAAAAGCAGGCAGAAAACCCTAGCTGAAGACACCAGCATTGCCCTGCAGTAATCTCCAAGCATCAAAGAGAGAGAGAGAGAAATGACAGGGAAAAACAGAGAGAGTGCAACCTTTTTTCCATGGTGGCACTTCCTCAAATTTTAAATGTTTAACTCCAGCTATCTGCTCATTAAAAGGTCTTCAAAGCTTTGCACTGATGCAAAGGCATGCATTTGAATTTGTAAGAGCATTTAGCGGCTACTGTTCAGCGCTATCTCTCAGAAGTGTTTATAAAATGCTCTTTTTGCTTGGAACAGATTCTCTTCAGCAGAAATGATACCGTTACATGAGGCAAGGCCGGAGATATGTGATGCTCAGGTTTATTTTTATTTATTTATTTATTTTTTGGCTAAGAAAAAGTAATAAAAGATTATTTAGAAAAAAAAGGAATAAAGTTAACAATGTCACAGCGCATAATGCTGGGTAAATAAAAGAGAGTAAAGAGCTTTGTGACATGGGTCACGAAGGTATCGTATCGTTCGGTTAAAATACATTAGGAGATTTTAAAAGTCTTTAGCCACATTTTTTACTGTTTGCGACAAATGACAGAATGCCAAATTATGGAATTTGTTATTGAAGTTATTCATGTCCAAACTTTTTACAAAATTTTTCCCAATTTCTGCAGTTATCTTTCTCTTTAGTTTCATTAATTCATTTTCAAAAGTCACTTTGAATTAGGGATGCAAAGGGGCAAAAGTTTCAAAAAATCCTGGAAAGTTTCCAGAAATTTACTGGAAATATTCTGCCCCTTTGCATCCCTAATTTAAATGCTGTTTAATAGTCAGTACAGGTGAAATGTTTGAGAGAACATCACAGAAGTTGACTTCATAAATTGATGTTGTTTTCCTAAAATGGTTTCGTTTAAAGTCACCATTTATGTTGATTAAAGTTCCCTTTGATTGGGCACTTGGTGTTACAAGTGACAGTTAACTCTTAAAGAATGCAAATGAAATAGTACAAATAGGCTTTATTATAGGATTATTTGCTTTTTAAGTAGATCATTAATCTAATTTTGATGTCATGTTATTTTAAAAATGTACTACTAACACCTGTCTCATCTGTACTGGGGGTAACGCATTACAAGTAACAAGAGTTATGTAATCAGATTCCTTTTTTCAAGTAATTGGTAAAGTAACCCATTATGTTTAGGTTTACAATAATATATTACTTTTTAAAATAAATAATAAATAATAATAAGTTGCTTTGTTTTATCTGAAATCAGGAGTAAATACAGAGGTGTTGTGTGCGCTGTGTGAACATGATGGTTATTGTAGCATGAAGCTTTATGTTGATTGTCACCATTGTTGAGATTCAACTCTGATTATGTGTCTGAATGAACTGTACTTCAAAACTTTTATGTGCACAATGTGGTCTTAAAATCAATCAGATTGTCGCAATCTCCATACTGGTGAATTATCATTCACTTTATGAATCTTTTGTTTCGAAGCTTCATAAAGCAGTGTTTTGAAATTGCCTATCACTAGATATTGTTGAATAAAGTCGTTATTTATTTATTTATTTTATTTTTTTGGTGCACATAAAGTATTCTTGTTGCTTCATGACATTAAGGTTGAACCACTGTAGTCACATGAACTGTTTTAAATATGTCTTTAGTAGCTTTCTCCCCATTTTTGGGTGAACTAACCCTTTAAAACATTAATGTGTCCACAAATCCCTAATTTACAAAAAGACAAACAACTTTTGCAATAGTGCAGTCACAGTTCAATATTTTCCAGAGACACAAACTTAGATCAGATCTGTTATCCTCAAAACTATTTTGATTTACAAATGTTTATATTTTGATGAAATTACAAAATTAAGAAGGACATAGCCATTCATTAAATGTGTTGAGATGAGATTATGTGTCATCTATGATAAAGAAAAAAAAGTTAACTTACCCTATATGAAATCCAAAACACTTTAAATATTCTCTTTGTCTGTCACTGATATGACATACAGTAAAGAGTGCTTTGAGCTCATCAGTGTTTTTAACATTTATGTCACTCATTAAATGCCTAATGAGTTCTTACCATGTCATTTACTAAAACAAAAACACCATTCCATATTGGCATTCTTAGAACACTATTTAGTGTTGTCAAATATATTGATATTTTGATATATATATCGATACTGAAATATTTGAAATGGTTCCAATACTCCTTTTTTTGCAGTATCGATACACCAATACCAGCTGCTTGTTCTCACTCTCTCTTCTCTCCGACGGTGAATTTACAGTTTGACACATTTGAATAGTGCTTGTATTGCGCATAATTTTACTCATTCCCGCAGGTTTCGCGTTCACACCAAAAGCACGAGCACCACTATATAAGTGGCACGCACATAAAGCCGCGTCTCAAACAGCTCCCGAATACCAAATTGAGTTGTTTTCATGTCGTTTTTGCGCTTAAACGCTCAAATACATACATGTCAAAATGCCCGTCTTGCTGAGTATTCAGTCAGTACACAGTCAGTTTGGAAACGTAAATAGTTGAGAGAAATCGCATGTGGTGTAACAGTATATTGGTTCTGTGCTTAAGTTCTTAAAGTGACAGCAGCCTAATAATCATGTTAATCAAAGAACAAAAGACAAAAAGAAAATTGTAAGCATTAATCTGTATTTAATTTTTACAATGAAAACTATCCAGTGCTATTTTTTACATTTATTTACATTATTTAACTTCTGTTTCTTACCAGAATACTTAGACCCACCTGGAAAACTTAAAACCATGTTTATTTCATTTGTCTCTTTATTCTACTGTATTTATTTCTGCTACTGTTTGCAATTTGTTTATTTGTTCTTATTTTATTATTGACTGTTTACTTTTTTTTTTTTTTTGTAAATTTAGTTCAGTTTCAAATAAAGCCTCCCTGTGCTGTGTGAAAGCCATTGCAGCAAAATTACTCAAATTATCAAAAAAATATTGAGATAATAATAAAAATATCTGTATGGCATTATATATGGCAGTTTGGTTCCCCATGGTATCGAAAATGGCATCAAATATTGAAATTTTTCAAGGTATCCTATCAAAGTTAGAAATTCCAGTACCGTGACAACACTAAACCGTATATAAAAACTATAGAACTATTAGTGAATAAAGTCTGAATGAGAAAGAAATCTGCCAAGATGAGAATAATACCTTGTTTTTACTCTCTCTCTCTCTCTTGTATTTACCAGCTCATCTTGAGGAGGTCAATTTCACTGTTGCGCTCACAGCATGTACCTGCATTCCTGGCATAGCTGCATCTAATGTGCTGTGAGTCTTCTGTCTCAACAGTTCATAAAGCAGAAGATCCAGAGTAAAGTGTTGGCATGATGAGCAATTGCCTAAAAAGGCATTAGGTGGATGTATAGCATGAGGTGCATTCACATCATATACTTCTTGTGAATATTTTTTGTTATTTCCCATGCCAAAAAATAGTTAGAACAAGCCGAAAAGTTTGAGACATCATTTAGTGGGGTGGAATCTGCAGTGAAGTTTGTTCAAATCACAACCTTAATTATGAGCAATATATCACAAAAATCATATTCTGCCTTAAACACTTTTTTGCACAAAAATTTTGTCACCAACATGGGAAATGGTTCTCACCATTTTGGAAACATGGCCATATGGAGCCAATCATGGCTGACGTCACTATCATGTGACAGTATCTTTGGGTGGCTGCTGGGACGCGTGAGGTTTATTTGAAGCTCTGGCTGCTCTGAAGATGCATCTGTGCATTTTTCCCCTCTCTTTCATTCTGTCGCTTTTATCCCACTGCGAGCGGAGACATCAAGGGAGATTCCATGCAAACATGTTATTTGGCAATGATGTCATACCCATGGGGAGTTCTGTTTTGTCTGACGGCCGGCGCCGCCGGAAGGGGGAACGGCTCAGCCTCATTTTAGCAAGCTCCAATATAATCATGAAATGCCATAATCCAGTGGTCAGGCTGCCTAAAAACACTGGCAGTCTACATTTTCCAGTTTATGCTCAGCAGTCTCCACATCATGCTGTTGTGAAAATGGAGGACTTTCTTCAGCCATGTCTTTATGCCGCAAGCGAGCGATGCAACACAACAAACTGAAACGGTCCCATTATAATAAACAAATATGTCTACACTGCAAACACACAAACTGTATTCATGTATTTGAAGGAGCCTTCAGCACAACAGCAAGAACTGTGGATTGGAAAACAGAATTTGTTTACTACAGATTGGCTCACATCAGTATAAGAAAATTTGGGCTTAAAAATCTAATCTTTTCAAACAGCAATTAACCAAATAATTTGGAATTAATTAATTCTTGGGATGGATGTAAAAGGGAATAGTTGTATATTTATGACTGAAATCAGAGTATGGCACAAACTTTCATAAAGAAATTTCTAGCAAAGAAACATCATGAAAGCGTCAAGGTAGATTTTACCCTGGTTAAACATAAATTTACTGAGATGGATGAAGGAGAGAGAGATCTAATTTCTAAAGTCTAAATTTAATAATAATAAACAGAGATTTGTAATGCTATACACTGAAAAAGGAAAAAAGATGCTTTGGACCAATTTTAAAAAATACTCTAATATGGTACAGCTAAATTTATAAGTTTTCTTCAAATTCAAATAAGGTTTGGTTCAAACCTTGAATTTTTGAATTCCTTCAGTATTAATCAAAAATATTTATTTTCCAAATACAAACCCGATTCCAAAAAAGTTGGGACACTGTACAAATTGTGAATAAAAAAGGAATGCAATGATGTGGAAGTTTCAAATTTCAATATTTTATTCAGAATACAACATAGATGACATATCAAATGTTTAAACTGAGAAAATGTATCATTTTAAGGGAAAAATAAGTTGATTTTAAATTTCATGGCATCAACACATCTCAAAAAAGTTGGGACAAGGCCATGTTTACCACTGTGTGGCATCCCCTCTTCTTTTTATAACAGTCTGCAAACGTCTGGGGACTGAGGAGACAAGTTGCTCAAGTTTAGGAATAGGAATGTTGTCCCATTCTTGTCTAATACAGGCTTCTAGTTGCTCAACTGTCTTAGGTCTTCTTTGTCGCATCTTCCTCTTTATGATGCACCAAATGTTTCCTATGGGTGAAAGATCTGGACTGCAGGCTGGCCATTTCAGTACCCGGATCCTTCTTCTACGCAGCCATGATGTTGTAATTGATGCAGTATGTGGTCTGGCATTGTCATGTTGGAAAATGCAAGGTCTTCCCTGAAAGAGACGACCTCTGGATGGGAGCATATGTTTTCTAGAACTTGGATATACCTTTCAGCATTGATGGTGCCTTTCCAGATGTGTAAGCTGCCCATGCCACACGCACTCATGCAACCCCATACCATCAGAGATGCAGGCTTCTGAACTGAGCGCTGATAACAACTTGGGTTGTCCTTGTCCTCTTTAGTCCGGATGACATGGCGTCCCAGTTTTCCAAAAAGAACTTCAAATTTTGATTCGTCTGACCACAGAACAGTTTTCCACTTTGCCACAGTCCATTTTAAATGAGCCTTGGCCCAGAGAAAATGCCTGCGCTTCTGGATCATGTTTAGATATGGCTTCTTCTTTGACCTATAGAGTTTTAGCCGGCAACGGCGAATGGCACGGTGGATTGTGTTCACCGACAATGTTTTCTTTTAGTATTCCTGAGCCCATGTTGTGATTTCCATTACAGTAGCATTCCTGTATGTGATGCAGTGCCGTCTAAGGGCCCGAAGATCACGGGCATCCAGTATGGTTTTCTGGCCTTGACCCTTACGCACAGAGATTGTTCCAGATTCTCTGAATCTTTGGATGATATTATGCACTGTAGATGATGATAACCTCAAACTCTTTGCAATTTTTCTCTGAGAAACTCCTTTCTAATATTGCTCCACTATTTTTCGCCGCAGCATTGGGGGAATTGGTGATCCTCTGCCCATCTTGACTTCTGAGAGACACTGCCACTCTGAGAGGCTCTTTTTATACCCAATCATGTTGCCAATTGACCTAATAAGTTGCAAATTGGTCCTCCAGCTGTTCCTTATATGTACATTTAACTTTTCCGGCCTCTTATTGCTACCTGTCCCAACTTTTTTGGAATGTGTAGCTCTCATGAAATCCAAAATGAGCCAATACTTTCAACATTTGATATGTTATCTATATTCTATTGTGAATAAAATATAAGTTTATGAGATTTGTAAATTATTGCATTCTTTTTTATTCACAATTTGTACAGTGTCCCAACTTTTTTGGAATCGGGTTTGTACAAAAACATACGGAGTAAAACGTTTATTTATTATAAAAACCATAGACTTAAAAAAAGTTTGTTAGTTTTACATAATTTAATTAAGTATAATTTAATCTAGTAAATTTGCATATTTTAGAAATTTACATGAATTGAAAGCAAAGAAATCAAATTTAGAAAAGAAACCCAATTTTGTTGTGTAGATGAAAAAAATAACATGACTGAACAATCTGTTTTCTCATTTCTTTTAGACAAGCCAAAATGTTACAATAGGTCAATATAAAAAATTATCTGCTTTTTACCATTTAATTTTACCATAAACAAAATCTAAATTACTTTTGTTAGTCAATGTTTAATTAGTTAATAGTTTTCTTAGAATAAAGACTTGTCACAGTTAATATCCTCCACATTCAATTTAATTTAATTTCCTACTGTTTCGGAGAGAAAGCAACACAGTCTTTTTTATGTGGAGAATTCTCCTCATGTGTTTGCATAAAGATGCATTCAAAAGTTAATGTCCGAAAGTATTTTTATAAAAGTTCACAATGCTGTTGCAGATAAAATATAATGTGGATAACAATGAATAAATATATTTTCGTCAGGTTAGATATTGATTATTAATCACTCAAACCCTTTTATCTAAACCTCTCTGCTTAACCGTCAGTCTCGCACATCCGCCATGTTTGTAGTTTTTTAACACTTTTTATTTGTGTTTGTAGTTCTAATCAAATCCTCATCTAACACACAATGGGTTGTTGGCAATATTAACAGTAAGAGTGTGCACGGATCTGCACTTCGGATTCTGACCAGAAAATGCAGACCATCCGGGTACCTTTGGTACTCATTTCAACAAACTACTATTCGAGACACACTAATTCTATTTCGAATACCATTTAGGATGGATAGTATGCAAATTGGGACACAGTACAGGTCTATCAGTCATTGGCCCACCTGGTCATCTAGACCAGATTGGTCCAAATAATGACAATAACTATATTTGACCTACTAGACACCATATAAATCCTCTTTTCCAGCAGGGATATTAATGCACTAAGTTACTACAAGCCATTACGTTATATTACTTGGAAATAGTACGTTTTTATTTTGATGCATTTGATTGATATACCTTTCTGCTCTCAGGAACAGAGACAATCCCTAAAACAACACTGCATTTTAATTCCTATTTTGTCTTCACTTTCCTTTTTTTGCTCTCCACCTTTGAGCACTGTGGATCTTTCTCCTTAAATAGCAGAAGTATGAGTTATCCAAGCAGTAGTCGCATCCTTTAGGAGAATAAGGGCTGCATTGTTGGCCGCAGGTGTGTGCATGTGCCAGTTGCCCTCAGTACAGGATAAGAGAACAATGCGTTGTGCAAGCGGACACCCTGAGTCAGCGTACAGAGGTGAGAGAGGCAGATGGGCTGAGATTTCACTGCTTAAGACCCCTGACAGAGAGACGAGTAAAACAACAGAATCATGTGACGGACATGAGTAGGCTTCCACGTGATGTATAGGCAATGACAAAGAACAATTCCTGTACTTAAACACAATATACAGATTTGATCTATATTATTTTATGTTTGCTGAAACTAAACAACTCTCTGCATGGTACTGAAATTTTATTGATCATCAGAATCAATAAAATGTCTATTAATGCTATATGAGAGGACTTGAAAGCTCTGTTTCAAACCCTAGTGCCTACTGCCTAAGGCATCATAGTTTCATTCAAGCTCCAGGAAAAAATCCATCCATCTGGAAGACAAATCGTGAGAAATACTGACTGTAAAAATATTTCATTCAATACTGAGAAGTATTGATAATCTAATTAAAAATTGAATATTTTACCCGGTAGTTATGTGTGCTGTTCTACTTGAGTTTATGTGAGTATAGCGTTGTTATATTAACAACATGCTAACATCAAACTACTGGAATCATTTGTGAGTCAAGTCTCTTGTGTGCTTCGAGTGAAGAGTGCTATTTTTGTGTTGTGCGGGTTGCTGCCTAGAAAGAGCATTTTAGATCAATCACTTATGTTGCTGTAGACAGCAGACAGCAAAGAGCTCACTAGATTTTTCCAGAACAGAACTTAAATCTGGGCTTAAAGTCACTGTGAAATCAAAATTGACAATTCTTATTTTATTTTATGTTGCAGTGTTTATTATAAATGATTTCCCCATATTATGTTTTTAAAAATTATTTGGCCTCATAATGTTTAACAAAGTCCCTTTCAGACAAGTAATTTCACTCGGCGGCCATCTTTGAATCACCTCTTGAGCAGCTGTTTCAGTCATGTAAGTGCAGCTCCTGTCACTTTAAGTGGGGAAACATCAAATTCTCCAAAGCTGTTCACCAAACTTATGATTACATTTCATATTTGAAATCACCAATGAATTCTGACAAAAACTGTCTCTTTTGAAAGCTGAGACTTTGTTTCATACCAGAAGTAACCTGTTCTGTCTTGTCTGTCGGCATGTTGTCAGTGTCCTCTTTGCTCTCTATGTATTTTTCACTTGCATGAGAACATGATGTGTGGTGTGAGAGCGGCATCACTTGTCGGAGAGCAACAGTAACTAAGAGGGGCAGGTCTTTGCGAGGAGTCAATTGGCGATTGGCTCTTTATTTAGAAGGCGAGACTTATTCCGCCATATTGCGTGTTGCATTTTCTCTGATTCATAGTAATATGAGTGCACCGTCTTTGTATATCTAAAGTCTTTGTCTTTAATCAAAAATATTAATGTCCCCTTTCCCTCGCAATGACATCGCTTCCTTGATAACGTGTTACCGCTGAGGTCTGGGCAGATAAGTTTCAACCCCTCCTCTTCAGTAACTTTAGCAAACACTACATTTTGTCCTACATTTTTTCACATGGTCATACATTACAATAAGGAAGAAAAGTTCGCAATTTCTGTTTCATGCTGACTTTAAATATTAGATGCAGACTATTTTACATTGGTTCCTTTTCTGTTTAGTTTAAGTTCTCAGCTACGCTTCACTGAAGTATCAACTTTGTCTCAGAGGTTTCTCCTCATATGAAATCTGTATAACTTTTATTCGCAGGCTTTGGTATATTTGGAAATCAGCACAGTTTATTGAGAACTGTAGAAGAGACACATGTGAGATTACTGGGGTCTTTTGTTCAGGAGAAAATCTTCATCCAAAGAATCTCCATTTTTCCACCAACTTTTTAGAGGGACAAGTGATGTTCAGCCATGTAAGATGGAGCAACAACAGGTCTGTTATTCTCTTAGATGTCCAGCTGCATATGTGATACATTGTGTCTACCCTGGTGAGAGGGATGGGCAACCCACTGAACTCCGCTACCTATCTGGACTGGGCATTACTACTATTTCCCATCAGTGAGGAATTCCCAGTAACCCTGAGTTGATTAAGTCCCCACCATTTGTACACATGGCCTACCGCTACTAACAACTGGATGGTTTCCCTTCAAAAATAAGCGTACTTAAAGTCTATTTTTAAGTATACTTTAGTACTACTAGTATACTGTACTAGTAGTATACGTGTAAGTGTACTATTTCACTGCTACGTGGGACTAAATTGGCCCACTTTTTAGTGTATAAAAGTATACTTTTAAGTATACTTTAAGTGTAACAGTAGTACACTTTGAGTACACAACTAGTTTACTTTGTACTGCAACTACAAGTGAACTTCCAGGTATACAGATAGTTTACTAGTTAAATGTAGCATATTTTTTAGTTTATGAAAGTACATGAAGTATACTCTCAGTAAATTACTAGTTTAGTAGTTTTATGCTGCAGGTATACTTGTAAGTTTTCTTTAAGTGAACTTAAAGGGATAGTTCACCCAAAAATGAAAATTTTGTTTATCTGCTTACCCCCAGGGCATCCAAGATGTAGGTGACTGTGTTTCTTCAGTAGAACACAAATGATGATTTTTAACTCCAACCGTTGCGGTCTGTCAGTCGTATAATGCATGTCAATGGGAACACCATCTATAAGAGTCAAAAAAACATGCACAGACAAATCCAAATTAAACCCTGCAGCTCGTGATGACACATTGATGTCCTAAGACACGAAACGGTTTGTGCTAGAAACCGAACAGTATTTATATATATTTTTTTTTACCTCTAATACACCACTATGTCCAACTGCCTTGAGCGCAAGCACGGCATCCGGTGCGTGAGGTGTGTATGCGCTCTGGCATAGTTTAAAGGATTAGTCCACTTTCAAATAAAATTTTTCTGATAATTTACTCACCCCCATGTCACCCAAGATGTTCATGTGTTTCTTTCTTCGGTTGAAAAGAAATTAAGGTTTTTGATGAAAACATTCCAGCATTATTCTCCTTATAGTGGACTTCAATGGTCTCTCCAAACGGTTGAAGGTCAAAATTACAGTTTCAGTGCAGCTTCAAAGGGCTTTAAACGATACCAGACGAGGAATAAGGGTCTTATCTAGCGAAACGATCGGTCATTTTCTAAAAAAATACAACCGTATATGCTTTATAAACACAAATGATCGCCTTGCACATGCTTCCGCTTTCCGTATTCTTCAAAAAGCTTACGCTGCATGTCCTACGCCTTCCTTATTCAACTTACGGAACGTTCGCTGCGCCAGTTCCGTTTTTTACGTAAGTAGAATAGGGAAGTAAGAAGTTTACTTATTTTAAAAGAGGTATACTAATAGCACACTTGAATAAACTTCTTTAGGGTTAGAGGGTCCTTGGATTGGTAGAGCTGTGTAGATGATCAAACTTGACTATCTGGAAGAAGGAAAACAAAAAGATATCCTTGAGCACACCTGTTTATTTGTAATATCTTATTACAAATGTATCCAATCCTAAACATTGTGTCAAAAAAAAACCTAACCTGCTGCTATATAAATAAAAGGTGACTTGACTTGACTGCTAGCACATGAGTAAAATGACCTGCCATATCAAAGAAGGTGCTCCACTGGAGTGGGAATCAAGTCACGTCAAAACACCTTTATATAGCGCTTTATACAATACGAATCAACAAAGCACTTAAGGGGCAAAAGACAACTGCCACCAGTGAGAGGGTGATATTGTCTAATTAGAGATGTGCCAGGTTCACTGCACAGGAAAACCGTCAGAAGATTATGTTACAAACACGAGGAAGCTGGTTTCATGATGAATTTAAACACACCCAGCTATCTCAAGTCTCTCTGTTTGTTTACCTGAGACTCACAGCCCTGCCTTTGTTTAGAGGAACTGAATTTTTTTGTCAAAAGGAAAGAGAGTGATGAATTGTTGCAGCCAGCCAATCCTCCGGCAGCAGTCTGTCATTAGTGTGTGTGTGTGTGTGTGTCGTGAAATCTGCCTCAGAGATGTGTCTTGTGAGTTGTGACAGCACTACACTGCTTCCTGAACACACAGCGGTGAGTTATTCTGTGCTGAGTTGACGAGTCGTTATTCCAACAGCAGTGATGAAGATATATTTTTTACAGAGTTCTCTCAATATGCATGACTTAATGTTGGTTCCATCAAAAAGGATCTTTAAACTTTGTGCACTAACTCAATACTTAATAAACATAGACTGTTTATTTAAATATTATTTGACTTAAGGAGATACGTAATAACTCTACTTGTGGAAAGTGAGTTGCTAAGCTTACAGGCCAAGCATTCTCTGCCAACATTACATTTTTATCAGTTCATGCTCTCCCTGGGAATCAAACCCAAGACCTTGCTTGGAGTTGACCCATGACTTCCACCTTGACCTTAGCACTATGCTCTACAGTTTAACACAATTAAAACATTTTCCCCTGGTTTCCCAGACAAGGCTTAAGTCCCAGATTAAAATGCATGTTTGAGCTGTTTTAACTGAAAGCAACTTGCACTGACATATCTTAAAATATGTCAGTGACATTTTGTTTTGTCTCAAGATGCACTCAAGACAGTAATGTTTTTTTCTAGGGTATGTTTATAGATTTTTATTGTCTATTTAAATGTCCTAATTGAACTAAGGCCAAATCCTGGCTTAATCTAAGCCCTGTCTGTGAAACCAGGCCTTTGGCAATTATTTTTAGTCTTTTTTTTTTAGTGTTGTAAATATTTTTAGTTAAATATTTCATTATTAGTCCTCTTCTGTCTCAAGCAACACCAGCCAGGAAACTGAAGGATTTAAAATCATTAAAAACTTCTTTCAACAGACTCAGCTTCTGAATGCCATTTTACCTACCAAAGCATCAAAGCAAGCAAAATTTTAAAGAAAGCACAGTAATATTTTTCAAGTAAAACATTTCACACACACAGATTGAATTTTATATATACAGTACATTTTTTAATTGTTGTCTTTTAAAAAGGCTTCTGAAATAATAAACTAAATGCAATGTAGTGTTGCCAAAAATCTCTCCGACAGCGAGTTGACACACAAACCCGCCTCCCCTCACTCACTCATTTCATTTGCTCCGGATGAATATTGTTGGTGTTACAGGGCTCGAATTTCGGCATGGGATTGTGTGTATTGCGCATAATTTTACTCATTCCTGCAGATTTTGTGCTCACACCCAAAGTGTGCACACATTAAACCACCTCTCAGTACAAGAGTCCTTTTTCGCTGCTTATTGTGCTTAAACAGTCAAATACAGACAAAATAATGTCAAAATACCTGTTCTGGTGAGTATTCACATAAACACAGTCAATAATGTTTTAAGTGAACGTAAACAGTTGAGAAAGAAAATGCACATGTAACAGAATAATGAATCCACACGTCCGGCCTGAAAGTGACAGCAGCCCAATATACCTGCTGCAAAATGATGAGATAATATTAAAAATATCTATAAGGCAGTTTTCCCCCATGGTATCTATGTCAAAATTGTGGCCAGTGAAAATGCTGAGTGGCTAGTGACTTTGGGAAACTACTGAGCAAAAAAGTTAATGTCAAGCCCTGATTATATATGTAGTTTTTTTATGTAATGGCATTTGACAATGACATTTTTAAATGTGGCTTAAGTTTCCAAATACTTTTTGCTACTAGTGATGGTGTTCATATATGAAGTGATAAAAGCGCTGGTCCTGTCAGCCTATGGTGCATAAGGCTGATGGTTTAGATGGCGGCTAATTAAAGTGTGCGGGCCCAGTGGGAGATCCACAGACACCGGAGCATGGCTGGGCCATGATTGATTTTGACTGTCACGACACTCAGCTGGGCATCACCGTGCCCTCCCGAATAAAGGATTACAACGTCTAGCCATAACTTTCCACGGCATTGTTTGCCCTGACATCAAAGCACAACGGGGCACATTAGCATTTTTAATCAGTTGCAGGGCTCCAAGCTGGCACAGGACGCCAGATCGCTTTCATCAGAGCGGCCTGTCGCCCCCCCCCCCCCCCCACCCCACCATTACTCTCTCGCTTGCAGGAAAGCCAAACAAAACGACTCCATTTGAGTGAGCAAAGTGACCCGTCGCAGGAAATTAGAGGGACCCTTCCATGCGCATCATATGTTTCGGTGAGTTCAGCCACTGTTCATCCTGCAATGGCAGATGGGAACTAAGACAATGTCAGCTTCCTCTAATGTAAAGATTTTCCTCCTAAAATTTTTTAAGAAAAATAAAAATAGACCCAAATGAGGGGTGGAGATCACAACTCAGATCATTTGATGAGGAATGTTTGAGTTCACTGAGATTTTAAGACTTTGTCGGATACAATGTTAAGACCCCTTCTGAAATTCTACAGGGCACAGAGATTACTGGGAGAAACATTTGAGACTTAAGCAAAACACTACATTTGCTCTACATTTAATATCATTGATGCCACTGAGAAGAAACAACTGAGATATTAAAGAGATCATTTTTCATCCTACAGGAATCCACCCAAGATGTATTTATAAGAAGCAAATTTAACAAAATTGCTGTCAAAAAGAAGCAAATGATGCATTCAAGAGATTTAATTGTGAGAAAAAAAAAGAGATACAAAAATAATTTCTTTCCTATGAGCTGTTCTGGTAATTGTAATTATTGTAATGGTTTGTACCTTCTGTGAAAATTATGTGAATGACATAAATCTGGTAGGATATTTACAATAAAAGTTATTTTTATTGTGAAACAGCATAATAATGTAAAAAAAAAAAAAATTACTTAAAGGGATAATTCACCCTAAAATGAAAATTATCCCATGATTTTCTCACCCTCAAGCCATCCTAGGTGTATATGACTATCTTCTTTCAGACAAACACAATCGGAGTTATATTAAATAATAACTTCCAAGCTTTATAATGGTAGTGAATGGGGCTCAAGATTTTGAAGCCCAAAAAAGCACATCCATCCATCATAAAAACTAATCCATCCGGCTCCAGGGTGTTAATAAGGGCCTTCTGAAAATATCCATATTTAAAACTTTATAAACTATAATAACTAGCTTCCAGCAGATGACCGTACACATACTGTGCAAGTCGACTTGCGTCAAAAGAGTAACCCGTGACACGATGTATGACGCAGGATGTAGGAGTAACGTAAGCTTAGATGCATCTCACGGTTCAAACAATTTAGGCTGGGTAACAAACTCAAGCTCCTCTTCTCTGAGATACTGAAATCCTCCGACATTTCTCTCTACAAATTCTACTTAGACTTTAATTCCTGACAGATGGTTTATTTTGCTCTGTCCTCTGTGCTTCCGTGTCTTCTGCCGGAACTATACTTGCATACGGCCATTACCAGAAGCTGGTGATTATAGTCTATAAAGTTATAAATAAATTTTAATACAAAAACGCATCACTTCACTTCAGAAGGCCTTTATTAACCCCCCGGAGCCGTATGGATTACTTTTATGATGGATGGGTGCACTTTTTGTGCTTCAAAATCTCAAGCCCCATTCACTACCATTATAAAGCTTGGAAGAGACAGGATATTATTTAATGTAACTCCGATTGTGTTCGTCTGAAAGAAGATAGTCATATGGATGGCTTGAGGGTGAGTAAATCATGGGATTATTTTCATTTTTGGGTGAACCATCCTTTTAAGTAACCTTGCGTATTGTTATCAATGTCCCCATAATGTCCAGATTGGTATTTGCTTACTTGTCCAAGTTGGTAGTTTCTAGTGATGTATAGATTTCTACAAAAATAATGTATAGTTTGATTGGATATGTACGCTGGGTCAATAGGAAGTGTTTTCTTCTTTTATTATGCTAACTATGCACGATTATGCATGGGGTTAGTTGCATTTATTATTTATTGTTTTATCATCAAAACAGACTTGTGCCTAATGTTTGGTTTGCTAACCACCATTAAGAAACACTGATAAACCAGAAATCTGAGCATAAAAGCTGAAAAAAAGAAAGAAAAAGATGTTTGTAGTTTGCACTTTGATAATATCACTTTTCTAACAATAACATTTATTTCAGCATTTGTATGCACTGGCATCTTAATATAATTTTTATTTATAAAAAAAAAAAAAAGACAAGATAATAACCAATAAACATGAGACTGTCCCCATATGTACTGTCAGTTATTGCAGTATGTCGGGCAACCCAGCAGCATAAAGGTATTTGTGTATTTGCTTTGTTGGTATGGACAGGGCAAGTTTTTTTGTAAAACTACACTGAAGGTAAATATAGGTCAGATACCCTTCCCACAACAAACATTTGTGAGTCAAGGGGGGAACATGCTTTGGAAAACACATACCATCTGCTAAACAATGCGTGTCACAGGCCTATTAAAACTTCATCACAAGGAAGCTGCCTTTAAAGACAGCTGTACATTAACCTCAAATGAGCCTCCAAGCTCCAAACAATGCCAGCAGAAATAGACGAGAACGTCATGATTAAGACAAGTCCAGTTTGTCATTCTCTTTGGTCGTGTTGTTGAACGTGTCATTTCCACTCATAGAGGGCTGTCAGCTCCATAACTTTTGGCAAAGACATGAAAGCAGAGGATTAGATGGCCTTTGAAAAGCAAATGCTAATTTATATGTAAGTGTGACACTAGCGTCAAACTGAATAGCCAGTAAGACTTCAGAGGCGTTATTATCCCAGCGAGGTGTCTTATCTCTCATACACCGACCGGCATCTTCTGCTAAACTGGCAAACGCTTGGAACAGAGGCAGCTTTCATTCAGCAGCGGTCCAGGGCACCCTATCAGATTTACAGAAGTCTATCAGCCACCAGTAAAAACACACAACACTGTCTACATGCTGTTTCTTTGTATCACATTTTTTCCCATCTCATTATTGTTTAGCTGGAAATATGGAGCCTTTGAAGTGTGTCTTCAAAGAAGGAAGAGCTGTACACTCATTTTTGCGTAGCTCCTGTTTTTAGAAAATTATGACTGTGGTTATACCTTGTTATTCTATGGAACCTCTGATCAAAATGATGAAAAAAGTCTTTACTTTGCATATATAATGTTTAACAAGCTAAAGCCATGAGACGTACTTAAAGGATTATTCTGGGTTAAATACTTAACCTTACCTAGTACTTAAATACTATGTTGTCAGTTATACCACAGACAAAAATCTGACTTGTTCCTCAATTTTATATATATAAAACTGCTTGCTTGCGGTAACTGTCATGGCGGTCAATCAAATCCCCAATCAGTGCAAATTTTTTATTTTTTTTTTACAAATACTATGTTGTTGTGTTACGGAATGTAGTTTAAAGGGTTAGTTCACCCAAAAATGAAAATTCTGTCATTAATAACTCACCCTCATTTCGTTCCAAACCCGTAAGACCTTCGTTCATCTTCGGAACACAAATTAAGATATTTTTGATGAAATCCGAGAGGTATTTGACTTTATTCAATAATGTCTTCTCTTCTGTGTCATTCTCATATGTTGTTTACGTTCAGCGCTTCCAGGTTCTACTTCAGAATGCCTGCTCATTATTGGTTGGCTCCTGCGTCAGCATCACACGCATGTGTCGTGCTACTCACGTGATCAGCTTCAGCCAATACTGAGCCGGCATTCGGACATAAACACGGAAGCCTTCACTGTGCTTAAAGTCGTTATTTTTGTTTTGTTTTAGCGCACAAAAAGTATTTTCGTCTCTTCATTAAATTAAGGTTGAGCCACTGCAGTCACATCGACTGTTTTAACGATGTGTTCAGTACCTTTCTGGACCTTGAAAGTGGTGATTATGTTGCTGTCTATGGACGAGTCATATACCTCTCGGATTTCATCGAAAATATCTTAATTTGTGTTCCGAAGATGAACGAAGGTCTTACGGGTTTGGAACGAAATGAGGGTGAAATCAGGACACGCCTGAAGCAGCAGTTTAAAAGCAGCAGTTGGCATCACTGTACTCTGTATGACATAAGGAATCTAAAGAGACCACACTCGTGACTTTGAATCAGCCATTCAAAAACCAAAGTTAAAAATGGAAATATGGAAATTTAAGCTGTCGGTGGCAGTAAAGGGTTTGATAGAAATGCAAAAGCTGTCATGATTAAGACTAAAATTAAAACTTGTCTATGAGTGTGACAAATTTCACAACTTCTGACCGATGATTAGCACAATAAGTGTATTAGATACATTAGAAATAGATACAATAGGTGCCTATACACCTGCAGTGCTTAACCCCAAAAAATACCTAGTGCACCTTTAATTAGCTATTGCACAAAAGCTCTGATCCTTTTCTTCCTTGTCCCTTCTGCTTTTCCAACCCTTTGACACGATCACTCCTTCCTGTCCCATCTGACATCTGAGAGAAGAGAACAAACAGTAAGGCTCAGTCCCTTTCAGCAGCATCCTGCCTGATGGACTTTAAAGAACAGGAAGCAGACAGCTCTTTTTATGGCCAGCAAGCTCACATGGATAAAGACACGAGAACCCAAGAAGAGCAGAGAGCAAAGCTGCTGAGCAGTCCGGTCCGGGTGCTGGTGGGTTATTTCGAGTTTTAATAAAATCACAATTAGACACAGCAGAAAGGACACCTGCAATTGCTGAGAAGTGGAATTCTGCCTCCAACCTCTCTGTTATATCTTGGTGGACAAATAATGAAAGAGCCATGAACTCATGTTTATAATCGAGGTTAGAGCATGCAAGCATCAAACTGTGATCAAACGGAAAATCCATTTAAATAGAACTGATAGTGATAGTATATATAAAAATCCACTAAAATTTTATGTAAAGCGTTCATAGCACACTTTTAAGTAATGCATTTATAAAACACTTCTGTATATTTGGTTTACTTCACTTTACTACACTACACTGACTACACTTAAAATCAATTTAAGTGTTAGTGCTAATTAGTGCCTTTATATTAAGTGTACTTAAGTACCACAGTTGGGAAAATGTACTTATAACTAGTACATTATTAATATATTTTTTAATAAAATCATTCATTTAATTTAAATTTAGGAGTAGGCTACTATATAAAAGTCTACTAAGATTGAACTAATTTTTAAAGCATTTAAAACACACTTTTAAGAAATACACTAATAAAACTAGTATACTTTATTTCAATGCACTAATAAGTATTAGTGGTATTTAGTATACTTTTTCAACTGCACTGAAGCACTACTGAAGTTTAGCAGAAACTTCAATTTTATTTAGCACAAAAAAATAAGAATGTGCTACAAATGTGCTACTTGTATTTTTAGTGCATTCAAGTATACTTTATTTTTTTGCTATTACTTCTTTTAAACTAAAAAAAAAGAAAAAGAAAGTAACGATCGGTACTGTCAGTCTACTTTTTATGTACTTCTCAGAAATATACTTAAAGGATTAGTCCACTTTCAAATAAACTTTTCCTGATAATTTACTCACCCCCAAGTCATCCAAGATGTTCATGTCTTTCTTTCTTCAGTCGAAAAGAAATTAAGGTTTTTGATGAAAACATTCCAGGATTATTCTCCTTATAGTGGACTTCAATGGCCTCCAAACGGTTGAAGGTCAAAATTACAGTTTCAGTGCAGCTTCAAAGGGCTTTAAACGATACCAGACGAGGAATAAGGGTCTTATCTAGGGAAACGATCGGTCATTTTCTAAAAAAAAAAAAAATACAACTGTATATGTTTTATATAAACAAACGTTCGCCTTCTAAGTGCCTCCGCCAAAACCGCATTTCCGCATTCTTCAAAAAGTTTACGCTGTATGTCCTACACCTTCCCTATTCTACTTACGGAAAAAATGTAACTGGCGCTGCGTTCATTCCGTAAGTTGCTTATACTGCTAGAAAGTATTTAGACTATACATGTTGTAACGCAGAGTTGAAATGTTGTAGAGCTCGAGGAAATGATGCACGTGAGGCGAGAGCTGGCGTATATTTTCCCCGGGTTTAATAAAATGACTTGTACATCGTCACACTCGTCCGCATACATGGGGATGAGTGAGAGAAAAGGATCCAAATAAACATTCAACTTAGGTCACAAAAAGAAAAAGGAAAATAAAAGGGAAAAGAGTACAAAGTCGATAGAGCGGTTATCTCTTCTCCTGCTCACCGTTCACATTCTCTTACAGACGCACACACTCAATGCACATGCGCAGTTCACAATCTACCACAAATTATTGTGAATGCTCTAAGTGACCGTTACAATGTGCTCAGTATTTTGATAGAATACTTAATTATACTTCTAAGTATACTTCTCTAAGTATACTTGGCTTGTAGTTGTGTTTACTCTTTTGATTTAGTAGCCTACTGAATACTTTTTTTCACATAGTTTTACATACTGTCTTATAAACTTTCATTGTTTGAAAATATTGATTTATAAAGAAAACTTACAAGTATACTTACAGTATAAACTAGTAGTTTACTGAGAGTACACTTCAATGTGTACTTTCATAAACTAAAAAATACTACAAGTATTAAAATAGTAAACTACAAGTATACTTACAGATGCAGTACAAATGAGAAACGTAGTTGCGAACTAGTTGTGCACTTAAAGTTTAATACTGTTTCACTTATAGTGCACTTAAACATATTTTTATATACAGTGGGTATGGAAAGTATTCAGACCCCCTTAAATTTTTCACTCTTTGTTATATTGCAGCCATTTGCTAAAATCATTTAAGTTCATTTTTTTTCCTCATTAATGTACACACAGCACCCCATATTGACAGAAAAACACAGAATTGTTGACATGTTTGCAGATTTATTAAAAAAGAAAAACTGAAATATCACATGGTCCTAAGTATTCAGACCCTTTGCTGTGACACTCATATATTTAACTCAGGTGCTGTCCATTTCTTCTGATCATCCTTGAGATGGTTCTACACCTTCATTTGAGTCCAGCTGTGTTTGATTATACTGATTGGACTTGTTTAGGAAAGCCACACACCTGTCTATATAAGACCTTACAGCTCACAGTGCATGTCAGAGCAAATGAGAATCATGAGGTCAAAGGAACTGCCTGAAGAGCTCAGAGACAGAATTATGGCAAGGCACAGATCTGGCCAAGGTTACAAAAAAATTTCTGCTGCACTTAAGGTTCCTAAGAGCACAGTGGCCTCCATAATCCTTAAATGGAAGACGTTTGGGACGACCAGAACCCTTCCTAGAGCTGGCCGTCCAGCCAAACTGAGCTATCGGGGGAGAAGAGCCTTGGTGAGAGAGGTAAAGAAGAACCCAAAGATCACTGTGGCTGAGCTCCAGAGATGCAGTCGGGAGATGGGAGAAAGTTGTAGAAAGTCAACCATCACTGCAGCCCTCCACCAGTCGGGGCTTTATGGCAGAGTGGCCCGAAGGAAGCCTCTCCTCAGTGCAAGACACATGAAAGCCCACATGGAAGGACTCCAAGATGGTGAGAAATAAGATTCTCTGGTCTGATGAGACCAAGATAGAACTTTTTGGCCTTAATTCTAAGCGGTATGTGTGGAGAAAACCAGACACTGCTCATCACCTGTCCAATACAGTCCCAACAGTGAAGCATGGTGGTGGCAGCATCATGCTGTGGGGGTGTTTTTCAGCTGCAGGGACAGGAAGACTGGTTGCAATCGAGGGAAAGATGAATGCGGCCAAGTACAGGGATATCCTGGACGAAAACCTTCTCCAGAGTGCTCAGGACCTCAGACTGGGCCGAAGGTTTACCTTCCAACAAGACAATGACCCTAAGCACACAGCTAAAATAACGTAGGAGTGGCTTCACAACAACTCTGTGACTGTTCTTGAATGGCCCAGCCAGAGCCCTGACTTAAACCCAATTGAGCATCTCTGGAGAGACCTAAAAATGGCTGTCCACCAATGTTTACCATCCAACCTGACAGAACTGGAGAGGATCTGCAAGGAGGAATGGCAGAGGATCCCCAAATCCAGGTGTGAAAAACTTGTTGCATCTTTCCCAAAAAGACTCATGGCTGTATTAGATCAAAAGGGTGCTTCTAGAAAATACTGAGCAAAGGGTCTGAATACTTAGGACCATGTGATATTTCAGTTTTTCTTTTTTAATAAATCTGCAAAAATGTCAACAATTCTGTGTTTTTCTGTGAATATGGGGTGCTGTGTGTACATTAATGAGGAAAAAAAATGAACTTAAATGATTTTAGCAAATGGCTGCAATATAACAAAGAGTGAAAAATTTAAGGGGGTCTGAATACTTTCCGTACCCACTGTACTAAAAAGTAGTACACTGATATTAGTATACTTACTACATAAAGTATGCTTAAAAATATACTTGAACTTTATATAAGTATACTTCATAAAATGAACATGAAGTATACTATTTTTCGTAAGGGAAGTTCTAATTCCATTAGAGCGGCAGAGAACATGGAGTCGGGGACTGTTTTTCATTGACTCATCAGACTCACCCTCAAGTCAGTGTTAAAATGAGATGTCTTCCAGCTGCTTCAGATTGCTTCACCTTCTCATCTGTCTCAGACACTATTAGTTTTTAACTAAATGCAAGATCCAAAGGGGTGTTCATCTAACATTATTGGTTAAGCACAGCAGGACTATAAGAGATCTCACCAATATGCACATAAGAATTAAATTTCCCTTAAACATATCAGAAGTTTTTGTCCTTGACAGATCTTGTGCTATATAGCACTAAAGGTGGTTCTTGGCTCGTAATCATAGGGGAACCACTTTTGGTGCTATGTAGTACATATCTTTAAAGGTGCTCTACAAATGGTGCTATGTATATAGCGAGCACCTCTTATGGCACCCATAAGAGGTGCCATATCGCATTTTATTTCTTCAACAAAAATTGTGCTAAACAGCACCAATAGTGGTTCTTTGGCTTGTAAAGAAGCTTTAAAGGGGCTTAACAGATTCTTTGTACGGCATTGGTGCTTATAGCACCTTGCACCCCAAAGAACCACTGAAGAACCATACAGGGGCTTAACAGGTTCTGTATACAGTAGCGGTGCTATATAGCACCTCAGTCATCCCAAAGAACCAGTGAAGAACCACTGAAGCACCAAGATTTGGTGCTATACAGCACTTAAAGTGGTTCCCCTATGATTACAAGCCAAAGAACCACTTTTAGTACTATATAGAGCCCTTTTTTTAGAGTGTGGTCAGACATGGTGACATTGTACTGGAAAAAAGAATTCATGCAATTATGTCCAATTAGGAGTTTATTAGGAGTAATGCAATTAGTCTTTTAACATGTTCCTCAGCCATTGGTTGCGGTAGCCTGATACAGACAGGTAGAGTTAGAGCAAAGAAAGTCTGTCATGCTAAAAATGCTCAAAAGACCAAACTTACAAGGGAAAAAAGTGCTTATACAAAGAACACCTCACACACACACACACACACACACACACACACACAAAGCTTTGTCCCTGGTTCCCCAGCTGGTCAGGGTCACACAGGCTCAGAGATCTTCATATCTTGCGATTAGCTTGTGTGCCTGTGAAGGAAGCCTTTGAAGTGACACCAAAGTCAGCCTCATGTATCTCTCATCTTAGGATCTTTCTTTTAACACCAGAGTAGCGACATTTCAGGCTTCTTCTCTTTGTGTGCATTATGCTTTGAATTCTTTTTAAACACTAATTTCAACATCTTCAAGGCTGCGCCAAAGCCTCATAGTTCAGATTCTTCCCTTTGACATCTTCCTTTCGAGCCAAACAACAAACGTTCAAAGGTAGCTCAGCTCTTCAAACGTAACAGAGAGAGATGTGTGGCGTTTTGATGTTCTAGGTCATTGTCCTTTGGCATCTCTGTTGCCGTCTGGTGGTTCAAAATCAAGCTCATTATGTCCTATTAATACAGGCAGATAACTTTACTTAATAAAGATAATCGTAAAGGTCTCACCCTCACTATCACATCATTGTGTTTATCAAGTAGTCTCAATTGTAGAGACACAGAGAACAACTAAATTTTGACATTTTCTGAAGAAATTGTCAGTTGTGTTTTTTCCATGCAAAACTCGCAGTCACAATGCTAGGGCTTAGCTATATGGTTGCTAATGTGTTCTGGGTTGTTGCTAAGTTGTTGCTCACTGGCCAAAGTCAAAAGAGCCCACATCCTTTAAATTTTACTTCTAAATTGTGCTAGTTCACGTGCCAGGACTGTACTGTAAGAAATCAAAAGTTGAGACAATTAAAAAGTTTAAGGCAACCAGCTGCAGGAGATTTTTTAGTTTTCTCAACATGTTGTAATTTGAACTTGTTATACAACAAGTTGAGAAAACTAAAAAAAACTCTCTCAGACCCTGCACATATTTTTGACAACCGAGCAATGACATAACTGACTACACTAACCTGCAAACTAATACAAATGTGCAGTCTGTTTACGGGCCTTTTGAGAAGTTTGAAAGCATTTAAACATCCAAAATAATTTAATTCACCTATGTGATTACAAGCTGTGAAGTTATTTAAATATATAATAACAAAGATATAGTAATCAATTCAGATATTTGTTGATTTTAATGAGTTTGATTTAATGTCAGTGAAGCCAGACTGATTGTTGTTGTTCTGAGAACTGTCCATACGAATATGTAAATTGTGACATATTTACCCTTTTTTAGTGAGTAATATGTACAATTAATCACAATTAAAATTTTGAATTTATTGACAGCCCTAATATATATACTTATCGTGAAATTAAGCATGCAGCATTTATCTTGTTTAACACATTAATTTTGTTATCATTTGCTATATCCAGCAAAGTAGACCATCAGATTGAAGGGTGATTCACACACAAACTGCATTTTCTGCAAGCTTTTTTAAGGTCAATTTAGGTGTCTTTCCAAAAAAGGACACTTGGAGACTCCGAAAGGACACCAAATAACCAAATGATATAAGGAGTCCATATAATTCATAAAAGTATGCACACAAAAGCACCCAAGAAAAAGAAAAACATTACAGAAAAAAAAACTTTTCAGAATTCACAGTGCATGTTTGTGTACAGTGCAAAAGCAAAGAGCTTGTTTACATTTTAGACAAGTCAAGTTGTGATACTGAACAGGACCACATAGAGATGCCAAAAAAAAAAAAAAAAAAACTAAACCAACCACCTTGACCTGACTGCATATACCTAGTACAGTACACGGATCCATTCAGAATGACTAAACACAGCAACATACACAATAACATACTCAATATAACTGACTCACATTCTAACTGTATGACTCCTGTATGTCACTGCAATCGTCTTTACCTTGACTGCAACCCTCATCCATCAAAACTTTTTTAGCGAGACACTGGTTTGCTTTATCCAGCCGAGAAATGTAGTTTGCGTATCATCTGGCTATACAGCGGTGTTTTGTTCAGTCTGTCTTGTTCAGTCACAGCGCAATGCGTGAGGGCTCGCGCTCTTCAAAAACAATGACAGAGCTCGTGTTATATCCCTCTGGTGCTGTTTAGTCATTTTTGACTAAACACACAAGATCATGGACATGATTCAAAAGGTTAAATGGCCCTGAAAAAAATTGCCACACGATTGTTCACGGTCAAAAATGACCGCATTGGAAATGATGAATTGTGAAGATGATGAGACGAATTTCATCTGTTGGAAACGTTTGGTACTGTGCCCAAACAAAATCTTACTGAAATCTCATTTTTTGAGATATCAACCTCAAATTTGGAACACAGCTTATTTAGATGGCTTTGATTTTCTCACAGTTTTAGAGTAAAACATGTTTTAGAAAAAAAAAATATTTTTCATATAAATATTGAAAATTGTATTTTTGTGCATTTTTCGTTTTCATATATATATATATTAGGGCTGTCAAGCGATTCAAATTTTTTAATCGCACTTCAATTTTGGCTGAGAAATTACTCCCAAAAGATAAAGTCATTATTGTGTAAAGCATCAAATAAACATTACAAAAAGTAGCTTCAGAAAGAAATATTTTATTTACTTCAACAAAAAACTTTTACACATAAAAAAATGATGACTGAATTTTTTTTAATTAATATGAAATAATTTTTTAAAATGAAATTAGGCTTGTTGGACTTGAAGCGATGCTACACAGACCAATGACATGTACAGTCAAACCAAAATTTATTCAGACACCTTGAACATTTCACACATTATCATAGTTTATTCGCTATAGTTTAAAAAAATGGTAATAAAATATGACAAGAACACTTAAGCAAAACGTGGTCAGGTCAAAGTGTCTGGATAATTTTTGGTCCCAAATTTTTATCAATTTTACTGGTAGTCCACTGTATGAAGAATTTTTGGGTATAATATGTCACAGTTTACTTTATTGTGCTATCCTCACTTACATAAATGAACTATAGTGTCCTGCACCCACTATTAAAAAAAATATAAAAAATTATATCTAGTGTCGAATAGTTTTTGGTTTGACTGACATCAAAGTAGCAAAGTACCGTGAGAGCGCTTAGAGAGCAGATGGCTCCATATGCTTTTGAATCGCTCTATCTGTACTTTGATGTCATACACCGATCGGTCTGTGTAGCACCACTTCAAGTTCAACAAGTCTTTTATGAATGGTCCGCTGAATCATTGATTTCACTTGATTCATTCAAAACACGGATTCAAATGAAACACTGCTGTGCATTGCGCGGAGATGAACAGTTCTGCTTTGTCTTTAAATTTTCATTAGCAAAACTGAACAAAATAGACAATATAGTGTCAAAAATACAATATTAACTTCTTATTTACTGAAATGTTGTATAAAATCAGTATTGCATTACTCATGTGATATTGCTTAACTCATGTGATCTAAATATGAGACGACAACTTAGACAGGGGCATTTTTGCCCCCATATCTTTAATTTTATGGACTTTCTGACTGCATTCTATAGGCTCCATCATGCAGTGAGTTGCCCTGCATCATATTCATCATCAATCAACTGTATGTAATGTCAGATGACCTACATAGGTCTGGGGTTTAACGCAAGTGCGTTAAATGCGTTAAAAATTTTAATGCGTTATTTTTTTACCGTAACTGATTAATCTAATTAACACGCTAAATTGACAGCCCTAATATATATATATGGTCATTATTGGTCAGGTTCTGATTCAAGACAAGCAGGTTTTGACGACCAACGTTGTATGATTTGTTGTATCATTCATGTCTGTAGTGTAAATGGAGCAAACAAGTACACACAAGCAACATGTCAAAGTTGAATATTTAGAGTCAGGGGTTTGTTCAAATCTCTAATCTTACTCACGATCAACAGTAGTAATACTGCTTACCTTATCAAACACTACTAAATATTGTAAAATGTTTCCTCATATTTGCATAAATATTAATTAGGGATCAACAGATTCATTACAGATTCTAGAGACTTAGTCTGGTATAGTATAGCTCAGATGCATGAATATTAAAATCATAACATGGACCCTAGCTCAAAGAGGAAACTCAGTCAAAGGCAACAACATTCAAGGCTGCCGGAGAAAAAAATCTTCCCACTAGCTTATGTCACTCAGCCCCTTCTGCATCCAAATGTGAGGGCTAATTTTCCTGTTTTTGCTAGCAAGATTTTACAGTTCACAAGATCAAACGCTGGCATAAGCACTTGGTTCGTTTACACCAGCCCACTAGTGAGAGCTGAGCAAAAACGGCTAATTTTCTACATTTGGGGAGGGGGGGTCTTTCTCTCTCTCTACTAACCATTATTATCATCCTAGGGAACTATCACTTCCACTGCAAAGTGGTCACCCTTACACCAGTGTCTTTCCCTTTATCCCTGCCTCATTCTTCTGGTGCATATGGGCCTCGCATTCCCTTCAAATCACTATCCAGCTCTAGACATTTCTGAGCATTGATTACCCTCGCAAATCTTTTCCCCTCTCACTCTCTCTCCCTTTGTGTACTGAAGCATTCACTCTGTAAAGAACTCCTCATGCGAGGTGAGAAGGATCGTGTGATCTCTCTCCAAGCCGGCTGCTCTCAGTGGCAGGTCTGGACGTAGTAGTGATGGGAGTGGTTGATCAGTGCCGTGGAATCCTGCTGTTTCCTGCTTCTGATTCCAAGCCAGCAGAAGAGCTGGATGACTCTGGTGGAATGTCGGTGAAGGAGAAGTTTGGAACAATGTTCCACATTACCTCACACACTATAAACATAACCATTCAAAGAGAAACTCCAGTAACCCATCAAGGAGTCTGTGCTGTAATTGTCCAAATTGAGGCATTCAAGATAGATATAGTCTTTCAAATAAGAAAGAAAACACAACCGCAAGGTTAGATGGAAGAATATGTAATTAGGTGAACTTTTTTAGGTTCCCATCTTATTTTTCCTATCTAAGATATTTTTTGTCATATTATTTGATTAATTAAAGGTGATGTGTGTAATTCTTTGGATGCTAAAATACTTTCTCCTATCGCTGTTTAATGTGCAGGTACAATAAGAAGAAGGGTTTTGTGGCTTTGTACTTGCAACCTTTTTTCTTTGAGCATGTCAAATTCTGGCTTAGCCAATGGCATGAGTTTGGTGTGGGAGTAACTGTTTGACCAAGCAATGGAAGATGGGGGCTATATTGTCAGAGTTTTGAGAGACAGCTACACTGTCTGTAGCTTACTTCAGATTTGTATATTTTAAGGCTCCCAGGTGCCCAGTCTGCAGTGTCCGTTATGGACGGTGGATTGCCAACTCTAAAATATGACCACATGAGGGCCAAGAGGGGGATTGGGAGGTTTACAAATCTCTTAATCACTGATGTTTTCCACATACCAAGAACATTGCATCTCCTTCCCCCACTACCCTTCACATTATTGTGTTTATGCAGCCATCACATGATGGTGTATTTTGTTGTTTCTCATATGAGGGCGTCGCAGAAGCCATACTGTTTAATCATTGAGGGGATGTTTGGATTTCCGTTGCACTTCACAGGGAAGAAACATGGCTGCTTCATCTTAACCCTTCAAACAAGAACCACATGTTTTTCTCTCCCACACCAACTACCCCCCCGCCCCAGCAGTGTCCCCCAACCTACCCGTAACCCATCCCCTCCCCACACTACCCCCAACCGCCTTTCCATGAGAAATAGAGGCCCAGATATCTAAAAACACATGTGGTTAGCCATAAAAATTTGCACATGTACTCTTCCCTTCTAAGCCTGTGACCCCTCAACCATGTACCCATACCCTTGTAGAGCTGAGAGAGAGATAAAAGGCAATAAAAAACAACAACAAAAAATGAGGTCATGAAAAGAAAGATGAAACAATAAGAGGAAATGACTATGGACAACAACCGCACAGATCTTTCAGCAGAGGGAAGTAAACAGGCATAGACTGATTTCACTTTTAATTGAAACATGGCACCAAAATCATAGGACAAACTTTAACATGCTTTTTAAAACTCTTTCAACATAATGTTTTCTGTTCTGGGGTTGCCTTAATGAGGTGGAGCATCCCCAATAAGTATTTTGTGTCCTCAGCACATGCATCCATGTATCTATCCTGTGCTGTTTTATCCTCTATCCTATATTAAGAGTGAAATGGAGATGCTATGACCCATTGCAGTTGTGTACATCAAGAAGAGGAGAAGGCCAAGTACCAAACCCTGAGGAACCCCATTATTTAGCTAATGTGATTAAGAGATCACTTCCCCCAAGGTACCCTGAAAGAGCCTACCTATGTGGTCACACTCAAGCCAGGCAAATAGAGATTCTGTGATGCCTAGTTCAGAGAGCGTAGACAAGAAAGATCACATTTGTTATTAATGTGTCATTGCAGGAACCAGGAAAAAGGAAATTCAGAATTCAGACATGAGATGACATCAGACAATTGCTTCAAATGAGCCACTGCTTGGTGTATCACAGTTTATCAGGACCTTAAAGACTGACAGGGTAGAAGAGATAATGTGGTCTGCTTCACTGAGGCTGTGGTCACTGCACAGCATTAACAAATCATTCTCGATAGGTAACTGCAATGAAATTTATGAGTATCGGATCATACATTTTTATATGAAGACTTCAGATGCAAAAATCTCTAAGTCCGTCTGGCATTTTTCTTTTAAATGAGAATTTTTTTTTATCAGGCTCCTATGTTTAGGTTCAGTAAATTCATTTTAATGGCAATGAAAATGTTATTTGTCAGTTCTTGAAATGTCTTATTTTCAAAACTGTCACTTTAGTCAATTCATTGGTATTTAACATATTTGATTGTCTTTTGCTGCAAAACCAGCTAAGTCCATGTGTGCTTATTTTACAAAAACCTCTAGAGCGGTTCTTTAATGTAGGTTATGTCCGTTTCTGTCAGAGTTACAGCAGCATATGAAACACTGTTGTGTTACAGGCTACTCGCGAAATTCTGTCATTGCCACTGTAATGATTTTCTTTAGCCTCAGAACAGGCAGAATTATAAGGTTAATGACGTTTCCTTTTGCCAGTGACTGAAACTACCACAGGTTCATCCATTACTCCATCTTGTTTAGTTAAAAATCTCTTTAAACAGGATAAAAACTTGCAGCTCGACAATTGAAAGATGGCTCATATGCGCGCCGTCATTCATCTTGAAATCATCTTATTTGATTCACATCTTCTGATTGGTTCTGTGGACTTTGAGGCTTTTGTTGACAAGCAGTGGTGGCATTTAGCGGTTTCTGCCAACGAACCAGTATTTCTGAATGGGCTGACTCTGGGATTTTGCAGGTTTGAAGCGAAAGTATTTGATGAACGTATACTATGTGCGGAGAGCATTTGCTCAATATCATTATCTCATTTTTTGATGGAGGTGGCATTTAGCGGCTTTTGCATCTGAAGTCTTCATATATACTCTTTACTTTTGAATTAGGCACTTGAGCACATAGCCATTTGCCCTGTATTAAATGTTAAATTGTTGTTGTAAGCTGTACTGATTGCATAGAACAGGAACCATGAACACATAGCATGAAACATATGGGCCTGTAAAGGCCATGACACATCAAGCCGATAGTCAGCCGTCAGGCTGTCGTTGAACTTCTCTCAGCTCAGTTTTAACATTGTGTTCGGCACCATTGGCACTAGTTGGACCCCGCTGGCCAATTCAGCATGTTGAATTGGCTCTGGGCAGTTGGTGAGACAGATCACTCTGATTGGCTGGTCAGCTTTGCAAACCAGTGCACAAGAATATACAGAGTGATAAAAGCAAGCCAAAAACATGAAGAGTTCTAAGAGTTCTAAAGGCTGTTATAATTTTCCATCTTCATATTATTTGGGCATTCAACTGCACGAACATTTTCATCAAGAAATGACCGTCTGGAATGAAGAGAGTGAAGACCAACTGATCAACATGATTCATATTCAAAATAGTAAGAAATTGTTTGTATATCCGCAGTCCTAGATTCGGTTTCCCTTTTTGAATGGTGAATATAGACTACTGCCACCTACTGGTATTATTTCCTCTCACACAGGTGCAGAACATATGTGCTAGTTGGCTGTTGGATGTAATCTTTGAGTAACTTTTTTTTACCCAGATGCAGGCGACACAAGGCTTTACAAGGATTACAAATTAAACTTGCTCCATGGACTTACCCCTCAACCCCAGTTTTCAGGCTGATTTTCAAAAAAGATGGTTTTCTCCTGAAGTTTTGAAATGAAGAAAGGCTTGCTCAAGGGAGCACTTGACTCAATGGCAGCAGACACAGTCGCTTACCTTTAAAGACTCCAAGGCGCTCTTCAGG
Organism: Ctenopharyngodon idella; assembly: GCF_019924925.1. Taxonomy (NCBI): domain Eukaryota; kingdom Metazoa; phylum Chordata; class Actinopteri; order Cypriniformes; family Xenocyprididae; genus Ctenopharyngodon; species Ctenopharyngodon idella. Next base: position 46,823,435 of record NC_067222.1, on the reverse strand, counting down.
TATACAGTGTGACCTTTCATGATGAAAGTGCAGAAAGTGGTATTTTAACAATATTGTGATGACCTTTCAATATAAAGGCAGTGTAAGAATTGTTCTGAAGCTTATCCACTCAATCAGGTGCTCCTAGAGAGCTTTTAACTAGCATTTTGGGGAGGGATCTGCTTCCTGTTAGCACTTATAGTGCTTTTTTAAACATACTTACAAAAGATGTTGTTTTCATTATTCTTTTTAAAAAACAAAAAAAACAAAATTACAGGTAAAATAATTAGTTCAATTATTTTTGTTAGATTTTTTTTTAAACTATCATCTTTAGGGCAAAGGTCCATAGATTATATGGTAAGAGGCTATGTTTAGAATACCATACAAATATACTGTTTCTGCACATATAGTATGTATACTGTGCATAGTTGGCTTACTGAATGGCTTACTACATTTATCAAAATGTGCAGCATACAACAGAGCCCACTGCATGGGAATACTGTATCCCATAATGCAATGTGCTCAACTTGACTTTCCTTTTCCATAGTGACAGATGAAACGGAAGCAAAATTAACCAAGATTTTTAACATCCTTTCTTTATTTGATTTTGTATTTGATATGACTGCCAAAAAGACTTTTGCCACTCACATGCCATATCTTTATATGACAGAGAAGTATGCCAGTATGTTATTTTGAATTCAGCCATGAATTTACTTAACTAATGTTTATCACAAAATACTGCATACTGCTTCACATGCTATTTATAGTAGCATACAGTGTATGCAGCATGTTGTAAGTAGCATTCTATTCTGAAATTAAATATCTGTATAGAACGAATATATTTCGCATCAGTCTAGAAATAAAGGGAGATGACTGAAAAATAGATCTGCAATGATCATCTGGATTCAGTTTGGTATGTTCAAGCAAGGAGATTTTCGATGAGTTTAAAAGGTGATATGACATAAAAGTCTCCCCTGGAGCAAACAAACCATGATGGGGAACTGAGGAACTACAGCAAGTGAAGACATGATACATTCTAGAGTCATCGACCGTCTGCATTCATAGAGAAGCTGCAGTAATGTGGTATGTTTTCTGGTTCCTTTTATCTACTTCCAGGACCCACAAGCATGCAAACATGCACACTTTTCTTTATTTAGCTCTAGTTCAGTGTCTTTAAAAATTGCTGATTTCAAAATAAAGAGAATGGGCAAGAAAATGAAAAGGTTGTGGGTCAGGAAAAACACTTATAATTGACTGATCAACTATAAAAACAAAGACAAGCATAGCTTATTGGGCAAAGGCTCAAAGCAGTGCACCAAGAACATGGGTGGATGTAATCATAACCTGGTCTTAGCATCTCCACCATTACCACACCCTGCTGTTCCTTTTAGAGACACAAGATGAGAATATTTGTGCCCTCACAGGATTGCTGCCTGGCTCCATACTTCTGTCTGTCTCTCTCGCTCTTTCTTTTCGTCTTCCTGCTGCAATTCTTTGCCTTCAGAAACCATTAGTGCCCATTCAAAATAAACATCAAGGGAGCGCTTTGATGTGTCTCTTGGCAATAGCCCATGTCTCAGTCTCTGTCGCTCTCTTTTCCTTCTTTTTTCTTCCTCATTTATCCTTTAACCCTCCTCCCACACACACACCCTTCTGTTTCTCCCACGTTTCACAGCCGAACGTTTTTACCTGGCAAATAAATCTATCAACAGAGACCCATTTTTTTGGCAGAACCGGTTTGGAGTCCCTCTCTTAAGTGTAACAAAAGTGAAGTAGCACAATAGCCCTGGCCTGCCATGCGAGCTAATGTTGGCTGGGAAGTGAACTAAGGCAGCTTTAGCTGTCTCTTTCTCTCCCTTTCACACACACAGAAGCTGGTTAAAGCCGCCAGAGTAGCGCTTAATGCCAATTACCACCCCACACAATGAAGTGAATGAAACAGTTAGCGCTCCTCAGAGCGAGCCCCTGGCACACACTGCCTGATATGGTTACTGTGCTGCCTCCCACGTGCTACGCTTTGTGCCATGGGAAAGGAGAGCACTGATATCATCAATCTAACGTTGCAACATTGTCTAAACGACTTGGGGGTTAATTCAGCCAGCATTAAACTCTCCCTGCGGTGGCAGATGGCACCTGCAATTTCCACGACAACATGGCAAGGGATGTTGTTACGGGTGCGTTTAGGTGGGAAGGTCATGGCTGTTCAGGGAAATATAGCTAAGAGTTTCCTAGATGGTTTCATGATCAAAGCACAGGAAACTTTAAAATAGAGCTCTGTGGAACGGAGGACAATTAGGAGAAGGGAAGTGACAAGTCAAGGGTCATGCGTGCTCTGATCTCTGCCAGGCTGTATTTGTCATTCCATTCAAAGAAAAAACACTCAGTGGATGCTTATGTGCAAGACATGCCGAGAACGCTTAGCACTCCAACCTATCTCTGAGCTTGTACGCGCTCATACAAACAGGGCTCTAGTGGCCAAATTACTGCTGCATTTATTAATTTTCTACGAGGGAGCAAATTAAAGGCTGATAATGGGAACAAATATGGCTGGGATTTCTCACCGGGGTCTGAAGTACTTCATTATGCCGCAGCATTGTCTCTGAGCATGCTGGGCCAGTGGTGCTTCCAGGGGCATTCTAATCCTCCAATTAGCCCCAGGAAAAACCAGCTGCCCAGGCCCTGGCAAAGCTCACATCTCCCAGGGCAGAGGTAAAGGCCAGGGCCTGGTCCAAGTGTGGAGAGGCACTCAAGTAAAGCATGTCACCATTAAAACCTCCTCCCTCCACTTTATGGTGAACACTTGAAATTCTAAACTATGGCAGCCAGATAAAACTATTCCCACATAGAACTCTGGCAACAGATTGTCGCCATTTTGGCAGAGAGAGCAAAAACCACCTGATGTCTGAATCCCCCCTCCCTCATAATGGGCTGTTCTTGAGCTTGAGGAAAGCATTGGAGGAAGCAATAGGGGTTTTCTGGGAAAGGCCTTCACCTTGGAGTTGGTTTCTCATGGAAGGAGCTACAGGGGGTGAGATTTTAATTAAGCATGGAGGTGCTGGGGCAGAGCTGGAGGGAGCTGACAGGGGGAATGATCCATGAACAAAGCCTTCTATGGTGTACAAACAGCCACAGAGTTACCCCCAACTGGCAGGAACCCCGCCTGCACTTTAATGGATGGGATTAACAGCCAATCAGGGAGTCTCTTTATGATATCCTCGTGCTATCATTCATCGTGTCCTTACCAAACTTCCTGTTAGATACCCTAAAACTGGCCTCAAATGCACATGCTGACCGATGTAAATGAAAACAAGTAAAGGTGCAAAAATAACTTGAATAACCTCTCAACCAAACACAGTAACCACACAATAATGCAGGTGTTCATTTAAAAAATATAACTTTTAATAAAGGCTACATCTCTTCATAATTACAATAATTAAAGTACCAAGTCATCTTTAAAATGAAGCTCTATATAATGCATAATTTACATTTAAGTGGAACACAAACAAAATTGGGGGAGGAAAACACTGAAAAGTAATGTCATGATTACAAGATATCCAAAGCATAAAAAAACTTATTTTTAAACATAAACCCCTCAGAAAAGCAAGGGAATATTCACACCCTGAAACAGGGCAGCACACAGCATGGTATCCATGTAGGCACAGGTACTGTATAATACACTAGCGATGGCATGTTCTTATCCGCTCATGCCAATGCATTCCGCAATTTTGCCCTGGAGCTCAGCGGTTTCAAATCGGCTACTCCAGGTCTTTCCATTCAACATTTACACAGGACATTAACCCTTTCCATGCACACTCTCTGATCTCCCAGATCATGCTGAATTTAAGTTTTTTGAAATAGTATCACTTCCTATTACTTAGGGTTTTGGAACAGGCTCCAGGACAAGGCTATTGGTTCCTGTGCAATGTCTGGACCTTAAACCAAAGGCACTAAAGATGCAACAACTATTGGCTGGGCGTTAAAGGTTGAAATTTCCACCCAATCAGCAGAGAGGTTTGGAGAGGCGTGCTGGTCTGAAGCACTGTTCGTTCTCAATGGCCAGAAGAGAAGATTCCTGGTACAGTCTGTTGAGTTAAGGTGGCGTGACTCTAGACATCCGTCCATGCATGTATAACATTGGAAAGATCTCCCAATCAAAATAAGCAGCTTGTCCATCATCTGAACACAGGTATGAGGGGAATGACAGTTTAATAAATAGCAATAAAGTCTTTAACTTGTGACAGAAGCATATTATAACTTTGTGTACATATGAGCACCTCTGTATCACACATGCACACATTCTCGCATTCAACACACGTATACACATCTATAATTATCACAAATGCTGGTCAGCAGTTCATGGTATGGTAACACACCAGTGTTGGCATGTTGTAGTCCAAACAAGCAAGTGGTTAACTGCATCTTCATTGGTCATAACATCTCTCAGTTTTCCAAAGCAAAGGAACAATTTCTCATGATGCATTGCTGGTTCAGATCCCTCTGTACTTCATTGGCTAGTATTCCTTCAATAGCTTGGTAAGCCAAACGTCTAAACTTCTTAAGCTTCATAAAATGTCTATTTTCTGTCTTTGAGTTAGTCTTGAGTGCTGGGTAAGTCCACATATGGGCTGTCATGTTCCTTTAGTCCATTCTTTCCACTTTGCCGAGGATTTTGCCCTCATACATTGGCAGAACTGTGCAGTCGTCCCAGACCTCCTCAAACACAGCACCACACTCAAACTCATCACTGGCTTTCTTGAAGTAGTACCTGAAACAGAGCAAATGTACGATCAACAAACATTCATCAATGTATAGATCTATAGGTCAAAAGATATTCTTCCATTCCAGAAAACAACAAATTTCTGTCTTCCAAGACTATGGACCATTCATGTTGACTTTAAATATCCATATCAGACACTAATGCTATCCTGTGTTGCACTCCACTATTTGGGGGACAAAGAGGTGCTTTAGCCTAAATTAGAGGGTCTGTTAAACACTACCACACATCTGCCGTCAGGCCTCTGGTGTCTAATTGGGAGCTCTGTGAGCAAATGACGGGGATCTTTCACAAGGGTTGACATTTTTGGGTGCCGAGGAGTCTACACTAACTTTTTTCACTACCACATTGGGGATGAGTCTGAGCTTAATCTAGTGTTTGACCTTGATGGATGGCCTCTTTGCCTCATTTCTATTGTCCGATTTGTCTCTTTCCCTCCACCTCTGATGCACTAATGATCTCCACCTCCTCCAGAAGGAAGAGAAAACAGTGGGAGGGGAGGGAGTGGTGAGGTTTGCCTCAGTAATTGGCTTTGTAATGGAAAATGCCCCCTCTTACTAAATTGCGCTGCGGTGCATGCTAGGTTTTTACAAGCAAACACCACCAAGTCATAGAAACAGTGCACATAAAACACACACAGGAATAACCATGACTCAAAACAACAACCAACAAGAACAAAGTTTCTTTTCTTCTTTCAATATGTCGGAAACAATCCATTGTTTTCCCACTGCCCAAGCTTAACTTCATAAATGAGGGACAAACTAGAATACTGCAACATGGCACATAATTACATCCTTATTTCTGGAGAATAAGCTATATCCTCCTCCGCAAAATCTTCAAAAGGGCAGCATGGCTCTTATTTGTTCGAAAAAAAGAGAGGGAGAAGAAGAAAGAAAAAGAGAAAGAAGTCTTTCCATTGGAACATGTTTTATATGGCAAGATTTTCTCTTTGCAACATCTGGCACCAATATCGTCTGGCAACTCTGGCAGTACTGTTCTTTGTTGAATTTCTGCCATGTTGAAATGACCCGACTCCACACATATTCTGCGATTAAAACCATCAGCTTTGAATTCGCTTTTCCTTGAAAATGTGCATGGTCAGAGAGGTAAAGACTTAGACTTAATGTTGGAATTTTTCAATATTCATATAGAATACTGGCCTCAGACAAACTATTTTATACAGAGTTGATAAACTATGGTTATCTAGATGGACAACCCTACAACTGCATGTTCAACATGGAGCATTAACGATTTTGGTCAAGGGGCATTTAAAAGCTATAACCAGCAGAGTTACCAGTAAAAGTTCCTCAACTGTTCCGGTGTGTTTAAATGGGCTTTTTTGGAGACAACATGCACAAGGAAAACTATTGCCGGCCATCCGACAATGCCCCATTCAAATAAAAAGGCCAAAACAAAGAGAGCCTTTGATATGAGAAATAATCATTAAAAAAAAAAAAAAAAAAAAAAAAAAAAAAGAGGTAGTCGTACGTAAACACACTCAAACGTATGAGAGCAACGTAGCTTGATACAATGGTTGAAAAATGTGTGTGAGTCTTTGTGCATCAAATGAAAGGCCTAGGCTTCAAAGAGCTGCTTATTAAATGTGCCTTAAGATGAAATCAATACCAGATGTGACCAAATGGCTACAGTTAAAATTCCCTCATTCTTTCTTTCTCTGTGCACCCACCCCTCTCTCTTTCCTGTCGTCTTAACTCCATACTTGCTGCTAATCTAAATAACTTACAGTAAACATCGTAGTCTTGCAGAGACCAACACAACCAGTGTCAAAACAAATCAACAAATACCTTGCAAGAATATTTTTTGGGTTAGCTAATTGCAAATTAGTATAATATATACAAATTCAAAGTCTTCAGCAGCCGTAATGTCAACCACCAAACAGAAATTCTCTTGTCGGAATTGAGAGTATACCTGTAGTTGCCTTTTTTCCTTAGTTGTTCCTTGAAGTGTCCAAGTGTGAGGCTGTGTGTTTTCATCATCCGGCGGTATGGGATTTCCTCACCGCAAAAGAAGTACGTGACCACTGTCTCTGAGCCCAAACTACCGTGGCAACCTGACATCTTCTTGGGATCTTTCGGTCTGTAAAGACAAACACAGATGAACACAAATGTTAAGATAATCACGGAAAATGTTAACTATGCCTTTAAGATCACACAAGGCGGCATGCAAAACATTTGAAATCTGTAATTTCACAAACGGAAATATTTAGCGTGGGACTTTTCAGGTGGAAGCATGTTAGACTATGAAATTATTAGTGGTATTTGGCAAGAATCACTATTACTATTGCTCATATAGGATTGATAATTTGAACTCTTAACTCTAATTATCAAACTTCAAGATTGTTAATTTTAAATATTAGTCCACGACTAGGTTAATATTTGTCTAGCTTAAGCAGACTAAAATACAACAGAAGAGTGTTTTAGTCAATAGTTGACTCAATAGTCAATAGTTGATTCAAATGCAGTGCTTTGAGTTTAACAAAGTCGTGCAATCAGAGATGAATGAAGAGAATGATGGCTAAGATCAGACAGTCACTGTCAGCTCATTTATGCCCTCCATTGGCCCCTTTCTCCACTTCATAGTGCTACATCAGAAAGTGCACCCCAGCCTTAGACTTTGACTGAAGGTCAGCCAATTAAAAATGAAAGGGTTCATCAGGTGGCCAATGCTCCACACTTTAAATACTGGCCAGGGCCAGAGACCAAGAGAAAGCACAACCAGGTGTTTCTGAAGGAGGAGAAAGACTAATGGCTGCAATGACTGCCGTACTGCATGCATGTGTGTCATTCATCATTGAACAATGAATTAGAGTGTTCAGGAGAATGACAATTAGGAGATACATACTCATCCATTTGAAGCACTGAACTGCCATTTTGAACAGGCACTGGGTGACTCTTGTCTCTCTGAAGGCTTGATGTTGAATGCCTGTAAAGTGGAACCCATATATCAATACTGACATCAGTCAAGAGTTAAGAAGAAATTGCATACAGAGTGTTGAAAAAGGTGTAGACTGGAACTCGTACCTCTGTTTAGAGGGTTTGGAAACTTCCTCCAGGCGTCTGCGGGCCTCTTCCAGCTGTGCTAGGGTGTTGGGAGGGGGTAGAGGTGGCATGGCGGGGTCCTGAACGAAGGGGTGTGCGGGCTGGTGTGCACGGAGATGCCCACTGCTTCCGCCTCCTCCCCAGGTGTGTGTGCGTGTGGAATCCAAACAGTGCAACTTCTTTACATTTTGAGTGCTGCAACAACAGACAATTTGATCATTTAAGTAAACAGCAAAAAGACTCTCATGAATCAAGGTGAGCAGAGGCCAAATGGTAAACCTCTATCTTTAAAAATATTGCTCAGTTAAATAAAGAACAGAGAATGTTCACTCGCTAATCCTAACTCAACATTGGTAGTACCAAAGGCGCATGCACAAGAATTTTCAGAGAACAAAGGTTACAACATAGACATGACCATAGAATTGCAAGACAGACCTGTGGGGCTTGTGCTTGGTCTGTCGGTCACTCTCCAGGATCCACTGCCATACGTTTTGAGAGCGGTCTGTACTGTCAGCTGGCAGCTGGAGGAGACTGCTCTCCAACCCTTCCGTGTTCACCTCCTCTCCAGATTTACACAAACGCTTGGATAAAGAGCTGGAATGCCTGGTAGAAGGAAAATATATCTTGAAAAATAAGTATTTATAAAACATTTATCTATTGACACCAGGATGCCACAATTAAAAAGCAATGAAAAAACTAAAGAAAAAAAAAAAGCTGGAGTTTACCCCAAGGCCACTTCTGCAGGGCTGCCACACTGGTCTCTGCCCAGACTCCGGCTGCGAATGTAGGGGGCGGAGCAGCATTCTGAAGCTCCATGGCACAGGCACTGCACCCGCTGGGTCGCCTCCGCCTCGATCTGCTCCTTGCTTTTGGGCCCAGCGTGGTGATGGATGTAGTGGTGATGGATGTGCTTTGTTGACTGTCTGGAGATGAAGGTCTTGGCTGGCACATATCCATTCACAGAGCCAGACTGTGACCTGGTGCTGGGACCTCCCCGAGGCAGCGGGCGCTGTTCAGGAGAGCGGGAGCGCGGGGAATGCCGAAGCATTCCTGGAGACTGGCAGCCAGGGGTCTTGAGGACTCGGGAAAGGTGCTCGTCCAGGATGGCCTGGGGGTCCTCCTCACAAGAGCCAGGAGGGAGCAAAGGCAGAGAGTGGGATGCACTGCTTCCAGACACCTCAGATTCATCCCGTTCCTCCTCCTATAAACGCACACAGAGAATGCAATTTTATAAAGAAATACTTGCAAACAGCCATTTAGGTAAACTGTTTGAGGAAACAGAACTCAACTCTTATTATGAAAAATGTTTGGTGCATGTAAATGTGTGCTTTTCTGAATTCTTTGATAGAGGAAGTAATGTTTAAAATGTTCTATCTGACAGTGACATTTTTAGAGAACTGCAGCAATACCAACCTCCTGAATCTGTTGAAGTCTCTCCTCCAGGGAGCTCATGGTTTCCTGTTCCCGCTTCAGACGTTCCAGCCTGGCTATCAGCTGTGCTGCAAAGGCTGCTGGCTCCACGGGAGTCATCTCCTTAGGTGGCCGCCGCGTCCTCTGCACAACCAGAGAGAGATACAGATTAGCAAGAAGACCAGACAGGACAGGAGGGGTTGAGTTCTACAGCTGCCCTCCCTGCATAAGTCTACTGCCCATCCAAGGCACACACAAACACAAACACATGCCCCACACCACTGGCATGGGCCGCTGCCGGCATGAGCAGTTGGTCACGCTCTAAGGAGCCTCGGCTTGTTCCCTCTGTAGTGCAACCAAGCCATCAGCCCGGCCTGTGAAGTGAGGCAGCTTCAAAGAGCCCTCGTCAAATATCAAACGCTCACCAGGGGCGGCAGGGACACTGGCTTTACATCTAGCAATAAAAGTCACATATCGACAGGGGGAAAAAGGAGGGAGGCAAAGAAAAAAGGAAAGAGAGGGGGATTAAAAGAAGAGAAAGTAAGATGGCGAGATGTGTGCCGCCACTAGAGGAGTCAAGCGGTGGGAGATCAGAAGCACAGAGGTAATTTATTCCCCCCCAACGACAGCGGGCACCTTTGAGCTACAGTAGCCACATTATCCTCCTTCCCCATGTGTGTGTCTCACACAAGGATTTTCTATCACTTTCTTATTATTTTTATTATTATTTTGTGCCCTGCCTTTCTTGATTTGGCTTCCTCTTTCCATCTCTTTGTGAAGATGAAGGGAAAGACCAAAGAGAGAAGAAAGAAAGACGAGTTGCTGGTGAGACTTGCAGCAGCTCCAGGCCCCTGCTGCCTAAAAGTAACATCCTGGGAGAGGCAGCCAGTCATCACCAAATCAGAAGGGAAATATTACAAGCTAGAAAAAAAAAAAAAAGAGAGAAAGGGAGGGAAGGAGAGAGAGAGAGAGAGACAAAACAGAAAATGGGAAGTTTTCTCAACACAGAAATTGAAATTGCTTGTATGAGAGTGCACAAAGAGTGACCGAAGTGACAGGAACAGGAAAAAAGAACCAAAAAGGAGAGTAAGAAAGGATGAGGAGGCATGGGGAGGGTGGATATGGGTTTGTTTGACTTGCTTAACAAGTTGTCTTTCCAAACTCTCTCCCCAAACACAAACTGACCATCTCTCTTATTCTGCTTTCAGGGAGGCAGAGAGGAAGCGAGGGAGAGGGGGATGGAGGGTGCTGTTGGAGGAATAAAAAGGGTGCAGCTCAGTTGGAAGTTGTCACTTCCCTTGAAGTCAGCCCCATTCATCCGCTGATCAAAGCACTCTCAGAGAGAGACAGTTGATTTTGGTGCTCCGGGATAAAACAGACTCATTTAGTGTGGTGTGGCAGTTTATTAAGAGTCATTATCCGAGAAAAAGCACAACAACACGGTCCACAACCATAAGAGGGTAACGGTTTTTAATTGGGGGTGATGTTGGAGTTGTGTGTGTAGTTCAGAAGAATGGCAAGGACACTTACAGGAAACGGAGGTAGAGACACTTGGCCGTTCATCCTCATGTTGCGCTGCATCTCTCGCTGTAATTGTTTTTTACTTCCCAGCTTGTAAGGAGGGATGGCATCTCTATCAGGACACATAGAGAACGATGAAGGTTATTCACTGCCCATACTCATACACAAACAAACACATACTGCACATACATCTTTAGCACCAATAGAGTGTTTCAAAGAAACTCAAAACCTGTAGTGATACAGATCAACACTTAGTATGTTGTTGAAATAATGGCCCAAAAAACAATGCACTCTCACCCTGTGCAAACTAAAACCGCAAGCCTAATGACTTTCCTTTCAATATCATCCAGAACCCAAAGTTCTTCATCTTCCTCCATGTCAGCCGTGAGCATTTTAGAGTGCTGGTAACAGCAAGATCTTTCTCTGCACTCTTGCCCAGAACAGACGCCCAGGGGCACGCTTAAAACCAAAGGGCAGCAAAACAAATGCTGCCACTAATGCCAACACACAATCAAGCGCTGCTACCGTTATGACATCTATATAACGTTACCAATTACAATAAAAAGACGGCTCGTGTTTCCATAAACACTTCTAATCCATCTAATCCATGGCAGAATGTTCCTAAACCTCCACCTCTTCAATCTCACCCTTTCTTGCTTCTAAAGCCAGACATCTTTCTCATCCTTCGCTCTGCTTTTTTTAAAAAGCCAGGCCAGTTTCCTTTGCTCTGTTCTGACTCTGAAGTGTATGACCTAGCCCAAATGCAGTTTCCAGCACGTCTTTGAAAGCTCACAGTCATGCGCATAAAGCCGTCGCTCCAATCTTCATTTGGCAAGCGCTCGGCAGTCAGCCTCTGATCTTGCGCACATCAAAAGGCTGGTTTGTAAGATAAGGTAATGTTTGAAGTCGGCGCAGCGGCATTCCCTAGCGTCCAAGTAAATCCATAAATAAGATATAAGCAAAATTTCCCCCACTTCTCCTCCCCTCCCTCACTCCCTCCCTCCCTTTATCTGGAATTCAGATTCTGATTTAACGCTGTGCCTTTTAACTCAAATAAAAACGCAGCTATTCCAATCAAATCAGCCTCCAAATAAAGAACACAGAGGCTGTTTTCCCCACTGCGTATACTACTTCAAAGTGGCACAAATAAAAACAAAACATAAAATAAGAAATGCAGTGGCTAAGTATGGGTAAAATCATTGGACAGGAGCATGTAGAGAAAAAAATTCTTCAGTAAAAATTAGTGTTTTCCGAACAAGTAAATGTTTGATAAACCTTTGTTTTGCTTATTAATTTGAATTAATGTTGTAACATTGTAGGTACTATGCTGCAGTGTCTACTATTAAAGACATACTTCAAACAGGAGATTATTTGAGTTTAGTATGAGGACGAGTCACCCAAGAAGCTGTTGAACATTTAGTTTAAAAAAGTGCTGCATGGTTGGACCTATCAAAATATTAATCTTTGGTTCAATCAGCCCACTGTCCACAGACACTTTCTCTGTTCGAAGCTTTGGGGTGTCACAGGCTGGCTGTGCTTTATGGGAATCTCCTATTCACTTGTGCAAGTAATTTTCAAAGCAGCCAGCCACCCTCTTATCCCTCTAAGCTCCCGGGGCCTAACAATGGGCTGAAAGCGATTCAGTTAAGCCTTTCATCCAGCATGCACTTTATTTCTCACTCTCTGCACTTAGCTATGCACTCGCACAATTGCCTCTGCCGCAAACACGGGGGGGGGGGGGCTGCTTTCAGGAGGAGGTGGGGTTGAATGGGTGGCGTACGTGAGCGTCTGGGGGATGGGGGTCCCAAACACCCTAATCCCAGGTGACCTGCTCTTGTGCTCCAGAAATGGCTAACCTCTCAAAGGCCTAGCTGACACCGAATCCCTCCATTGCAGCCGCGGTGGGCTCATACCAAACCTCCCTGAGAGTTGAGATTCCTTTAATTTACTGCCAAAGCACCTCGATGAGTGTCTTATAGTCCACATGGCAAGTTACCCCCCCCCCGCCTTTTTTTTTTTTTCCTGGGACAATGGCAAAACCAATAAATAATGTCTTTAGTGACGACTATGTTGTGCAAAGTCTAAAAAGAAAGCTCTTGAAGATCAAAGCTATATAGGAAAGAACATGAGCAAAAACAGAGGACAAACTAGCCAGTGTCATTTCCTGTTGATCAGCAAACATTAGCTTTAATTAATGGATAGAGGAAGCACATTATCTGACTCCAAGTGGGCAGTCCACTCCAAGCCCCTTAAGACTCCAGCAATGCATTAAAGACATCTCATAAACACATTTAAATGCCAATGTATCACCTGAATGTGTACCATCTCATTACCATGACTAAATGACTAAACACTTAAACCCAATGTCTGTTAACAGCCCAAGAGAGATGTTAGTCTTTGACCACAGTCTAATGATACGCTGCACTATGAACCTTTCAAGATCTAATTTTTAGAAAGACACATTTTCTTATTACTTTGGTTAATATGAGACACGCAAACACTTACACACTACTGTCTGTCATGGACATAGAGTCATCTGTCAGGGCATCACTGGAGACCTCGCTGTCATTGGCACTGGTGGCAGGGGCAAAACTATAACCGGACGTAACACGATAAGGGTTTCCAGGGTCACTCCGTCTGTAGGACCTACAGGAACAAAAAATATTTTGTTTTTTAGTTGAAAGGATGGTGTAGTTGTTCAATCTCAAGGATGGTAACTGGTAGGTTGCTTAGTTAATTCATGAATTCACAACTGAGCAAGATACTTAACCTCAGGTTACTCTAAAGGGACTGAACCTGTAAGGCCCAAAAAGTGTTTTTTCGCTTTCCGAAATGTGTTCCACTGCATTCTCAACCTTGCCACAAAGGGAACTACAGTGGCTAATAGCATAAATTTACTTCAACAGGAAAGCTACTGTCATGGCAGAGCAACAGTTTGAAGTGGAACTTAGCCAGCTATAAACTATAAACAGCTTGACTAACTTTTGCTATGTCTAGGGTTAAGTTGACCCCAAAGCAACTTCAACATCTCTGAACATTTGCCAACCGTATTTATTAGAAGAATTCATAAACATGCACATTACATGTTGTAGAGTGTTCAAAATGCCTGTACACATTTTTACCCAATCTGTGATGTCTGGGGTGCATTTTGACCCCATACAACAACATCGCTGAAATTTACACATAACAGGAGGGATTAAAAAAAGGTAATGCAGCCAGTTAATGGGACAGACATTTGAAGGTAACCTGTTTGCCATCTTGACTACTGAGGCTTGTTTCCACCACAGTAAAGCAAGGAAGTATGTTAAGTACTTGCGTAGACTATGATTCTGGCCTTAACCATGTGGATTAAACATCAGTTAAATAAATAATAAAAAAAAAAAAAAAATGTTACATTTACCATTCAAATATTAGTTTTGCCATTTAGAGCAAGAGAAGAAGAAGAAAAAAAAAAAAAAAAAAAACACATTGCGAATGCAAAAAGCTTACACCATGACCTCCCTTATGTTTGTGAAAAGGGTCCAGCTATTTTTACTAGTCTTTTTTCTTGTTGGTGGGGGGAGGATCTCAAGCTCAGTTTGTCTTTTCTCTCCTCTTCCCTTTCATCTCCCTTGCCCCACCTCCCCCCTGGGGCAGCCCGGTGAGGGCTGATCAGGGGGAAAGTTAAGTGAGCAGCACATCTGTGTGAATTGCCAATGCCACTTCCCCTCAGTGGAGCATATCTGGGGCCTTTTGTCTGGGCCAGGCACCCCGTTCCTCACTTTACCTCCCCCTTCCAAACTTTCCCGTTTCATGTCATTCCTTCTCTTGTGCTGTTTCCTCTGCTAGGGCACCTCCTCCACATACCCACCCAGGCCGCCCCTCCCTCCAATCTCTCTTGCTCTCCATACCCCTCTCTCCTGCTGTGACACATTCCTGCTCCACTGGAAGAGAAGGAGGAGGTAGAGAACCTGAGTCGGACCGAAAGAGCACGCGAGAGAGAGAGAGAGAGAGAGAGAGAGAGAGAGAGAGAGAGAGAGAGAGAGAGAGAGAGAGAGAGAGAGAGAGAGAGAGAGAGAGAAATAAAGAACATGAGAGAGCGGAAAGAAAGAAGAGAAGAAGGGGGAAGGAGGGCCTCCTCTTTATGAGAATGCCTACTGCCAGCAGCGCTGTGAGGGGAGACCCAGCAGGACTATAGCCTACGGCCCCAACTCAAACCTGACCTTTGGAAGCTCTCGCTCAGAGTCAGGTATTTAGCACAGCTGGGTTCACATTCTTCCCTCGCTCACCCCCTCATTCATGCTTTCTTTCATGAGGTGCCTCGCCCCCCTCTGTCCTTCTTTTCCGCTCGCTCAAAAAGTGTGCTTATTCTCCATCCGTCGGGGTTTTTTCCTAGATAAAAGTGCAAAGAGAGGCAGTTGAAATCAGAGGAGAACGGTGGTAAATAAGAAACGGAGGAGATGAAGGCCACGGTCTCTGTGACTCACAGAGGAGCCGCTGCTGCGTGTTGTTTTGTGAATAACTCGATTCAGAAACACAGAAAGAGAGAGAAATAAGTTCCACATGCTTCAGATGAACAAAAAAGTGCCCCGAGAGAGAAGAAAAACAGACTGCTCAAGGAGCATTCTTCAAAAAGAAATCAGGGAATAACATCAAAAAAAGAGAGACTTTGCTTACTCTCGTCTGGTTCTTAATCATCTCCTACATAAACAACCAGACAAAGATAAGCAGAGATGAAACGTCCTGTCACCTTCTTCAAGATCACCCTCCCAATGGGCTGTCTTTGAGACAGATAAACATTTGTCTGGCACCACACCTTGATGGGTCACCTCATTTACAACCTCAAGTGCTATGACAGGTATTAATTCATCAAACCAGATTTCCCCTGGTGTTTTATTAAACCCAGACAATATACTTTTTGAACAACCAAACCAACAGCTCGTCAAGACGTCTAAAAGGTGTCAAACATACATTACATAGTACAGTAACAGAGCTTGTGTAAACGCAGACTTTTAAAATCAATATAAGCAAAATCTTGTGAGTTGGGTACTTTTTTGTTAATAACAAAGCAAAAACAAGAGTTTCAGTTTGGAATCAGTGACATTTTTGATGTGTGCCACTTGTTTTATCCATTTGGCGGCTGAAACCAATTTTGCATTGTGAACTAGCCTTGATCCTTGAAGATGATCCTCTAACGGCGGAAGAATTTCAAAGCAGAGGAAACTGTGTGGAGCCAGCAGAGGGCCTGGTGCTAGACAATATTTACATGAAAGGAAGAGCTGCTCTATTGATGTTTTTTCCCTTCTCTCTCTCTCTGCGTAATGCAAGCCAGGTGAGAGCAAACCACCCCAAACTTGCGAGAAAGGGCCTCTCATGTTTAAAGCAAGAATTCAAGGGCAATAGCTACATGAAACCGTAATAATACACTTAAAAACTCATTACCAATTTGTCATTAACCTGATAAATTTATTCAAAGTGACTTACATTACACTCACACAGCGAATGAATCCTTCTGGAGTAACCTAAGAGTTAGTGTCTTGCTCATATTTCAAACAATCTTTGTGGTGCTTCAACCTACAACAGTTAACACACTGGGTCTTTAATCACCTCATAGGGTGCATGATACACAAAGCAGTACAAAGCATGTAGCAGTAGGAACTTTGCAGGATTGTGAATTTATGGTGGTAGCATACAGTAGTTAAGTAAGTGAAAAAGAGGTTTTTTTGGATGTCTTACCTGTAGCTTTTCTCCAATGCTTCCGCAGCACGAAGGGAAGGAGGTGACCGTAGCGCTTTGGCAGACAGACCCACTACAGTGGCCAAAGCTTTGGCTTTAAAGTCATTACAACTCCATTCTTCCTCTTCATTTAGAGTCGGCATCGGCAAGTATCCGCACACCAGTTTTAGGCCTCCTAGTCCATTGGGATTCACATGACTGGGGTTCTCACACCCGGTTCTGACGTACTCAAGGTATATGTCTGAGGTCAAGAACATCTGATAGGCGTTCTCCTCCATAGCTGTCTGGATCTCCATTTGAGCCTGATCAAACATTGCGGAGTCAATCTGCTGACGCTTAATATTATCCCTAATAAAGGTCTTAGTGGCAGGTTTAAGCTGCTTGGCCACAACGCTGTTGTTCTCGATATACCGCTTGTAAATGGCTTTGGCAACTCGGTGCGTTTTGGTATCCTTGAGGTCCATTTGCCTGAAACCATTGCAGGCGAACCAAAAATCTAAAGTGTCCTCACATTTCTCACGTTCAAGATATGCCCGGAAAAGTTGAGCACCATCCTGGTCCCCAAGAAGGAAATGCAAAGATTTGGTCCACCGGGCAAGAGGGGAGTCTGGGGATGCACTGCCCTCAGGTTCCCCAAGTCCATCCTCATCCCTCCTGGCTGTGGAACAGCGAGGATCAGCCATAATGGTTTTCACAGGATCCTTCGGTCTCATCATGGCCAGTTTGCTGGGATGGTGGCATGTCGTCTCACCCTCTTCCCCTGGGACCGGTGGACGTGGGTCATCTTCTCTGAAGCTACTGACCATAGGATCTGTTAGTGTCCTATTCATGGCTCTTGCAGCTCCAGCAGCAAAGCCTTCAGTGTGAAGCTCAGCTGTAATCTCCTCTCTCTCTTAAATCAGCAGGGGAGCTTCTCTCTGAAACACAAAGTATTGATCTCATCAAAACCAGATCCGCCCCAAAACTTCAAAAGAGTCACTTCAGACACATCTACATTGTGCGCGCTTGCGGTGTACAATCGGCTTCGTCGAATGAAATCTAAGCGACCTGGTTTAAATTCAATACAGACACGATATTAAGATATTTATAAGTGTAAAAAATGAAATCAAACAAAAATATTTTCGGACCGGGTTGTTTATTCCATTTTCATTCAACCCAAACTGAATCACCTCATCGCGATGTAATGAGAACAGAAAAAAACTCACATCAAAGAAACCGAGCTTAGCCGATCAGTTGGGCAATTTTTAACATAAATCAAACGGCCAAACATCCCATCCTCAATTGTATGAAAAAACACCTATAACAGTCTAAACTTCAAGTTTGAAAAGAAGAAGCTCAGAACTTTTAAAACGGCGACATAAGAAAACAGAATTTCACTTCACCGTTCACAATGTTTAATCATGCAGATAAATATGTCGCGTAAATGTCGACTTGTTACGCTGAAATCGAATCGCAATGAAACGCAAAATTACTCAAACCCATTTAATCGATAGCATGCTTACTTACAGTGTATCTGTACAGTGCAGAAACTTGCATTAGCCTATCATTAAGGGTCCAGAATTGACAAATAAAGTATAATTGCGTAATGTATATTAAAACTACATACAATTATAATAAATAATAGCATAGTGCAAAGCTACACTTTTGATGACAAAAGCTCTCAAATGCATCATAAGATACAACGGCATCGAAACACATTCAGAAGTCTAAAAACACATTAAGACGCGTCTCTAAACTATTCGTTCAGTTTTAAAGGGTTAAACAACCGCTTAAAGTCTTTCCTTACGGATATAAAGAGTGATCGAATCCAATCCATGATAAATAAAACAAAAACATGCTGCATTCAACTTCAAACCCCTCAAGAAAAACAAAAGTGTGAGATCACAGGGGGTGAAGTCCCATAACACCATCATGAATACTCTTTAAACACAGTCAAGAGACTCTAATCTAACCTCAAAACAACACAATAAAAACCCAAACCGAAAACACGCGTTTTGATGCAATGTCTATCAGAAATACTTCATTTCACAGCGACACATGACTTCAAAGTCGGTAAACAGCACATCAAAGCAATAGCATGGGGCCAGCGCTGGGAGAACACACACACACACACACACACACTGCTCGAACTCACCATCCATCCATGAGTTCAGTCCCCAAAGTCCCCGTTTTCCAACAACAGAACAAATATAATCCACAATATATCCAATTGCACGCAGTCCTCTCGTCCTCTGATGTTGTTTAGTGTCAAACGCAGATTTGAGGTTTTCACCGTACACTTCCTCCAGTGAAGAGCACACTAGATCCCTGTATAGTGTGTTTGAATGCGCTCTGGTCTCTTATTCCAGTGTGTGGACTGAGCTCAGGGTTTAAGAGCGGACATCAAAGAGCGCAGCCGACCGCACGGTCCCGACAGATACATACAACACTATTTCTCTCATTCCCGCTTTAAAACAACACAGGTCGCTCCAAAAAGGTCTAAACGCACATATTTATTTTTATAAACCCTATCGATGCTTCTAACACGAATGCGCTCAAGGAGTCGCTGTAAAGTGCCCGTTCGCTAAAGTCCGTGAGGGAAAAGTTTCAACCGAAGCGCAAGGACCTTATCAAAGCAGAGAGATCTTGAGCCGACTCCCCTCGAGCTGTGGAGCGTCAGGAGTAAGTGATCTGCAGCGCCGCGATCCTGCTGTTGCTACAGAAACTTTAAAGACACAGGCCGCTTTTTCCTCTGAGGACTTAGAGTTAACCCCTTCATTACCACATTCACAGTTAACCCCATCATTTCTGCGGTCACGCATAATAGACCTGTAAAGTTGGCTATCCCAAAACCTCGAGGAGAATAAGCCCTATTGGAATTTCCTTTGGGTTTTTACAATAGTTGTTTTCGATTTAAATAATGTCAGTGGTTATTTCTACACTTTCTACAACAAATGACGCCTCAAACGTGAATTAATGCTGCTTTGTGTTTGTTTAAATGATATTAGCGAAATTGTATCTTCAGGTTCAAAGTCTATACCACAGACATTAATTTACTAATTTTATAAATCTATAACCACTGTTCTAAAACCCATACAAAACTCCAGAGAGAATACATGGTGTACCAGCAATTGTGTCTAAAAGTGCCGTTGCTGACGAAATAAGGACTAGGATATAATAATTCACCCCAAAATAAAAATGTTATCATCATTTTCTTTCTTTCTTCAGTTGAAAGCAATGAGATGTTTAGCAGAATATCTGAGCAGCTATTTTCCGTACGTGAGTAAATTATGACAAAATGTTTCTTTTTGGGTGAACTATTCCTTTAATTAAATGTCTAAACTGATATTTTATAACAGTCAAATAGAAAACATCTATAATGCAGACATATACAATGACAATTCACCCAAAAATACCATTTATGTTGTTCCAAATATGACTTTATTTCTTCTTTCTCCTATAAAAAGAAGATATATTTTGAAAAATGTCTCAGTGTTGTTTTTTCTTTACAATGAAAGACAATGGCATTCTGTATTCTTTAAAATATCTTCTTTTGTGTTCAGCAGAACAAAGAAATGCTTACAGGTTTTGAACAACATTAGGGTGGGGGTGAGTAAATGATGAAAAAATGTTTTTTTTTTTTGAGTGAACTACCCCTTTAAGACCAGATGAGGTTAGTTAAAACAGCACAAAAGTTTGAAGTAGGTTACTTTACAGTAGCAGTATAGTTAAAAGTCCTTCTCAACTAAAAAAGTGAAACTACCAGAAAAGCTTGTCCTGCATTTTGAACTAGTGAGGGAGGACGTTCCACTGATTCCACTTATGATACTTCAAAGGCTTGAGCGCTTCCTTTGATGTTCTACATTCACTTTAAGGAGCAGGATATTATAAAATACATGCATTAGTGCTAAATGAGAGGAATTTAAAGAGCAGATGTGAAGCTCTGTATACATTGCTGTCATAATATGGTGAGCAGAACATAAAGTACATTTCAGAAAAGGATTTTTAAGACACATTTTTAGACTTTCAACAAAGCTTTGCTCACTTTTTCTCTCTTCACGGGCAATCTTACACAATAATCAAATGTTTTGTCTATAGTGGAAACAGTCCATAAATGAGACATTCATTCTAATGCACTATTCTAATTCTAATGACAGTATAGGAAGTCATTGTCCAGGATGGACTATTTACAGGCTCATAGAGATTCATGGAAACTATTGCTTTGTGTGCAATTGCTTATTACTGATCACACTCAGCAAAACCTGTTTAATGACTAATAATTAGGAAGAAAATGATATTAATATTATTAAATTTCAGTGTTAGATTTTCAGTGGAATCTGTGCATACTTTATAAGTACTTTTTTAAAGTTAACCGCCAATGGCCAAAGTCAGCTTTTTTTTTTTTTTTTTTAATTCCTGTTTGGTTCTTGCTGAGTACTCATTTTGGACCGGCTAAACTGAGTGCGTCTGAGAGCGTCTGCTGCTCCGTGATGAACGCTGTGATCAGTAACTGCTCTCAATGACTGTATTGTCTGCCTGCTCTTTCAGCTCAGGGCTAAACTCTCAGCAGTTTGCTTTGAAGTGATTATCCCTTTATCACAAGCCAGAGCAAAGACTTTAGGGAGAACAATGGAAAATGAAAGCAAGTAGGAGGCTTATGGCAATTATCACAGACGTCCACCAGGAGTGAAGTGTGAATGTCCACTTTGTGAATGTGTGTGAATGTGGGGGAGGAGGAAGGCATAGACACACGGTGGCAAAAGAAAATGAAACAGATCATGATTTGCATGGCATACACAGAGCAACGACCATGCTTTTGGAGGAAATGATGGCTTAGGGAAATAAACAAGACCAGTCTGGGACAATATCATTAAAGGTAATGATCCAGATATGAAATTTCTGAAATCTCATGTCTTTACAAACCCATATGACTGTCACAAAAGATAAGCTGCACATTCCACACAATGAAAACAGTGAGCAGGGTTTGTCAAGCTCTAAAAAAAAAAGAAACATAAAAGTATCTTAATAGCACAATAACAGAATAGTTAATACAATTTGTACATTATATTATATTATTATAGGTCTTCTGAAGTTATGTGATAGTTTTGTGTGAGGAGCAGATCAAAATTTTCACTGAAATCCCTTCTGCCACATTCACACTTCTGCATATTCAAATCTATTCATATTCAAGTGTTGTGTCATAACATGGTAACTACACATTTTAGTCAAAACTGAGATAAGACTGAAATCAGATCTCTGAGATTATGATCTGTCCTGTGACTGACAAGTTTGTCCCAGCTATGTTCAGATTTATAAATGGAGTGTGAAAAAATGAGATCAAAATAATAAAAAAAACTTTATCACGTTTTGCATTTGTAGGTCAGCATTGTTCGTATGACATCAGGAGATTTTTTGTTGTATGGACAGAGGTGTTTTTGTATGGACAAGGACACTTGGGTTTTTGTGTGGAACTGGTTTGGTTCACTTAATAACACTTGTTGGATTTGACACAATCTGCATTGTAAAAAGCGCTGACTTGACTACTGGTCAGATGATTTCTGAGCATTAAAACACTCAGATAAAGTCTGAGGATTGAAACATAACCAAATAAGATTATTCCATAAACTCTGCTCTTATTATTATCTCGTCACTTCATTTTCTGTTTCTGCTTTTTCATGGCTTTCAGCGTCAAACTCTCACGCTGATAGAAGACTGTTAATATAGTTTTGGAGACCAGACAAAACCAGATATATTCTGGCAGGGATTTGGCGTCCGGGATCAGATCTGATTTATCTGATATTTCTGATGAGGAGATCCATCCAATCTAACATCTTGGTGTTGCCGGCAGGATCAAACAACAGAAAGTCTTACGGGTTTGGAGTGACATGAGGGTGAGTAAATAATGACAGAATTTTTATTTATGGGTGAATGGTCCCTTTGAAGGGTTAGTTCACCCAAAAATGAAAATTGTTATCATTTACTCACCCTCATGTCGCTCCACACCCGTAAGACTTTTGTTCATCTTTGGAACACAAATGAAAATATTTCAATGAAATCTGAGAGCTTTCTGTCCCTCAACTGACAGGTCGATTCAACTACCAATTGATGTCTCAAAATGTTCATAAAGAGACTGTAAAAATAATCAATTTGAATTGAGCGTTTTAGTCCAAATTTTCTGAAGAGACACGATCACTTCATATGATGAACAGATTTAATTTAGGCTTTTATTCACATATAAACATTCATCAGCGCACAAATCAGATATGGTAAACGGATGCTCAAACATGAGAACCAATGGGGTTCATTCTCATGTGTTACGTATCACATTTGAGCTTCATCAAGAAACAATGGGGTTCATTCTCCTTTGTTACGCAGCACGTTTGAGCTACCACAAGAACCAATGAGGTTCATTTTCGTGTGTTACGCATCACATTTGAGCTTCTGTAAGAACCAGTGAGGTTCATTCTTGCAATGAGCTTGTGTCTCTTCAGAAAATTTGGACTTAACTGCTCGATTCATGTGGATTAGTTTTAGAATCTCTTTATGAACTTTTTTGAAGCGTCAAAGTGGTAGTTGTGTAGACTGTCAATGGAGAGACAGATATCTCTCAGATTTTATTTAGATTTGGAACGACATGAGGGTAAATGATGTAAATTATGACAGAATTTTCATTTTTGGACAAACTAAACCTTTAAGTGTGCATGGCTCAAAAGAAGGGTTGACTGGACCCAAAAAGAGAAAGAACTGTTAGTGTAAGAGCAGTCAGCAGAATCAGATGGCATGCAGGGTGTCGGAGAAGATACAATTAAAGTGTGGCGTTAAGATGGACTTTGAAGTTAGACATGGTGTCTTACACCCCTCCAGATGAAGAGAGCAACATTTCAGCTGCTTGTTATGAGCTTTTAAGAGGATCTTGTTAGAAATGGGAGATTTGAAGAAAATGGCCTTTGAGGTGATAGCAGCAGTGGGACGCTGTCAGGAACACGGTTGCTATTTGAAGCTGGTTTAGTCTTTTGCCGAGGAGGGGGTGAGGGGTTGGGTACTGAAGGTTATTTATCAGCATTTTTTGTTTTGTTTTAATCCCATTTTGCGCATGACTTTAAAGTCAAACAATACATAGAAACAATGTCTGATGTTCTCTCTAATCCCTTTTTGGCCATGAAAGGGAGCACATCTGTAGAAATGATTTTCATTTCCTCTGCCAGTGGTGGGGAGAAGATGAAGACATCTTAAAGGTTCTTCCTCATTCTCTTTATTTCCTAATTTATTTGGGAGGAGAGGCAGGGTTATGGCCACAGTCAATATCAGTCAGTTTTGGCTGTTGCTACTGGTCTGATGTCACTCCATCAATCTTTATAGTTACACAGACAAATAAAAGGACAAACAACAACAGGAAAACCTGCACTTGAACCACAAGAGAAAACTGAGAGTTCCCTCATCCCTCTTAAAATTGTGATGAAACAGAAGTATTACGACAGATGTTTTCTTTTTGCGACATTCATTTGAGTGTAATGGATTGTCAAAAAAGTAAAAATGTAGGGCGGAGACTTGGTTCTATGCACCTGTTGTTGACTGGATTGTGAGATGTGGCCGTGGCACTCAAAAATGGAAGGAAGTTGAATGTAAGCTTGCAGGGGCAGGTTTAAGCAAACTAAATGATTAGAGGAGTCCTGTATACGTCACCAAGATCCAGCTATGACATTAGGATTGAAAATAAACACGGATGAATCATTCAAAATAAGATCTATAACATGCATTTAGAAAATAGACAGGATGAATTTTCATTTCATGCCAACTCTGATCTATATTCATTGATGGCTTTGAGTCTAGAAAGTTGCTGTCAAATTGCTGGTGAGCTTTCTGCATCAATACAAATTATGATGCCAGTACTACACGCTGGTAACATTACTGGGATCAATTCCAGAACACAGTGTGACCACCACAACAAAAAACAAAAAAACAAAATCAACCATGTTGGAAAACCGTGACTCTGGCTACATTTCTGTAAAACTGCAAAAACATACCTTTATATACACTTCAATATGGTTTCCAGCTGAAATGAACACTAGAGGCAGTAAAACAACAACAACTTTTATCCCTTTTCACACAAATTGTGATTACAGGGGCAGATTATCTGTCACACACCACAAAAGATCGCAGCAGCAAGAGAGATGTCTATGGTCTCACTGCAGTCTTTGGGAAATTAGCCCTTTTTTGATTCTTGTGAGGTTTATTGAGCTTGCAATTTCACTGAATAGTGACTAATTAGCAGGTATGATTTGACGATGAGGTCCACACTGGTTCCTCAGTGGAAAAAACCCACTCTCGATTGTGTTGGTTGGTTATTTTTTTAAACAGCAATCTATTATTTTTATAGTATCTATTTATAGTATTATATTTCCTATGTGGGACACTGCTTATGTCTCGCAGGACATGGGCCAAAGCTCCCAATTTTGGGACTGTGGTCACACTTAGGCCCCAAAAGTATTTGGACACTTAAAAAAATCACACCTAAAAATGTCTGAATGTCATTTCATGACATTACCAAGGCAAGGCAAATCTGCAAACAAATGCTGCTCTCTTCACACAGGTGTGCCAGCAGAGTAACCTCAGGTGTAGTTCACCACATAACTTACCACATATCTATCAACAGGTTTCACTAATGTTTGACAACAACAAAGTGAATCTTTTGTCTTAATTTTGAACAGTGGCTTTAGGCTATCAATCATCCCAGCAAGCCACTAGTGAAACTGCCTTGGTTGCACTTTTTTAAATACCTTTTTTCCTCCTTTATACACAATTTGAGTGAAATTAATTTGAGAATTTCATTGTTTTTGCATCACTTGAGCTGACATAAAGACCTGATGATCATGTTGTCAGGAGTAATCTGAGAATGTTTCAAAGAGCATCCAGTGCTTCAGTGAAAGCAAGAACATCTGACCGTTTCCCAAAGAACATCTGACCTGTCCAAAGGAGTTTACATGATTAATGTCACTAATGTGATTAGTGACCTGATTTTTATATTAGATTTTTCTTTATTTCATATTATAACACGATTTTGAATGTCATATTTTCAGTGTGTGCTCAATCTTTTGGACACCACTGCATATTAATATCCCAAGGCGCCTGACAGACACTGGACAGCAAGGCATTGTGGGAAGATGGAATTAACATCATGTTAGTTTAAATGGGCTTGTCTATAAAAGTGTCCTCAACTGGGCGATTATATGGACCGGCTACATGATGTGGTTTATTGCTTCAGCATTATTAAACAGTAATGTAAAAACATGGTCATTTTATATACTGCTCATACTGACAGCAGCAGACATACACTCACTGTCAGGCTGAGCACAGTTCTCTGTGTCATAATGCAACACATCAATATTAATGATGGGAAACAGACAACTGTGAACTTGTCTGGCCCTAAACAAACAGAGCGGAAAAAAAGGAAACCTGTCCAGTGTACATGGAACAGAAACTCGTCTGACAGAGAGACAGAGGAACAGGAAAGATTGTCACACATATTTACACTCAGACTGTATCACTGTCAGGTTGCAAACGCAGGTTCACTTAATACCACACTTCAAAAAGTCTGTATAGCCCTGTGTACACAAGATGTTACGCTGGCATGGGAAGTAACATAAGCAAACAACAAAACCCTGAATAAAAAGCTGTGGATGTGCCTGTTCAAACACTCTTCTTTTTTTTTTTCAGACCGCAAAAAGGAGAATTTTTAAAAACTGTCCCGCTCACACTCATCCATATAATGACAGTGAATACAGTAGCAACCAGCATCAAGCTTATTAAAAAAGACACAAAAGTATCACAGAATGATCCCATGCGACCCGTATCGTATATTCCAAGTGTTCTGGGGGTTTATGATAGGGTTTGGTGAAAAACCTTGAAATTTAAGGAAAATCTTGACCTTGGCCGTTGTTCTTCTGTGCACGTCGTGTGTTCATGAAACTCATTAGCGCTAGAGTTCACTCCAAAGAAAAACACACAAGTTGTGAGAAATCAAGATTAACAAAAATGTGACAGGTAATACAACTCCTAGAAATCCCCAAAAAGGGATCTGTGTACTTTCTTCACTGAGTTGAATATCTCTGGACAGAGCATTTGACTGATGACAGTCAGAATGACAGTTGACAGTTATCATGTGACATGATAACTTCTTGTTACGATGAACACAACACATATATTCACCTCGGAGAAGAAGGTACATGGATTGTATTTCATGTTGCATTCTTGTTAGTCTTCATTTCTCACAACTTGTGTGTTTTTCTGGCCGAGTCGGAGTGAACTGCAGCACTAATAGAGTTTAATGAACACAGTCGAGCACAGAAGACAAAGGTCAGGATTTTCATTAAATAACACATTACATTACATCGTACACCCCCAGAACTCTTGGAATATACGACGTGTTGTTGGACGAGAGAAAGACATTTAAAAAAAATTAAAAAATCTCCTTTTGTGGTCCATTAAAAATAACTTTTTCTTAGTTTTAGGGTGAACTGTCCCTTTAAGGTCTATGGTACGCGTGAGTGGAAGACTACGATTATGTAGTATAATTATTTATATAATCATAGTATAATTTTTATATAGTATAATTATTTCCTTTGTGTGTTAGCACGAGACTGGTGTGACGGAATCGCTTTCACACTATTTAGTGTCTCACATGCAGTTATGTATGTAATATTTGAGTAAAACTATTTGATCACGGATCTCAGATTTATAGCCTTAATTGAATTCTTATCATTTTAATTGTCCTTTTGTAGATTCTTAATTATTGTGACAGAACTGCTTGTTTGCTCACACATAATCTTATCATGCTCAGCCCATCAAACTCATGTCATGACTAAAAGAGAATGTATAAGAGAATTATAAGCGTAGGTGTTACTCATACATCAATAGAAAAATCTGAATTATTTTCTTGTAATATGACTTTCCTATTAGGATCTAACTATCTCTCTAATATTCTGTGGCTCCAGTCCACTCTTTTACACATATTCTGATTACAAACACAGTGAGAAAATAAGGGCGTCCATTCATTCATTATCCTTATTAGGGTCGGAGGGAGCTGAAGCCTAACCCAGTGTCTTGGGCCACAGGTGGAGAAACACCCTGAGTGGATGGTTAGACCATTGCAGATCTCAAACACAGACACACACATATTCATACCAACGGACAAAACCCACACAGAAAGGCCTCCTGGCTGAGCGAACCGGGGACCTGTGAGGCAACAGTGCTACCCACCCTAAATAAGGGTGTGACTAATCAAAAATAATATTTTCTTTGTGAGAATCTTTCCAAATGATCAGACTCATGAAAACATTTACAAAACATACTGTACTTTTAAACATGGAAAAACGTGTGTAGTTTCACCTTGCTGCTGTTAAATGACAATAATTGGAAACCTGGATGGTGATTATAAACAATCAGTTTAAATGAAAGTTACATAAATATATTATTCTGCAATAAAAAGGCGGATGAATTGATGTTGAGGGGTGCATTAGCAATATTACGCTATAAAGAGAAAGCATGAATTGTTCATTATCTTAGATCATATTTGGTTTAGATCCAAATAAAACATGCATCACGTCTGTTTGCTTGTTTTGTTTGTTCGACTGAGCCAAATAATGGCTGAGGTTAGTTTTCACCCTGATCTTTTGCTGTCCTCATGGGAATTTTCTGCTAACAAATTCAGAAGCTGCCATCATGGCATGATTTTGATTAGAATATCATATTTATTGTCCTCTTTTATCCTTACTGAAAAGCTTTTTAGATTTAATGCACCAATTTGAAGAGAAAATGTTGTGCATCAGCCCCACAAACCTGTCTTTTCGTTGCACGAGTGGTATTTTTCAAGCTCCTGCAGTACACAAGATATGCAATGAATTAACAGTAAACATTCACAATTACAGCTTAATTTTCTTATTTAAGTCAAGACTTAAAGTCGTGCTGCCTTAAAGTCACATCAGAATAAACATATTTAAGAGATGAACACATATGAATGGCACCTTATAGTCACCATGAAATAAAAAATCAAAGTCTTATTTTTCATGGAATACTGCAGTATTTATGATGAATGATTTATTCGTGTTCATCATTATTTTTTTAAATTGTGCTGTTTATTAAAATAACTTCCCCTTACTCTTGCAGTGGCACCTCTTCTCTTCTCTGATGATGTGTTTACTGGCATTAGGGTGGGGCAACCCATCACTCACATGAGATCCACCAATAGCAAACCACAACCATCCAATTAATTCTCCATGGACAAAATTAAGCCCCGCCCTATTTTTCTTCTAATTCGAGAAGCCGTTTCAACACATCACAATAGGGAAGAAAAGAAACTTTAAAGGTGCAATAAGTAATACTGATGCTGTTGAAGTGGGTACTGCAGTCCAAATTTAAAATATTGGAGAGAGTTATTTCCCAGCCCTCACGCAGATTGCCAGATTGAGGACACGCAACATAAATGAGCACAACTGAAAATGGAAGCCGACGAGCCTTACACTGTAAGTCGATACGTTGATTTATCTGTGTTTTAATATGCCTCTGGTCATAGACTTTTTAGATGGATGTCGAGGTTTCTTAGGTCGGGTAGAATCTGCGATTTCTGACCCAGTTTGTTTGCTGACTTCCATGGCTGCAATACGCTGTTTTCTGCCAACTGGCAACCTGGGATGTCGGAATGCTAAATTGGTAGTGGGTGGGATCCAAAAAAAAATAATAATTACATACGGCACTTTTAATATACCTTTAAACCAGTGGGAAACTTTCCTGGTTGAGGACGCATCAAGAAACATGGCAGTTAATTGGGAGTGGTCCAAAATCGTTTTTAAATTGTATTTTTCATTTAAATGCAAATGTGTTCTCTGCCATCACACACACACACATACACAGATAATACGCAGATAAAGCAACAATTTATCTGCTCATCATTTTGTTGCATTAATGCTAAAAAAAAGCTTGTTGTCAGTTAAAGAAAGATAGAAATGTGAAATTGCCCAAATCATCCATCCATTCTTGTCCTAGGTAGAGTCACAGGGAACCTGGGATGCTGTAAGCAAGGAAATACCCTGGGGGAGCCATTTTCAGAATCTCTAATTCATCTATGCTGCATGCCTTTAGACTGTGGGGATCACACCAGAAAAACCACACAAACACAAGGAGAACATGTAAAACTCCACTGGGACTTGAACCACAGATCTCCTTGCAACAGTGCTACCCACCAAGCCACCCCTCTGATATATTCATCCTTGACTAAAATCACTTGAACACACATCACACCGTAATTACGGCTTCCAAAATAATAAGTAGGAACTTCCCGGAAAGGCTTGACAGCAGCAGAAATCCCACTAGTGGTGTTCACGTGCGTTCATCTCCATAAACACGATCATTCTGATATCACTTGAATCATTAGACTGGCTTTCCATACACAAATCCTGACTTTGACCAAAGTAAATGCTAGCTAGTTTCATATAATATCAACACTCCTTTGGAATACAGGTATGGAAACCCAACTGCCACCTCCTGTTCCAGGGCCGGAATATACAGGATATTCCACAGGCTGTAATCTGCCTTTATGAGGTAATGGCACACAGCGCTACACCCTCCTGATCAGCAGATAAGACAGAGACAGACCGGAGCATGTGGAAAAACCTTTGATCCTCCCAATACTCCAAAGATGAAAAATATTGATAAGGTTGAAAATAGCTTTGGTTTTGGCAGTAGGCAGTAGGGATCCATTGTGGAGTCCTGTAGAGCGGTCACGTTAAATATGTGACCTCTTGTTTGGATGTACTTGGTGACTGCGGTACGGGGCAAGATCGGATCATAATGGTGGCCGCATAGAGTTCCCGTGTTATTGTTTAACAGATATCCCACTGTCTTTGCGTTCTGTGCGGTACAGCAATAGATGAGTGGGAAGAAAGAGAGAGGGAAGTAAATGCCTCAATGAATAGGTACACTTTGTTGTCCCATTACTTTTACAAATCCCATGTTTTTATAGTAAGAGCTATTAGATATGTAAGATAAACTAATATCTAACATAAGTTTAAAGAAATATTTCACCCAATACCAAACATCATGATTTTCTCTCCCTCATGTTGTTTCAAACCTATATTTTTTTTTCTTCCATGCAACATGCATTTCATTCAAGTAAATAAATGTTGAACTAATGTATTGTTTATCCAACCTTTAATCAGTGATACAATATTGATTTTCTATTAGACAGTTCTAAACACACCCAAAGTTTTGTAAACTTATGAATAATCCAAGGTACTCGAATCATGTAAAAAAAACTATTTTAAAAAGCCTTTATTTCATCTTGGCTATATCTTAAAAACAGGTGCCACGTACAGACTGCACACTTACGCTTTGCGGCTAGTATTGCCTTCGTCAGGGTGTCTGAGGCATTTAGACACAAAGTTTTGTGAGGCATTTACAGAATGAGACTGACACCGCAAAAACTCGTCAAGCTCAAATCCATTTAAGTTTAGGATGTTCATGACGCAGCCAGAGTCTTTTTTGAGACATCTTTGTGTTTGCAGGTTGCACCCTGAAGTTGCAGAAACGGATGAGTTTGCAGCCCACTATTTGATTTCTTTTTTAACTCTTTCTCTGCCATTGACGGAATATTCTGGCAATCCATGTTTTCAATGTTATACGGTAGGGGGCGCTATTACACATCTTCTGAAAGAGCACAGAATCTCCGGATCAAAACACAGGCGAAGAAGAAGCAGAAACAAGCGATAGAAACATTGATTATGTAAAATAACACGAACATCAAACATTCGACAGCATATAAATCAGTCTAATGGATAGACTCAATCTACCTCATCTGTGTTTTGATTGTCGTTCTGAATCACATCCGGACGAAGTCTTTGACAAAAACATGATTTTCTCAACTTTTGTCCAAAATGTTGCTTAAAAAATGTTGATAAAAAAAAGAATTCATGAAGCTAGAATCATTTTTGTTGTTGTTGTTTAAAAGCAGAGGCTCTGTTCTTTTTTATTTTGATATATTGCATGTTCAGATATTCATAACAAAATATTCTGGAGGCCACTGAAATTTTGTGAAAATGATAAAAAAAAAAAAATGCCGGCAGTGGCTGGCAACTTTATATATACTATAAAAAAGATGCTGGCTGGGAAAAAGTTAAATGTTTCTACTAGGAAATAGCCAGTTTAAGAAAGGCTTTTTGATGATTTTAATTGGAGTGTGCCTCAAATTATTTCATTGATTTAATTTATGCACTTCCCTTCACTGACCATTTGGAAAACAGCTCATGTTCAAGCCTATTTTGTTTATTATTTATGGAAAGTGCCAAACCTATGGTTTGCTGCTACTGATGAAAACGGTGTAAATCAGAGCACCAAACACCTCACCTAACCAAAAGACCACGATCCCCATTCACAGAGAGACAGAGGATGCTTGATAAAACAGCACTCAGGTTCTTGATGATCCTTTGAGCAGGGTTTCCAACCACAACTCCTCCAAGGTTTTTCCAGCAAGAGTCTGAAGCTCCTGTTTCTCAGAACCTCTTCTAACATTTGCCCATTCTGCTCCAGCAGTAAAATCTGCACATCAAATAAATATCTGGCAGGGTCGTGTTACCTTTGGAAAAAGCAGATCAGATCATGGACCAGAGGAATCTGAGTGGGTAGATGTGTTAATGATTGTAATCTCCAATGCAGACTTCTGGAGACCTTTCTGAAAAGAATACAGCCACTTCAAAATACTGTCCGGGAACAAGCTTTCAACACTCGCAATCTTTATTGAAGTTCTGCAGTTCTGCAGAAACATTCTTATGTTGCAAAACACAGGAGAGAAGGCAGCACAAGAGATGGCCTGTGAGCTGTCTACCTTGACTGCATTTCAAGGCATCATAGAGTATGTTTACTACATGAAACTCAAGTGTGAGACTCATATGAGGAACACTACAGTTGCTGCCTATGTAAATGGGTGATCAAATCAGTCACCTAATTCAATTTGAATGAAGTTTAACGTTATAGAGAAAGATCGAAATTATTAGACACGGTTCGAACATAAGTTCATTAGAAACCTTAGTATTATCTTGATTTTTACATTAATAGTTGAATTTTGTACACTGTAAACCCTAATGCTCAAAATACTTCATTGGTTTGAGTAGGACTAACTTAAATTGAACAAATTTGTTCAGTTAAATTAACTGTTATGAGTATTTAGAACTTCCTTTTGAGCTCACAGCACTGACATATTTCAAGTAAACTGAACTGTTTCATTGTTTTGAGTTGTATGAACATGTCTTTTCATTTAGACTAACTAAAGTTTAACTGAAACTGGGCTGGGATTTCTATTTCCCAGCATGCTTTGCCCATGGCACTCGAAAGGGAGAGTAAATGCTAAAATTAAGTGTTATATAATGTTTTTTTGTTGTTGTTGTTTTTTTTTTTTGTGGTAGAGAGATTTATTAGTGATTAATGTTTTGTTATGCTAATTCAGAAGAGTTTCTGTTAATGTGGGTTTTTGGAGAGTTACCATCATGGTGACAAGTGGCACATGTTGCTTGGTTGGAGAACAGGTAAGTTACTTGTTTGTTAAATAATTTCTTATTTTTTGGGCTTCACTTTTTGACTTTCTTTGTGCCTTGGGATTTTTCCATTGTGCACATCATGTACCTATCTAGACAAAACAAGAAGTAGTAGTCCTTGGACACACTGACACTCTCACACGCAACCAGAAGTTGAACGACACACACACATTTTCGCACATACATTTCTTATTTGTTATTATATTTCTTGAAATGCCATACAAGGTTTGATTCTTAAGTCGTATGATTGGATGCTCAAGCCATCCTGGAGATTGTTGTTTGGCCTATGTCTATAAATATGACCCTTCTTCCTGAATAAATCTGAGAATGCTTTGTACCACATCTCTGTCTGCTTGGTCATTCTCCCGAGATCTCGCGCTGCTGCTGCCACACATCACAGGGGTTGAGGCACCTGTTTCTAAACTGATGACTGAGACTACAAATATTCTACCTATGATTGAGATTTTAATCTAACAGTGTTTTAAGCTGCTGTACTCATTCAGTAGGTCCTATACCATGCTATTGTTAACATGTTAGAAAATTAGCAAGCTGGCATTTTCAGAATTTTCTTAGTGTTTACAGTGAAGTAAATAAAATATAATTAATTAAATATTTTATGTTAATTGATATCAAAATGTATGAGTTAGCTAACTCAGTACTTCAGGTTAGGAGCAATTAACATACATGAGTACTACAAACTCAAAACTTGATAGTTCTGCTTACTTAAAATTGGGAACATCATAACTCAAAAAATTTGATGTAACTGATTACTTCAAATTTTTGAGTTAGTTTACAATGTATTGTTCATTTATATTGTCAACTTCACTGGCTATTCGTAAAGGGTTCAACCTCAGACAGGCCCGAACAGGCACCTGCATCCCCATGATCCTACACAGGACAAGTGCTTTGGAAAATGCATGGATGAATTGTCACCTTGAGAACCAAAGAAGGATCTATAGAAGACCTGAGGCCTGTACCACAAAGCTAGTTAACAAACTCAAATATATCAATCACTCAAAAAACAAATATATCCAACCTAGTTTAAGTGATACCACAGCACTTGTCACAAATTCTCTATCATCTGTTCGATCCTGAGTTTGTGATTATTTTTGGCACGTAGAACTATTCTCACTGAATTTATGACCGAACTGTTCCCTCAAACTTAGATCCATATGATACACTTTTCTAATCATTTGCCATCCAAAGTGTAGTTTATTTTTCCCATTTCATGCTTCTTCTGATATGCTCAGAGTCTTCTCGTCACTGATGGTGATCATTTATTACTATGGCAATAAACCAGTGAACCTTTGTCCGCTTTTGTGGTGCCGAAGTTAACCTCAAACTTACCTGGCTCACAGCTTGTTGGTGGTACAGGTCTCAGGATATCATGAGGTTACAAACCATTAAAAGTCAATCAAGTGTATTAACAGTCAACAACAGTAACTTCAGGAAGTTAGTAGTCAAGAAATCTCACAGCAGTGGGAGACGGTAGAGTGCCATGAGAAAAAGTAAACACTGTGACTCTGTAGCGCTATCAAAACATTGTTTGACAAACATTTGTTCACAATTTCTGCTAAAGGATGATGGACATGATTTCATTTTGAAGGGAGGATGAATAAACCTTTCACTCTGGAGAAAAACTATTTGATGAAATGCGGAATTTATTGTTTTAACAAAGACAGAGTTAATAATTTCAATGTGCTACTGTAAATGGCAGCAAAATGCATGGAAGATGCATAAAAGACTGGAGACAGACCCTACTATTAAATAATATTATTAATGCTGACGTGTGTAATTGTCTATGCTAAAATACTTTCCCACATTTCAGTTGAATATGTAGAGTCACAATAAATAGCCATCGCTACAGTCTGTCTTCCTGAAGAGTGCAAACACTGTGACTCTTTCAAAGATTTGTTTGACATGGCAACTTCTGACTCCATCAACTGTGAGTTTGGGGCGGGTCTAGCCTTTTGTCAGGTGACAGATGCGGGCAGAGCAGACGGGGCTAAATGGTCATTATTTTTGCAATTCTATTAATTTCTACTAGTAGCACAGAAATCACACATTTAACACTCTAAAAAATGCTGGGTTATTATTATTTTTTTAAATCCAAATGCTGGGTTCAGCCTGTCGGGTCATTTTATTGGGTTATTTTTTAATATTTTACCCAGGTGCTGAATAGATTTTCTGTAACTCAGCTGTTGGGTCATTTTTACTGTCAATACAAATGATGAACCTTCCCAGCGCTGGGTCAGTGTAACCCAATGTTGGGTAGTCTGTGCCAAACCGGTTAAAACTAGATACATTTGTGAGAGAAAATTTCCTGAGGGGAAATCCCTGAATGAAATTAAGGTTTGTATTACATTGTGTTCCTATCAAATTATTACTGTACAAAGGAAAATGTCTGTAGTCTTTTTTCTTTTTTGTTTACATGTATGTCGCACCTAACATGTGCTTGGAACGCTAGCCTTCTACAAACGCAGTTTACACCGGATATACACTCGACGGCAGAAAGTGATTTTTCTATATAGCAATATATGTTTATGGTTGCTCAAAGTGATCAAACCGAGAAACCACAAGGAGCTTTTATCGTTTACATAACTTTTATCATTTTTTTGTCACCTTTAATAGCGTTTTGCGTCTGCTGATACTGAAATGAATACCTGCTTACCTTTTTTTGTTTTTGACTTGGTTAAATATTCATATTCCTCATGGTATCGTTTGCAAAAACTATTTTATTCCATTGCATGATCATTTGGTGTTTTCACTTAAGTTTTGTAGAATTACATTCACAATGTTGATCTGGTTACTGTGAAAACAGTGTCATGCACTGCTGCTTCAGCCATCATATGGTAGAAAATGTCCAAATAAAAACAATGTGTTCAACAAGCTGATAACCAAAATCAAACCCATAGAAGCTCGTAAACAATTTTAAAAGTGGCTGTGTGCAAGTTATGCTCATTGACAAGCCAAGTGAGAGTCATACTCGCAAATGCAATGTTAATTATTAAACCAAACAAAATACAAAACTTTCAAAAACACTCAGCAATGTGATTATTTTATTGACTGTGATAGGCAGTGGGTTTAATCAGTGACATTATTAGATTTGTACCTCCTCAACCTGCTTCCCTTAGTGTTTTTACACACAGAAAAGGCGAAAATTGTAATAAACCATCCAGTTTTTCCCCTGAACGATGTGAGTTCCTACAATGGCGATGGAGGTGCAAATGGCAAATGGGTTAATGTATAAAACCCAATAAGCTGGGTCAAAATAACCCAGCATGTGTTCTGTACAATACTTACCCAGTGCTGGGTTGCCAAATAACCCAGAAATGGTTGTTTTTAACCCAGCATGTTTTAAAGTGCACCTTTAACAAAAGGCTGAATAGGAAAATGACAACAACGCAAAGTCTGGAATTTAAGAAACTATTTAATAATAATGATGATAATAAAAACAATTGATAAATTTCACAGATGAACGTTTTAATCAAAAATGAATTCAACAACAAAAAATAAAGATAAATACAATGACTTGGTACATAAATATGGCTTAAAAAATGTGGCACATCGAAGAGTTCAGCGTGGAAGCAGCAGTGAGTGAGGATGAGGATGGGCGGGTGTGTATCGGGACGGCTCCCTTACAAGTCTGCATGAGGACATATTAATAGCCTAATATCATCCACTACCTATATGGTGAGAGAGAGAGAGAGAGAGAGAGAGAGAGAAAGATGGGGCTTGTGATTATGAGAAATAAAACATGATTTTTAGTTCGTTAAACATATTTTAAACATCAAATTTAAGGACTACAAACTCATTTTCATGTAAGGCCTGACTTCCTGTGTCGACAACATGCCAGTTGAAGAACAATGGCAGAAGTGGATGCAAATTAGTTACACACATAATACACAAACTCTTCATTGAGTTTGCATTAGTGCTAAAAAAGCTCACTGTCATTATAGTCAAGCTTCCATCCAAGGATTTTTTTATTTTATTTTTTTTTGAAAAAATGTATGATACAGCTGATGGAAACATTAATTATAGATAAAATATATCTACAAGTGTTGACAATCTTTTATCATTCAACTTTAGCGCATCAATTCTATGATGATACCTAAAGTTCTATGTGTTGAGTAAAAGGGTTTTTAACGCAAATGAATGTGTTGTCTCCATGACTCCGATTGAAGCTTGTTTCTTCATAATAGGAAAATGGCCTAACAAAATTTAAATTCTGAACATTATTTCCCCCATGAACTTCAAGTTGCACATTACAGTTTGAATAGGTGTTGTAATTACAGATGAAGTATTTTCAGGGCAGCTTTTCTCAGCAGGGATTAAAAAGGAAAGTCTTCCTGTAGTAAGATGCACATACCAAGCAACATTCATCCTTACTTTGTCAAATATTATTTTCTTTGAGTTCATAATATTTGACATTATTTCATAATGTTGCAATTTAAATTTCTTTATACATTTTGCTCTGAAGATCAAAAAATGTGAAACTGCATTCTGTATAAATTCAGAATAGGCAGTTGTTTCTTGTACTTCTTGTACAGTTGTACTTTTATATCAATGCGGTCTAACAAAAGTTAAACAGACAAATTAAATTGTACAACTGCACCTATTTCTTGATCTAAATAGTCTACATAACGAATACAAAAATTCATTGATTGATTCATTGATAAATGAGAAGTTAAAAAGACAATACAACAACAATACAAGTCTTTACTATCACTTTTTATCAATTTTACACACCCTTGCTGAATAAAAGTATTAATTTATTTAAAAAAAAAAAGAATGTTTTTAAAATGACCGACCTCAAACTTTTGAACTGTAGTGTATTTTGTTATAAAAGATTTCTATTTTAAATAAATGCTGTTCTTTTTAAACTTTTTATTCATCAATGAATCCTGAAAAAAGTATCACAGGTTATAAAAAAAAATATTAAGCATATATTAAGCACAAAAACATTAAATATTATAATACCAGGTGTGAAAGTGGCCTCTGATAGACAGAAACCAGTCTGGATTTGCTGCTCTTGCTCAGGCTGCACCAGCAGACAAAATTTGATCAGTAAACACTGAACAATTAAAGTGAAAGATAAACTTTAAAGTTTTGTTTATTCCACTCTGATCAAAAGGGCCAATCAACACGTGCAGGCTCTGGTGGGGGTGGGTTTATAGTTCGGATGGTCTCTTTATTACGAAGCTGGTCTGGTGAGGGTCTCAGTCAGCACATCACTGACCGTCGGATACATACTGATCATAAAACTAGACAGCACTTGTGCAAATAACAAGCTCCAATCAGGCTGTTAGGCAACATCTTGGCATCAAGTTGCACAGGTTTACTTTGCATGACCTCTTAACAGCATGTAAAAACAAACTGCAATTGGACCCTTTGTGTATCAGTAATTATACCATACCCAAATGCCAAAGCAAAGGGGTGGAAACACTGGAGTGCCTTGTGCACTTGTCATGTTTGTGGACTCTGTCACAATCATTCTGGCATAAATGTATATAGAAACAGACAATACACAGCTGACACACTCAATGAATGTGGATAAATGTCCAGGCCCTCACCTCCTGATGTGGCCAGCATCTAGTTGCTCCTGTAAGATTGATGCTCTCTTCTGCAGGAAGTTGACCTGCAGACAAACACAGCTCAATCTTAGTGGTACACAGGGAAAAACTTGGTATAGGATTTACTTTTATTTTTTTATTTATTTTTTTATTTTACAGTGTCCTTGTTACATGTAGTTACTATAGTAATAACTATAAATCATGCAACTAACCCTAAACCAAACCCTAACCCTATAGTACGTACATGTTGTTAATTAATATTACTCAATACTTAATTGTAATAATACTACACTGTAACTACACTGTACACTGTGAATAAATTGAATAAATTACTTTTTCATGCACTGACTTGAAGTACAACAAAATCGTTTACATTAGGGTCATGTTTAAGCATTCTCTGTGCTTTATGGGCAAAGCTTCTAAATCTCTGGGGAAGAGTATGAGAACTTCAGCACCAGCACAAGAGTAATATATAAGCAGCCCATAGGATTCTGAATGGTAACCCCATAACTGTTGAAGCCCTTTCCCTTTTAGAAACTGCCAGACCAGATTATTGTACTATTATACTTTGAAAAGGTTCATTTTTTGAGAAACTGTGCCCGGTTGCATAAAGCACCTTAAGTTTTTCCCTTAAGTATGACACTTAAAGCGTGATTTCCCTTTAACTAAGGGAATGACTTAAGGGTGTTGCATATAATCTCTTAAACTGTTCTCTTAGGTAAGGGAAACCGTTAAGTGTTTCACGACAGCATCCCAGGTTTTGCCGTTATAAAATTCTACTGTTAGCATGGACACGTTATTTGTTAATACATATCGTGGTAAGTTTTCACAGAAAACAACATAAGATGGATAAGGAAAACAAAAAAGAAAACCAAATATGAAAGAGAAAGACCAGACGAGAAACTCAAATTGATAGTTTACTCAAAATTGAGATTTCTGCCGTCATTCATTCACCCTCATGTCGTTCCAAACCCATAAGACATCCATATGATTACAGCTGTGTCAGAAGCTCAAACGTGCTTAGCGTGAAAAAATTCTTAGGGTTTATGACGTTTCACCTAAAGAAACCCTTAAGTAACACTTAATGGTTATTTTCTGCAACACCCTTAAGTTTAAGGGAAACATAAGGGCAATCTTAAGGGAAAATTACTCTTAAGGTGCTTTATACAACCGGGCACAGGTGTTCTTGATCTATGTAAATAAAAGACTCAAATATTTGCTAAAACATAGTGTTACTTAAAGAACTCAAAACTTCCTCTTAGTATAAAAAAAGAGCATTTACTAAAACTTTAGCAGCAAAAATGGCTCATTCAGCTAATCAACTTCCACAGCTTTTTGACCTCAATCACAAGAATACATTAACACATCAATGGCACCCATTGGATGTTCAGAAACCACAACCAGTGTTGGGGGTAACGCATTACAAGTAAAGTGAGTTACGTAATCAGATTACTTTTTTCAAGTAACAAGCAAAGTAACGCATTGATTTTAAATTTAAAACAAAATATCTAGTTACTTTTTCAAATAAGTAATGCAAGTTACTTTGTTTTCCCATTTATTGACTATTACCTAAGAGAAAATGGGAGTAAGTACAGAGGCGTTGTGTGCGCTGTGTGAACATGATGCTTATTGTAGTTCTAGACTAAATGTGACTAAAACAGTAAAATGCAAACTCAGAATATGACACAAACCTGCAATATTTAAATGTTAAATTACACAAATATGCTTTATGTATTTAATCTCACTTTTTATAGGTTGTTTGCAATCACGTGGTTCTGGTGACGCGCGAAATTAATGTGGAGGGCAAGCAGTGAAAATTAGAATGGAAGAGATAGAGAAAAGTCTGTATTGTGCTGGTTTAGAAAGGTATAAACATAAAATCACAACATATTTTGGATGTGAACCTTATGTTATAAAGAGGAGCGATTTTTCTACTGAACTGAAAGACTTGACTGCCATCGAGGAGGTAGATATAGAGAATGTGAAGTTGCCGTCAGGCCGTGTTCTTTTCTGACCTTTCTGCTAGTGAAGTTAGAGCAGTATTTTTGATTTCTGTCGTGATTGTGGAAAATGTCGCCATTGTAGGTCATTTATGCTGAATCGAGAATTGCAACAGGAGCTCACGTCATCGTTCAGGGAAAAAACTGGACGGTGTAATACAATTTTCGCCTTTTCAACGTGTAAAAACACAGAGGGAAGCAGGTTGAGGAGGTGACGGGGAGATGCCTTATAGCAAATCTAATAATGTCACTGGTTGAACCCGCTCCCTATCACTCAATAAAAGAATCACAGCTGATAAAGTTTTGTATTTTGTTTGGTTTAATAATTAACATTACATTATGACTCTCACTCGGCTTGTATAACTTGCACGCAGCCACTTCAAAACTGTTCACAAGCTTCTATGGGTTTGATTTTGGTTGTCATTTGTTGAAATAAATACAAAAAAAAAAAAAAAATACAGTGTGTCGGTGTCTGTCATAGACTGTAATGCCTGTCTGTCCGCTGAATGCGCATCCAGTTCTCCTCCGTGGTCATATATGGGAAAGTGAATATTTACAAAGAAAACATTAAAACTACAGTTACATTTACACGCTTCCAACAAAGAAATGGATCGACTTCTGTCAGCTTGTTGAACGCATTTTTTTTATTTGGACATTTTCTACCATATGACGGTTGAAGCAGCAGCGCGTGACACTGTTTTCACGGTAACCAGATCAACATTGTAAACGGAATTCTACAAAACTTAAGTGAAAACACCAAATGATCATCCAGTGGGATAAAATATCTTCTCTTCTCTGCAAACGATACCATGAAGAATCAACAATGAAGAATGAAGTCAAAAACAAAAATAAGCAGGTATCCATATTCATTGCAGTATCAGCAGACGCAAAACGCTATAAAAGGTGACAACTTTTAAAGTTAAAAAACGATATAAGTTACGTAAACAATAAAAGCTCATTGCGGTTTCTCGGTTTGATAGATTTGAGCAACCATAAATGACGCAAAACATAGGAATATTGAGTTCGTGATAGGATTCCTATATAGAAAAATCACTCCTTGCCCTCCAGCCGCATTTCGCGTGCAGCAATGACGTCATGTGCAAACAACCTATTAACCAATGTCTTTGTTGCTGACCTTCGATGATCCAATTCAACCATACTAATATGCAAAAATCTAACTTTTGCTGAAGTAAGAGTGTTGAACTTTCTTCTCCCGCATCCTATTCTTCTGCAATCCAGAATGCCAGCACAGCTGAAAGGTTTGTTTGAGCTGCGCCCTCTAATGTACAGGTGTGAATTTGCATTTCCTTTAGCCTGAGGCTTATTTATTTCACTTTTGGGGCCCTATTTTAACGATCTAAGCGCATGGTCTAAAGCACATGGCGCAAGTGCACTTAGGGCGTGTCCAAATCCACTTTTGCTAGTTTAATGATGGGAAAAATGGTCGCCGCACCTGGCGCATGGTCTAAAAGGGTTGTCCCTATTCTCTTAATGAGTAATGGGTGTGTTTTGGGCATAACGTGCAATAAACTAATCAGAGTCTAATCTCCCATTCCCTTTAAAAGCCAGTTGCGCTCGCACCATGGCGGATTCGCTATTTACATGAAGAATTTGCAAGCGGTAAAACGAAATGCTTCTCTAGTGAGGAAACGGATCTGCCTATGCGCGAGATTAAAAAGCGTGAGCAGACCATCTACAGGAAAAGCCGGATTCCACCAAAGCATTTTTTATCTTTATGCACACAATAATAATCTTTTACATTGTAATCCTTTTATTTTTAATATTTGGCATGTTTGTGTCCTGCTGCACATCCCTGTGTGTGTGTACAGGCGTTGCGCACCCGCATATAGGCGCATATTACTAACGCGCTCTTTAAATAACAAAACAAATATTGCGCCATTGACTTTAGACCAGGTTTCCGTTGGTCAATGGCGCAGTCTATTTCAGTTGCCTCAAAATAATAACGCACCAACAATGCCCCTGATGTAGTTTTCAGACCAGACCATGGGTGCACAAATGGGTGCAAACGCATTTACTATTTAAACAACGTGGCGCAGGACGTGGAAATGATAACTGCGTTGGGCTGAAACTAGCAAAAAACACTTGCGTCATGCCTGGCGCCGCATTGCTCCGGGTGTACAATAGGGACCTTGGTATGAAAGTGACTTTACATTTGCCAAGAATAGAACATTTTTGTTATTAAAAAACACACAAGCAAGCCCTGCTCAGATGAGAAAAAGTAACGCAAAGTAACTTAACGCATTACTTTCCATAAAAAGTAACTAAGTAACTTGATTATGTTTTTAGGGAGTAAGACAATATTGTAATGCATTATTTTTTAAAAGTAACGTTCCCCAACGCTGGTCACATTGATGACTGTTTTTAGTGCAAAAAAAAAAAGTGCAAAAATGTAACAATAGTGTGTAGCAAAAATGTTTACAGTATACCTTTACAGCAACCATATATCCAATGTGAGAAAAATCAATTTTTCATTACCTCTTAGAGGAATACACTTGGTGAATTCTGGCTTTTTAAATTTTGTATGAGCCTGAAAAGAATGTACATTGTTCTGCGACGATTTTCCTGGAAACCAAGATACACAGAGCAAACCTCAAAGCAAATCTAATGTTACCATCTTTGCAAATGCATGCCTCTGAAAAGAATGACTATGGTTAAATTCCTAAACGGCTGCTGGTTTTGTTAAAATAATGCACTGCAATGTGCAATGCTCGAAATATTCAAGGACACTGGAGGCCACACTGGTCACCAATTACAACGCATAAACATATCAGATCACAGAGTTGTGGCTGCGATTGCAAAAGAATCTAGTCAGAGCTATTCAGAGGCGTGCGCCAGGGTCTTTGAACTGTGATCTCGAAATGTTGTTTGAGGGGCCCCGGACCATGTCTGACAAAAAGGAGCTATTGTTTAGATTTGAAATGTTTAACAAAAATGCTCTTGCCACAGACTCGTGTAGAACAAGGCCGACTGTAACTAATAAGACCATGGCCGGAGCCCTTGAAGCCTGTATTAATGTGGTTGGCGGGTGTAATTGCACATAAGGAGATGAACTGGACTGAAGACTTCAAAGCCCCATGGCCAAATTAGATCCATGTCTATGGAGGAACTCACAGCACTTGTTACCCC
The DNA here is from genome assembly GCF_019924925.1 of Ctenopharyngodon idella. Classification (NCBI taxonomy): domain Eukaryota; kingdom Metazoa; phylum Chordata; class Actinopteri; order Cypriniformes; family Xenocyprididae; genus Ctenopharyngodon; species Ctenopharyngodon idella. The sequence continues at coordinate 46,779,701 of NC_067222.1, read as the reverse complement.
CTCCCCTTTCCAAGAAATCAAATAAACAAGGGACACTTGAGTTCAAAGACGTGAGGTCTGACTGCTCGGCATTATTAGCTGAGGGACAGGAAGCATGATGCTGCGATCGCATACAAGACACTAAATGTGGGGGTACTGAAGTGGACTGATCACATGCGCAGAGCCGCAGGACTTCATAGAAGGGTCTGAAAACCTAAATTGCTGTGTTCAAGTTTTGGTGTAAAATGTATTCTGTACATCAACAACGGCTGGTTATTTGAATGAATGACTTTTTAGAGTGGTTTTGGAGGCTATAAGGCTATAAAACACATGATAAATACGTTAGAAACAATCAAATGTCATTTAAAGTAAAACAGTAGTTCAGGGGTGCGTTTCCCGCACAACAATGTAACTCGCTGCTTCACTACCATAGTACGATGCATCGTTGAACAAATCAACTAGATAGTCACTGTTTCCCGAAACCATACTGTCACAAACCTGTCGTTCAGCCACGTTGGTGAATGTCACGCAGGTGGTGGAGTAATAACTTTTTTAAATGAATCCATTTGAGATCGAATTAATGCTAGATTCTTTGCTATAAATTATGACATGGCATCTGAGGACTAATTCTCATTTTTCTCAGTTATTTTGCTTTATTTCCAGATTCAATCATAGGCTCGTTCTTACGTACCAGAGCACGTATGCACATGCTCACTCTTCAAAAACGGTGCTTAAAATCTCTTGACAAACTAAAATATGTGAATGACATTTGTATATATTCAAAATAACAGATATACATTGTACTTAATGTCAGCTTGCTTATTTTGCTCAAGATAACGATTTATTAAGTCCACGTCATAAAAACAAGAAACTATGCTTCCAACCACAGCTCGAGAGCTGTCGTTCCAACCACACAAGTTTGCGATGCAGTTTGCGAATGTTTGTTTGAACTATGGTTTTGGGAAACACGAAATGGTTGAATTATGTTAGTAAGGACGGAATTGCGATGTTAGTTGGCTAACAATGCTTTTGGGAAATGCACCCCAGGTCAGAGACGATAAGATTGCAAACAAAAAAAACATCTTACTGTTTTTCTGACCTAGGTTCATTGGAAATACATGACTCTGGCTACATTTCTGCTAAACCTGCAATATGTTGTTTTGGGTATACTTAGAGTACATTTGGTTGTGGCACATTTCAAGGCAGTTTAAAACTGAAATGTACAGGGACTTGCGTGTACTAAATTTTCTCAGAAACAGTTAAACATGACTGTGCAACAATAGCAACATTCTGTTGCATTGATTAATGCACGTATCATGGCAGTTCGGAAATGAAATGTCCGGTGAGTGGTGCTAAAAACGTGAGATAAAAATGCATTTGCTGAAGAAACCATGCCATTTTAGCTTGCTTCAATGAGGCCTTGAGTTATTTTGTGGAGTGCTGTTTCACGTGATTCGTAAGCAAGCTCCCAGCATTGCGAGTACACGGTAAGCTACCAAGCAAGATTATTACATCAGAAAAGCCATACATATGGAGCTGGTTATGTGATGCAAATGTCAAAATGTATTAGTTTACAAATCATGTACCATGTTAAAAGTGATTTGAGGTTATAACATATTATTGTGTAAGGAACCACACAAAAATAAGTCTTTAATAATTGATAATCGGCCACTGTAATCAAAATTTGTGTGAAAAGGAACAAAAGTTGTTTTTCTACCGCCTGTAGTGTTAATTTCATCTGTAAAATGGAGTGAACTGTATGTAAAGGTACGTTTTTATAGGTAGAGTCACGTATTTCCAATAAGCCTGGGTTGGTTTTTTCAGCGATTTATGTTTTTAGTGTGTGAGGTCTAGAGTAGCTGAGTCTTCATGGTTTGTTTGCATGTGGTTGGGGTGTTCTCATAGCTGTTGGGAGTTGGTTCCACCACTGAGGAACAAAGATCAGAAGTTCCATGATCTAGACAAACATGGACAAAAGGGAGTGTTGTGTGGCCAGAATTAGTTAATTGTAGCCAGGCTTGGGTGAGCGGTTTGATGATGCATTGAATGTGATGCAGGGTAAACCATTGGCTTTTGTGTTTTGCATGAAATTAGAAGGAACTGCCAGCAAATGCGGAGACTTGCAGTGACATTGTACTCCTGCTTCTTTACTTCCATTCATCTGAACCGCTTTACTTCCATTCATCTGAACCGATTCTCTGAACCGCTTTTTCAATGTAGGGTCGCAGGGACTTTGGAGCCTATCCCAGCGTCTCAGGCTGTAGGCAAAAACACCCTGGATAGATGGCCAGTCCATCACAGGGTTTTCTTTCTTTGTACAACTTAATTGTAATGTTTTTTCTTTTGTGGATAAAAGAAAAATAGCATTTTTTCCTCCTTGTGTCCTACATATTTGAATCACAAAACAGTCATTAAAGTACAATGATGTAAAATGAAGTACAAATAAATAAGGACCTGACTGGACAACTGCCTCAAGCAATCTGATATAAATAGAGAGAGAGCTGCATTGGTCCTAACACTAAACTTTGTGGTCCTCAGTGGTGCTGGTACAGGTAGAGGAGGAGAATAATAATTTACTACAGATATCAGAGATATATTTAATTTATTTATTTGGTAAGTAGTCATGTAAAAAGTGAGATAATGTTCATCCAGTTGGTCATTGACACAAAATAAACTCCACCGCTTCACATGCCATCAACTGTCCGCGTTTATTTTGTGACAATGACTGATGTACTTAAGTAAATACTCTGGCTGTTGAGCTGTTTCCCTGGACTGTTTGCAGGAAGCAAAGTCGCCAATCGAAGCTGCTGACATCCAGGAACTTTCCGTGTTATAATGCACATCATCCTGTCTATATATGTGATCCAGGTGTGTTTGTGAATCGGTTGAGATCGAGTCCATGTATATGAAATTATGCAATGTCCAGATGTGTCTGTGTTGGTGGTTTTTCTGACCTGCCTTATAAAAATAAATTTAAACACTCAACATTTATTTGTCTATGCGTGTCCAGTGGGCACTCTTGTGGTGAGCATTTGTTTGATCACCTGTGACTTAAGCGAGGTGATGGTGTCCTCCAGCTCCTGTTGCAGCTCTGCAGGCATCAGGCCTTTGATCTTCAACTCACAGTCCTGACGGACATGTGTGATCTACATGAGGAGAGAGGGGAAGAGTTTAAAAAATGCCTCGTAATAACGGATCCATCAGGCTGTCAAACACTGTGGTCAGTCCTCAGTAAACTATAGCTGTGGCAAGAGTACCACAAACTAAGGCTGCCTGTTTAGCAAGAACAAACTATACAATGAAAATACAACTTAGGCAAGTTAGGTTAGAGATATCCCCCCTGACACACTCAAGTAGAGACACTTTTTGTCAACAAACTGAGGAATGAACAAGGCGTGCTTCAGTGAAGATACATCAAGGTCACGTCTAGAGGGGTTCTCCCTTTCGGAGAAGAGAAATCTATACCTTTTTCTGAGGCCAGACTGACAAGAGTCTATGTTTTATTTGTCACATGGACATCTGTACCAAGGTTAGTGCTTGGCTTGGCTCGCTTTACTTTCGGTTTGCTTTTCCACTGCAGTTTAGTACTGCTTCAAAGTGGGTTTGATTATAGACTAATTGTATCGTTGCGCCGCCTCTACTGCCGTGGATCCGCTCCTTGGCTACCAACGAGTCTGCACCTTGTCTACTGACCATGATAGAGCCATTCCTTTTTTTTAAGTTGTTTTGGGCTAGTCTATGTTGTTCACCATCCTGATGGTCTGTCACATGACAATCTTAGTGAATGTGAGAATGTAAGACGATTTCTAGTCTTGGTCTTAAGGGGTCTGGTATTGGTCTGGGTTTAGGCCTTAAGGGATCTTGGTCTTAACTCCAGCTTTGGCTTGCTCCTGCTGGCTGTGTCAGGCACTGATGTCTGGCAGGCTCTGTCCACCATCTTAAGTTAAAAACGTCTTAATATTCGCCTTGTTTGAGGGAACAGAGGCGCAACAAGAAAGATGATTGCCTTTCCTAAAATAATTTTCCTGTTGTGGATTTAACTGATTGTTCTGGCTTTCTATAATTAATCTTTCAGGGTACAATGAAAGGATTGGAAGCCACTTCAAAGAGAAAGAGTACACATTATCTGAACACAGCTCTCTGTTCTTTTTTTGTCCCACAGTGAGCTGTAGACCAGGCCTTTGCCACTTAGCCAGTTGTCCCCATTTTGCTTCCCCTTCTCTTCATTTGACGATGCGTCAATCAATACTTATTTCTGAGACAACTGGTTTAAAAACCAATGAAAAAAATAGATCATATTTAGTCTTTTCAAATGGTAACTGAAAAACAGGTTCATTATGAGACAAGACTCCCGTCTGAGTGAATTTAACCCACAAGAATTATAGCACTGGATATCGAGACAACTTCGAGTGTCTCTTAGCTGACCGTATTTGGTCCGAGGGTTCTTGAGATCTAGTGGTTGATGCTGGACTCATAACAGCATGTTGTATTGCTCTACACTGGCCTCCAACCCCAAAGACTTTATCTCAATTACCCTCTTCATCATACACATTCCATGCAACACAGCTAGTACACATTAAAGCAGACGTAGCCCTGCGTACTGTATCGGGAGGCCCATGTGTAATTGAAGTCGACATGCCATGAATGTTTGCCTCAGAGAGTGGGAGGTAAAGGCATCTGTAAGGGAAAGTAAATGGGGGGAGTGGATTACATATAGACCTAGGCAGCCTGTTATGTACAGCTTTATTTGCGCAATAGTATTCAGCACGAGATGCAGCAAAACTGTGCCATGGAAAGGCAGCTCTTGGCAGCTGAGTGCTAACAGCAACATGGATAAACGGACTTGTAAGAGTGAGTTGATGGAGGGTTTACTAGTACTGGTGTTAATGCATGAGATTAAGGAGGACCCCTCAACAGCTGAAAGCTCACCTTTGGCAAAGTGTTGGTGATCAGAAGAGGTTTGGTCTTCATTTATAATGGCAGGGAGTCTTTAATTTACTTTTAATTTAACATTTTCAAAAGAAAAGGCCAGTGGAGTTTGCACATGCTAACACTGAGACTTTATTAGGCCCTATAGACTCCAAGAAGCCCATTCTTAATGGACCCCATATCTATTATCCAGTTCCCTAATAGCTCTTAGGCTAATTGTCTTCCCTGAATATTAATGTTTTTTATTAATTATAACAATAATTATTATTACTATTGATTGAGTGATTGATTGAGTAATTGATTTACTGGCAGATGGAATATCATTCAATTCCCAGGGAGAAAAAACCCCCAAATGAATTATGAAATTATATTTCTTAAACAAGTCTTAAACAAATGCAATGGTTAGAAATTTGACATTCACACTTTAATCAGGTAGCTCACAAACTGCAGTCGATCAGCAAACAAGAAGCATTCTTATTAACTATATACGGAAAACAATAAAAAAGCCAGAAGAACTTATCTTATATGTCTGGTTTGTTTAGCAAAATCAGTTTTCAGATTGTGTCTGGATGCTAGATGCTTTTACAGAAAGTCAGACAGCTGTGCTACAGAAAGCTGACAGAAAAGCTGCCTTGATACTATATCTGACAAATGACAGAGCGGAAGTCATTCATTTCCAATGGTGAATAGTACGGGAGTTTACGTGGAGTTCAGACTATATGCATATATTTGAGCTTTGGCTATGTTGAAATATTTGTGGCTAAACTGTATGTAGCCGCCAACTGTGTGTTGTTATGTGATGTGTTCTAATCAAAACTATGAGTGCTAAGTGAGAATTACCAATGCATTTGCACTAAAATGTTAATCTTTAAACACTATTTCTGTAATATGGACAGTTATGAATAATTAGGCTTGAAATAATTATTTTACGATTATAATTTATAGCTATTTATGTTATGCTTTTCTTGCAAACATATTGACAGTCATTTGTTTTGTGATTATATATTCATTCATGCATTAGATACATGCATTTATTAACCTATTCATTTAAAAATTCTTATCACTACTAGTTGATTCATCACTATAAAAATATCTTCTTTGGAAGTCTTCGCTAATAGCAAAGTTTTGATGTGACGTCAACAGTTCCTGGGGTTTCTGTAGCTCAACTGGTAGAGCGACAGGAGGTTTGTTAAGATCCCTAATCCTAAGAAGGGGCAATAGTGATGCTTGTCTTAGCAAAAAACACTATACTTAGAAGTCACTGACGTAAAGATAAATAAAAAAGAAACAATAACGTCCATTGGATTAGTGTTAAAGAGATTAGTTCACTCAAAAATGAAAATTCTGTCATCATGTCATTCCAAACCTGTAAGACTTTCTTTCTTCTGCGGAACACAACAGAAGATATTTTGAAGAAATGTTTTTGCTTATACAATGAAAGTCAGTGGGGTTCAAAACAACATTATTTTTGAGTAAACTATCCCTTTAAACATTCTCGACTGTGGCATGAAATACAAAGACACTCAGTATATTCCCTGGGACATAATCACTCTGAATTTTATTCTTTTTTAATAAATTCTGACAGGTCCGTACAATCACAGCTGAAACACTGGGTCATTTTGAGGATAAGGATTTGTGCTTTATTTTTGATCTTCTTCCATCAACTGATGAACCGCATATAAAAGCTTCCAGATTTCACAAATGAACAATATGACTAGTGAACGATTCATCTTCACTTCCTTTTTTTAAAAAGTTTTCTTTGTTGTTTAATAAACCAATCTCTATTTTGAAGACTGAGCGGCAGTCTCTTTTTCCGCACCATTCTCACTTAAAATGACACTATTTCATCTATATATAGTCTTTAGATTGTGCCTGCATTTGACTTTGCGCGATGCAGGATGTGTCACTAGCTGGGGTTTTTGACAGCTGCCAGCTGAAAGCAGCTAGACCTCAGCACTTTGAATGTTCAAATAAAGTTTGTCATGTCGTCAGGAGCTTGATGTATGCTAATGAAGGGGTGGAGGGGAGGGAAAGAGAGCACAAGCATTCAAAAAAACATGGTAAAGTGACAAAAACATTGTCAGATTCACAAGGGTACATCAAAAACCTGCGCCACTCACAAAGTTTTGCGTCTCAAAATTGGCGGTTCTGGAGTCAAGAGCACCGGTTGAGTATGAAGCTCTCTGAATAGCACGCAAACTGAAAAGGAGCGTTTTCAAGAGGCGATGTGAGCAGAAATTAGAGGTTGGAGGAGACTCTTTATGAAGTTATGAGGCAGAAGTATGATTTATGAAGTGCCTCTCCAGTGGAGTGGGGCTCCGCAGTAGCACTGGTAATGGGAAGCTAATGGAAAATGACAGCACTTACTCTATGGTGCGCTGGCAATGGAGTGGAACAGATCTAAGGTTCAGGCATGTTTTTTTGTGGAAAAGTAAAACCAAATCTAATGTCCCTGTCACTGGCAAAAAAAAAAAATACTAACTATACTGGTATGTAGTACATGAATTGAATTTGTTTATACAATACAGTATTAAAGTTAACTAGAAAAAGCATCTGCAACTCATTTTATTGGTGTAATCTGATATTTTTCTGAGTAAAAAAAGAAAATCATCAAGAGAAAAGTGCAGCACTCATTGGGAATTGGTTGGGTTGTGAAAAACATACGCTACTCCATGTGGTGGTAGTGGCTCTGTCCTTAGGGGGGTTCCTTTTCGGTTGACATTAGTGGTGTAACGGTACACGTATTTATACCGAACATTTTCTCTACAGTTCTTTCGGTTCGGTACGCATGTGTACACCTGCCAACCCGCCAAATGCGGGTGTATTTCAACAGTGGCGTGTAACGCAGTCACTCCTACAAGCCACTTTGGCGGGTTGAATTTTATATATAATATATACTTTTAATATATATATTTTTCAATTGTAGTCTTTTAATAAAGCCATCTAAAATAATAAACTAAATGCAATATATAGTGTTGTCAAAAATATCGATATTTCAATACATAGACATTGAAATTTTTGAAATGCTTCCAATACTCATTTTCCGCAGAACAGATATGCGATACCAGCTGCTCTTTCTCTCTCTCTCATCTCTCCAACAGCGAGTTGACACACAAAACCGCCTTCCCTCACTCACTAGTTTCATTTGCTCCGGTTGAATATTGTTGGTGTTACAGGGCTTGAATTTCGGCATGGGATTGCACGTATTGCGCATAATTTTACTCGTTCCCGCAGATTTTGTGCTCACACCCTAAGTGTGCACACATAAAGCCGCCTCTCAGTACTAAATTGAGTACTTTTTCGCTGCTCATTGCGTCAAACACACAAAATAATGTCAAAATGCTGGACTTGGCAAGTATTCATGTAAACACAGTCAGTTGTTGTTTTAAGTGAACTATATGGCAATATTGACAGAGTTGTTTTATTTAAAAAAAGCCATATTTAAACCACTGTTTAATATACAAAAAAAACACATTGTTTGTTTTTCCCCAGCTGTACCGAAAACATACTGAGGTACATACCGAACAGTCATTTTTGTGTACTTTTATACCCCTAGTTGACATCATAAGCTTTACACATTTAAGAAAATGTTAAAATTGGTTCAAATTTGCTGTTCTGTTCTAAATACAAGATTCTATCTCATGTGAATTGTTTAAGCACCCGATATATTATATTACATTTTAAAATACTTTAATCAGTCTGCAGTTACATTTATTGATTACATGATTACATTTAATTGACACAATGGCAGCAAATTATTCATAATTTACTGATTCTCCATCATTCTTATTTTTCATCATTTTAAAATGCACAAATTCATGTTATTCCATATTGTAACGCATTCCCATTTTTTCCCTAAAAATTCTCAAAAACTTTTTGTCAGTTCAAAAAAATAAATATTTTAACATTTAATATAATTTAACATTGGCATTTTCACAGTTAAGAGATATTGTTTAACGGTCACCTGACATGCAGGCAAACAAATATAATATATATATTTTTTTTTAGCAAATTTTGATTTGCTTGAATTTATTCAAGATAACCAGTCCGTTCCGTAAATCAAGAAAAGTTTGATCAACCAAAAAACCAAAATTGTCCACACACTGAAAGACATCCAATTATACCAGGGCAAGGGTCTATCAGAAAAATTACTTTAATTTAACATCTGCAAAGTGAAAAAAATGCAAAAAGGTGATTTTACCTTATTAAACCCCTGCAGTTCCTTCAAGAACCTTAGTTTAAGAAACCCTGATGTAATGTAATTTTTAATGCAAATCTTGTTGTTAATAACAAAGAATGGAATATATGTTCTTTCTTGTTAAATATTTTCTGTATATTTATATAAAGATTATTTTCAAATGAATTTGATAAATGAGTTAGGTCAAAAGTAATTGAAAATTAGTCATATTATATTACCTAAAAATAATATTGTAATAGATTACGATTATGTTATGTGTTTGGTGATAGAAATTACATAGTGTACGTTTAATCAAAGTTTGAAAGCTTTGGAGCGTTAAATGCATCCTTGCTGACATCACTGAAATCCCAGGCTTGCATCAAAAGCTCAGCTTCGCCCTCACCAGCAGAGAAGGGAGATTCGGTAGATTAAGACTCAATGCCGGCACTGCAGTCGTCAGCACACTTAGCATGCAGCGAATAGCTCCTGTTTAACTAACATGTCAAATCCATCCTAATATGAAAATAACACCTTGCTGCGCCTCAGGAGGAAACCTCTCTGAGGACTTCGTAACTTAACTGTTTCGAAGGCTTTGTGTCTGTAATCGTCTCATCCTGCGTGCCAGCGAGACTGCGCAGAAACACACCGCTGCCATGCCGACATTTCATGCCAAGCAGGCGTGGAGGGGCCCGGAGCAACCGAGCAAGGAACATCTGTTTGAAGTCTGGGCAAAAAGAGGGCTGTTTTTGCATGCCGAGGATTGCATTACAAAGACATGTCTTGGAAGATAAACTGGGGCAATATCACTGCACTGAAAAGAGAGCAGGCCTCTCAGCCTTTATTTCCACATATCCTCCCTCTCTCACGAACACATTCACAGTGTTTGAGATGTGGAGTGCTGTGAGGGTTTATGAGGTGGGAGTAGATGTTCTTTGCAGGCGCTCTGTCTCTTAAGGAGGTCTGGGGTGGGCGATCACATTCCAAAGCGGAGGTCTTGTCTTCGGGTCTTGTTGAAGTCAAAATGAAATCAAAATTGACCCTAGACACAGCTCACCCCAAAATGAAAATTCTGTCATTATGTAACCCTCATATCAAAGTTGGGAACAGCTAATCCAGATATTTTTATGCATTACAGAACATCATGGAAGTAAAATGGCTTGCAAATGCTATTTCTTTTCTTTATATAATCTTGGATATATAAGTTTATACAACAGTTCTTTCTGGTTCTCGAATCTGATTGGCTGATAGCCGTGCGATATTTTAGTGATAACAGCACTCTTACCTTTTCACTGTTTGTATCACTCTGCTTGAAGCGACTGTCATGGCGGCCGAGCAAATCCACCGTAATTTTTGTAAGTACTACACTTCTTATACCACGAACTGTAGTTTTAAGAGTTTTTTAGGCAAGAATGTAGTTATTTAAACCTGAAATATGTGACTCATATTTAATCATAGCGCCTATTTTACTATTTGTTTAGACGTTTTTGGAGATGCGAGCTCCAGGCTGTCAGCAGCCGTTCAGTGCTTGTGTACCCACCGAGAACAGCCTCATCTCGGCCAGTGCTTCGGGGATTTGCCACTGTGTCTTAAAGTGGTTAAACATGAGATATAATTCATTTTAGGTACATAAAAAGGGCAATCTTTGGTCTTATTAATCTATTACTTGTTCCAGAGCAAATCAAATTGTGCTATGTTAAATTTTATAATTTAATATTAAGGCTATATTTAACTTACATCTTCTATAGCATAGTGGCCACAACTAGATGGGAAATATCAGACGAAGACTCTTCTCCGCTCTTCAAATACATAAAACATTAGCTTTTATAGACATAGTGTTTCTTTAGCAAAGAAAATGCTGTACATTTTTTTTTTCAAAACATCAGATCTTTATTTACCTTTGCATTGCAAAGAATCAGAGATCTCCAAACTGCGTGCGGCACTTCATTCACGATAGAGGTGGGGTGGATTTAAGAGGTTTGACTGACAGTTTGTGGATCCAATGGAGTTACGAGGTTTTGTCAAAAGCTCTTTAAAATCCCTTTCATTTGTTAAATATTTGTAAAACCCACATACAGGCATAAAGGGTGACAAATAGCATTTATTTTTTAAAAATAAAATAAAACAAAAATGAGGAAATATAGAGATACAAGGTTTCCGACCAGACACCGATGATATATTCTTAACTGTGTAGAATTTATTTTATTTTATTTATTTATTTTTTGGCATTTGGTAATTATCCACAGCACACTAGATGGAAACACTGCCGTAGAGCACTGCTTTTGTATGTTTGACTGAATTGTACAATTGTGTTTATTTCCTACTGTCATTTATAATGGCTATTGTTGTTAATTTAAATATCGTTGTTCAATAAATATTATTTTATATAAATATGTTGTATTTGTTATTGAGAAAGTGTCCATTAGTGCGTAATATGGATTGAGTGAAAGTTACATTAATACACCATTAGATGGTGGCAAAACTTTATGAGTGAATGAGACTCATTCAATGAGTCAGTCTCAAAAGACTTTTAAATTGAAAGGACTTTTAAATTGCAAACAAATGATGTTGTTTTAGCACTGTATGTTATGGAAAATTCCCTTAGCTGTAAAAAGAATACAAAGAACGCTTTCCTCAGCGGACATTCAAACAGATTTTTATAATGGATATAATATTATACACATCAACCTGAAGAAATGGTCAAACTGTCAACTTCAGATTTGAATCCGTGGCAGAAGAAAGTAGGTTTTAAAGAGGGTTTTAAAGACACTCCATTGTTGTTTCTTATTTATTTACACACTTGTGCCGTCGAACTGTTGTATAAATGCAATATCACACTCGTAGCCGTGCAATATGGCTGTATATCAGCACGCTGTGATTACCTACGGCACTCAGCCTGCAGCCTTGGCCAAATCACAGCTGTGCTGATATACAGCTATATTCTTCACTACTTCCACACAATTAAAGTGCATTAGGTACAAAATTAGTTGTTCCAATTTAGCAGACTTTAAATATGCCAGTTTAGTATACCAAAAGTGCAATTGAAAGGTATTTTTATTAAGTACATAAATATGTAAATGTATTTATAGTATATGTAGCATGATATAAATGTATTTCAAATACATTTTAGTATATTTATTTTTCACTAGGGCTTCCAGATATCTTCGACAAACAGCAAGATGTGTCATCATCTAGACACCATCTAGTTGTCCCTAATTGTAGGCGTCTGCCTATGTTTGTCATGACACAATCTGACCACTAATCTATTGGCTCTCAGTGAGACAAAAGGCATCTTTGGGGCTCTTCCACAGAATATGGTGCCAACTCAGTGCAGCTGTTCCTCTAGAGAGCCCGCCTGTAGTTTAACAGATACTTCAGCCCAGGGCACATCCCAACAACTGTCTGAGGAGCCCAGTTAAGGTCACCAGAGGTTTTCAGGACAAAAGGGCGTTTCTACACACATACCAGGTTCAGAGACCCTCCTGGAGCTACTAATCAGCTAATTAGCTCTCTCTCTGTCTTTTTCCTTAACTCAAGGTCAAAGTGGCCTGTTATTATGGAGAAATCCCTCTGAAACGAGGACAGCATTCCTGGCCCAGGGCTCTGGCTCTTGAAGCCGGATCTCATGGAATGTATAAAATGTGCACGGGGCATATCAGTGACTCAGTGAGGAGACGTGGCTTCTTCCTGGCCCTCTAGGGCTGTGGTACACACTCTGGGGTCCAAGCCGTTTGTAACTTTACCTGCTCCTGGTATTCCAACTCGCGGCTCATCAACTTCTTCTCAACGGCATGCAGCTGTCTCTGTAGAGCCTCCGCACGTTCCTGAAGAACCTGAATGGGAAAATTGTGAATCGAGTGTCAGATAAAGTATATTTCAGATAAAGGAAAGAAGCATCACTATCAATAAAGCCAAGCATCAATCAGATCCATAACGAAGGGTATAACATGCATCATAAACAGTTGGATCAGCCGACAGTTATCATTTTATATCAAACCCATTTAAAACAAAATCAGCCATTCATTCTTCTAAAGGGCCAAGCAGCAAAAGATTCTGCAATCACAGTGGAAACTGGCACAGTTCCTGTCACTTTGATCCAGATGTTTCTAGCACATCTGTACCACTATCCACCATGAAAATGAGGAAAACGAGCAGGATGCTAGTAAAGCAGTTGTTTGCCTTAGAGGTCTGCTAGATCCATTTAAGAAATTCTGATTGGATGAAAGCTGTTGCTCATCCTTAAAGAGGTCACATCCTGGTTACATGGAAACGTTTTTTTCATACTACATTCTATAACCTTCAGACAATTTATTACAACATGAAGCTACACAAACAGCTTGTTCATACCTCATCATTAACATCAACATATGACCACCCCACATTTGCATCTGAACACCTATTTAGCATTCTGCAACCTGCCCTGACCTGATGAAGGACAGTGCATGGAAATTAGCCAGTCCTTAGACATCAAAACAGAGGTAATTTACATATAGATGTCTTCAAGAGACAGTAGCAAAAACAACCTGTTTAATTGTAAAAGGCTCATGAAAAACCCTTTTTGGTGCATTATTTAAGGTTTTAAAAAACCTTAAATAATGCTACAAGTGGACTTAACTCTTCTGCAGTGTAAGCACTGAAGTTCCAGCATAGCTGTAATTGTTTTTGTTTTGTTTGTTTGGTGCCTGACTGAATGTCTGTGAAGGGTGAAAGGGTCAGTGATGGTGTAATGCAATGGAAATTGACCGACTGACTGCTAACTCGGGGTTCAAAATGAATGCTATGCCAAGCAAAAAATGTGGGTCACTTTTTTGAGGAATTGCAACATAATACAGTGTTTAAATCCCACTGTAAGAGAGAAGAAACCTTCAGCCTGTACTGATGTAATCAAACAGAAACAAGCAGTTGTGTACCATTCAACCTGAATGTATGTTTTTCAAAAACATTTCCAGTGGACAAAAAAACTCTCCATAACACTTAAAGGGATAGTTCACCCAAAAATGAAAATTATCCCATGATTTACTCAACCTCAAGCCATCCTAGGTGTAAATCTTCTTTCAGACAAACACAATCTGAGTTATATTTAAAAATATCCTGGCTCTTCCAAGCTTTATAATTGTAGTGAATGAAATGAAATTAATCCATATGGCTCCAGGAAGATAGTCATATACACCTAGGATGGCTTGAGGGTGAGTAAATCACGGGATCATTTTCATTTTTGGGTGAACTATCCCTTTAAGTTGTGAACCCAATGTACTTCCATCCCTTGCAGCCTCATTTACTGTACATCAGCATCAAATGAAATATGGTGTCTACCTAAGGCCCATCAGCAGGTGTGGCAAGTTAATTTTGGACCCTGGACTGGCCTAAAGGAAAATTTAGGAAGCTTGCGTAAAATATGACCTATATTGTATGGTAGTCCTCATCTAATGGAACACAACAAGCCAGTAACCCGAACGCCAGCAGACCCCAGAACTGTAACAGCCTTTGTGTGGTGATGTTTCCTGGAAGAGTGCTGACAGTTATGAGCAGAGTCTTTCATGTGGTTCCTAGCAGATTTACGAAACAGTCGAGTGCCGGGGTGGGGTGAGGGGCTGAAAATATCTCCGTCTTTGTCATAAAAGGACCCTGTCATCTGCGGCTCTCATTAATAAACAGCCTGAATGAGTCATTGTGGGTGATCCCTTTGTCCCGATGTTCTCCTGAAGAGCTCATCGGGTCCTTCCAGACAGGATAAAGGTCACCAGCTAAGCCGAGCACGAAGGTGAGGGAGGCCAGTAAAGACAAGCTCTTAAAGTGGATTTGTGGCCCTGTGCTCTACAGGGCTCCATTTCATTTGATCTCCTGGGACAGAGAGAGCACTCAATAGGCCACTTCACCGCAAACCCTAGGTCTCCTGGACTCCCGAGCTGCACTTGATCCAGGATACACCTTGATACCGCCTTGTGTTTTCCCTTGAAACCTTCCAAAGGGCCGAGGGAAGCATAGCAACCTCACAGCTGTTGTTCCTCTCTGCGTGAACGTGTGATTTTCTATGGTGAATCTCTCCAAACAGGGTCCAGATGGCCAGGGCGATACGCTCTTTATCAGCCAGCCAGAGCGGGATCAATCTAAACAAGCGGCAAACGTGGAACATTTGATTTCCTGGGGGCAAGGGAAGGGGGATTGAATGGAGAGAGAGGCATGGCAGTGGCCTTTATTCTCTCACTTTCTTGTCTTGGCCTTCTTAGTTTTCTTCAACAGCTGTTCATCCCCATAGATTACTAAAACACACACTCGCACACAACTAATACGGCGTTCACACACGTACGGACCTGCATAGATGTTGATGCGCAAGTTCTGAGCTGAAAAGCTCACTCACACACTCAAAGGTGAGACCTGAGTCATTTTTCTTGGGTGGTCCACCTCGAACGATAAGGCAAGTATGTCTCCCTCGGGTAAAGGCAATAGAAAAGAGAAAAGAGAAAAGAGAGGGCCTCTTTAAACTGCAGCCCATGTTTTGTTAGCACTAGCCGGCTATTCATGTGGAATTTCTATTTGTAGTGTGCTGCTTTAAGAAGTTTTCCAAGCGTCAGATTAAAGAGATCCACTAATGACGACAAGCCAGAGCACTTTAAAACTACAGAAGTGCAGTTCTGGCCCAGAGGGCTGTGCACACATCAATGTGGCCGTGTGAGAGAGCTCGCACTGCTAAATTACAGACGGTCTTCCCTTCCCTTCGCTCTGTCTTCCAGCTGCGCACATGTGAGGCTGATGATGACAGCAGGGAATGTGGATGTGGTAGATATAATGTCTTTAACCTGACTATTGAACGACGGATGTGAGGAAGAGTTTTGCTTGCAACAACAACTTGTTTATTAAGAGCAGATATTCATTTAACGTTTATTAAGTCAACATGGGATTCAAATTACCTATGTACCTTCTTAATAAAAGTTCTGGTCTTATTGTGAACTATTCATCCATGAAAGAAAAAAAAAACATTCATAAGTAAGGAATAATTGACTACGGGCCGTTGAATTATTAGAAAATAATGCACATTTTTTTATTACTTTATTATTTTCTAATAAAAGTAAAAGTTTTTGCTAATACTATGGTAACCACACCTCGCGACACTGTTCAGATATTGTATTTCAAGACATTTGTCAAGTTTTTGTCTTCAAAACACTCGTGTGTGGAACTAATTTCTTAAGCATTTCAAGCCTTCGTTGTTAATTCCAAAATTGTATTGTATTGTACTGTATGTGTGTGCGTTTGAATGGGAAAGCAGGAGGAAGAGAGTGCTTTCCGTACAAAATAAAATGTAATTTTGTGGCAAAAATAATTTGTCATATAGTTTATTATATTTATTTTCTTGGTCAGTGTCGTTGTGGGTTTTGGCTCTTTTGCTGTTGCAGGCTCTAAGGACCTTTGAAATATCTGAAACCATTTGGTGAAGTGATATGGACATGTAATGCGGTCAAAACCTGCCTGGAACTATTTTAGCTGCGCATTTCCCTGAAAATAATTGCGCACCTTAAAATGTTCGTCAACCAATCAAATTCAAGCATTCAACAGCTCCGTAGTATAATCTTTGGTAACACTTTTCTTTATCTTTATTCTTTATTCTCTTGACATGACTTTTCTTTTCTACCAATGTAACAAAGGTTATAGGGTAGGGAAAAATATATAAAATTTTAAACAAATATAATAACCAACTAGAATTTTGCTTTTTCTGAAGAAAATGTGAGAGTTGTTCATCTGTGCAAAATTTGGTGCCCTGATGTGTGTTGTGGGTGGTTGCCAGGGTGTCGCTATGTGGTGAGTATTTTTTGTTGCTGCTGTGTGGTTGCTAGGGTGTTGCTAGAGTCATTGCTATGCAGTTGCTTACTGGCGCAAGTCAAGCCATCTTCAAGTGTAATTCAGTGTAATTCTTTTGTGATTTTTTTCAACCGTTTACCAAGGTAAAAAAAAAAAACATAAGAAAGAAAGACATATTCTTCTGACCCTGTGACTCTTTATGAGGCAGATATTGGGTTTGTAAAAGCAGTGTTTGAGCCTTTATTTCCTTTCTGCTTTGGTGTTTTGTGGTTCTGACACAGTGACTGCTGCTTTCAAACAATCACAGTTCAATAGCATCCACAACTCTCCCATGCCAAGAGCTGAGCATGCCAACACGTCCTTCACAAATCCTTCAGCAAACTACAAACACACAAAGCAGCTTGTGGGAGAAAAAAAGGGTCCAGTGCAGTGTAATTAAAACAGACCTGATGCTTGGAAGTCTTTTGAGAACAGGAAATGGAAATATGAAAGCAAACTACTTTGTTTAACTGCCCTTGAGTAACAGATACTACATACTGCTACATCTGAAAGAGAAAAGACAGATTTTTCTATTGCTGTTGCTCACACTAAAAGCTGCATGGATTTGATGAAAATGAAATAGAAAATTATATTACTGAATCAGTGTTCAAAACCGCAGCCTTGCCTGATTCACTAGGGCACGCTTCCAATGATGTCGGTCAGGTCGGATTTGGAGGAAAATTTCAGGAGAAAATAAGGTTCTGTTATAATGGCGACAGATATGCTGCTTAAATGTTCACTTAAAACTAAATTTTTTTGTCATGTCTTGTAGGACTTTTTTCTTACTATCAGTGACTCAAGGGGCCCTATTTTAACGATCTAAGTGCATGGTCTGTGCACGGCAGTGTCCGAATCCACTTTTGCTAGTTTAACGACGGGAAAAATGGTTGGCGCCAGGCGCATGGTCTAAAAGGGTTGTCCCTATTCTCTTGATGAGTAATACGTGTGTTTTGGGCGTAACGTGCAATAAACCAATCATCTCCTATTCCCTTAAAAAGTCAGTTGTGCTCACGCCATGGCGAATTCGCAATTTAGGGATATGGCAAGCGGAAAAACTGAACGCTTCTCTAGCGAGGAGACGGATCTGCTCGTGCGCATGTGAATAGACCATCTACGGGAAAGGCTGGATTCCACCAAAGTATTTTTATCTTTATGCACACAATAATAATCTTTTACATTGTGATCCTGTTATGTTTAATATTTGGCATGTTTATGTTCTGCTGCTGTGTGTGTAATAAGAAAAGCGTACGCACGCCTATAAGCGCATATTACTAACGGGCTCTTTAAATAACAAAAAAATATTGCGGCATTGACTTTAGACCAGGTTTCAGTTGGTCAATGGCGCAGTCTATTTCAGTTGCCTCAAAATATTAACGCAGCAACAAAGCTGAATTTTCAGCATCATTATTCTTCAGTGTCACATGATACTTCAGAAATCATTCTAATATTCTAATATAATAAATGAAATCTGTTCTTCATATAAAGTGATTAAATCTCTTTAAAAGACTTTGATTAAACAGCTCGGTTCAAATGTTGACCTTCATGACCTTTTTGGATCTTCTAAGCTTTGGTTACTTGGACTTTCAATGGAGGGACAGATATATCTCAGGTTTCATTAAAACATTTCTCAATTTGTGTTTGAAAGATTAACCAGTTTTATGTGTTTGGAACAACATGAGGGTGAATAAATGATGACAGAGTTTTCATTTTTGTGGGAACTATCCCATTAAGGAAATTATGCATCATGTACAGTTCGAGAACACCCAATATTCCATGAAAGGATCAGCTTGGATATTCTTTACCAGTTGGAAAACTTGAAAAAATGAAAATATGGTAGCTATGGTAGCTTTTTATTGACACACTGTACATATTTATGTAGGATCTGTTGACTGGTCTAGCTTCTGATAAGGTGGGGGGTTTGTTTGTTTTTTTGTTTTTTATCTTTTTATTATTAGAGTTGTGATCCATCAGTTACACAAATATTTCTTGTTTTTTTTTTTCAATAAAAAGACCTTAAAAAAGTATATGTATAACAATGCTCTAGAGCACCCGGGCAAATGCACAGACAAACGGAACTCACATTTTCTTCAGATAATGTTTCCTTCTACTTTGTTATTCTTTTTAAAAATGAGGACACAAATGTGTTAAACTCAGGTGGGAGGTGAGGGCTGTCTGACAGTGTGTAATGAACAGAAGTGTGTGAGGGTGAGAGCTGCACTTTTGAGGCTTGACTTTCTCACGCAGGCCACTGGGACGTTATCAAATGCTGCTTCCTGTGATACGTGGTTCAAAGGGTTCTGGGAATCTGCCCCATCCCTCATCCACTCATTTATCAGCTACCCTCTTCCCAAACCCCAAACACACACACACACACACACACACACACACACACACACACACACACACACACACACAAGGCAAGCACCAAGGCAAAGCTAACGACGATTATCTTACTCAAATCTCACCAAACATGCTAACTCATCATTCCTGTGGCTGCGAGAGTCTGTGTCAAACCTCAACCATATGACGGCAGATCACTGAACGAGAGCCGCGCACAGCTCAGAGGTCATGGCAGGGTCAGAGAAGGAATGAGGGAATAACAGGACGCATTTGTTCCAGACACCATGTGCTTGAACTTGAACAGACAGAAAAACCAAAATGAGTAAATGAAATTACAGTTCACCCAAAAATGAAATTTCTGTCATCATTTACTCACCCTCATGCTGTTCCAAACCTGTATGATTTTTTTCTTTCTTTTGCAGAACACAAAAAAATATATTTTACAGAATGTTTTGGCCCCACTTTACATTAAGTGTCTTTAACTATTATATACTAACATTTATTAAATTAATCATTTGATACATTCACTGTAAATGTACAGGTAATTTCTAACAGTATTAAAACAGTAACATGCTGTCTCTTTTACAGAATGTCTCTAAATAAACAGCAGTTTTCTGTTTTCAGCCCGTTTCATTCGTAATACAGTGTCATACTGCAGAGGCGTTGCATTATGGGATTGATTTTTTCCTTCCACGCTCATTTCAAGTTTCTAGGTGAAGCAAATACATTTTAACATCTCTCCTAAAGTGTTTAGCGTTTTATGTCTACTCTTCAGGATTTAATGTGATCATCAAAAGATGTTTGAGCAAATCTGTGTGTAGTTTTAAGCTTTTGTGAGCATCAGTTAGTCTGTGACACAGGTTAAATGGACGGCGCTGCGTGAGAAGATGGAAAAGTTGTTTTTCGCCGGAATAATCAAAACATTTGTGCCTATGGGCCTGTTTACACCTGGTCACATGTGTTTTCCCTGATTGGATAGCTATCCGATTGTGAAAAGACCAGGTGTAAATGCCCTACGAAATGCATTCGAGACGGATATAAATCCGATCGCTCAAACCACTTCAGGAGGTGGTCTGGGACGCATTCCATTCAAAACTGAACAAGTCTAAATGCATCTGGTTGCTGAAACCACATATGTAAATTTTACTCCTTCCAAAAATGCTAAAAAATAAACGTGTGAGGAAGTGTTATAGCCTAAATATCATGTTATAGCCAGATATAACAGCGCTACTACACCAGCTGAGTATCTCTTTAGCAAACTGCCACAAATGAAACAAAGTAAGTAACAGACACTCAAAACACAATCATCTTCATTAAAAGTAATGAGACTAAATGATCTCACCAGTGCTGTGGCCACGCTCTTTCCTGTTGCGGTCTTTGAATTTGAAATTAGCTGATGATCAATAAATTGCAGGACATATTTGTTGCTTTCAGCGACGTGAACCCCATTAAACCTGCATATGGCGCGGGAATTGAAGATCGGATTTATATCCATTTGCAGAGACACATTTATGTGGCCAAGTGTAAATGGAATTGTTTTGATAAATCAGATAGCTAATTGGTAATTGTTTTTTTTGATGTTTCAGGCCGAATCATCTGATGCAGATAAATGTGTTAACATAAGTGTTGTGCTTAATTTCACAAGTAACGTAATCAGGTTTACGGCAAAGAATTCAATGACTAAACGATTTTATTTTGTCAATGAATAAAATTATAAGCACACAGCAAAATCCCTGAGTTAAATCAACTCTGCTCAGAGTACATATGGTAACTACAGAGTGTTAAAGTAACACTAAAAGCAGAGTTCAAGTTAATGAGATAATTAAGCAATTAATTAAGTGATGAATTAAGTGATTCATTAGTGATGAACACCTGCTGTTAACAAGCAGAATCACTGAAGAAAAGAGAAACACAAGAACTACAAGGCTGTGGCTGAAGTCAGTTGTAGTTCTTTGTGTTTCTCTTTTTTTCATTGATTCTTGCTAACAGCAGGTGTTCATCACTAATGCTCAGTCATCACTTAATTAATCGCTTAATTATCTCATTAACTTGAACTCTGCTTTAGTGTTACTTTAACACTATATAGAGTGGGACCATATGTACTCTGTGCAGAGTTGATTTAACTCTGGGGATTTTGCTGTGCATCATTTTTAGGCTTCTTTTCTGTAGTGTAACAGGACACATGTCCTTACTGCGATTACTTTCTTAGCTGTTTTTGTCCTTGTGTTCACAAAAATGCTCGGCTATGGTGTCAGTGCTGTGTGGTGCTCCGGTTTCCCCCTCACAGTCCAAAGACATGCAGGTCAGGATTGGATATGCCCAATTGGCCGTAGGAGTGTGTGTGAGTGTGAGAGTGCCTTAGCACTCTCAGTGCTGGGTTGCATCAGGGCATCCGGCGTAAAACCTGTGCCAAATCCAATGTATGTGTGCAGATAATTCAGATGAAAGCGGACCCTGCAAATGAGCGGGACTGACACTAGGAAAATGAAGATATAGATATGATATAGACCCTGAACATGGCTCAAGAACCAAGAAAGGGAAATGACTTTTTGCAAAAAAAGAGCAGTACTGTGAAAAATGTTTTTGAAATATGTTGTACTGCAAAACACTTGTGCTGCTATTGAGGTGTGATATGGGTAAGGTTAGGACAGGGTTAGTGGTATGGGTAGGTTTAAGGGTGGGTTAAGGTGTAAGGGATGGATCAACAGTGTAATTACAGATGTCATTACAGAAATTAATAAGAGATATGATGTATTTTAAATGTAAGTACAATGTAAAAACATGTATGTACACAAAAGGGCTTTTCACACTGCACTTAACCCCAGGTTATCGTCGTTGTAAACACCACTTTTAACCCCGGGTAAAGGAACGCTTCACACTTGTAATTTAGAAGCGGGGTTATCACCACTTTTTACCCGGGGTTATAAAACCCTGCTCCGGAGCAGGGTTTGCACCGCATTAAACCCTGCATTGCGGTGCCTAACTTGTACAGTTTGAAATGATGCAGTGTTGCGTTACAGCTAGACGCTTAGCAAAAGACAACCAAATGCATATATTTGGCTGCTTTGTACAGTCACGGAAACACTGCGCATTATATATAAACAGTAAATTCAGCATTTGAGAGGAACAATGTCAAATGCTGACAGAAAATGCGACAATTTGAGTGAAGAAGAGACCGTTTCCGTTTCCTTTATAGTCCGAAATGTCCATTCAGTTTAAACTCGATAGTACAGTCGGCAATACCGGATGCGCAATGCTAAAGCTATGTAAACAGGTCGTGTACTGCGTTTATCCAATCAATGACACACTGCAAATAAGCAAATAAGAACATTAACCCAGGGTTTAGGAATGTACAATGTGAAACGTCAGCTTATGAATACCCAGGATTAATTGTTAACCACGTGTAAATTATGAGCAGTGTGAAAAGTGAAGTGAAGTAAGATAACCCAGGATTCCATTTAGCCAGGGTTTAGAATGACCCAGGGTTAACTATTTCATGTGTGAAAAGCCCTAAAAAGTGCTTTGTATTAAATGAGTCATTTAAATGTTAGTACATAGTAGGTAAAGACACTTAATATAAAGTAAGACCCATTTTTTGGGTGATGGAATGGAAAGGCTTAAACATTTTGCTTCAAATTTGCTTAAAAACACTAACTATAGCTTTTTTGGTTGAAACTATAGTGAACACCTCTCCTCAAAAAGTTGGATGATTTGGAGAATCGTTCATGTCCGAAGCACAAAAGGAGCGAGTTATGAGTCAAGCATAATACTACTAAGTATGAGCAATAGTACTAATAGTCTTAGCAAACACCACTAACTATAGCTTTTTTTTTTTGGTTGAAACTATAGTGATTAAGCTCAATTTTGAAAGGGTAATTAATTGCAGCTGGAATGAAAATTAGTGTGCTACTGAAGTAGTGCAGTGTGAGTCAGTACTGATACCTGTGCACGTGTCTGTGCATCGTGACAATGAAATCAGCAGAAACAAGTCAAATTCATTTGTTTAATGCTTTGCATGATGTTAATATTTATAAAATCTTAATATCTTCATGCCCCACAGTCACACTTAGTAGTTTAGAGATAGACAATAATATAGTCCACATTTTGCGACGATACAAGCAATCAAGCAGGTGAGATTTGCTAAGTATACATCCTTAATTGTGAGAATGCTGTATGTATGCAGATAAAGTTGGGTATACTTATATATCTTTATATAAAGAGCGGAGGGATTTAATATAGTTTACATTTTGCCACAATATAAACAATCCAGCAGTTGAGAAACACTCCTGTCCTCTCACACCACTGTCACATCCTCTCCTCTATCTGTCTCTGCTCGCGGTTCTAATAAAGCTGAGTCAGAGAGGTAACGCATGTCAGGACACATTCTCTCATCGGACGTGTTTTAACGTGTCACTGCTGCCTTACACACATCTTACAGCACACACTTGAAGTGTGTGTGTGTGTGTATGTGTGTGTGTGGTTAAGATAGCCTTGAGAATACACACATCAACCCCCAACCTCAAATGAGCACATGGTTAAAAGAGCACACATGAAAGAATCAATTACAGGCAGGTCTAGCAGTGGAGGGCTGCACCTGTGGAATGGAAAGTATCATGTGAACGTGCTTGATCATCTGTTGAAGTCTGACTAGATTTTTACATATTCTGAAGAAAATGTAAGTTGTGTTTGCCTGTGCAAAACTCATCACCATGATGCAAGAGTGATCTGAATGGTTGCCAGTGCATTACAAGACAGTTGCTAGGGTGTTCTGAGCAGTACTGCATTACTTTGGGGTTGCCAGTGAGCTTATATGTGGTTGCTAATTTGTTCTGGGCAGTTGCCCAATCCCCGTGTTATTATAGACACGCATATGGCTAGGCTCCTTCTTCAATGTATGTGTGTCCCCCCGTCTCATCATCATCATCAAAATCAAAACTCACTGGTTCTTGAGCCTCAAGCAACTTGTTTGAGTTTCTGTTTAACATTTTTTATGTGCTCTAAATATGTGTGTTGATCAATGTTTATATGTGAATAAAGACCTAAATTAAAATCTGCTCATTATATAAAGCGATCATCTCTTGGTTTAAACCACTCGATCCATATGGACTACTTTTATGATGTCTTTATAAACTTTTTGAAGCTTGAAAGTTTTGGTGATGAACTTTTTTGGTGGAATGAATGTTTTGGTGGAATGAGGGCCAGAAATCACTCTGGTTTCATTAAAAGAAATTTTCTTTTGTGTTTCAAAGATGAACAAAGTCTCCTGTATTTGACATGAGGGTGAGTAAATGATGACAGAATTTTCATTTTTGTGTGAACTAACGTTTTTAACAACGTAATGCAAATGTTTGACTTAACAAACACCACTAATTATGAGCATCATCCAAAGAAGACAATGTTCCCATTGAGCTGCTTACATGGGCTGCTTTTTGAACTATTCCTGTTTACCTGATTAAGATGATGTTTGTTGCAGAAACTACAGATGTGTCATCTTACACTTTGAAACTACTGCCAAGTGCTTTCACTCAACAACAAAAATATGAAACAACACACTTAATACTCATACTTTTGGTTTCCCAGACAAGACTTAAGCCTAGTCCCCAGGCTGTTTAACTGTAATCAACTTGTACTGACATATCTTAAAATATGTCAGTGCCATTTTTTTGTCTCAAGATGCACACCATTAATGTTTTTTTCTCTAAGGCATGTTTATAAAAGCTACTTAAATGTCCTAATTGAACTAAAGCCTAATCCTGGCTTAATCTAAGCCCTGTCTGTGAAACCGGGCCTAAGATTATTTAAAATGTATTTAAATTGTATTTAAAAACTGCACTTCTCAGTGATCAAATCTTTATTTATTGTCAAACCAACATTGTGATTCCACATGCATTGCAAGTTCAGACATTCCTAAGATACTCATGTAGTATTTAAGTTTTTATACAGTATTTTGGCTCAGATTCATTTGGTACAATCTTGTCAAATTAGGCAAACTCTAACACAGGGGTCTCAACTCTGGCCCTCAAAGTTCACTTTCCTGCAGAGTTTTGCTCCAATCCTATAATCAAACACACCTGAACAAGCTAATTAAGGTCTTCAGGATTACTAGTACATTACAATTACTAAAGTTGCCCATCCTTGATATGATGTAACACCAAAGTATGCCCAAAAAAAAAAAAAAAAAAAAAAAAACCTGATGCTGTGTAAATTGCGTTGAATATTTTTAACGCATTAAAATAAAATAATTAATGTTAATTTTGACAGCCATAATATTTATTTATCAATTATGAGTTCATATTCAGTTAGGTTTGTGCCAATTACAAGGTGTTTTAAAACCAATAACAACCATTTTGCATAGTATTGGGCTATGCGTAATGCATTTTAATGTTTGTTTCTCAGGACATTTTTGTTTATTTTTGTCTGATTAACAATTGTGGTACTGTGTTAAGTGAGTCACCATTTGCCCCACACTTTGAGAACCACTGTTGTAATAAGAGCACCGCAAGTCTTTCACAGTGTCTTTTAAAAATAGTGAATGAATAAAAGAACACTGCCATTATGGATCAGATGAGTATGCTAATAAACACAAAGCTGACCGTGACGACAAAGCACAAACATATCTTCATGTTGTGTTCCTGTACATTATAAATAGAAAAGTCAGCATCAGAATGACACATGCCACATACGGCCCGGATGCATGTGGCACTGTGAGATGTGTTGCATGCTGCGTGAGTGATGTCACAGCAAGAGTGCAACATGGCAGGCCTCCTGTGGTGACGGAGGCACTGATCAAAGTGCTGTGGTTTGACACTGGAGGTGCGGAGCTATTGTTGATGTCACAGCCAGGCATGGCAGCAGTAGTGAAGAGTAAAGCCAGGCTTAAACAGCAGCTGTGCATTATGGGGCTGCTGGGTTTAAGCAGTAGTTTGAAATCGGACCAGCACACGCGCCCTTCTGTGTCATCTGTGTGCTGGAACACAACTGCACCAAGGTGAGTCACAATGTGGCTGAGTGGCTTTGATCATAGATACGTATCTGGAAGGACGGCCACAGTCATATCTGCAAACTAGTGTTTGGAGCACACGCTACTGCCAATCAGAGAGAGGAAGGAAAACAGTAAACAGCAGGAGATCAAATACACGCAGTCGCTCTGTTTCAACAGCAAGACAGCAGCCTACCTAGCCAACATTTTAAGGCATCATAGACATGCTCTGAATGTGAAGACTGTTCAAAATAGTAGGTTGCACAATTAACTAAGGGGCATTGTGACATCGGGTATCAAATTTAAGACTTTCTAAAGACTTTTTTAAGAACTGCCAGATAAAATTAATATTATACAGAACAAAGCCATACAATCACAAAATAAATGTATCTCAGATTATTTTACTTCATTAAACAGGCTGCAGCACACATTTAACTCCCATTTCCCTGCCATTGACGAGTTTTCCCAGCTTTCTGTGTTTTCACTGTCATACGCTAGGGGGCGCTATGACACATCTTCTGAACAAGTACAGTATCTCAAGATCAAAACACAGGCAAAGAAGAAGCACAAACAAGCGATCTCATAAGCAGATGCATATGAAAAATAATGCTATCATCAACAATAAACAGCATATATATCAAAACGGCCTAATGTTACAGAGTGAAATGTCGACCCAGGAAGTGGTTAGGACTGTACAAGCTTTGGAAGTGTTGATGGATTCAATCTACTTCATCTATGTTTTGATCATCGTTCTGATCTGATCAAGACGTAGTCTTTGACAAAAGTGTGATTTTCTCAGCTTTTTGCTTAAAATTTTGCTTTTTAATTTTCTTCTTTTTAATGAAACTTACCCACATTCAAGTGTTGATAAAAAAAAGAATGCATGAAGCTAGAATAAAACATTTTTTTTTAAAGCAGAGGGTCTGTACTTTCTTTTGATATATTGCATGTTCAGATATTCGTAAGACAAAATATTCTGGGGGCCATGAAATTTTTGTGAAAATGAACAAAAACGCTGCGGTGCCTGGAAACTTTAAAAAAAAACACTGGTGGGGAAAGAGTTAACAAGGACAATCAGCAAAACAGGGGAACTGCAAGTTTAAAGGGGATGTCTAATGCTATTTCATGCATTCTGACTTATTTACACTGTTAAAGAGTTGGATTCTCATACTAAACATGGTCAAAGTTTCAAAAAACGAGTTGGACGTACAGTATGACGTATGACGGAATATTTCTGTGCCAAATAAACTCCTTCGGGGTTCGTATAAATTTCGGAAAGTTTTTTTTTTTTTTGAGTATGGGCCTGAATGACGTCATAAAGTACGGAATTCCTTGTATGGGCACTTCTCCCAGAAGAGCGCAAACACATCAACCAGAGCGAGAGCAAGAGCACGCCCATCAACGCGCTTTGCTCGGGTTACGGAAGTCGCCGGCAGCGCTGCACAGGACTTGCTCGAGAAAGATTTGTCATTTTGTTTTTAGACCATGAAATCAACAATGTCACCAAAGAAGTGTGTTTTTGGTTGTGAAGGAAAGACAACCTTGTTTAGCTTTCCAAAGAACCCGGCATTAAGGGAACAGTGGATGCAGTTTGTTTTACCGTAGCAGCAACGGAGTTGTGCAAGTGTGTTTGTCTGTTCCCGG
Source organism: Ctenopharyngodon idella (assembly GCF_019924925.1). NCBI lineage: Eukaryota > Metazoa > Chordata > Actinopteri > Cypriniformes > Xenocyprididae > Ctenopharyngodon > Ctenopharyngodon idella. The sequence continues at coordinate 46,751,823 of NC_067222.1, read as the reverse complement.
CATTTCGGTGACGAATGTTTTATAAACAAGGCCCAGTTCGACGCTGAATTTGCATATCCTTTGAAACTGAAAGATGGCGTGGTCCCAGGGATAAAAGATCCTGGTCATGAGTTGGAATTGCAGGCGGTAAGTATAACTGCATCAAATGTCTAGTGAATCAGAAGTTATCTAGGGATGCAATGATGAATTGCGTGCTCGTGACTCTTTAGTTCCGCCCATGGCACGCCTCCAGGAGCTTGACTGTTTTTGGAAAGAATCGGTACAGCTGTATCTGTCTTTTATAAAAAATAAATAAATAAAGACTCTTCGGGGGTATGAAGGATGCAATACTACTCTATAGGTACTCAAGATTAACATGAGATTGGCAGAAACTGTGTGTTATGTCCCCTTTAAAATACTCAAGTTTTTTTTCTGTATAAACACATGCACTGAAATTGGTTTATGAATTAATACATCAAAACATATGATTTAAAGGTCTACTGATATTGGATTTTGCTGATACGATAATAATGTGTTTAAAGAAATGCAATAAAACTATTCTTGCATAGATATTAGTAAATTTTTTATACTGAAAGTGTTAAATAATGCTCCTTCCTGTGACAGAGTGGCCCAGAGAAAAGCCACATGAGTTTGTTAAATTAAATGCCAGATACATTTATTTACAACAGTTATTACACCAATAATAATCAGAAATTATGCAGAATGTGGGACCTTTAATTATATAAAAATGCCCGAAATACACTGGGACTCTTATTTTGAAACGTGTATGCTTTACTACTGCAGGCTGCACTCTTACAACATGTTACAATATAAACACCATAAAGAAAACATATTTATGGTATAGTTATAATCCATGAGCAGCAGATAACGCTTGGCATAAATGTGCAGTATTCAATGATTGACTGTAAATATTAGCAGACCGGGTCAAAGAGCCACTTTCACATTCAATGTGAGCAGAGGCCTTCCTTCTGGAAGTTTGTTCCCCATTCATTTCCTCCATCGACATTACAAATAAATCTTTGATTAAGAGTCATGCACTACTCTTCTTTCTCTTTAAGGCACATCATTTATCTGTCTATCCTGCACAACATCCCACGTTAACAAAATCTTCCACAATTCATTGTCATGGTAACAGCAACATCTTTTCAGGATTATGGGTAGTGTAGTACTTCAGTGAGGATTCGGCAATTAAACAAGATTATTATTATTTTTTTTTAAGTTTAAAGTTAATTTAAACTGACTTGTGGCTTCTAGAGAAGCACATGCCATCAACAGCAAGTCTTGTATGCTATATATGTTTTAAGATATTCCCAGTTTCTGGAATCCTACTGTTGTGTGAGCTATAAGCTGGGCAAATAAATATAGAGGAAAGAAAAAGTCATACAGTGGTGACACATAAACTCTACCTGACAACACTATTTTTGGCCTTATACAGACATATGCAACACAGTCAATTAAAGACAGAAGGAAAGTTTTCACAGACAGTATTTCTAAAGCTTTCGGGTGGAGAAAGTGGGACTTTAGGAGACTTGACAAACAAACACATGTTTAATCTTAAGCAATATGAGCAACAGAGACATCTGATAGCAGACAACGCAATCAGAACAACTGTTTTGGGATTACTGCATTCAAACGCGCCACACTTTGATGTTTCTTTCTGCTCTTTTTTGTCTCAAGCCCTTCAGCTTTCATAATCCGCCTTTGAAGTGAGCGACTTGGCAACAATGTCAGTGTGTGACACGCTTGTTCTTACCGTCCAAACACACACAGGCTGTGCAAACCATTCTTTCCTGTCCGCTCACTCTCTGTCTTATCAGTAATGCTATACATGTGTCTGGACTTATATCAACTAGTCAGTCATTAATTAGACTCTTATTAACAGCAGTTAACACTCTGGGCTCAGAACACTGAAGGTTTTGCATGGTCAAACACACTGTAACTGGACTACAATCCCTGTAGCCAGTCGGACTCCATAATGCCCCTAATATCAGCTGAACCGTGTGTCAGTCTAAAACTCAGTCAAACTCAAAATGAGAGAGCAGGAGATTGCTAGCCTGCTGAGAGCACAGGTTCAACTTCTCTGGTGTCCATGCACATATCAGAAGTTACTGTGTTTACTGGCTTTACATGGTCATAACAGGAATATTGAATATAACAGACAAAGTTAGTAAGTGATTCTGTTGCACTTATCTCATTACATTTCCACAAACAGTCTTGCAGATGTGTTTACAAGGACAGTATGTATTTTAGCATTTTGCTCTATTGACAGCATTACTTTTACATACAATTTTCATTTGTTTTTATAAACTGAGGGATGAATCAAAATGATTGAGGTAATTTTTATGCAGTAATCGACACCATGAGGTCACTGATGACAGGATGAAATGGAAGGAGCGAAGGATGAACAAGCATTTGGAAGGGCGGGTTTAAGTGACTACATGATTGGAGAAATCGTACGCATTTTGTTTAAACATTAAAAATGCCAAAAAATTAAAAATATATAAATAAAAATTACAATGCAACATATGCGTGGGTGAACTGTTTACAATAACACATATGACAGGCATTTATAAAATATATATTCTGAATTTTCATTTCACACTGACTTTAAATTGTAACCTGTAATTCTTTAAAAAAAAAGTGTTAAGAGATATAGTGCTGACACAAAACGTTAGTATTTCAGAAAAGTACTGAGAGAGTTTTAACATACTGACATTGTATATCCATGTCACACACTGTATTCATAACGATCAGCAGACTGTGGGAAACACATGATGTACTGTATGCAGGTCTGGAAAGATTTCATTTATGAGCTTATATGAAGCTTTCAGCAGCTGGTATCGTTTCCACACTTGCACATAATTTCAGTGTCTATCCTGTCAGACCCTTCTGATTTAACTCATTCATATTGATAAAACTCTGATCAAACTGGAGCTTTTGGAACTAAAAAGTATGGTTTAGGAATTAAGTAAGAAACTAAATCCAGTGTAAGCAGAAGGAGAGAGATACATCAGGAAATCAATGCTATTTACACTGTAACTTACTAGCAAAGTCAGTTGCACTCGGGCAGTATCTTCAGTTCAGTACAGCTATCTAAGTGACTGGGGAATTACTTAAATCTCAAAAAGTACCTCACAAACCTCACATTTCAATAACATATTTTAAATCTATTATATTTTAAACTTTTGCAGAATGGCGTTTGCCTGTTTTTATTTTTGTAGGCCAAAACCCTGAAATGAGTTAGCATTTTAACACTTAATGAAGTCAATGTGTCTTTTGAATGGGTTTTTGGTTAAATGCTTGAAATAAGGTCTGTGGTGAACACAAGCTCAAGATATTTTCACGTTTTATTCTACATTATAAAATACATCTTTTTGATTTTTTAAAGCTTGTCTTGAAAAGTGCTAACAAGTGGCTAAATAGGACTACAAAGGTTATCGGGGACATTAAATGTCACCACACCGAACAAACTAATCAACTAAATAGTCTGCTTTCACAGCCTCAATGTGTTTATAATCACACTTTTGCAAACTATTCTAACTCAAACTTTCATGGAAATGTGTTTTAAATAATGACTAAAAGAGTTTAATGCTTAATGGTGGTGACACTGAAGTCGTGAAGTTGTGCTCATTATCAAGATGAACAAAAAGTGTAAGAATCATAATCTTTTGTTGGTCTTACAAAGCTTATTTTCTGCAATAATCCAAAAGCCAACAGAAAAATCCTTTTGGGTTTTTGTCGAGGGAACTAGTGTGATGCTGACTTCCAGGTTGACCTTCAAAAATATGTCATCACTGCAGCGCTCTATTAGAAAGGGAGGACTTACTTTACTAGAGCATTCCAATTTCTCCCATTCACAGTCCGTATCAGCTATCTAACGTGTCTGTGAGAACTAGACTGCTGTACCTCTTGAGGGACTCCTGAGAGCTACTGCACTTACGTCTAAAGAAAACAAGTGTTATGAAGTAAATACCAATTTACTATTTATCTATTGGTTTTTAATAAAGCAGCATGCATTATTAGAATACCCAAAAATTTTATGAAAAAAAAAAAAATCATACCCCTGTTTTCACAGACAAGGCTTAAGCCTAGTCCCCAGACTAAAATGCATGTTTGAGCTGTTTTAACTGAAAGCAACTTGTACTGACACATCTTAAAATATGTCAGTGCCATTGTTTTGTTTCAAGATGCACACCAATAATGTTTTTTTTTCTAAGGCATGTTTATAAAAGCTACTTAAAGGGATAGTTCACCCAAAAATGAAAATTTGATGTTTATCTGCTTACCCTCAGGGCATCCAAGATGTAGGTGACTTTGTTTCTTCAGTAGAACACAAATGATGATTTTTAACTCCAACCGTTGCGGTCTGTTAGTTGTATAATGCTTGTCAATGGGAACTTCATCCATAAGAGTTAAAAAAACATGCACAGACAAATCCAAATTAAACCCTGAGGCTCGTGACGACACATTGATGTCCTAAGACATGAAACAATCGGTTTGTGCGAGAAACCGAACAGTATTTATATCATTTTTTACCTCTAATACACCACTATGTCCAACTGCCTTGAGCATCCAGTGTGTGAGGTCTGAATGCACTCTGACGCCGGACGCACTCATTGAAGCATATGCGCGAGAGATCACTTCCGGCATCAGACCGCGTTTTCAGACCTCACACACCGGATGTTCAAAGCAGTTGGACATAGTGGTGTATTAGAGGTAAAAAATGATATAAATACCGTTCGGTTTCTCGCAAACCAATCGTTTCATGTCTTAGGACATCAATGTGTCGTAACGAGCCTCAGGGTTTAATTTGGATTTGTCTGTGCATGTTTTTTTTTACTTTTATAGATGGAGTTCCCTTTGCCATGCATTATACGACTGACAGACCGCATTGGTTGGAGTTAAAAATCACAAAAATCATTTGTGTTCTACTGAAGAAACAAAGTCACCTACATCTTGGATGCCCTGGGGGTAAGCAGATAAACATCAAATTTTCATTTTTGGGTGGACTATCCCTTTAAATGTCCTAAATGAACTACGGCCTCATCCTGGCTTAATCTAAGGCCTGTCTGTGAAACCGGGCCATAGAGTTTACTGTTGCATACTGTTTCACACACTATTGTTTTTAAAATGCACTATGTATTCAATTCTGAACACAGCTCATACTTCAGCATGTTCTTATAATGTTTATGACGACGTCAACGTTTGGGAGAGTACAGGAAAAGCAGTGGTGATTCTAACTCTGACCCTGAACACAGAGAGCATTACAGCTTCAGTGACAAAACTGAGCAGTTCAAAGCAGAAGTCACCACTTCAAAACCCTCGTAAAAACACCACACTCCAATCGGCCATGATCCCAAACCCTCTTTGAAAGCTCCACAAAGGACAGCAGAGTCATGTCTACTCCATAAAAGCCCGGGCCAGACTCCGGCACCTCTGTCATGCAAAAAAGCATGTTGGAGGCCTTTTGTGCGCAGTTGTTTCAGTTGTTACACACATAAAGAGCTGAAAACACTCAGTCAGCCATGATGGATTGGTCAAAACAACGACACAACAAATCATTTGGATGAATCTAAAGAAGCCTCTTTGTTAAGGGTGTCACACTTTAAGCTCATTTTCATCTGCATCTTATATGAAAGTATGTTGCTGGGCCATATTGTACACATCTTTGGCATCTGAAGTCCTCTTATAATGCTATTCAGGGTTTCTTCACCAAAAAATGTTTAGGTTTTTCATGAGCATGTCCTACCCTTTCTCCCTGACACTTAGAATTAAACAGGCTGTTTTGCTACTGTACCTTTAAAACTTCCATATGTAAATGTGATCGGCTAACAGCTTTGCATATGAAATGAGTTACCTAACCGAATGTCTGAATACTCAATTGGTGTTGATTTAGGTGTCCGGATTAGTGAAAAGGGTGATTTCTTGGAATCAGCAGTTAAAAATGTTTCTGAAAATTCTGATAATAGAATACAACTACATGTTGTTTAGGCAGCAATGTTGTTTTGAAATGACACCAATGTTTATGGTAACACCCTAAACTGTAAAATGACCAACAATACTATGATTTAAACATATAATACAAGTTTTGACAAAAACAAAACGTTTTATAAAACGATAAACCATGTATATTATATATAATTAGTGTGAACAAAAACGGCAGATGGGCTGAATGAAAATGCAAATTCAGGTTATGCTTTTGACAGTCCACTTTAGACATTCTACTAACTCTCATTAAAGTATTAGTGGACTGTTAGGTTAGGGGTTAGGGTTTGGATTAGTAGAATAAGTTGACATGTAGTTGCAAAGTTAGGGTTAGGGTTAGGGTAGGGTTAGCCTAACCTACTAATACTCTAATGACTTTTGTAGTGCACTCTAATGTAGTTGCAGTTACTTATAGTTAGCAGAATGTCTAAAGGCTCTTTTACACCAAGAACGATAACTATAAAGATAACTATAACGATAACTATATTTGCATCCACATCATCGAATGATAACGGTCTGTTTATTCTAAGCTCACGCGCTGCGGTTTCAAAGTGTGAACAACATGTTTTGCTCTTGCATTTACATGGCTTTAACCAACAGATGTCCTCAGCATGCTATGTTTTAAGTGAATAGCTAGTGTAATCGATCTAATCTAACAGTGAATTTACCTGATGACGTCAATATAGTGAAAAAAAAAAACAACACCTAGTCTTTTTTACTGCAACTTCAAAGGACCAAGACAATGTTGTTGAAACTAGCGCTGGATTACCTGAGGTAATTTTATGTTACACTGTTTACTAACCTGGCATAATGATCTTGTCGTTAATACTTCTCATAATTTATTCCGAGGGTATGACTGATTGTTTTCCATTTATCCATTTTCTTTAAAGTATCCTTGAAAAGGGGGTTTGACTTGTCAAACAGTGGTGGCTTTTCCTGGACCCCAGCGATTAACTTCTCCAGAATGTCGTCTGCCATTTTAAATGCGTGAGCCCTTAAATTACAATGGATTCTGATTGGCTGTCAGTGTTTTATCATTCACGTTGAAAAAAAAAAAATCGTTCTGAAAGTGATCCCAATGATATTGTTCCTCTATATCATTATCATTATAGTTGTGGTGTGAACTTTGCTATTCTTTTATATTTAGAACGATTTTTAGAACTAAATCTCTAGCGTTATCTTTATAGTTATCGTTCTTGGTGTGAATGGGCCTTAAAGCGGACCATCGAAATAAAGTGTCACCCAAACTCACTCTCTGACAGTAGGTGGCGCTTATGAAAATGCAAAAATACAGCAGTTACCGCAGAGGTAACAAATCACGTGAATGGCCCATTTCATTGTCAGAACGGCAAATTTCCCAGACATGTTATATCTTATTATTGTTGTGACCTAATAATGAAGATTTACTTTCAATAAATGTGTCTGAAAGCTACAGTATGTCTACATGGTACATCAAACTAATTTTATTTTTAAAAACATGATATGGGCCTTTTAAAATTAATATGCTTTTATTATCAAGCAGCTGGCGGTAAACAATCAGTTTGCTGAAACAATCACATAACGTGTGTTTGCGCTTCCGACCTTGTTGGTTTGGTCAGCATCTCTGTTGAGTTGTCTCCTCTCCTCGTCCCAGCGGCTCTGTGTTTCCTGTAGTTGTCTCTCTAGACCCTGCTGCGTCTGCCGGCTGGCTTCCTTGGTGTTGCTCAGAGACGTCTGCAGCTCAGCGATCACCTGTGTGGACACATCCAAACACACACTCGTTCATCTTCTAAAAGATATGTCAAGGCGACTATAGCAACAGGCTCCTGAGCTCAGTGATCAGTAAAGCTCTTCAGGGTCTGTGTTAATTACTCAGATAATGGATTCTGCTTAATTTAATGCTTGACCAGCTGGAGTCAAAGTATCCAGCAATGTCTTTGAGGTTTTCAGCAGATTTATTTATTTTTTGTTCACTGGAAGCCAAGATCTCAATTCAGCTGATGGTGTTACATAATCAATCGCCTCTAATATACACTCAGAATTCAGATGAACCAATAAGCAGATGAAATGGTTGAGAGGTTTAGTGTTGGAGAAGCTAATGTAATTTGAAGTAGTTCAAGCTACTCTAAAATAGTGAACTACACTAAATGCTTATACTTAGCTAACTTCATTGAAGCTGTTAAAGGTAGGCAATAACTTTGCAATTCCATAACTATTAGATTATAGGGGAATAAATGTGAGCAGTACTGAATGCCACAAAAACAAACAGGATCTCAACAGTGAAAGCATCAATCTTAAATTACTGTAATTCCATAACTGATACAGTCATTGAACCAAACTGAATCAACCCTGGACTGATTTCAGCTGAACAATGACACTATTTTTCAATTCTTTACAGCAGAATTGAACTCTGTTTGTTTCATTGAATCATTACTTTCCTGTTTATATCTGTAAAGCTGCTTTGAAACAACCTGCATTGTATAAAGTGCTATATAAATAAAGGTAACTTGACTAATTTATATGAAGTAAACAATGTAATTTATTTTTGAGAATTATTTCTGACTATTGACTCAACTTGCGCAGGGCGATATATACTAGCAATATAGCAAATCTCAATTGATAAATCTAAACTGTATTATCACCCAGATCTATTATCTGCTAAATGTCACTACAAGGCACGATAAGATATTATAAACATTAACATCATGGTTTTCTGTAAAGCTACTTTGAAATGATACAGATCAAGAAAAATTTTAAGCACTTGATTTCTGCCCATTACTCCAATTTCTTTGTATGTTTATGTGCATTCTGTCAGCTTATGCAATATGCACTTATCTGTTTACAATTCGTCAAGACCAGCGGAAAAAAAAGTCAACTATGAAATCTCATGTAAGGCATTATTGGCTTTTAATAATGAACAGATTTTGATGGTTATCATTTTGTTGCCCGTGTAAACACACTTAATGACTGTTAAAATCTGTCTCTGTCAAGCACAGATGAAGGTCTAGCCTCTAGCCTTTCCAGAGTCCTGTCAGAATCATTGTTGTTAGGGCCCAAATGAGAGCCGTACAGTAAAATCCCCAATAGACCACCCCTGCATCACTACAGTCGCCCTTCACATTTCAAACACAAAACCGAAAAAGAACAGAGGAGCAAAGCGAGAGAAGATGGACTGTTTAATGAAGCTCTAGCGAGATGAAAATGAGAAAAACTGGCCCTTTGAAATCTCGCAGTCCAAATTCAGATTCTATTTCAACTGCAGCCAAGAGAGCAGTGGAGCGCAGGGCAGTGGTGAAGCTCAGGGCTAGACAGATAATTGTTTATTGTGCATAAATGTTCGGAGGAACGGTTTTACTGGAATCCGTTCATTGTGTGGGAGTTGGGAGTGAACTCTTGGAGCGGACACAGAGGGAGAGATTAGGCTTATTTTGTCAGTGGGCGAACCACATGAAAGCACCAAACGCCCCATTATTATGGTAACATAAGTTCTCATGGTAATAATTATTTGGCTATACAGATTCTCGCATCAAGTCTTTTGCCTGAAGGGACACACTCATCCCTTGATTGTTATTCCTCGCTCTTGATATTTGGGAATTTTGCCGTTATTGGATTCAGCACGTCTAAAGCATTTCTTTAGATTGGTGGAAAGGTTATACTGTAGCGATGAGGTGTTAAACTAACATCCACTTTCTGATGGATGACTGAAGTATTGATATGGGCAAAAACAAAACAATGTATGAAATAAAACTGAAACCTTTAGTGGTGTAATGAGACATTGGAGAATTACCAGAAAATGATGGATTAACTTGGTAGGCGATGTGGCAAAAATATCATATTACATTTTTTTTTTATGCAGGATCACGATCCACGATTTTATCACATTTCTTTTTCATGTTGGTTTTTAAGACTATTTTGCAAGTCACTGAGCAATACAGTCAAACTAATTTCCTTATTTTAAAAATTTAGCCTTACAAGGTAATTAAATAAATAAATAAATAAATAAAATAAAGAATGACAGATCATTTTAGGCCAAAGTAGAGGTGGACCAAAATGTTATTTAACTTTATTTTATTTCATTATTTTATCTTTGTCATTAAAAATAAGAACAAATATTCAAAATACAACATAAGATACAAATGAAATAAACAGTGCTTAAATTTCAGCTACAGTAGGTATATTTAACAGTAGCATTCATCTAATAAATTAGTAAACAAATATAAAAATAAAACACTACATAGACTTCACTTTATGAATTAAACATACATTGATTCATATTAAAGCAACTAAAGCTATTGAGTCAAGAGTTGTTGTTTTATTAACATTAATGACACAAGGTTTATTAGGCTACTGTCACTTTAAGAATGAATGCAAGGATCTAATACACAGACATGCATCCTTTTTTTTCCCAACTCTTTATTCCCACTAAAGAAATAACTGTGTTTATATAAACCTTGCATGTATTTGACAGTTTAAGTGCAATAAGACGTGAAAGAGAAGTAATCGCGCTGTGCACACGTGCGCTTCGGGTGTGCGAAAAGTAAATGTCAGAACAGCGTGTGAAAAAATTGTTTAACTGGCAAGGCTTTAAAACGCATGCAAATAACAAACCTTAGTGATAGCGAAGAACTGCAATGTCACGTGTGCTTAACCCTTCTGCCGCTTTGCTAAAAATGTGATGTGAATGTACGTCGCTTTGTACAGTATGTTGGGACAGAGGTGCTAGAACTGTAACTGATAGAATGTGTGCACTGTAGCACGATACTACAATCTTTCTTCAAAAGCAGATTGTGGACAATCTAAATCATATCGCACACCCCTATCTACGCTTACCAAAAGGTAATCATGTTACAATGTAGTTGCTTGGGTGTTGCTATGGATTATAATACTCTGGGTCTAGATTCTTCAGTGTAAGTCTAAAGATCTTTTTTTTTTTTTTTTTGTCTGTTTTATTGTCCATTTGTCAAAAATTGTTGAATCACTAATTCAATTTAATTCAATTCATATTTATTTGCATAGCGCTTTTCACAATAGATATCGTTTCAATACAACTTTACAGAAAATGAATGTCAACAATTTACAACTTAGAGTAACATATTAAAATATTGAGTAATATATTGAAAATAGCAGAGAGCCTAACACAGATCCTTGCGGCACTCCATAATTTACTGATGTTACCTTAGATTTTTTCCTTTTAGATTTTTACATTTTTTTTAAATATACAAAATGGTAATGGTCTGATAGGTACGATCTAAACCACCTTAATGCCTGTCCCTGAATACCAGTGTAATTTTGTAGTCGATCTAAGAGTATTTTATGATCTATTGAATGCAGCACTGAGATCAGGTAACACTATTGAGATACAGCCTTTGATTTAGCCATGTATACATATGAAAAAACACACTTGATAATTCATTAAAATCTTTAAATCAATAAAATCAATTAAATCAACAAAATAATTTTATCTGAAACACATTAAAAATAAAAAAAGGGCATCTGTCAACTACAGCCGTAACATGACATGAGTGTTAAGGGGTGACATGCTACTTGATCAGATTACTTTAGTCAATTAACAAGTAGTGTGTTACTAAATTTACACAATATCCAAGTTTAAACAGTAAAAGTAAATGTAGTAACAAAACAAACAAACAAACAATATGAAAGTTTTTTGCTCACAACCCCCATTACTGAAAAAGTTAAATGTGTAAATCTCAGAGCTGTGCTGGTTTCCTGTGCACATGAATACTAATTCTCTAGCACACTTATCCATTCGATAGTGGTGGTGAAAGGAGATCTACTGTAGAAAGCAAAGCTCTGTTTGGACAACACCTTGTGTTGCCTCATCATTAGCTGGAGAGCTTCAAACACTAGTGAGATTAAAGGTCAGTGAAAGAGGAGCTGGATTTCCAAAATGCTAATTAAAGACGCTCCAGTGCAGTGAACAGTCATAGCCAGAGCCGAGATCCCTTTAGACCATGTATGGCATGGTATGGATTTAATTGCCGCATTTCACATGCAATTCCATAGCTTTGGGCACATCTGAGAGATGCCTGTTGATGCCATAGGTTAGTATGTGCTTCAGAAGTTCAAAGGGCACTTGTCTATACAACCTTGCAATGCCTTATGGGATGCTACAGCAACTGTATGGTTATTCTTCCAAGGCCAAATAGACAAAGGAATAGTTCATCCAAAAATGGAAATCCTGTCATTATTTTATTCCAAAACATTATGCTGTTCTTTTTTTTCTGTGGAACACAAAAGGAAAAAAGCTCTTCTTTCATACAGAATATAGTGACCAAGGGCTCCAAAATGGACTACAAAACTAACTAAAATAGAATAAAAATGGCCACAAATTAAGTGTTAGATACATGACATATAATGAAATTGGAAACCCTCACCACCTGCATTAAACATGAAAATGCCATTAGATAGCAATAACTCTAGACTGAATTGCAACACTGTTAAACATTTTTAAATTATACCTGCTACTATAAACCAGAAATAAAAACTAAATTAATTCAATACTATAAGAACCCTTCTACTTTTATGGTTTCTGTTTTTGTCCATTTGGGCAAATTATTCCTGACAAGAGAGCTAACAAAAGGAAGAAATCAACGAAGCCCTGCGTTGTTTGGTGTGGAGGAGGCGCATTTAATGTGTATTAAACAAAGACGTGTTCCCACCAAATACGAGTGGGAAACAAGAGAGAGGAAAAACTATGTTTATCCAGCGAATGCCAATTTTGTGCCTCGGAAAAGGAATTAATCATCAGTGGCCCTCTCAGAGGTTATTTAGAAATGGGAAAATGCCTGTGAACTCTTTTTCTCACACACTCAAAGTGTGTTCTTTTGATGTCATGCATTGTGTAATTTAATAGGCCTGTGTTTTCACACAACATCTGCTTGTCAACCTGACATTCAGCGCTCTGTGTTGTGGAGAGAACTGAAAATGAGGCTGTGAAAAAAAGAGCGAGTGTTTGAGCTGGGACTAAGGTAATGAGAGGCAATTATGACAGGCCCACAACCTCACACTGAACGGTGCGTTTTTTTACAACAGTGTGTTTGAGGAGTTCAGCTCTGTGTTAATCTTACACACAGAGAAGAATGAAGGTTATTCTCCTGAACCTGAAGCGAGTGTAATGGCGTTGAGTCTGAACAGATTAAATGTAATGTTTAACACATGGCAGAGGCCGGCCTCAGTAACACACATGATGCAGGGATATAGCGGAGAGATAAGCGCTCAGACACCCTCAGAACACCCACTAGACCTTCTGAGTGTGAAATCATGGCAACAAGTGTTGAGTAGGAATAGTATCAGCGGGTATAAAATAAAATGCATGTGTCCAACACCTCAGAGGGCAAGTTGTGTTACGAAGGCAGGGGGGGAAAAAAAGTGTTGAGGAAGCCACATTTATACTCTGGTTTGCCAAGCTGCATAACAAGCCACTCAAAACTGAAAGTAGTTCACTACAGACAAGCTATACATATTAGGGGTGCAATGGTACATGTATTCATCCTGAACCATCACGGTACGGACTTCACTGTACAGTGCATACAGTCAGACGACGAATACAGTCAGTCACAGGCGATCCACACTCCAATCCAGAAGGGGGCGCGTGCGGTAATGCAACGTTGTTTGAAGACACAATAGGAAAAAGAGCAGAAGAAGAAGAGACAATCTATGCACCAACTCAAAACAAGAGTTTAGATGGCATGCAAGAGCTTGCTAGTAGCCTATAAGCTGAGTTTCGATTAATTTTTGTGATGCGCCCCACAAGCTTTATAAAAAAAGGAACCCGTGACAGCAGAAAATGGCATCCTGTTGTTTTCTTTATTTTACAAAAGCACAGTGTTTTGTTTTTATTGTAAGTGTACACAAATAAAAACCCTTTTCGAATGATGTCTTACTCTTATCTGTACGACCATAAATGATGGATTATTTCAAGTTGTTTCCGCTGTTATAATGAGACAAAATCATTTGGCATTGTGCCGATTTGTGTCGTGGAAGTCTCATTACAGTCTCCTTGCGGAAAGGTGGTTGTAAATTGAACTGTGACTTCTGAGTACCGTTACACCCCTAAAATATATATATATTAGTTCTGGTTAAAAAAAAAAAAACACCTGACAAGAGATCAGAGACCATTCCTTCATGCAGAATCTCTACAGATCCTTCAGATTCCCAGCTCCATGTTGGTGCTTCTTCTCTTCAGTTCACCTCACTCATTTTCTTTAGGGTTCAGGTCAGGGGACTGGGATGGCCATGGCAGAAGCTTAATTTTGTGCTTCATTTTGTACACATTTTTGTGTTGGTTTTGATGTTTGTTTTAGACCATTGTCCTGATAGAAGATCCAACCATGGCCCATTATTAGATTTCTAGGAGAAGCGGTCAGGTTTTGATTTTTTATCTGTTGGTATTTGATAGAATCCATGATACCATGTATCTGAACAAGATGTCCAGGACCTCCAGCAGAAAAAATAGGCCCACAACATTAAAGATCCAGCAGTTCAATTAACTGTGGGCATGGGGTACTTTTTTATCCGTTTCCACCAAATCCATCTGGTGGGTTTGCTGCCAAAAAGCTCTTGTTTTAATTTCATCTGACCATAGAAGCCGGTCCCGTTTGAAGTTCCAGTCTTGTCTGACAACTGAATATGCTGGAGATTGTTTCTGGATGAGAGCAGAGGATTTTTCTTGAAACCCTCCCGAACAACTTGTGGGGATGTAGGTGCTGTTTGATCATTTTTTTTAGGCTTTCTGAGACTCAAGACTCAAATAATCTCTGCAATTCTCCAGCTGTGATCCTTGGAGAGTCTTTGTCCACTCAAACGTTCCTCCTCACCGCGCATTAGGATGATTTAGACACACGTCCTCTTCCAGGCAGATTTGTAACATCTTTAGTTGATTGGAACTTCTTAATTATTGCCCTGATAGTGGAAATGGGGATTTTCAATGCTTTAGCTAATTTCTTACAGCCACTTTCTATTTTGTGAAGCTCAACAATCTTTTGCTGCACATCAGTACTATATTCTTTGGTTTTACTCATTGTGATGAATGATTAAGGGAATTTGGCCTTTGTGTTTCCTCATGTTTATACTCCTGTGGAACAGGAAGTCATGGCTGGACAATTTCATGTTCATGATCATCCTGGTGTGCTAAAAAAATGTAAATATGAATGGGAATATACTTCAGAGATATTTTACTCCTAAAAAATTATAGGGGTGCCAATAATTGTGGCCAACGTGTTTTGGAGAAAAACATTTATTTCATAATGTGATTTTCCCCCCACTTTCAATTCTTTTCCTTCAATGAAAGGTCCGATTTTTGCTAATTTTATGAATTAAAGATCAAAAGGATAAACAATGCAGATTTATTTTTACAGTCATCTTTGATCATTATTTACCAAGGGTGCCAATAATTCTGACCACAACTGTATATGATAGAACTTAAACATGTGCCGGCTAGTATAAAACTAGACAACTATATACATATATTTACGTTGTTCTTGGAGGTCAAACAGCAGAGAACAGCACCAGCATAGCCAAGGTGAAAAGAGAGAAAGTAAAAGCTAACAAAACAGGTAATATCTTTGACTAACATCTATGTGCCATGTGTCATTTGTTTCTCTGAATGTCATTTCTTTGACGTTGTGTCATACAAGTCAATGCATTCAGATATACTCTGTCTCTCCTGCACAGTTTAATTCTCACGCCGGCACCGCCCACATGCTAGTGCTGAAGCTTGATGTTTCGCCTCACAGAGTTCAGTACATTAGGGAATGTTGATGTGAGTCATGTGAAAAGGCCCTTAGAGCAACAGCATCAAACACAACACTACAAAATAAAACAAAAAATATCCATCTATCTATCTATCTATCTATCTATCTATCTATCTATCTATCTGTCTGTCTGTCTGTCTGTCTGTCCGTCTGTCTGTGTGTCTCTCTGTCAGTGTGTCTGTCCATCCATCCATCCATCCATCCAATGTATCAGGATGTTATAGCAGTACAAACTGTTTTTCCTTTTTTGCACTTGCCTCAGAATATTTGTATGCCGTGTTCAAACAATCGTGTCTTTACCTGTGTAGACTTGGCCAGCTTCTGATTATATTCCTTCTCAAGATGCTTTATCCTGCTGTTGGTCTGTAATAAAAGAGAACACAGAAGAGGAGGGTGTTAGAAACAGAGAGTGTGGACACATGACACCGGATCGGCTGGCAGGAAATGCAGTGAGACGTTTTGCCGTGACCTCTGTGACTGGCAGGCATGTTGGCATGCGTGTGGCTGGAGCTCTGGGCTCAGGGCCAGGCCTGACACCACAACAGCACAAGGGCCTTTCATCAGAAGCCAACTTATCACCACTTAACAGGAAGAGAGAGAACAATATCACAGCGTTATCTGCAAAACAAGAATATGACATGAAAAAAAAAAATCCGCTGTAGCTTTTATGAGCAAGAACATGAAAAGCGGCAAAAAACAAAGAGATAAATGAGGGTTATTTTTTGTGAACAGACAGATGTGCTTTTGTTGCTTGCTCACGGTGTAACAAACAATCTGATATTAGTAAGAGACTGACAGAAAAAAGGTAAAGTTTCTTGATGCTCTGAGGAGCAATCCACTACTATAATATAATCATATAATACATCTATTATGAAACTGTAAAGATGGAAACTGTAAAGTCTCAGCCAAGGAGGTCTAATATAAGGCCTTCATTTTTCTTGAGGTCATAGATTGCACAAAACATATCTCAACAATGAATAGCTGTGCTGTTCTTAATTTTGTCATTTCATTGGAATATCAACAATTGCAAAATCAAATGTAACTAATTTTATGTCTCTGTAAAATATTGATCTGTGACATTGCATTATGTTGGAATATCAAAGTTTTTTATTTCTATTTGTTAATGAGGGATTTGTGGAGTAACGATATTGTTTTTATTTTGAAGTGAAAAAAATAGACCCATGCAGTGTTGGGGAAAGTTACTTTTAAAAGTAATGTATTACAATATTGCGTTACTCCATGAAAAGGAACTAACTGTGTTACTTAGTTACTTTTTATGGAAAGTATAAGTCCATTACATTACTTTTTCTCACCTGGGCTGGGCTGGGTTTGTTTGAGTTTTAATAACACACACACGCGCGCGCACACACAGACACACACACACACACACACACACACACACACACACACACACACACACACACACACACACACACACACACGTTTGTTTTTGGGGACATCCCATAGACGTAATGGTTTTTATACTGTACAAACCGTATTTTCTATCGCCCTACACCAGTGTTTCTCAAACTTTTTCTGCCATTCCCCACTTTGGAGGTGGGGAAGGGTTCCGAGCCCCACCTGTCCCCAATCACCCCAACAAAATTATAATAAACTAGGCTTTAAGTTTAACTGTTAAAATATATTAACATTTATTTTATTAACATCACATTTTAAAAACATAACATCAAATAACAGCATTAAAAATGTTCAAATAAAGAAAATAAAAGTGCAATTATATTATCACTTTGCATTATAATTTATTTTATATAAATTAAATATTATTCTAGCTGAGTTTTTTTATGCGACCATTATTTTAGAACGTTTTCCCTTATTGTTTCCATGGCGACGCGTCATGCTTGACAGATGTAACGCTTTAATTTCTTTTCTCCTTTTTTATTCAAAATATTCAGACTTGCTTACCATGTCATCAAGTATCTGATATTCATTCCGCTTCTCAAATATGTGTAAGTGAGTGTGCTTTGTCATTTAAAAACAGTTACAGCACGTGAATTCATCAATTTCTCCCTGAAATACATGTAAGTAGGTGGTCGTTGATCTGGGAGAAAATAGTAAACTTTATAGTTACTTACACTATGTGTATCTGATATGAATAAAACACGTCGGCAAATTATATTTGAATTGTTTGTTATTGCTGGTTCCATAGACATCAGTGTGTACTTTACAAACTCTAAATGTATTGTTTTACTAGTACTTATGTATATTTAAATGTCTGAAACCTAAAATAAAAATTATGTTGTTGAAAACACTACATAATTGTGATAAATGACAAGTGCTGCTGAGCGCGTCCTTCTCTGGCTCTGCGCCAGCCAAAGCGCGAAACAGGGTTGGCAGGTTTTCACAACAAAACCCGCCCAATTGCTCCTCAAAACTAGCCCAAAACTAGCCCAATCGCATTTCGGGGGGGTCCCACGGTAAAAATCGCTTTCCGGGGGGCAAAATTTGCGTTTTTGGCGGGGCTCCCCTGGTAAAATTCGCATTCCAGGGGCTAAATTTCACATTATTTTGGGTTGATTCAACCCGCGGACATGAAAAACAACCCGCGGCAACAGTGTAAAAGTAGCCCAATACGCGGGAAAACCGCGGACTTGGCAACGCTGGCACGAAAGCACAGTTTGAATCTGGCAGTTAAGTGGCGTCTCTGAACGTTCTCCCATATGTGGGACCGTACCTTTTAAAAGTTTAATAGAGATAGGCACAAAAATGACCAAATTTCCTCTCGTTTGTCACGCCCCACTTGTCATGTCTCTATTCCCCACCAGTGGGGCGCGCCCCACACTTTGAGAAACGCTGTCCTACACCAAACCTACACCTAAACCTACCCATCACAGGAAACACTGTGCACATTTTTACTTTCTCAAAAAAAAAAAGAAAAAAAAAAAAAAACACAACTCATTCTGTATGATTTATAAGCCTTTTGAAAAATGGGGACATGGGGTAATGTCCTCATAAGTCACCCTCTCCTTGTAATACCTATGTAATACCCATGTCATTATACAAATTTGTGTCCTGATATGTCACAAAAACACGCACACACACACATTCTTTTTTTGGCAAATGTAAAGTCACTTTCACACCAAAAGTGAAATTAATAAGCCTCAGGCTGAAGGAAATGCAAATTCACACCTGTACAGTAGAGGGCGCAGCTCAAATAAACCTTTCAGCTGTGCTGAAACATGCTAAACTTATATCTAAATATGTTACAATTTAAAAGTAAATGCACATTGTTCTTAATGGGGGCATTTTCCCTTTCATATTACCCTATCTAGAGCTATCCGTTAGCATTCACATTCATCTTAACGGCAGTTGCCTAAAGGCCCTAAAAAATGTGGGACCAACATACTGCAATCTTTTTTGAGCCAATCAACAGATCCATGAATGTCACGTGACTAAACACACAATAGAACTTCCTGCAGCAGACAAGATTCATGCTAAGAAAAATGTGTTCACCGTCGAAACATAGTAAAATGTAATAAAATATTTGTAGTTTATATGTGTTTTACAAAAAATAATACAAAAGTACTTTTTAATGGCCATTAATAAAGAATTTAGCAAAAGTCCACATGAAGTTCATAACACAGCTTCCAACCTCAACTCAAAAATTCTTTTACCAAAAGCTCTAGTGTGAAAAGCCCTCAGACAAAATATGAAAAGTCGGTTGTTGAGGTTGATGCTACTGATTCAGCAGGCCGGAGACATCAACAACTGAGCTACAGCTAAAACACACACATACATACCAGCAAACCTACAAGCAGATCCACCCTAGGCCCTCCATCTCTACTCCTGTCAGTCACTTTATGTCCCCTCGAGCCTTTCAGACTGATGAGAGAAACAAAGCAACTCCGGCATCTATAAAAAGGATATGCTTCGGTTTTTGCTGCTTGTGTTGCCATAGAGACCTTACGTTCCTTTAATTCTGCTGATGGATAATGGGGAAGATTGTATGAAAAAACAGTCAATATAACATCCTCCCACATTTTGAATGCCAAATATCTGCCTTTACGAATTTCCTCTTGCTTAAAGGAACTCACCTTCACCCTCACGTAGTCCCAAACATTTTTTATGACTATACAATGAATATAGAATATTCGGAATATAGACTTGGAATATAATGGATTAATTTTATGGTGCTTTTATTGACCTTTTTGGAGCTTGACTGTCCCTGGTCACTGTATGTTTTTGTTGTATGGAAGAGCACAGCATGATTATTCTTCTAAATCTCTCCTTTGGTGTTCCATGAAAGAAAGTCATACAGGTTTGGAACAACATGAGTAAAAGATGACAGAATTTTCATTTTTGAATGAACTAAGAACAGATGATTCCATAAAAAGGGTGTGCTTAATGGATCTGCACTGATATACTCACACAAAAATGGAAAAACACAAACAATAAGAGTAAGAAAACTGGAAAATGAAGCATTTGGGCTGCTTTGTGTGTGTTTCCTGGCAAATATCTGTACCTTGCCAAAGGCATCTTAGAGCTACAGGCGCTTTGAGCTTCTATCAGGTGCTGCAATCACTTCACACAATGCTGCCGGTGTGAGTCCACAGCCTTTGAAGTGTAAACGCTGTATTTGAACATTACTGTATTTGAAAGCACAAAGCATGCAGCGCTAAGCCAAACTTCATTAGCAATCTAATTCTGAAGCTGAGCAATCACAACACTCACTCTTCCAATCATACACATTAAAACAGATGGAAAATAAACAGCAGCATATACACCTACAGGGATAATATGAGATGTAATTATTTATTTATTTTTTTAAATGGGAACAATTAGGATTGAAAGTGTAATAAGTACAAAGCTGGTAGGCATGTCTCCACATTTTTGGAGTGTGTGTGTGTGTGTGTTTAGAGGAGATTTTCGGGGCTTGCTCCAATGGATTGTGTTGCTTGGAGAGGAAGGCGTTTTTTTTTTTTTTTTTTTTTTTGGTAAACATGGTTTACCAAAAAAGCGATGGGCGTTCTCATGTATCCAAACTGCCTTGGGTTTATTGGTTCCTGGTGTTGGGGAAAGAGATAGCAGGATGAAGACTGAGCGTACACAAACTTAAAGGGATAGTTTACCCAAAAATTAAAATGCTGTCATTTACTCACCCTCATGTTGTTTAAATCAGTATGAGTTGTTCTTTTTCATTCAATGAAAGTGCACAGAGAGGGTTGTCAAACTCCAAAATCCCATCAAATATTATAAAAGCAGAGGTGGGAGTAAGAGACAAATATGCAAGTCATAATCAAGCTATACATGTCAAGTCATGTCAGTGGCTCACCTCAAGCAAGTCAAGTGCTAAGCACCAAGTTCAGTCACATTACCAAATAGTACCATTTAAGGTTATTTTACTTATTTCCTCTAATAATTATTTGGTCTCAGAAATCTCATTACACATAACTGAGAAGAAGCATACACTAGGTTTTTGTCAGTTGAAAAACGCATCATGTATGTTGAGTTGGCTCACGCAATTTATGCTTGGCTCTTCAGAATTTCTGGGTCCCACTTTATATTAGGTGGCCTTAACTACTATGTGATTACATTTAAATTAATTATTTAATACAATGCACTAAATGTGTGTGTACTGTTTACTTATATTTTAAAAAAACACCTGCATGTAATTACATCTGTGATTAATTTCTTTAATTACATTTTTTAATTACACTGTTGACCCATCCCTTACACCTTAAACCACCCTTAAACCTACCCATACCACCAAACCTGTCCCTAAGCACAAGTGTTTTGCAATACATTATGAACACAATAAGTACATTGTACTTATTTTTTGAGGTAAGTACATTGTAGTTAAGGCCACCTAATATAAAGTGGGACCAATTTTTGTTAAGGGAACATGAGCTGTGTCCTAACTTAGAGGCTTCATCCTTCTGTTTCTGATTGTTTGGTCAGAGACATTCACACCAGTGGCCTGGTGGAGGTCATTTTGTAGGGCTCTGGCAGTGCTCATCCTGTTCCTCCTTGCACAAAGGAGCAGATACCGGTCCTGCTGATGGGTCAAGGACCTTCTACGGCCCTGTCCAGCTCTCCTAGAGTAACTGCCTGTCTCCTGGAATCTTCTCCATGTGACTTGAGACTGTGCTGGGAGACACAGCAAACCTTCTGGCAATGATACGTATTGATGTGCCATCCTGGAGAAGTTGGACTGCCTGTGCAACCTCTGTAGGGTCCAGGTATTGCCTCATGCTACCAGTTGTGACACTGACCCTAGCCAAATGCAAAACTAGTGAAAAACAGCCAGAAAAGATGAGTAGGGAAAAAAATGTCATTGGCCTCCACCTGTAAAACCATTCCTATTCCCATTCCTAGTGCACCTGTTGTTAATTTCATTAACGCCAAAGCAGCTGAAACTGATTAACGACCCCCTCTGCTACTTAACTGACCAGTCAAAATACAAATTCTCTTATTAAAAAGTGTTCCTTTAATTTTTTTGAGCAGTGAATATATATATATATATATACACACATACATACATAACGATATTTATATGTACAAAAGTGGATGTTGTATTGTTATGGTTTTTCAGGTAACTCAATAAAACACTCATAGTCAAGGTTTTTCATGTTAGAGAGATGAGAAAATATTTGTCCAGACTGTAAGCATTAGATAAATCACTCGCCATGCTACATTCAGACCATTATCAAACAGAGAAGTGTAAGACATGACTTTAGTTACTATTCATTATTCACATCATGCTACTGACTCCCTTTGATTTAGATTTAAAAAAGACTTCGGCATCATTATAACCGCATCACTCAAGCTACAGACATGAATGATCTGAAATCTTATTGAGGAGAGTTGAGCTGTTACTCACTTCTTTCTAATCAATCAGACTTGTGATTTTCACCTGGTAAAACGAATGAAAAAACCCCTGTAACCTACAAATAATGAGGACCTCGTTTGACCAGTGTTTTCTTTTTAGTAATATTTTTGGGGCTTTTTTGAAAGTACAGTGAGAGAGACAGGAAGTGTGTTATGCTGTTGTGCTATATGTTAGAGCACTGTCCACACGATAATGTGATGTTAAGATGATTTTATACCCTCTGTAATTTATTTCATTAGAAAAAACAGTGTTAGAATATGTAAGATTCATTAATTTTTGTCACGATCACTGTCTGTTCCTGTCAGTTCCTGGACTCCATTTCCCATAATCCTCCTTGCCAATCACATGCACACTCCACACCAATCACCAGCTGCCACATACAGCTTAGCACACTACCTGGACTATAAAGGACTCACACACACACCACCTCATTGTGAAGTCTTGATTTGCTGTTGTGATCATTTCTAAGCGTTTTCTTGTGGACTGTTTCCTGGTTTCCGGTTGGATTGTTTATTCTTTGTGATTCTCTGCTGCCTGCCCTGATCTTTGCCTGTTTCCTGGACTGTGATTGTTTGCTGCCTGCCCTGATCCTTGCCTGTACCCTGATTCTGTTTGTCTGCCGCCTGCCTCGACCATTGCCTGTCCTCGTTTATGTTCCTGCCTCTGCCCCTGTCTACCTGTGTAAATACTGTTCTTAATAAAGCTTGCAAATGGATCCCCGCTCTGCCGACCCATCGTTACAATTTTGGTGCATCAGTTTAAATGTTCACTTGAATGAATCATAAGGCTGATTTGTTGGTGTCATCACTCTAAAATGTTCAGTGGACTACCAGTAAAATTGATAAAAATTTGGGACAAAAAATTATTCAGACACTTTGACCTGACCATGTGTTGCTTAAGTGTTATCTGACATAATTAAGATTAATTTTTTTCTTACACAGTTTAACTCTGAGATTTTGTCATATTTAATTAACTTTTTTTTTTTTTTTAAACTATATTGAATAAACTGTAATAATGAATGAAATGTTCAAGGTGTCTGAATAAATTTTGGTTTGACTGTGTGTGTGTATATATATAATATATATATATTTATATATATTTTAGTCTATATATATATATATAGACTAAAATTCAGATTTTTGTGTTTTAGTTTAGCATTTTCAGTTATTTGGCAACAATGGCTGTTTGGTTGAAATGGTGGTTTCTCTGACTGATAAAAAAAATGCATGCATGCATCTATCAAATACATAAATATGGGAAAATTTTGGATATCATCAAAAGGCTGATAAATATTGAGAAGTATTTTTTTCCATCTCTATTGCTCAGCCCTATTGTGAACACACCAAGTAAGTGAAGGTGACCCTATGCTAATGGAAAACAGATCAATCCTCACTCCTCGTCCTCTTTAAAAGCGCTGTCACGTATTACACTGGCAGGTGTGGCTATACCCCCAGCCCATGTGTGTGGCAATAGGGTTGTCTGATTTTCATCATGGCTTCCAAAATCAGTTTTTGGGCAGGGATCTGTCACACCTCCGTTAGCAGGTGGATCAATGGACTGGCAGTGGAGAACATGGGAACACAGCCATTAATGCATCTGCTTGTGGATTTAGGCTGCTGGGTAGTTTATTGGCCTCTCATGCTTTAAGTTGGGACCTCCTGCGGTCCGTCCCATTTGATGACCTTGGGTGCTGATTTGCTGCCAAGGTCAACAATACAAAGACCAGCTTAGGGATTCAATAAGAGCCTTTTATTTGGCTGGTGACCCCAGAGCCGCCATCTCCATCTGGTGGTGTGATTAGAGTGCTCTGATGAGGGGTGGACAGCTTTCTTCATGCCGGCTTCATCAACGATTCGTAAGTGTGTAGAGTTGACCACTTTGGGCAGAAAACATTGACTGCTTCACAACACCATCTATCATCGCCCTTCAGCTGGAAGAGGAGAAGAGAGCAGAGGCTCTAGAGTGATCTCTCAATACTGATCAAGTTCCTGCTGACAGGTGGCCTTTGTGTCATCATACATTAATTTGTCTAGCACTTCATTTGTGTCTTTTTGGTGATAGGTGGAGGATGGTCTCAGCCGCAGATGTAACGCCCACAGACTGACCATTCACAGACCATCTGGTTGCAAGGTGCAAATTGCAAATTGCAAGGTGCAATCTGATTGGCCAGTAGTCATGTTTCACATTTTGTGAGGTTCATGGTTTTGACTCGTATGGCATATATCCAATCCAGTGAAAAACTGTAATAGATCTAACAGGGAATTTCATGTAATTTTACAATTACAGTTATATATATGAAGAGTTCAGATGCAAAAGTCACTAAACGCCACCTCCATCAAAAATGAGATGCTCTCCACACACAGTATACGTTCATCAAATACTTTCGCTTCAGATACGCTAAATCCCTGAGTTAGCCCATTCAGAAATACCGGTTCGTTGGCAGAAACTGCTTAACACCACTTCTCTTTGTCAGCAAAAGCCTTTAAGTGCACAGAAGAACCAATCGGAAGACGCAAATCGAATCAGATGATTTCAAGATGAATGATGGTGTGTGTATGAGCCGGCTTTCAATTGCCAAGCTGCAAGTTTTTATCATGTTTTGTCTATCGTTACAGTGGCAATGACAGGATTTCACAAGTAGCAAGTAAACACAACTTTTTTACATATAAATATAAAATCTGTAACTTTTTTTTTTTTTTTTTTTTTTACTTTTAACTGCTTCTAAATGTCACAAGAAAAAGATTGTTAGCTTTACATGCCAGCTGATCACTTCAATTCCCAAGTGACGTTTTTCGTCAAAATAAGATGCTTATATGGACCACACTTTATGTAAAAATGTCTTGTATCTGTACAAGAATAGATTGAGAATTTCTTGTCCAGGGAGATGTAAAAGTCTCTGAACGAGTGGCCAACAGCATTGTGGATGTGTTTGGTTGGCAGTGGCGCTCTAAAACCAGAGATTTCTCCACAGCTCTACACTGCCGGTCTGTGGCAGTCTTTTCTTGTGTCACCGACTTTCCCAGCCATCGTGAGAGAAACAGAATGAGAAAAATACTGGAGGATGGGGGGAAAAACGGCATAACTTTCATCTCCGAAGAAGAAAGAAAAATAGAATCACCAAATCCATCCACATGCCTGGCTGGTCTAAATCTGATTTTCTGCTATTAAGCTCCATTTCCCTCTCTCGATCTGCCACTCCGAGGTGATGGGGAGGTGTCTTTGATCATATTCTCCCACTGTTTTGCTCTCTGTAATCCATGACCAAAAATAATGGGATTTGGTGTATCTCCAAATGGCAGAGAAACCACTTGACAGAAATTAATAAGTTTGCAGGGACAAAAAGTGAAGACAAACAATGACAACAACATCCCCAAAACACCACCATCTTCCATCAGGAGTGAAAGAAAAAGAGAAAATATGAATCATAATGTTAAACAGAGACTAAAAATGGTGGTGGCACATTAACAAAAAAATAAATAAAGTTAAAAAGAGGCAACATCCAAACTTTGGGCAGAATGACAGCTGACAGGCGCGCCGTGGGGGAGCTGGGTGTACTGATGTGTCTTTGAAGTGAGCGTGTGTTTACCGCGTTCTCCGAGACAGCAGCAGCCATGTTCTCCGGGCCTGATTCACTCTAATCCCTCCTGTCACTGCTCAATGGAAATCTTGTATGAATGCCACATCCTACTTTGTCAACAGGTGCATTTCATTATGCAATGTGTAAATGCAATCATCTTGACCAGTTTCCTGCCAGGTTTTATGTGCAACAGACTCACAGTATTTGTCCAATGGTACTATTGTGTTATTTCTTATTGTTTGCATATTCTGTCTCAAACTGCCCTATTCATAGTTTCAATATGACAATTGACATAAAAATGTTTCAAGAACGATTCACACACTTTTCTCAGACTCATCCTTTGGTTTGCTTTGGAGAATTAAGTATTTACCCTGAAACTTTCCTTTGAATTCATCTATTAACAAAAAACACTATGGCAAAGTTTCACAGACAGGGCTTAGATTAAGCCAGGATTAAGCCTTAGTTCAATTAGGACATTTAAGTAGCTTTTATAAACATGCCTTAGAAAAAAAAAAAAAAAAAAACATTATTGGTGTGCATCTTGAGACAAAACAAATGGCACTGACATATACTGACATATTTTTAGATATGCCAATACAAGTTACTTTCAGTTAAAACAGCTCAAACATGCATTTTAGTCTGGGACTAGGCTTAAGCCTTGTCTGTGAAACCGGGGGTAAAAGTTAGGACTGAATACAGTCTGGATTAAACTATGGACGGTCTTGGGATAGCGGTCTTTGTGATATGTCGCATCTCTGTAATACTAGCTAGCAGTGGACCTTTCTGGGGGATGTTTGTGGATGGAGGGCAAACACTGTGTAAGCAGAAGGCAGGTGAAACATTCTGACAACTTCCTCCCAGACCATTCACAAATACACTTCATATGTATTTACATTCTATTCAACTAGCGTAAATTCGGTTGCTTTCACCATACATGGCTCTTCACTTTGGCTGCAGAGGAAAGGCACAAAAAAGCATGTGCTGGCTTTTCAAAGCAATATCTCTCACAATACCTCTACCTTTGTCTTCCACTTTTCTTATGTTCTTTGTCACAGTGAGGAAACCAAAATAACCACATCAGTTGTGTGCCGCACACCTTGTTACCATGGTGATCTCATGCATGTACAGAGACCATGTAGATGGAAGCATAGATGCAGTGGCACTACAGAATTACCATTTGTGTGAGAGAAAGAATATAACAATAAGAACATAAAAGTGGGGCCCTATGATTTCCGTGATGTGTAAATGCGTACGGAATCCAGTCATAAAAATGGAATTCACTGTATAATGCAGAAAGTCACTGAATAAATCAAAAGTAGGTCTGCACATTTAATCAAATTGCAATATGGTCTAGTGTATGTGAATATTAAACCACAATAAAAATGCTGTTCAAATATGAAACCTGCTTTTTCTGCATGTCTCTGTGTGAAAGAGCGCTGCAGTTTTGTTACTACACATACTGAATCACGCATGACGCTCGAAGTGTTTTCAGCGTCTTGACAGAAACACATGCACTTCATCTGCAGAACTACTCTAAGAGCATTTCACCATTTCATTTGAGAAAACTGTTGTCAGATACACACAGAAACTCAAAGGTCTTCACTACAACCTGCCAAAATAAAAGTCTGGTTTAATTTTTGTGGAAATTATGAGATATATTACTATTGTATGTTAAGTAAAAATAACAAAGTAATAATAATGACAATAATACAGTTTATTAAAACATTACTTTTTACGGAATATGACAATATTTTGTACGTTTTAATTTAAACTATAATCCTCTGTCGTGCAGCACTTTATTTGCCAAAAATAAAAGGAATTGTTTAAATTTCATTTCAATAAATTTTAAGAGTAACTAAATTGTTTTATGCATTCATTTGATTGCCACCGTTTTTGATAATAAATGTGTATTAAATCATAAAACCCAGAATCCAGACAAATTAAAAGACAGAATTTCTGAAAATAAATAAATAAATAAATAAATCATTTAGCACTATTGTTAAATTGTTAAATAATTTCATAAAAAGTTTCATGAATTCAATTAATTAGGCATTAAACCATTAAAAAGTAATCCAGAAAAAAATAAAAATAAATGGAAAACAAACATTTGTGAAAAGATAAACGATTTCATAGGCCATACAGAAGAAAAAAAAGAAGAATATCCTCTTTTCCATATTATTTTGTATTCCATATTTATAATGACTTACATTTAGGACCACAAGGCTATTGTCCCTAGTTAAAAAAAAAAAAAAAAAAAAAAAAAAAAGAGATACCAAAATCTATTTAAATTACATTTATTTCATGCTATGTATACTTCAAATCCATTAACATATTTATTGACATATCACTTAAGACTTAATGATATAAAATTATAATTAAACTTGATTTGGAGTATTTCTTTATTGCACAATGCACATTTCTTAATTTTATGCCTAAAAAGTGCTTAATATCACTATTAATAAGGATTGTATGATCCTTATTAATAAGGATTGTATAATATCAGTCTTTAAATGCAAGATATTTAGAGTGTACCTAAAGTATACTTTCAATAGTTCCACTTTACCTTAATCAAATATACATAAGTATATCTTTAGTTGGACTTCAGCACTACTTCCACACAAATAAAGTGAAAACTAGTTGTTCCAATTTAGCAGACTTTAAGTATACCAGTTTAGTATACAAAAAGTACAATTGCAGGGTATTTTTATTAGGCACATAAATATGTAAATGCATTTGCAGTATACTTGCACAAAATAAATGTATTTCAAATACATTTTAGTATTTTTTTTTTCACTAGGTGTATTACGGGGCGTTCACACCAGACGCGACTTGCGTGAATAAATCAAGCTATTCGCGCATAGTTGGACGCTTGAACATTTTGAGTTTACTCGCTTCATTCGCGCGTGAAATTCACTTCACAACAGGCGCGAATTCGCGTCATGGGAGGGGCTTCTGCCAGGTGGCTCCAGTCTCGTTTCTGCACACTTCCTCTGAATAAGCACATCAACTCGTCAGCGGGAAAGTAGTTGTAAAATATGGCGAATAAGCTCAATTTGCTGGCTTTAGCTAGCTTGTAGTCTCAATATGTATATAAATAGCTCAAATTGAGTAAAGAGCGTTTTTTACAACTTACCAGATTGTCCGATCTCCTCACTCACTTTCTTCCAAGCAAGATCCTTTTTATTCCTGTTTCTATAAAAGTACGAAGTTGTATTGTACAGCTCCGATATCCACATACAGCGACGATGATTTTGTCCTCCATTGTTGTTTCGGATTTCTGCCTCCGCTCGCTACGTCGTAATCACGTCACTACTAGAGCAAGCTCCTGATTGGTTATTGCGGCACGAATATTCGCCAAAGTTCAGATTTTTCAACTCGCGCAATTCGTATGCCCAAAATGCTCCATTCGTGCCGCCTCATTCGCGCAAATCACACCGCAGGATGTCTATCGCGTCTTTGCATGGACTTAACACGTAAATCACTCGCATTTAACACTTCATTCGCGTCTGGTGTGAACGCACCACTAGGGTTTTTATTTACTTATTTATATTATGTTTGTTTGACAGCCCAGACCCTCATTCACTTTCATTATCTGGAACAACCAGTGCATTCATCACCTTTTCTATTTTTGTTTTCCACTGCAGGAATAAAGTCATATGGCTTTGTAACAATGTGAGGGTGAGTAAATGATAAAAATATTTTCACTTTTGGGTCAACTGAATAAAACAAAAGGTGGCCATATTGAAGCAATTTATATGAGGTGCCACAGGACTGCCTGCTCTCATGTCAAATCTATGGCACTGGACTTGGTCTGACAGCTCCAGCGTATCAGGGTAGGTTAGGCTGGTGCCTTTTATCAGGGTAATCCTTTGAGCCTTTGGCTTTGGGGCAAACAGAAAACAGAAAAGGGAACCAGCCACATCCAGTTCAGTGCCTACAGCTACAGTTTGTAACGTTATTCATTTTGTCCTGAAATGACCAATCCCTCTGATGTTAAACTCTGAAGTTGCATCATCTGAGAAACCCTGAACACTCAAAAAGTGTGGAAATACTGCAGGAATGAGGTCAAACTAAATGATTCGGTAATATGTCTGTAAACGAAACACAATTGGATTAAACATGACAAACTATCATCCTCATATGAAACAGTAAAAGTATTCTTCTAAACTATTCCTGCTCATTTAGCACTGGCAAATAATACATGCACCATTAAAACAAAAGCCTCATGCTACAGTTACCTGAATATCTCCATCCCTCAACATTCTGATAGCGTTAACAAGTGAGTTGAGCTGATGGCTATGAGAGCTTCTTGTCTGGGCTGGTGCATGACATCTACAGCAACAATAAAGTGGCTAAATATCTTATGTTTTCCAGTGATTTTTTTTATTAGGGATCTTTTGCAGAAACAAACCTGTTGTAGAGGAGAATGCACAGAATAAATTTGACCCACTGATAGCATTGTTTATTTGTACATGCTGTCTTCTGCGTTGTGTTAGAACCCAATTTACTACAGAAATTCAGCAAATCTGGTATGGTGCAAGCATGTCTACAAAATGAATGCTCACAATTAAAATGTTGCAATTCCCAAATGAGTACCAAGTTATGGTGGATGAGGAGACAACCACATACTTTACTGGGACGGTATAGCTTTGCTTCACTACAGATAACAGAGTCACAGTATTTAAAATGAAGTTGCACTTGAATACACCACAACTGTGGATATATGCCAAAGTATAATGTTGTGCTCAATCATTTGACAAATCTGCTGCTAAGATCACTAGAAATCTAATAGCACAGCATTCTGTATTTAACTGTGTTAACTGTGTCACACAAACAGCAATGGCTTTCTATGAGTCTCGTTTACATATAAATAATTTCTGACAATGCCTTAATTTTTAAATACGCATGTCGCAGCAATATACCAGTGCATATAGTGTCTGGTTAAGTTAGACTGCAGTAAATAAAATGTAGTGTTTTACACTGAAATTCAGTGGCTGTAGTGACTTTGTACCTCAATGATATTCTTTATGTGTATAATCTAAATTTATTTACAATCTATCTTTATGTTTGTTTGTAGTTGAGATTCTCAAACTAGTAAAATCCAAGATAATGTTCATGTATGCCACGAGGTATCACCTAAATAAAAACGGCTTTCCTTCTAGGGATCCAGTTGAACTGGATGCAGTGATTAAAGAGAGATCCTGGTCAAAAAATCAGCTTTGAACTTAAGTTTTCTTATTGGCAGATTTTGCTGAGGAATCTGCAGTAAAAGAGAAGACATGAAAA
Organism: Ctenopharyngodon idella; assembly: GCF_019924925.1. Taxonomy (NCBI): domain Eukaryota; kingdom Metazoa; phylum Chordata; class Actinopteri; order Cypriniformes; family Xenocyprididae; genus Ctenopharyngodon; species Ctenopharyngodon idella. The sequence goes on along the minus strand of NC_067222.1, from coordinate 46,720,376 downwards.
GGTCTGAATCCGGAGGAAATCAGGACAGGAAGCCGTGATTTGTAGAGCCGTTACTCCAAAGCTAAAGAAGAAGAAAGTACAAAGAACATCTGAGCATCAGAGGCACTGGCTGTGAGCTGCAGAAAGAAGTCAGGTTTATCTGGAGGAACAAGGCTCCCAGGGTTCTCTGTGGTGGATGGAGATTGGGTACTGGTGGCTGCACACACACACACACACACACACACACACACATACTCGCCGCAGCCAGATAAACCTCCGTTGTTAACAGAGACTGGAATAAATTCACTTTTATCTTCCTTTCTTTTCACTAAGCGTCTGACGTTGGAACAATCTTACACATGATCTTATCGTTTCTGATATTCTGTTTCTTATTATTTTATTCCACAAGCTCGCCTTCAAAAAGCCTGTGTCTTTCATGAAAACCCATTCATGGATTTAATGGATTTCTCTTTCCTTTTTCTCTGGACCTGTCTTCAAACTCTGGCTGGCCATTTCAGCGGCAGCTGACTGCCGAGGACAGCGTTTCTCACACCATCAAAAGAATAAGAAATTTCAGCTTAGAAACATGCCAAGTCACTACGAATCTAAAAGCCTAAAAACTTCCAAATGAAAATAGCTAAACTTTTCCCTCTGAAACACACACACAAAAAGAAGCTCTGACGCAGTTGGGGAGAGATAACGCACCGGGCTAAACGCGCAAATGAAATCATTAGCTGCCTTTAAAGCGTTCTGACTAATAATCTGTGAAACCAATAGGATTTATCTCAATAACGTTTCTACTATCATGCAACAAGGAAAAACTAGTTTTTACATTTTCTGAAGAGAATGTCAGTGCAATGGTCCTTTCTAGTCTCCACGATGCTAGGATGCTGAGTCGTTGCCCACTAGCCTAAACCAAAAGAGCCTTCCATTACCTTTCTACCAGCAACAGGGTGCCAGTGTTGGAGCCAGAGTCCAATCTGGGTCATAAAAATCAGCTATGCACATCAGAGACCAGGGCGGGATTACGTCTTCACCAAGTATTGTACTCAAAAACAACAACACAAAAACCTAGATTGCTTTATGCAACTAGGAATAAGATTCATAAACAAAGTCTGTGAGTGGCGAGTTTGTTTGTGGGCTGGCTATGTAGTAATGTGGTGAGTTGCTTCATCCTTCCACTCTCACAACAATGGAATAGCAGTTCACTGACTTACTCGTCTCCTGTAACAACATTATTATGATTGAAAAGTGGTATGAGATGGGGTATGGCTCGGGTCTCTTCTTCATTTGAAGCATTTTTCTGCCCGTTTTATTGTCCACCAGGTGAAAATCGTAAGTCTGATTGCATAGAAAAGAAATATGAGGAATTATTTATGTTTGTAGCACAAATGGTGCCAAACAAGTTATTCACCTAAGTTTAGTACTTAGGATTAGAGGTTTCTTCAGATCCCTAACAATAAATATGAGTAAAAGTGATAGAGATGCTTGATCGCGGATGACTTGGATGTATTGGATTGCATTGGGGAACTATGAAACACTGGCAAAATGAGACATATTTGAGTGTGTAAGTCAGATGTTTGGTTAATCCTCAGAGGAAAGAGCAGCTTTACCTTTGGAGGAATGAGTTTGATGTTGCGCCTCTGGCCAGAGAGAGATCAGAGAGCCAGTTTAGCTCCTGTACCTTGCACTATAATAGCCTGGTCACTCTCACAGGCCTACACTAACATCATCTGTCTCAATAAGCAATATTTATCTACATATGTAATCATGACAATGCTTACTTCACAAAAGTGAATGGTGATTGAGACTTTCACTTCACTTATGTGTTCCTCTAAAGAAAGTATGTGTATGTGAGAACAACATGAGAATTTTTTATTTTTGGCCGAACTATCCCTTAATACCTCACTTATGTTTTCTTGCTAAATCTGACAGATAATTTATGGAATACATGATAATGTTATTGAAGATTCAACACCATTGTGTAGCAAATTCTGTTGGTTAATTACTGTTCTCTTCTTCAAGGGGGCATTTATTGGTCTAAATAGCAAACATCCTCCACTGGACTGAATTTACATCTTAGGATGTTTTTCGTCTTACTAGTGCTTGTTTAGTTTTAATGCATTTAGTGGCTTTCCCCCCCAGACTCTTTATTTTGGCATTTACAACCTATTCTACTTTCGTAATTTGACATTGCAACAAAATTTTAGGGCTTGATTGATTTTATTCTTTGTGATTTGATTGAATTGTTAAAAGTTGTCTATACTGGAAATTTGAGAGGCCCAACAAACTATTTTTTTATATTATATATTATATTTTTAAAGATATTCCTTGATGAATCATGCACAATAAAACCTGGAAAGCGTATTACAAAAGTAAAAACTTCACTTTAATGATAACGAGTCCCATTTATCGTCAAATGATGGATGTGTTAACTGCATAATACTGTATGTAACAGTATTAAAACCTGAAACCACATTAACTCTGGCAGCTCTAGTTTGAAGTGTGTCAATCAGTCTCAGAGACAGACATTACTGAAGTCACTTCAGAGGAGGTTTTCAGCCGCAGGTTAGGATGAGTATCAGATGAGGGGTGGCAGAAACAGAGACTGATTTTGTAAACAAGCCTTACGTGTCAGCTTGAGAGTGGAAAAGCGAGGCGCAATTCTCTTCAGATGGGATTTATGTGCAGCAATGTACTCACATATGGTTCCAAAATGGAGGCCCAGGATTTATGAAGAGGCCAAATGGCACGCTAATGTGCCGCAGATGTCCTGGGGGAGGGTGCAGTCAGCGGTGGTGCATGTGTTTAATGAAAACTAATCGCTTTGATGGGCCTAATCAGGATTACCCTCTGATCAATACCACCTTTAGCCGGTTCCTGGCCAACCTGTGCTGGATTAAAGCCACTTTCCAGCCCTCGTCTCTGCGGCTGGAATCAAGAGCTTTAAAAACAGAAAGGATGCAGGATTTCCGGTATAGTCGCCCAAGTCTGCTTGCTCAACCTCGATAGAGCCGGAGCAAAGAGGGGCTAATGTGTATAATTAAATACTAACGTGATCTCTTCCCTTCAGTGCTGGAGTTTAAGCCAACACAGGCCATCAGTGAACATGTGTGAATGTGTTTGTGTATATTAAATGCAACACACACATGATTTAGGTGAGAAGCTTGTCTTGTGTATTCATTCATCTGTTTATAAAGTTATACGTTTATCTGTTGCATACTCAAGGTGTGGCTGTGATTTATTTATTTACTTTTTCTGCCACAGTGTCTTATAATATACAAATTCTTGGATTGTGGAAATTGACTGTGGAAATTGTGATGTGAATATTGATATATAATATTGATTGTGTATATTGAAATGACGACGCGAGTCGGCTCGCTTACTTATGTGCCTGGTCATTTTGAAATAAATTACTTCACATGCAGTGTATCCTAGTTTTTCTTCACACAAAAAGCACAATTTTTGTATCATGATTCATGTTGTTATATTGAAACACTAAATATAGTGGTAGAAGTTAAAAAAAAAAATAGTGGAATTACAAGGGAAAATCTACACAAGTGTCAACAAGTTGGCATAACAGCATAATAGAGGCTTTACAGATGCAAACAGGTAAATAATGTTGTTTTGTGTTTTTCTCCAAATACTTTGGATGCATGTCATATTATTTATAACTTATCAGAGCACAGAGATGCTGAAACCAGAGATTCACACCAGAGTCCATTAAGCATGCTTCTGTTTTTCAAATAAAACCAAATAATCCACACATTAGATGAATTCAACAGATGCACAAGTATCTTGGATGAAGCCCATGTGCATGTATTACTCTAACAGTAGATAGATGTTTACGGAGGAAATAAACCAAATATCATCCTTAAATTATCTGAAGATAATACTGCCATATAAAATTCCATGTAAGAGTCTAAACTGCATGTAGCGTTAATGAAAACTGCCCAAACTCACCCGCGGAGTGTAAAATGAATGAAGGTTAATGTCATAAAGAACAACAAAAGATTATGATTTAGGGAACAGAACAAACAAAACTCTATTAACTAGCCACTCTGGATGCCTAGTATCCAAATTACATGTGCCATAACACCACCTTTCTACCAGTTACAATAATTTGACCAAAAAAAAAAAAAAAAGGCTCCTCAGCACAGTGAGTTGATTGGGTATTTAGGTGTCAGTTGTTCATCGTAAGGTCAATTATCACATTATTATCTCAATGATCTCAACACTGTTATCAAATCTGGCACACCATATTTGAATTGAATGAGATTTTTAGTCTGATTTGGAATGTCGAGGGTGAGTAAATATTTTTCTCGGTGAACTACAGCCATGTCCAGTCAGGTGCAGAATTCAAATCTTGAAGGGTTTGAACCTTTCAGTTACCATCAGCCTATCAGTCTGCCATTGATTGGTAAATAATCGGAATACTGTGTCTCCCCCTCAATGTGGTGTATATGTAGTAATATGCATATTGTGCATTTTTGTGCTTATTAGATTATCATGACATTAGCCTAGCAATATGCTAATGTCAGAATCTGTGGGAATCATAGATATTAATGTATAGACACCATATTAGCAACATTCACTGATTACGACAATACATTTTCATGTCCGTCCGGTTGAAAAGGTCAAGATCCTCTGGTTAACACATGGTGTTTGTCATAAACATCAGATAATCCTGCATTATATCAAAAGAAACGAGTTGGTAGTGCCAGAAACAAATCCTGCCTGTTCCACAATTCTTGTGACTTCTCTTTTTATTTGTAAACTCCAAATACAGTTTTCTTAACAATGAATGTGTCATGACAAATGTTGTGAAGAAAAGGATCAAGGCAGTCAATTTATAATGCAATGATGTAAAATGAATGAATTCAGAGGCATTTTCTCTATTGACTTCTCTATTTTCTCTGTTGACCAGTGCTGTTGACGTAGGCTGTGTCAGATGTACACGCATATGGCATCTATGTATTAATTCATCTATGGTTATGAGTAGTAGTTGAGTCTCTATGTGCAATGTGTGGGATGTGCCTACGAATGTAGCATCCTATTTAGACAGTAGCTCATTAGGGTTTGGAAAAACGGATGACCAGCCTGTCTGACAGGTCACCCATTGGTTACATTATATAAATCATGCAGGAGTAACCATGTGGATTGTGTGATCAGAATTGCAACCTAGAATGTCAAAGAGACATTCTTTCTGAATTGCACACCAACCTTCTCTTGGGCCAGCTCTCTTTCAGACTTGTGGGTTCTTTCCAGGTCCTGCCGCACCTGATCCATCTCGGCCCGCAGGCGGTCCAGAGCTACTTGCTGGTCCTGAGCGGCCCGCTGTCGCTCCTCCTCCCGCAGTACACCCAACTCCATCAGCTGCTGTTTCCTCTGACTGTGGGCTGCCAGTAGCTCCTTCCTTAGAGAATGCACCTGGGCCTCCAGATCAGAGATGGTCTGGTGAGAAACACAAACAACTAAATTTGTAAATCCGTTAAGGTGAACCCATATATGGAACAGACGATGTGTTTATGGAATAATGAAACTGGGAATACAATGCTTAGACTGCAAAACAAAAACAAATGCAAAGCAAAAAAGAAAAGACAGAAGAGTCCGGATAGAGAGGGGATAAGAAAACAAGCCAAGCAGGACCAGTGGAGCATTTGTGCCCATTCTAGCCAGGAAGAGGGAAACAGACACCACAGCTTCTGATCTCTGAGCCACAAGAGTTCAACATCAAAGCTCAGCATTCCATAAAGGTCAGCGGTTTGATTTAATGACCAAAATTAGTGCAAATCAAAGGTCAGTTACCCATGGGGACGAGGAACCGCTGCCATTTCTCATTTTAGGAAGATGAAAAACCTAATCGAGACCACTTACCAATGAGCTGTTGCATTATTGTGAAAGCGAGTGAAAGAAAGTAGTTGGATTGCAAAAAAAAAAAAAGAAAAAAAAAAGAGAAGGAATCAGAGGCATTACCATGGGAATTAGCCCTTGATAGATCGGAGACCTCGTTCAGTCAAGAACCGTCTGACACACTGACCAACTGCTGAAACTTTACATAAGGACAGCATTATGGAATAGGTAGCTTTGCTCACTGCTAGTGGTAACTAGGGCAAAACATATTTCTAAGCCATCAAAACTGCATTTAGTCAAGTCAAGTCATCTTTATTTGTATAGCGCTTTTTACAATACAAATTGTTTCAAAGCAGCTTCACAGTGATAATAGGAAAATTAATGGACAGAGATTATTTTGGCTTTACAGCAGCTCTAGGAAAAAGTTATATTTGAGCTAAAGTAAGTTTTTGATTGAATCACTTCCGTTGTAAAAATCGTTAATTATTAACTTAGGGGCTGCTTAAATGAAACCTGTTTAACTGAAAACAGAAGACTTTTAATGCATTCTTGCCATTTATTTACTTGTTTAGAAAATAGGTATACGCATTTGAATGTGTGTGAGCAGACGCTTAGTCTTTTTTACAACATGACATCACCAAATTACTTGTCTGGCCTGCATAATACAGAATTATTAGTCGTTTCCACGGATCCATGCGAACTGGAATCATTTTGATAATGTTTTATCCATACATAGGGAAAGGAAAGTGAAGGAGGCCTTCGCAGTGGATAGTTTAGTTGACACTTCAGGGCTGCGTTGTCATTGTGTCTAGGTGCAGGTCCTTCATCTCATCTGGACAGGGCCGGGATCTGGCAGACTATGGTAAACATGCTGCGTTTTGGACCAGCTGGAGTTTGTTTATTAGGCGTGCAGGGCAACCACCCAGTAAAGCATTACAGTAATCTAGCCTTGAGGTCATGAACGCATGAACTAACTGTTCTGCATTTGTCACTGAGAGCATATGTCAGTCACTGAGAGCATAATTTAGATATATTTTTAAGATGGAAGAATGCGGTTTTACAGATGCTAGAAACGTGGCTTTCAAAGGAAAGATTGGTATCAAAGAGCACACCCAGGTTCCTAACTGACGACTTGACAGAAAGACTTGACAGAACATCCATCAAATGTTAGACAGTATTCTAGGTTATTATGTGCAGAGGTTTTATAATAATTAGATAATAGAATCTCTGTTTACACATTTTTCTTCTGAAATTCTGATATATTTCCAAATACTTCTGAATAATCTGAGTAAACAATTTAGCAGGAAATAATGACTTGATTGTATCTACTGGGATTTGATGATTGTGAAAATTGTGCTATGATTTTATTGGTAAATATTGTTTTTCCCCACCCATGTGACATACACACTCAGAAAAGTCATTATTACATGTTGATGACAGATATTTCTCTCTTTAAAGTAACAAGAACTGACGAGTCATGCACTATAAGACCAGGAACATTTATAATGAAGTACATAGAATACAACTCTTTAGAATACATCTCATCATCGTATGAAATCAAGGAGGTGTGTTCTGAACTCATGTCTGTCCACCAATAACAAGATCGATACTAGATACAAGATACAAGATCGATACAAGATCGAAACCAGCGTTTAATGCTATCCAAAAGTATCATTGCTTGAGTGTTGCTAATAAATACCCGGTTGTTTCTATTTCTTCTGCCTCGGGCTCAAACATATACAGTTCTATTACAGCGCTTGCCATCTTGAGTATCAAAACATGACATGTTTTAAAGTAGGGCGTGGATACGGTGCGATGAAGTTAGCCAATCACAGCTGTGGGCAAGAGGTAATGCCTCTTGAAATTGAGTGTTTTTCCCACAGAGTGAAATTGAGGATGGAAAATGATCATTGTTTACAAATACAAACTTTGCAAACTTTATAAACTAACCTCGAGAAACATAACATAAAAATTGAATGAAACTGCATTTCATGACCCCTTTAAGTCTACATAAAATATGGTGTACTTTAGCACAAGCTTGAAGCTAACAGCCGTATAAACAACAGCACACCCCGTCCGTTATAATGAAGTGACATCTTGATATCAAATAATCTGTGCTCCCAAAACATTTAACCCTCGCGCAGATGGTGGTGTGTGGTAGAGTCTGGCATGTTGGCAGTCCCTCGTCTGCACCTCGCGCTCCCAAACATCCCTGGGAGGAGACTGCTAAGTGCATCACGTGGCACGTCTGTCGGAAAACCATCTGAAGTTGTTTTGCGGCCACTTGGGGGAATAGCAGCGAACTTCAAAGCCGTGTCACACAAACACCCAGATGCCAAGAGTGCGCGCGGGTCCAATACGGCCAGAGCAGCGCAGCACCAGCCCACATGCTGCTGCAACGGCACAAAGCTATTAGATCTCGGCTCGGAGGAGCCTTTAATCTATAATTCCCTCTTAAACTGGACTCTGGGAAGAATTTTCTGATGCATCTTTGATGGGCTTGGACGTGCTTTTATGAAAAGAAGCTGAGAAACTAGCACAGAAAATGAAAGGCAATAACCACAGAGAATGTCACATCATATATGATGTAACTTCAACGGTTTAACAAAAGAATTTAATTAAAATGAAGTGAGAGAGATAAGAATGCAGGACAGACTGTGATGTATTCTGTTATTTAGGCACATATTCATTGAGAACCAAAATACAATAAAAAGAAATTATGAATACCCTGGCCAAACACAAAAACTGTGCTTGCCCGCAATAACTCCACAGCAAATAGGCCCAGACAGGTTTAAATTTGTGTGAGGAGCTACACAAGCTCACCTACAGCACTTCCTCACAGAGGTACAGTACTTCCTGTCAGTGTCGTTCCACTACACTCTTAAAAATAAAGGTTCTTTAGTGGCATCTATGATTCCATGAAGAACCTTTAACATCCATGGAAACTTTCCATTCCACAAAAGGTTCTTTATGGTAGATTTTTAAAATGTTCTTCAGACTTCAGAAAAATGTTCTTCAGAAAAACTGGTTCTTTTTTTAGAATTTTTCACTGAAAGGTTTTCTGGGGAACCAAAAATCATTCTTCTATGGCATCAGGTGGCATTCTATGTCAGTCCCATGCTATGCCTTAAAGGGCATTTACACTTAGTAGCGGAAAAAAGATAGGAAGTTATTCGTTTTCAATGAGAGAAGCCAATGTGAGATGACTTGGGAGCAAGAGATGGTTTTACAGATTTGAACAGTTGCAAGTGAGCAGCAAAACAATGCGGTGACTACTAATGGGAGTAAAGACAGTGAAGCTCATGTGATCCACCACCTGATATAACTGGATACAACAGTCAGGCAGAAATGCCTTCTCAAAACCCACAGTGACCTGTGGATTTAATCACTGTCAGCGTGAGTTCAACTTTACCAAACTGCTTCGCTGTATTAACAGCTAGCTGTACGAGGATTTAAAAACGGTCGTTATTTGCTGATGTCTGTGTACAGAATGCGATTAAACATTCTGAAAAGGAGTGTGTATATACTGCAGTGTGTACGTGGCCTCTGTGAAGTTGACATCAAGTGTCATTTAACCAGCTTTTGTAAAACAGTGAGATATCCCAAGTGCATCGCTCAGGGAAACAGATAAGATGGAGTATGATGGTCCCTGTTCTTTTAAGGCCAATTCACAATGCGCTGACAGATGGCAACAGACACTTCATCAGGTTTGGTCGGATTAGTTTTTTACCCCCGTTGGCATTGGTCGGCTCTCATTTTCACAGATTGAACATGTTGAATCGGTGTTTGTCAGGTCGTGGAATGTCTGAGAAGTGATGTACTGTAATCTGGTGATTGTTGGCATTGGTCGGCGTCTGTCGGTGCAGTGTGAATCAGCCTTTATGGTGATTTTCTGAGGTATTATATGTGTGAAATGCTCCTCAATTTGCATTTTCAAGGACTACAGCACCATTCTGGATGAAAGATGGTTGGTGCGATCCAAATCTCTGGCTGAAATGCATTTGCATGTCTTTAAGAGTTCAACATGAAGCCTAGTGAAAAGCTTCAGTGATGTCTGGCCAGAGATTAAAACTCTTTTCATCATCGAGGGCCCATCTGGTGGCGAGAGCCCGTCTGCTGGAGCCCATCTTCGGTGACCCATCACAGCTGGATGGACGGACTCACGATGGTGCTGTTTTGTTTTCCAGAGTTGAAAAGAGCAGCTGAAATCAAGACGATGTCATTAGATGACTGCTTAAAAACAGCCGTGGTTTGGCAGAAAGTCTCTTGTGTCAACCATATGTCCTGAAATGGGGGGAAAAAGGATCTGAATGATGACTTGGATATACAGCATGGCTGAGTTGGATGAGCTTCCACTCTTGTACAAGATAGTAAAGTGAAATAATAATGGAATAGGGCTGCACGATGATTATTTTGGTCAATATTGTAATCTAGGTCTGCACGATATTGGAGAAAAAAACTGACATTGCGATATTTTATTTTTCTGCGATATATATTGCGTTATGTGAGAAAAAAAAAAAAAAATAATCACCAGATGACTTGAATAGCTCTATTTGGAAATAATTAATCATTCTAGAATGATTGGGGTGATTTTGTAGGTGAGTGAATATGCATAGAATATAATGAACAAATTGCAAGCATAGATTAATATAATAAACGAAGATACAAATGAAATAAATACATTGCTTTACCTGCAAATATAATGCTTTATTTATGCAGTTAAGTCTAACAGTATTCAGGTACAGAAATTGAATAATCAAATGTATAATAATACTGCATAGTCTCACTGTATAAATTAAACAATCTGTGTTAAAACAATCTCTTTGTCTTTTGTTGTTTGATTAACATTCATGACACAGAAAGCATCTGGTCTTCACGTGCATCTGCGTGGCTCTGTGTGTGTGTGCCTGTGCGTACATATAAAAGCTGCACATTCAGAATTGAGTTCTTTTTAGCGTCTTTGTGTGCTCAAATGGTTTAAAATCTCTTGAATGTTTAAACTGACAGGACCTAAAACGCTCAAATTATAAACTTTCATTTTATGATGGTCAAGCTTTGCAATTAATCGGAGAATCACGTTTTAAACTGTGGTGTCTGGTCCGTATGGATTAACGATCGCTATACTGGACATTGCACATCCTGCGATGTGACTATTGTGGATGCGCACATCACGATTTCGATGTTAAAGCAATATATCGTGCATCCCTTTGGAAATCACAAATATTTAACACGATTATTTCACAAAAGCAATATATACATCAAGTATATTTTGCTGCAAATAAAGATGCTATGATATCAATACAAGTCTATATCTATAGTATTCAACTAGCCTACTACAGATATTAATAATCAAATATAAAATACAACACAGCTTATCCTAACTGTAACAATTAAACTTGCTTTGATTCTTATTAAAGCTACTAAAGCTATTCAGTCAAGAGCAGTGAGTGATTCTTTCTTTTGTTGTTTGATTAACATTAATGACAGACGGCTGCAGGTTTATTACGCTGCTGTCACTTTAAGACCTAATGCACAGATCCAATATATTGATACACAACCTCTCCCAACTGTTAAAATTCACTTAAAGTCACCATGAAGTCACAATTCTTGTTTTTCCTATGAGAAATTCATCACAGAAGAAAAGACTACTGTACCACATTTTTAAAAAATGCACTCTATTGGAGCTTCTGCAAAGCAGCCAGCCTTTGCCTAGGTAACAGCTCTGAGATTACTTGGGCGGCAAGACAATCCGAATGGCTGAATCCAAACCCCCTGCTGGTGCAAGAGACAACGTGACCGCCGTCAACAAGCCTGTTGTTTTTGGCACATCAGAATGCAGGCCTGATCTCCTATGCCATGTCCGCCTTCATTTTCTATGTTCTAATCTCTTACTGGGGAATCAAGTTCTTTGAAAGTTTGACAGCTTCATTAACTTGCCAATCAGAGCGGTATGATGCTATACTCCAAGGATTTCAGATGTTCTCCCATGCTGTTTGAACTCCATGTTACATTAATGAGAAATAAAAAAAATAAAAATAAAAAAAACATGAATGAAGTCACAAGGAAATAGTGGATTTGAATGGCAGAATGAAGCATCTGTACAGTGGGTCTAAATGAAATTAACTGATTCTCTCTTTTGTAAGTGTCTGAGACATTATAGGGGACCTATTATGCAAACTTAAAGTGAATTTTGCATAATAGGTCCCCTTTAATGTCTCAGACACTTAGTTACATGGTGTTTGAACATAAATGTGTGTTGGCAATGTGTGTACACAGCCACCCTATAATGGTAAAAATCCACCCACTCCTCTTTTTTAATCCCCATAAATCATAAGCAGTGTCTCAGAACAAGCCATTTGCAGATTCTAGCAATGTGACGTCACATTGCTTAGGCCCCGCCTACGACTGCTGACAGACTCTGCCCTATTAGCTTAGCTCCTCCCCTGAGTGAGATGTACAGTCCGCCATGTTTATCTCCTCGCCATATCATTTAACAGCAACATTTAAGTAAAAAATGTATTCTTATTAAAGCTACTAAAGTTATTCAGTCAAGAGCAGTGAGTTATTTTCTGTTTTTCTTTTGATTCATATTAAGAGCAATAGGTACTGTATATTACGCTGCTTTCACTTTAATACACATATCTAATATACACATGCGATTTCTTTACTTGCTGTTTTCGTTCACAGACATAACCGACTGTATTTATGTGAACTTTGTATTTTTTTTTTTTAACATAACCTTGTGTGTAATCCACAGTTTAAGCACAATAAGACGTAAAAGAGAACTTAGTTTAATTCTCACACGACGCGCCGTCTGACATCCAGCTTTCTGTGCACGTGTTTCAGATGTGTGTGCTCAGAAAACCATATCAGAAGTTTAGACTGATATGACTTTAAAACGCATGCAGATAATAAAGTTTCATGATGATGAAGAACTGCAATGTCAAGTGAGCATGATAAAGATGATAATCAAAACCAAACAGATGTGTTAGTTTTTGCAGAGTATTCGAGGCACAAGCTGTACAGGCTCCGCCCTTTTCCGGAAAGTGGGGTGGGGAGCAGCAGCTAATTTGCATTTAAAGATACATGCACGAAAACAGCATGTTTTTCCTTCCTTTCCTCCCAAAAATGGGCATTTACAACATGGTATAATAAATGATCTGTGGAGTATTTTAAGCTGAAACTTCACAGACACATTCTGGGGACTCCTAAGACTTACTACAGTCATATTACATCTTGTAAAAAGGGGCATTACAGCTCCCCTGTAACATCTGTCTGGAGATCAAAACATGAAATATGCAGCAATTCTCATTCCACAACAAATACAATCTATAAACAGATAATACATAATAATTAAACCACAAAAAAATTCTGATTTATTTAAATTAGAACATTGTGAAATATGGTTCAACCTTAATGTTATGAAGCGACGAGAATACTTTTTGTGCGGCAAAAAAAAAGAAAAAAAAAAGACTTTATTCAACAATATCTAGTGATGGGTGATTTCAAAACACTACTTCATGAAGCTTCGAAGCTTTATGAATGTTTTGTTTTGAATCAGTGGTTCGGAGCATGTATCAAATGGCCAAAGTCACGCCCCCCCCCAGTGGTGAACCATTGAAATTTCAAAACACTTACTGAAATCATGTGACTTTGGTGCTCCAAACCACTGATTCGAAACAAAAGATTCGTAAAGCTTCGTATTCTCGTCGCTTCATAACTTTAAGACTGAACCACTGTAGTCACATGAACTGTTTTAAATACGTCTTTAGTAGCTTTCTGGGCATTTGAAAGTGTTGCCAGAAAGAGGCAATGGAGGCCTCACTGAGCCATCAGATTTTATAAAAAATATCTTAATTTGTGTTCTGAAGATGAACGAAGGTCTTTCGGCTGTGGAACGACATGAGGGTGAGTAATTAATGACACAATTTTCATTTTTGGGTGAACTAACCCTTTAAAATAGAATGAAATACTTCTCATTTGTGATTTGATTTTCAAAAGCTATGTCCAGTTCTGCAGCTTACCAATAACATTAGATCATTCAGCAGTAGCAACGCTCCCTAGAGACCAACAGTACAGCGAGCGATTAAACCACTCATAGTGAACAAGGCTTAATGCGTGCAGGCTAATAAAAGCCAAAATAAATGAAAGTGTAGATTTTGACCACTGTTTTTTTCTGTATAATAATGATAGCGCCCAGAAGTTGTGGACGTGTGGAATGGGCATTAAAGCGCATATGGTCTCTGGAGTCTGCTGTGTATTGGTTTACTGTGCTAGCTGCAGGCAACTATATTTACTGAGAACCATCCTGATGTTCTGGTCTTTTCATCCTCAAACAGACTAAAGAAAACAGGAACCCGGAGGGCGGCAGAGTCTAAGGAAACTAATACACAGACTCCAGTCCAGAGACGAGGGGATTTGAACTCCCTCATCATCTTCCTTCAGATCGATATAGCCCTCCACTGCCACGCATGAGAGGAGGGCTAAATCTAACACACCACTGAATGGAAACTGAATTTGGATTTGGACTTGTAGACAAACTTGAAGTCTCCAATGAAGGCTGTAAAACCAGATGTGCTGTGATTTCCTGAAACTAACAGGAAAACACACGCTGACACCATGTAATGTGGGTTACAGAATGAGCTGTGACAAACCAAGGGTACAGAGCGAAAACAAGTCACCGCAACCTGGAACAAAAGCTCCCTGTGCTGTGAGAAAAGCTCGAGTCATTTGCTCATCTTGCACGCTCCTGATGTCCTGACCACATCAAGACATGAGTCTGAATGGCTCATCTTCATTGTGTGTGAAGGATGTCCATTCACACTGCCAGCTTTCCGCAGCATGTCCTCTGATGTATTCCAGGAAGAGATGTGAGTGATGTTACCCGTCACTGGATGACCCTGTACTGTCTGCTGGTGACGTGTGAAGGTTTATGGAATGTGAACTGACTTGACAAGCATCACCTCCAATAACAATCATTTTGTTTTACTAAAATTATTCTCTTTTAACTTTTAGATCTTTAGATTAAACTCACATGTATAGGACTGACTAGAAACAAGTCTTGGCAACACTTTATTTTACAGTGTGCTTGTTACACGTTATATGTACATAGGCCTTGACATTAACACCCGTCAACCTGCCAAACGCGGGTGGATTTCAGCAGTGGCGTGTAACGCAGTCACTCCTACTAGCCACTTTGGCGTGTTGAATTTTATTTGTAACATACATTTTTCAATTGTAGTCTTTTAAAAAGGCATCTGAAATAATAAACTAAGTGCAAAGTAGTTTTGTCAAAATACTGATTTTTCAATACATATCGATACTGAAATATTTGAAATGCTTCCAATACTTATTTTCCATGGAATAGATATGCGATACCAGCTGCTCTTTCTCTCTCTCTCATCTCTCCAACATTAAGTTGACGCACAAACCCGCCTCCCCTCACTCACTCGTTTCATTTGCTCCGGGTGAATATTGTTGGTGTTACAGGGCTTGAATTTCGGCGTGTGTATTGAGCATTATTTTACTCATTCTCGCAGATTTTGTGTTCACACCCAAAGTGCGCGCACATAAAGCCGCCTCTCAGTACTAAATTGAGTTCCTTTTCGCTGCTTATTGAGCTTAAACAGTCAAATACACACAAAATAATGTCAAAATGCCGGTCTTGGTGAGTACTCATGTAAACACAGTAAGTGAACGTAAACAGTTGAGAAAGAAAACGCACATGCAACAGTATAATGGATCCGCACATCAGGTCTGAAAGTGACAGCAACCAAATTATGAAAAAGTTAATGTCAATAACTATAAATTTTGCGTAATGGACCCTTTTCACATTTCGTCATAGTTGGGTAAGTAGAAGCAGTCATAGTTGGATAAATGTTTATAGCGAGATGACAGCAAATATCATTTCTGTTCTCATTTGCTACAGCAAAAGAAAAATTCAATTATAGTCTTTCCATGACATTCCAAAAGAAGGACAAAATAAAGAAAAAGTGATTCCAGCAGTCAGAAAAGAGCATTACGTGAAATTTGCCATCAGTCCCTCAGCTGTTGTATTAGAAACACCCTCACAGCAGTCTTAATTTTTTTTTTTTATCTTTTTTTTTTTTTGTAATTCACTGCTATGGTAATATAACACTGCTATGGTAATATATGGTAATAAGTATAGAGTTCTAAATGTATATCCAGATGTGTGATGTTAATAACTGTAGAAACACGTCATCACAGTCTTTGAAAATGGTCTATTACATGCAACTGTAACACTAAAACAAACCCTAATCCTATAATAAGTACATGTTGTTAATTAATATTACTCAGTACATAATTGTATAAAACCCAATCCAAAACCCAAGTCTCAACTCTAAATATAACTTTAATTTAGTTGTTACCAAACAGATATCCAACTAAGTTCAACATTGTTACATTGGCTCAGCCAATGGTAGGTCTATCTTTTTGTTTTTGTTTTTATGGCATAAGGGGGAGTGAACCATTATTTATGCATGTCCAACATTTGAATCAGGATTCACTAAATTTGAAATCCAAATAATAAAATTACAGAAATACAATACAGGAAACTTAATAGCATATTTTTTCGTATGAAGTAATGAGTAGTGGTGAATAGATAAGAGCATTTAACTGTCTAGATATCTAGAGCTCATGTTGACTAATATCTAATGAAATAAAATGAAATTAGCATAAATTACATGAATGAATGTCGAAAATATAACTCAACAGGTAATGGACAGAACTGTGGTGCAGCAGTTAGTGAACATGCTGGTGACACGCCGACTCCATTTACACCTGACATTCATTGCAGTGGTCAGCACAAAACATAGGTCTAACTTGTTTTGTGATCTGATCATTCATACTGCATTCAGAGGTAGAGGTGCAATATTTTTGTGGTTTTATGATCAGATCACCTGAGATAGGTGACACAATTTCAATTCTGCCCTGTTAATTGCCCCAATTTACACTTACAATAACATCCTGTAACTCTCCACTATATTCCAGAAACGGTTGCTGTCGATTAGGTCATTTGGAGCCCGAGTCTGCGCAGTAGTGATCCTGAGGTGGAGCCACGATATCAAGGTCCCGCCTACACTCCCGCAGACTCATTCGCAAGCACAGCTGTCAATCATGATGTTATACCACGTTTTTATACCATCAAATTAACTAGCTAAAACCAAACGAACGAACGAACAGTTTCATGGAAAGGGTGGGGCTTATGACCTATAGCGCAGCCAGCCACCAAGGGGGTGAACAAAATGCTTTGGCTTCACTTTTCAGGCAGGAATATAACAAATTACTGTTTGCATCTTCCCCAGTGCAACACTGTGATTGTTGTGTGATTGGATCAAATTCCAATCTTCCAATCCCTTCCACGATTTTCATGAAGAACAAATGATCAATTACGCTTTGCACTCTTCTTGGGAGGATCAAAATGTAAAACTTCCGGTTTTCAGATTGTTTTCATGAGTTACTGAAGTACCCATGTTACCTGGACAGCTGTGAAATGGGTGTGATTTGTTTTGAATGAGTTTCAAGCACATAATGTAAACAAGTAACGGCAGCATTTTAGTAGCAAAACGGGCAAGTGGGTTTAAGGTGGACTGTGAACAACATCACTATGTCTGTTACGCTCCGTGATTCAAAGAGACAGGCAGAGTTCACAGTAAACACTTTCCAGGTGCTCTGAGTTTGGATCACTTATAAATGCACCGACTTCACTTTTTCTTGTGGGTGTATTGTCGAGCTATGCTGCATGAAAGCGAAGAAATTAAGATAGAACTCTACAGAATTATTTCATTTCAAAATAAAACCATATAATAATTAGTATTTAGCTCTTGTTTTAGGCTTGTGGTCAAAACACTAATTTTCGAGTAGTTTTCTTCAAGCTGTCTGTAGCTGTTATGACACTCTCTAAATTCACAAATTCCCTCAGAGCCTGCACTGCTTGTATTACCAATAACGTTGTTAAGCTGATTACAACAACTAAACAGAAATGCGGAGCATCCTATAGGAAGTCACTCACTGTAATGGCGCCATGGGCGGAAAAGTGAGTAAAAATATGGATTGAATAATATAAACCTTTGAGATTTTTGTAATGTTGCAACAGTGGGTTTTATGGTCAACAATTTTTATGCTCTTCCCACAACAGAGCTCATTCAGTAAATCATAGATGAACTATTCTAAGTGATATTCATCGTAGCCTAATGAAACTTTCTGAAGTGTAAGAGGGGTGTAGGAATATTCCAGGATCTTAAAGCTTTAGAGAGTTTCAGAGGACTGCTCTGAGGTTTTCTATTCCAAATTTTAGGCTTCTCAAGAAAGTAGAAGTAATACTAAATTATTACAGTGGTGAAATTTTGTAACCTTAAAAGTCCAGCATTGCAATTTTTTCAACACTTTTCTAAAATCGTAACCCAATACATCATCAATATCAATACTTGGGTCCCTGAGGGTTGAGGTTGAAAAAGTTATTTTCTTCATAAATAGCATTAAATTTCATCATCTCTCTACCTGTCAATATTCTTGCAAATATTTCCTGGGATCTTTTCAAGTCCATGAGTTTCACTCTTAGTGAGTTAGAGAGGGTTTTTTGGAATGGAGATTTTCTGGGCCGTAGAGGTTTGATGTACTTCTTGGCCAAAACTGCATCACTGAATCACAGAAGAGAAACAGATCAGCCAAACCACAAACCTCTTCCTTCAAGTGCCAACTACCTGCTGATGAAGGACATGTCCACTGGATCAGGCCACTTGAGACGCAAGCGCTCAACAACACTGAGTTTCTTATGAAGTTTTTACTATTATTTAGTTGTTTTTTTTGTAAAACATGATCTTTCTTGTTTAATATGACACTGATAAACTCTTTTGATTTTTTTTAGTCAGATAATTAATCATCGATATCAAACCACTACTAGCATTAATGTAAAAAATAGTTGTTTCCATTTGCTAAGTAGAAAACAACTTTCACTCAAAACAGAAAAAACCCCACTGAATGTAGACCAATATTTTTCGCTAATATATCAATTCAGATTGGAAAATTTCATCATGTCCTATGCGGCATCAACAACTCTGAACTTGTTTCTCTTGCGAGGAGCCAATACATATGGTTTAGCCATGCTGACAATTTACATTTAATCTTAGGGTTTGACGAGTCCACTGAATCCACAGTTGGGGGCTAGTCTATCAAACGGCTTCCCACAGAGATCTCACGATAGCCAGGTTGAAGAGGGAAGCAGCGGACGGGGCACTTGGCACAACAGGCACCAGAAACCCGCTGATGACCAAAATGGAGGTCTTATGGCTAAAGAGCTCATTAACACTCTCTAAATAACATATGCCTGTTGCAGCAGTTTCAGATATTAGAGAATAGTGCTTATTAGCAGATAAATGCTACCTACACCGCAGCGAAAAAACCCAGCAAACAGAACTGTAGAACTCAGTGGTGGTGCACAGACAACTAACCCCAATATAAACATCCCAAGAAAAGAAGAATGCACCCTACGGTTTCCAATAAAAGGCCACAGCCACAATGGGCTGGGAAATTTACCTTCTTCATCCGGCAGCCTGTGGTTTCAGCCGCTTTTTCAATGAAAATGATTACATTTTCAATGAAATCCCGCAGTGGAAAGTTGCACATGAAAAATAATGGCCAAAAAGTTGGCACTTTCCTAATTTAATCCTTGTTTTTTTCGCACTGCATACTAAAACATGACAACAGTGTTGCGAAAAAGTGTGCGAAATGCAATTTTTTAAAAAAGTACCTTAAAAACAAATTTCTATGTAATGGAACGTGCAAAAATACAATAATGTAATAAAATTCACAGAGTAAAAATAACCATCAACTGTAACATCCTAATTAGCAAAACAAAATAGTGACGGAAAACGCCGGAAAGGAAGAGACCCCCTACCTGAGCGTCGCGCTTCCTCCACTCCTGGGTTTGCGTTTGCTGCTGGACCATGGCGGCCCTCGCCTGCTTGTCCAAACTATCGATTTCCCGCTGGTGGTCCTGGACCAGGCTGTCCTTCTCGGCATTGTGTGTCTGGAGTAGGTGCGTCCGCTCCTGTTCATGCTGCAGTTTCAGTTCCACAATCTGATTGGACAACAAGGAGTAAGACTTCATCAGCGGAACATCCCTGTCGTCATGACAACTTGTGCATGGCTCAGCGAAAGAAAAAAGTTCACGGCTTGCCTCACAACACAAGAAGCCTACGCAAGTTTTTGCATCACTATGACCTCACATGTTGCTGTCCTTCAACTTTTGCGCTAATTATGACAAGCTAGCCTCTCTTTCAGCTCTCATTAGAAAAAACAAAAAATGTGGCACAGAACTAGGCACATAAATTGGCTTAAAATTATGGCCAATACCATCATCATATGCTGCATAGAAGACGAGGAAGCAAGAAATGAACAAAAAGAAAACTCATTTTATCCAATTTCAAATCTTTACCTATAATCCCATTTATTCCAACAGACTGCTCAAAAAAAGAAGAAGAAAAAAAGAAACACTCCTCATTCATTCATTTAATTAGAATTTTCCTGTCTGTCCATACTGTCATGATGGACATACCGCAACTTTAATAACCACTTACTGTTACTTCTGAGTCCTTTTCCGAAGTGTTGCGCTTTGTCAAAAATGGAAAATTAAGAGCCTAAAATATTCCAATCCACACGGCATCCCTGCTAACACTTATTCAGAAAAAATGTGGTCAGCATTGAAAGCAAGAAGGAAAATGTTGAAAGAACACAAAAGCTAGCAGTGGCATTATCTCGCTGACTTCCACCTGCTGTGCGGTGAGTCGAGCCTGGCGATGAGAGGCAGCGCCCAACGGTTCCCAAGGTCCGTTCCCACTCTCCTCTGGATTGGAGATGGTGACCTTGGCCAATCCGGCCCCCCGTCTCCCAGTTAGCCTGCAGCGAGAGGCCTGGTCCCTGCAGTTTTCAAGCTAATCCCCCCACATTGTGGAGCTCGGCACCCTACCTGGCCTGCCAGCTAGAGGCTGCTGTGGTGCTATTGAGTGTAGGTGATGAATGGGATTTCAGCTTGATTCCCCCAGCCAATCAGGCACAAGGCCACAAAAGACGCTTCAAACAGCCCCATGGCATTTCTAATTTTAGTGGATTTTGAAGAAGCTGAAGTAAGATTTGGTAAGGAGATTCCTCATTCTCCAGCTTTATCGATTTCGCCCTTCAACACTGTAGAGGAAGAGATGTGGATGCAAGCAGACATCTCTAATATGGCAAAACTGAACAGCCAACAGAAAGAGCCTCAACTAATTGATCAGGGACTGCCGAAGGACGCAACTCTCCAGTCTTAAAGAAATAGGACAGATTTCTTCATAACACACCATGCATTAACATGCTAAACATACAGATCTCTGCTGGTACTTACACTACAATTCAACCAACCAATTTGCAATATATACACTTCATGACAGATGAATTGCCCGTGATCAGTGATTACCTTAGTTTAAAGCCCAGCGTACAGCTCGCTGTGATGGCTTAAACCTGTCCCACAGCACTTGTCGGATGAGCGACAAAGCAAGGCTTTGGTTTCGACAATTCTGAGTTAATTTTTTTCGACGCAGGGTGAAAATCCACGCCAAATATATGGCGATATGACAGTGGGAAAGCAAAGGGTGGGGGAGAGATTGAAAACATTGAAACGTCATAGAAAGGGCTGCTGGGTGCCAGGCTCTTAAAGCGCCAGTGCTGAATGGCTGCTGTCACTGGGCAGATGTGATTAGCGCCCCCTCCTAGAGCGCCAGCGTTGAGGTCATGGGGCGGTGGGCGACTGAAGGAGGCTCCCCGCGCGGTATCGGAGAGGAGGCACTCAGTAGGGGTTCTGTTTGAAGAAAGAAGAGTGGCGGAAAATATATTCTATTATTCAGAGTACAGATACTCCAAAAAGGACCATTCCGTCTATTTGTTTGTGTGCAGTTTTTTTTTTTTTTTTCCTGAAAAATTGAAAAAGAGAAAGAGAGAACTTGAGATAGACTGCTTGGTTGATGTGGATAGATAGGATATATCCCCAAATGTAGCCTCCACAGTTGTGAGTGGGATGTTGTTAATGTCATATACTGCTTGACTTTCTACTTGTTGTGACCTCAGACATCAGCTCAGCGTTGGCACACCAAGCCGGCATGACGTCAAATGGTGAGGAGGTCAAAGAGAAACAACACTTCTATAGAAATGCACTCTTTTAAAGTCCAATTGATGGGAATCCTGGGGAATGTTTCTTTGTGTCCACATGAATAGCCAGAAGTGACCCTCAGAGCACAGTTCACTCATTAAAGCAGCACTAAACATCTCAGCTCAGTCCTGCCAGCACATAAAAACTAGACCTTTATGAACTTACCTTTAAAATTGCTCTCAGAAGAATACAGGCTAAATTTCATTAGCACTAATTCCTTAAACTTTTGACAAATATGTTATATTATCCCAATATTGTGTAGTCAATAAGTCACTACAAAGCAGAGGGGTGAATATCATAAAATCATGTCCATTTCAGGCCATGGTAAACCCTTAAAAAAATAATATGAAGCCAAGTTTTTTGCAGTGTGACATTTTCAAGAAAATTGTGATGTACAATTATGTAAAAGTACTTCACTTAAATATATATCTATATTTCTTATAGGATTTTTTTTCTTTTCTTTAATTTGCAATAATGAGAATTGGGAAGAATGTACTTAATTATCATGCAAAAATGTCTTAATATATAAAAAAAAAAAATGTAATTATGAAGAATTATGTAATTTTATGAATCACTTTTGACACTACTACGACATTATGACTGGTCTGATTTTGGGTGAGTGGCATAACAGTTTGAACTTAAATCAGTTTAGACACTAAATATTATTGAGGGTTTGTTACCTTGGCATTTTTATCTGTCACAGAATAATTAAAAAATTCTATTATATTCTCTAGCGATATGATCACAGCAGTTATAATTGACACAACATTTAGGCAAAGTCTAGAGGACCGATGGGTGGCATTTATTTTTTTTTGTGGTATTTGCTAAATGAGCATAACAATGAGCAATACGTAATATTCTCTCCACTCCTTCTACAAAGTTAAATTATTATAAATAGCAAGCATCACAATAAATAAATAAATAAATAAAATAAAATAAAATAAAATAATAAACAGTGCTAATTGATTGGCCTGCTAATTATATATTTATTAGACCTTATAACCACTACAATTATTTATCCTTGGCCAAATGATCAAAATTCAACACACTGCTCGACATACAAGCTGAACATATTTATCTACTAAAAAGTCTACATGTTCCTGGTGTTAATGTGAATGATTCATCAGCGCAAGCTGACAATCTGACCGTGTGAGTGGGAACAACAAGAACATGTTTCAATCATTTCCCTACTAACCTCCTGTCTGCTGCTAGCTGTGACCACCACAGGAAACTAGCATAGCAAGCATTAGGTAAGGAGAAGCATTTTTGCCTGTTTTCCCTTTCACAACCCTCTTCCCCATCCCCGAGCTAACCTAGCTGCACACCCGCTAGCCTGAATTTTTGTACTTTGATGAAGGAGGAATATTGTAGAAGTCTTTGAGGCTTCCAAAAGATTTGAGTGACGCAAAATGAGGTTTCACTGGCTGATGGGGGTGTACTGGTTCAGAAACAAAAATGTTTGAATAATATTTCTTGTGTTCATTTAGTGAAAAACATGAAAAACATGCCTTTTCATGCATTTTATTTTTAACTAGATTTTTATTTGACAACAGATATTTTACTTAACAACAGTGGTTGTTTGTCTTCGTAATCTTTATATAGTTCAACATTCGGGTCATGAAAGTAAAAACTCCATTTATTTTCTCAATAGGGAAATTGATTTTTAACGATAACTTATAAACCTTTAAAGACAGCCCTGCTGTGAGCTATGAGGCTGTTAATCGACAGTATTTGCTTCTGCTGAAGCCATTAGCCAGCAGTAGTTCAACTTTTGAAATAGTTGTGTTTAACAGCAGAATTTGTGGTAAAAAAAAAAAAAAAAACTACATTACCCATGATGTTGCACAAAAAATTCCACCAATCAGAGAGTAGAAACAAGCAAAATGCGCCAAAAGATCTCGCTAGCTCCGGAATACTGTTACAACAAGATGCCACTGCTAAGACTTCACGGCTAAGTTTGATTATCTAGAACAGGATATCATGATAACACCACAGGCGTTTGACCAGGCCTTATAAATGAATGACTTGTCAAAGGGGACTGGATTCTGCTGGCAGATTGAATCTTTCACAACACAGGAAATAAAAAAGAGATCATATTATCTGTCCTTTCTTTTGAATTTTAGGCTTTAGTAGTTTCTTACAGTATGTCACGTCCTGCTCTTGTCATTCTCACCCACTGCTGAGCACACTAGCCAAACCTAAAGATGAGAAATTCAGCTCGGTTTTAAATAACCTGAGAAAAAGCAAGGAGCGCCCACAATGCATTATGTGGGCAAGTTCAAAAGTAACGAGCCGCCGCAAGAACAAGATCAATAGAGCAGTTCTTCAACAGTGGAACATCAAGTAGCATTGTCTGTCCAAGTGGGATCCGTGAGTTGCTTACAAACAATCACTCTGACCTGGTGTGAAGCAGTTCATTTTTGATAGTCCAGACAGAGATAAAATAGAGAACAACAGTGTGAAGATGAACAATAGACAGCTTGACAATAGTTTGTTGATCTTTTTTTCTACAAAAGTTTGTATTACTTGTTTCGCTGTTTTGATATAATTCTATCCCCTTTCCTATTTAAAAAGCCTTGCTATGTGTACTGTGCTAAACTAACTGGGACTAGTCACAGCACTTACTATATATTGTTGCCCTATTGTTGATTTGACTGCTTCTATTGTTCTCCTAATTTGTAAGTCACTTTGGATAAAAGTGTCTGCTAAATGATTAAATTAATCGAACATGGATACAGTGATTCTGCCAAAATTCCACAGTTGCTGTATTTATTGTTACACTGAACACGACAAGCCGACCGTTGCAAAGCACTTAAACTACGTCAGAAATAGAACGGGGAATCCGTTTACTGTCGGGAATTTGTCGCGTCGTATCCCGCCACACCACGCCGCATCCAGTGTAGACATTATCACTGATTATAATGGTTTCTATTGTCTTTTGACACGTCGCGTTGCGCCGCTCAAGTCCGCTGTAGACACGGTGTTACTAAGCTTGCTATATATAAAACTTTAAAACCACATGGTATCTGAAAACATTTTAAAAAAATTTTCCTAGCAATACCAAATTAAGTTATAATAACAATAACTGTTTTTTGCAAAAACTCTGGTTACCAGAGGTTTTCACCTCTCGCAAGAGGTATAGACCATTTGGGTGTTTGTAAACAGTGATGATGTGTTGTGTGGGCGGAGCCTCCCTGTGGCAGGAAAAGACAGTTCTACAGCAGCAGTCTATGGAAGCCACGGAATAAAAAAAATTTTCAGTTTATATCTCACAATTATGATTTTTTTTCTCCCAAATCCGAGTTTATATCTTATAATTCTGAATTGCAAGATATAAACTCAATATTCTAAAATATACCCTATATCTATATCCTGCCATACTGCAATTTTTACCCTCAGAATTGTGATATAAACTGTTTATAAAGTCAGAATTGGGAGACATAAACTCGCAATTGCGAGAAAAAAGTCTGTATTGTAAGATAAAAACGTTATAGGTTAAAATGTCATCTATGTAAAATATTATAGTATTAAATATTATTTCATGCTTTATCTTTAGGGCTAGTTTCCTCCACTTGTTACCACAGTTTTTCTGCCACCACAATGCAGTGATGAAACTGTGACATCTGCTCCCAAATGGTCTATAGTTATCACAATTTCTTGCAAATAGACATAAAAAGCAAATAAATGAAAGGATATAACAAATACAGCATAATGCATGGTTTTGTAAGTGTGAAACAAACACAAAATGTCTTATTTGGATCATGGGCTGAGAAGGTTTACAATACCATGTCCTGAGGTTGCCCAAGCAGTTTACCAAGCGCTACCAAGTAATCACCTAGTGAACTGTTTTTCTGCTACTCCACCCACCAGTTTTGACAGCCATTTGGCTATAGCTGCAACAACATTGTCTCTGCAATGCTTTGCATGCACTTAACTTAGTATGTCTCTTTGGCAGCAAGCATTGTTATATGGTGTGGCACAGAGGGTAAATGCCTGTTGTAAAATCTTACAACTCTGTTAGGCTTTAACTTTTTGTTAAAATGTATGCCATGCTTGGCTCCAAATATAAACTGCTGTGATCATCTTTGCATACTTAATTGTGATATTATATATCTAACTCTATCTATTCTATTTCTAAAATTATCATTTTCCCAATATAATCTACTGCTAAATAGCAATGTGATAAGATTGTGAGGTGAACAATATTTCACTATTTTCAATTTTATAAATGAAAGAAAGAAAAGGGATTGACTGAAGATAACAAACACATTCCTGTCAGTCAATAAAAACTGTTAAAGAGGCAGCATCTTATCAGTTGATTGGACTTTGATTAAATGGAGAACAAATTACATTTTTTATCAGGTGGAACTGGAGACTGAATGAAATGATATGATAAGGGATTTTAAACTGTGAAAACAAATCTATATTTGAACCTGCGACAGCCCATCCAATCATCTAGAGCGAGAAGATCATGTCATCTGCATATGAACTGTGTTGCTCAGTGTAATAATGCTTGAGTGTGAGTAAATGATTTGTTCGTCTATATTTCTACCAAAAGAAAATCGTTAGTCACACTTAATGTAATGTAAATGAATTTTGACCTGCTGCTCGTATCTTCGCTGTAGCTCCTCCAGCTGGAAACTGAACTCTTTAGACTGCTTCTCTCGTAGAGATTTAGAGCGAATCAGATCAGCCTCTACTTTCTCCATCTAGAATCAGAAAACAGAGTGGCAGCATTATATTATACTTCAGTACACTACATTATATATTATATTCTATTATCTATAATATATTCTATTATCACTTCAAATCTTTTTATTCTCTGTACACAAAAACAAATAATCGCTCCTCACGAGAAGGACATGATTTGACTCAAAATGACTAGGTTTACATGCACCCTCATGATGCGATTATAATGGGATTTTGGCAATATTGTGATTAAACTTTACCTCATGTAAACTCAATACTTCGATCTAATGCGATTAAGCTCGTAATTATAGTAACCATAATCGCATGCCAATTTTAATCGCAATAAACAGGCACGTAAACACCTTAATCGCATTATTACTGCTCTGACCAAAGTGTGCATGTGCTCGGACGTACACAGATGACGTGTGTTGTTCTTCACACAACTTCATGAATTAATTACGTGACATTATGAAGAATGGCGGTAAAAATAAACACACTTCTTAGTGAATAGAAAAATGAAAATTCGCAAAAAAAAAAAAAAAAATCAAATAAACATCTTAATGTGATTAAGACCTAAAAAAAAAAAAAAAAAAAAAAAAAACGCATTATTGGTGCACATGTAAACGTAGCCATTGATAATAACGTTGTTAATCTAACGATGCTATATCATAATAAGCATAAAAATGCACAGCACACAAATACTAAGTAAAATAGTTAATGTATAATTGATTGAACTTTTTGATATTGAATGAAATATACTTATAATGACTTATGAATACTTCTTACTTATAATTCTTGTATCTGTCAACCATTTTGTTGCACTACATTTTAGAACGGTTTAAAATGTGAAGGATGTGTGAGATCTACTCATGTTTGAAAACATGTGTACATCAAATACTGTAAAAATGAAAGTCAAAACCTGTTAATTGGTTAAAATATAGATACCACATACAGTGAAAAATAGTAAATGGTTTAACATCACATTACGTTTTAATTTTTTCCTGCAAAATACTGGAAAACTTACGGTTATTTATTGCATTATTTTAGTGTCATGTGTGTCACCCTGATGGTGTTTCATATTTTTTGACGTCACTTATTTTTACCACCCGTATCATTAGAACAACACCAGGACAAGTAAATGATGCTTTAATTTTTTATTTTAGGGTGAATTATCCCTTTAAGGTACTACAGGTAGATTTTTTCAAGTAGAACGCAATGAAATATACAGTTATAAGTTGTAAAATATACAGGTACCAAATATACCATCCCGTAATAGCTGTATTTCTGGCATCCACAGCTGCCGTTTTATACTATGTGTCTAGGTAAGCAACTCAGTAGCTTTGGAACACAGCTAGTATATTCTCTGCAGTATGCAGTAAGCACTACACTAGTACTCCATTCTGAACACAGCTTTTGAGAGTCGGGACACATGATGCAGCATAATGGATTAAATAACTTAGCTGGCTGAAGATACACTATAGAGTTAGTATGTGTAAGTCAAGGCCATGTCCCATTATCCAGAAGTTTTTCTTTTCTATGATGCCGTTACAAACAGATGAATGCAAATGGACAGCAGAAAAGAGAAAGAGAGGGGGTGGCAGGAAAAAAGAGTTGAACACTTTGATGTGGGTTGAATCTTGGACACATGATGATCGCTGGAGACACAGGGTGGAAAGAGAAAGGTGAATCAGAAAGAACATGAGCAGGATGTGGGCAGCAGCTCCGAGTCCAGAGAGAGCTTTAGGATCCCCTAACGCTCGCCCACAACTACATGACCATTAGTAAACACACATACACACGCACAGTCTGCCCAGTGCAACGCTCCAAAGGAACTCTGCCCACACTGTGCCAACGTGACTTAATGCTAGCCTGGTTAAAGCTTCCTGTGGGAGCTCACGTCATTACTGATCGTACATAAACACACAGAAGAACACAGGAAATAATGCTGCACTCCATCCAATGCTAGATGATGGGTATTCCTACTTATAAATCTCTGACTTCCAACCATCAAGGGGTTCCATTGGCTTAGTTTAGTAATTTACAGGAGTGACAACCGCATTCTAAAACCAAATTAACTAAGCTCAAAATTCAGGTAGTTACAACCGCATTTACAAAAAATTACCCAAAATGAACAACCAGTTGTTAGTGACATATTTAAATGTGCATCAGAGATCTCTTTTACATGTATTTTTATCAGAAAACAAGAAACAAGGGTGTATATTTAAGTCACTATCAGTCGTGGAATAATGGTTAGAGAGTCAGACTGGTAACCCGAAGGTTGCGGCTTCAATCTCAATACCGTCAGGAAATGACTGAGGTGCCCTTGAGCAAGGCACCTAACCCCCAATCACTCCCCAGCTGCCACAGCAAATGGCTGCCCACTGCTCCAGGTGTGTGTGTCCACAGTTTGCAGTGTGTGTGTGCGTTCACTACTCACTACTCCTAATGCGTGTGCACTAACTTGGATGGGTTAAATGCTGAGAACAAATTCCGAGTATGGGTTACCTATGGGTCACTTTCTTTAGAGTGGGCAAGATGATCCAGAAATGCGTGCCATACACTGTAGAATTTTTTTTGAGGTTGCCCATAGGAATTCATGTTTCATGTTCACAGCTGCAAGCCAATACATTGCTATGGTTACCACTGTGTCAGTCATCTCAATTTCAGGGGTGAGTCATGTTTCGTACGTTCACAGAACAATAATTTAGGGTATTCACTCCTGCATCTAAATGCGGTTTTCACTCTTTAAACTTTAGAGTGTGTACATGGCCATTGTCTGATGCTCAGAAGTTGATTTATAAAACAACAAACAGCAGTGCTAGCTTTGATAATGTTTAATTGTCAACAAAGAAGTCTGCTGCCAAACAAACTGAGGATAAACAATACTATGCAATACATTTAATGTGCAGATGTATGATGAACAATAGAGAGGATCCTGGCCATCCCAACACAATGACATTGACTGATGGCGTCAGTTTGAGGTGGGACTATCTGTTTGGCTAATCAGTCTTTATTTTTTCAATTTCACAGGATTTCAGACAATTTTGGAAAATGCACACTTTCAGCTTTATGTTTGAGCATTTAGCATGCAAGGTATATGTTCCAGTCCAGGGCCCTCCTTAAATTAACGCTCAGTGGAATGACGTGAGATGGGTTTTTCAAAGACTTTAGATACAAAGACGGTGCACTCGTATTATTATGAATGGGAGAAAGTGCCACACGCAATATGGCGGAATAAGTCTTGCCTTCTAAATGAAACAGTCAGTGTTCTGCACATGCGCATTGGCTGCTACAGCATGAAAAATACTTTTTTTTTGTCATGATTTGAGTGATTAGAAACAAAATATATGAGACATTTGCAGATTTCATTGGTTATTTCAAATATGGAATTTAATTGTAAGTTTTGTGAACAACTTTGGAGAAGTTTCCCCATTCAAAGAGACAGAAGCTGTTCTTGCATGACTGAAATAGCTGCCGAGAGGTGTTACAAAGATGGCCGCCGAGTCAAATAACTTGCCTGAAAGGAACTTTGAGTTCATCCTCTGTTTTTCTGCATTAGTTTCATAATTGCTCTGGGTTTAAGAACCAAATGCAGCTTTATTGAGGGTAACCCACAATCGTTACCCATTTAAAAGGCATAGGGTCAAAATCACAGGGCAAACAATACAGATAGCAACAGAGTTGTTCTTATTTCTCAGAATTGCAAGATTTATACTCACAATTGCGAGTTGTAAATTCAGAATTGTGTGTTATAAAGTCAGAACTGCAATATATAAAGTTGCAATTCTGACTTTTTTTCTCCCAATTCTGACTTTATATCATGCAATTCTGACTTTATAACTCGCAATTCTGACTTTATAACTTGAAAAAAAGTCAGAATTGTGAGATAAAAAGTTGCAATTACCCTTTTTTATGTAGTGGCGGAAACAAACTCCATTTCACATGTACTGAGAACTGCTGTGGTGTTTTAGGATGGCACTTTAAAAAGTGTCAATAAGCACAGTAGTACCAGGATCATGATAGAACAGAAGTGTTCACGCCATGTAAGGTACAAGCTTCAGGTTGATGATGCGTTATTGGTTAATTTTAATGGGCACAGTTTGTTTGACAGAAATGAAATTCTAGAGATTTTCTACAAATTAAAACTCTAGTAGTCAGTAACGTTCACAACATTTTTTAATCTTATTAAATTGTTATAACAATTGCTATAGCTTTAAATCAACAGGACTAATTACTAAGGTGAGATTTGATGCTATCCATCAGGACTGAGTTTCCCAAAACATCTTAAACCTAAGCAGATTGTAGAAACCTTTAGCACCAATGCTATGGAAATGCAGCCCAGGATTTGATTGGACCATGGAAAATTGATTATGATTATCATTCATTTTTAGTTATTTATTTATTTTCTTTATAATAAAGCACACTCAGGAATCATTCATAACAAGACCAGTAATATTTATTAAGAAAGTAAACTAAGTTACCTTTGATTGGATCATTTAGTTTTGAATGATGATATTTGTGATCTGGAGGCTATATGAATCTAAATAAGAGGCTTTTAGCAGCTAAGTAACAACAGCGTAAATGTTTGGTTGTGCACACATTGGGCGCAGCTGTGGCAGTGAACCCGGGTGGCGCCGCAGCGGCCCGCTCCAGCATCTGTGTGCAGGATGTGATGTGTGGCTGCAGTCATGTGCATTGTGCTGATGCTGTGGTGGGGCAGAGAATGAACAGCGCTGTTTGGGGGGCTGGAGTTGTTATGATGGAAATAGTGAATGTACAAACAGTCATACAGCATACATGTTGGGATGAGTAACTCCTGATGACTAACAACGAGATCTGTTTGCTCATCTAATACCAATCAGTGGCTGCCATCTCAGAAAAACTGATTCTGACAATGTAAAAGCTTCTTAAGCCAGCTGAGGAAGCTAATGGAGGTAACACAATAGTTTATTTGGCCTTTTTGCCACTTAAGGTGAGATCAGTGAACAATGTGAGCCAGAAGAAACCTGTATTGCCCGCATGCGCACCACATCTCCACATGTGCTAACTATTAGGTCGTGCTTAAAGCTTTTTATTGATATGAATTGTCGTCTGAGAGATGCTCACTGCTCATATGGGGGAATGCAGTGATATCCTGCGAGACTGAATGAGGGGATGTGATTTATGATCCGGTCTGCAGTACTGATCGCTTGCTGTCTGGACTCCCTGGAACAATCCACGGGCCAAATACATCCCGATCTCAATTACACAGTGATATCAGTGAAAGAATGTCTCACATAGTCAGGCGTTTTACAGCCTAAAGTCTGCTGCCACAATGCAGTTTGTTCTGGTCAAGAAGGCTTAAAAGGGGATTCAATTTGATAGTTTCAATTTGATTTGATAGTTTCTTATTTCATCAGAATGAGACGGCCACTTAGAGAGACTACTCTGAGCTGTTCCCCAGACTATTAGTCAAAAATTATTAGTTTCTACAACAATCCTCATAATGGTAAAAGGATCCATGTGTGGCTTTGTTGTTAATGGCAACACAAACCCTATAATAATACTTATTATAACATTTAAAAACAATAATTCACCTTTATATTCTCTTGCAAAATAATAAAGAAAACATCAGGTAACACCAGCTATAAAAAAAAAAAAAAAGGGCAGCAGCTAATAGATGCTATTTACACTAAGTGACAATAGCAGCATTTTTTTAGCGATACGCTATTTACACTAAGTAAAAATAGCGATATATTCCATTTACACTATATGAAAGTAGCAGTTCTTTGCAATTGCAGTTCAAGTGCAAATAGTTGTTAGATGTTATTTATACTTATAAATAGTGGCAGATACTATTTACACCTCAGTATTGTTGTACATTAACAGGATGCAATAATAACAGAGTGTAAATGATTATATTTATTAAAATTATTAAATGGATGCCACCTTATTGGGACAATAAATCCCTTCCTACACCTACCTGATAATTACTTTATTATTAAACACTCGTTAGGGACTTTATTTCCACTTTTCAAATATTTTCTTCATTTTTACTGAAAATAAATTACTTTCTGATCTGATATGTGATGGAAAAAGAGCGAGTTTGGCGGATTCGAACTCGGGTCGGTCGTGTCAAATTTTACTTCCATGTGCCATATGCCACTGCAGATGTTAAGTGGTGGGCATCTTTTTTAAACTTGTGTGGCCCAACCAAACATTGGTGGGCGGCGTTAGTGCCAACAAGACAGGCTATTTACACTTAGTGTAAATAGACACTCTGATAATAAAATGGCATATCAAGCAGAAATGTGTCAAGGTACTTAAATACTCAAATGTTGAAGCTGTTTTTACATGGTGTCACAATGTGGGAGAAGTCATATCTTTGAAAAAGTTTTCATTTTGCTGAAAACCAAAACCAAAAAATATATTTAGTAAAATGTTCCTTTCTAGAGTTATTTGTATCTAACTAAAAAGCTATTGTCACTGAATCACTTTCCTGAGGTAAATATAGTCTTACATGACATTCAAGCTGTTTTACTGACGTCTTTCCATGGTTGAAACGTTGATTGAGCAATTACAAGTTGTACTGTTTCTTTCAACATACCTTCTGATGTTCATTCATGTGTGCTTTGTGCTATAACTAGAAGTAAAGAGGAAGAGATGATCGGTTCATATGCGTTCATGTGTCCCTGCTTGAGCTGAAACTGCTAAAGTGATCTGTCACACCACATTAAAAAGTGCCAAAATTAAATGTATTGTTTGAATTTCATTATAAAAGTGACGGAATATGAAGACTTTTTTTAATATCAAAAGAAACAAAGCACAAAGCTTATTATGATAACTGGATAGCATGGTGCACTACAAATAATGTTTAGTAATCAAGTTTTGTTGTTGAACTGAAAATAGCATAGACTAAAAGATGTTAAACAGTGTTTAAAGATTTTCAGGTTTTCAGGTACATAAACTGTAATCAAAGGTAAAATATCACTACTCTTTATAAATAAAATATACATTACAAATATAGTTACAAAAGTTATTCAGTCAAGAACAGCTTTGTCTTTTCCAGCAGGAATATTAGGCTGCTGTCACTTTAAGAGCTGCACTGATCCAATATACTGTTACATATGCTCTTTGTCAACTGTTTACGTTCACTCAAGACATACTGTGTTTACGAGGATATTTTGACATATTTCTGTGTGTATTTGTCTGTTCTAGTGCAAAAACAGGGAAGAGAACTCAGTTTTGCGCACTATTCAGTATGAGAGGCGGATTTCTGTGCGCACATCGTTTTGGAACGATTTTCAACCCTAGTGTCAGAGGATCAGTAAACACGCTGAGACGAATGCTACGACAACTACCGTCAACTTGATGGAGCGTCACTTTCATAAACCTTGCATTTTTCCTCTGCGTCCTTGTGATACTGTGTAAACTGTAGCGTGTAGGTGCCCTTGACTCACCTGTTGCTTCATGTCAGTGTAGGTCTTCTCCGAGCTGAGCTCCACCTGCTTCTTAAAGTTCTCCAGTGCGCTCTCAGCCTGCTGGGCCTGATGTCTCTGACTGTCCCGAAGACGAACTAGCTGCTCTTCTTTATCCCTAAAACACACACAAACTGGGTCACCCTGTGACTGCTACACATGAATATCCATGTGCTTGCATTATTTTTAGGAGTAAGGACACAGAGTGAAACTGAGCCTCGTTTTATGTGCTCTAACATAACTGAGATGGAAAACACGTCACATAAAAGCATCATGTTGTGCTTTATACTTATTTTTTATCAGCTGATTGGGGAAGTGTTTTATGTTCACAGAAAACTTCAGCGCACAAATGTGTGTCGACGCAAAACAAACAGCGTCTCAGACTCGTGTCTGACAACAATGCTGAGACATAACCACCAAAAGAGCTGTCAGTTGCAAGCCAGACTGCTACAAAGAGCTTGTCAACCTGCTTTCACTGTCTATATCCGTGCATGTGTGGATGTGTGTGTGGCACATCTTGCCCTCCCTCAAATGGGTGTAATTACTGTGGTAATTACTTTTAATTGAGAGAACAATTCACCAGGGCCAATGAAACTACATATTAGTACTTCATCAAACAAGTTAACCAGCACATCCAAAAAGCCTGACTGAACAATAACAATGAGGAAATGTGACATGCAATGACATCAGAGACACAAGACATTTAAAGTGAGGATTTTTTTTTTTTTTTTTACAACACATATTTTGTATATGATTTATAATAATAACATATGGAAAAAATAATATTATTATAATATTTTTTACACAAAATATCCCAAAAGCCCCAAACACACACACACATACATATATTATATAAACACTAATTTAACATCATAAGTTCATGAGAAGCAAGGACATCCTTCTTTAGTCTCATTTAGCGTACACATACAAAGCAGACATAACAATAAGAGGAAATTAAAAACAAAACAAATGCACAAAAAAAAAAAAAAAAAAAAAAAAATTGGGGACCTTTTTTTTCGTTTTCTATGGCCTCTTTTCTGTGTAATTTTGGTCTCTCTTATGTTTGACATCAAAAGATCTAGAAATTGTTTCTCCCTGACTGTTGTGTAGTCTGTAATTATTAATCTGTCTTGCAACATGAATGCCTTCAGGGCAGAGCAAACACAAAAGAGCCTTCTGCTCATCTGATGTGGAGCAACCAGCAGACAAAAAAACACTGAAAGAAAGAAAGAAAGAAAAAGAAAAAACAGGCGTCTAAACAAGAAAGAAACAAGAAAAAGACGAAGCCACAAAAATAGCTCTCTCTGAACATTCTGAGTTCCAGAGAGAAGAAAGAGCAGCTCATTGGGAGGAGAGAAGATTAGTTAGTTAGTGGGTTAGAGGTTTAGTTAGTGGTTAATTTCTGATTGTCTGTCTGTCTTTAAGGTTAAGGTCCTATTCATAATTACAATAACAGCAATCACATACTCTTTCTTTATATGTGCTCCAGGTTTTATTGTGAAGAATCCATCAGTGCACATTATACCATAAGTCTTACAACGTGTCTTACACCGGATGAGACAGTTGTTGAGACAGTTAAACTTTAAAGGGTTGGTTGATTATGATTTCACTTTTTTAACTTTAGTTAGTGTGTAATGTTGCTGTTTGAGCATAAACAACATCTGCAAAGTTACTTTGCTCAAAGTTCAATGCAAGAATTTGCTACAACAAACGGCTGGTAGGGACTACAATGAGCTTTTTCCCGGGTTAGTGACATCACTAACTCTAAAATTCACACAAACTCTGCCCCCGAGAACACGCAACAAAGGGGGTGAGGCCATGTTGGGCTGCTTTAGAGAAGAGGAAGAGTTGTTGTAGTAGAGTGTTGCAATAATTTTACGCCGGACAGCTTTACAAATGAGGGTCAATTCAAAGCTGGATTTGCACAAAATATTAATATGACGGCACATGCTAGTCGATGAGTTGAATCAACTCCACAGCAACTACATAATTTATCCACTAACCGTTCAGAAATGTCCAGTTGCATTCTTAAAATGGTAACTTCTTCCTGAGTCTCTCCATCAGTATCCGACTCTGGTTTGAACAATGTAAGGCTGAACGCCGTTACTGACAATTCTCATTTTGGCTGCGTGAGATTCTCCAGCTTTGTTGTTGTTGAGCAAACAAAGCATAAGCTGTTAAAGCTCCGCCCTATTCTGGAAAGTAGCAGCTCATTTGCATTTAAAGGGACACACACAAAAACAGCGTTTTTTTGCTTACTCCCAAATAGGGGCAAATTTGACAAGCTAAAAAAATGATCTGTGGGGTATTTTGAGCAGAAACTTCACAGACACATTCTGGTGACACCAGAGACTTATTTTACATCTTGTAAAAGGGGCATTATAAAAGGTCCCCTCTAGAACTCATGTTTTTTGCCCTTCCACTGACATGCATCTCACATTTTTTACTTCGTCTATGAAACAACTTTACTTTTTGGTTGACATCACCAAGCCCTCTTTCTCAACCCCTCCACTCTAATCACCTGTCAGAGACCACTATTCCTCATCCAATCAATTCCTGATGGATAAAAGCACAGAGACTCACAGACGGCAAGCAGTTTGGAGAATGGAGGGTTGAATGGATGGTTCTCAACTGGTGGGACTTTGGCCGTTATATTGTGTTGTCTGGTCTTTCAGTGCTTGTGACATGCATGCCACACTTCTAAGATGGCATGTCAAGTTATTTAGAAAAACGCAAACCCCAGCATTCTGCTCCATTCAGGCTTCAACCAGCTGCTTTGAACTCAAGGGCACATCCAATGTGTCCTACATCCTCCTGTTTTATGTTAAAAACTTTGCATAGTGTTGGCCCTCTGTAGTTCAAAGGCAATATTGGTAATATTACTATATTTTTATTGTTTACTTCTAAGGTTTCTGTTTACTTTTGTATGGCACATACTTTTGGTACTGCATTGTGCTGTAACATGGTTGAAAATTTGCGTTCTGAAGCAAAACTAGCTGAGGAAACAGTGGTCAAACCAAAACAAAAATAGTAAACTCTGTAATAAACAATATGTCTAACACTGAATACTGCCTTGTTTTAAGAACAGATAAAGGTGCTACATGTCCATTAGCAATGTTCTTCTGCGTTCTGCTGTATAGAATGACCGTGGGTAGAAAAACCATTTGTTAAGAACACAGAGCTGGTATACTACAGATAAGCTGATCCATAAGCCAGCTTTAAATGTTCTTTGAATATTCTTTAAGATTCAAGAAGGTAAAGGTTCATCTTCTTGGTTCAATGTAGATGCTTAGTGCTGTGAGAATGCAACAAAGGCTGACCTAGGGTGTGGAAGCAGAGAAGAGCAGACAGTCCGTCACCATCCGTCACAGAGAGGGGTGAGATGAGAAGGCAGAACGGGGAAGGACAAATAAAGCAACGCGGCAGGGAAAGGGGAATGCCAGCTCCGCAGAGGCCGTCGGCTTTGGCTGGGGTTTGAGCTCGGAGAAGAGTGGAAGACGAGTAGACTCAAATTAAAGATGTGCCGTCAAACCAGAGGAAATCCTTCTCATCCTGCACTCTTTAAGGGGATTTTTTGGGGGAAAAGCAGAAGGAAGGGACTTAAGGAAAGGGCGACAGTGCTTCCGCCTAGCCACAAGTCAGACAGGAGGGTCAATTTTCCAAACCTCCATAACCACAGGACGCCTCCAATGTGGAGAGCAGGACGCTTCGATGGGGAGCTTGTACTGTAAATAAGACTGGAGATGCTGCTAATTCAAACGCTATGGCCACACAAACGCACCCATTCATTTTCATTCAGGCTGCGTTCAACCCATCAGACGCCTGAGTCTCTGGCACCCACGGCCTCAAGGAACCTGGGCTCATGACCTTCACGGTTTCCGACTCAATATATATAATGTGGAACCAACCCTAAATTATCTTATTGGAAATTTTAGAATTATAGAATTTCACCAAACACCAAAAACTAGATCTTTTAGAGAGAGAGAGAGAGAGAGAGAGAGAGAGAGAGAGAGAGAGAGAAAACAGCTCCCAACAGAACTACCATGATTCTTAATAGGATATGGCAAATTTCCTCCCTGTCCAAAACAAGTGAATTGGTCATGAGCAAAACATTGTTCCAACACAAGTACAGCTCTAATAAAGATTCCAAAATATCCTGTTGAAAATCTAGTTTTTCCAGCAGGATCTGAATTGCTTCTTGTTTGATCCCATCAGGAGTCTATCTATAAATTATGAAAGTAACTAGAGATGTGACAATTTATTTTAAGGTGTCAGTGTTACAGTGTAATTATCTATTACGTACTGAGTAATAATAATTAACTAAGTGTACTTACTAAAGGGGTAGGGTGTAGTTTAGGGTTAATTGCATGTAATTATGCACGATTTATAGTAAATACTATTCTAACTGCATGTAACGTGTAACAAGGGCAGTGTAAAATAAAATGTTACAATAATAATCAAAATGTCAAATATATATTAAAAATATTCTATATATCATGGAGTATCTGAATGAGTAAAGTCGTCAGGCTAAAGAGCTTTATATACACAGCATCTTCATATTAGACTCCCACTTGGCCAACACTCAGTCTCTCTGGACATGGGCTATAAACACACTGGGAGAGACATATGGATTCCAGGTGGATTACACCTCTCCACACCAGTGTGAAGCCAAAGGCCGTCCACTCCATGAGCTCATCATGACGGAATGATAACACATCCAGCACCAGATCAAAGCTGGGGCCCAAAAAAGAGGCAACACATTAAAGCCAGAGAGAAAACGCAAAGCTGAAATTTTCAGCGCCCTCAAAAGAGGAGCGCCTCATTCCTCTGTCCCCAGAGAGCTACAAACGCACAGAAACAGCCTCACACTTTACGACTGACATGCAAATACGCACCGTTCAAAAATAACAGCAGTCGCTGCATGAACTTAACACCCTGCGCTCATGGTCAAATATCCTCCTGAGGTCAAAGAGATTGGGTGGTTATTGATTGAGATATGACTTTCTTGTTTGTCATTTTGCAGAAGTACAGTTCAGAAATCTTGCTGAATTTTTTTTTTTTTTTTTGTAGAAAAGGTGCATTGCCATCTAGCTCCGACCAAAGTGACTCGAACACATCTGATGTCGTAATTACGACTTCCCAACTCAAAAATATTAAATTCCAAGGACTTGAACGCACCTTATGTTCATAACAGCAAACTACTTGCACTGTAGCCACAGAATAGAGTGTGCATACTGTGCAGACTATGCAAATTTCCTGTATGTATACAACATGCATGTAAAAAATGCATGGTCTACTACATTTGCCAAAATGTGTGGGATACTACAGAGCATATACTATGCTGAGTAAATTATCCCACAATGCAATGAGTTTGACTTGATATTCCCGTTTGCAACAGTCATGCTCCGGAAGTAAAAACTCCAATCATTTTCTCCAAATTGGAAAAATGATTTTAACGATAACTTATAAACCATTAAAGAGTTCAAAATTTGTCAATCAATGGTATATGCTTTCGTTAAAGCAGTATTTTTTTTAAATAATATTGCTTAATAGCTGAATTTGTGGTGAAAAACTACATTACTCAAGATGCTGAACAGAAATTTCCACTTAATCAGAGAGCTGTGGCAAGCATATCTCGCCAAAAGAGCTTGCAGGGAACAACCACTCCCAAGAAGCACTGCAAATGACGTAATCAAGTTGATCAACTTGATTCTAAAGTCAATATGACTCTAGCTCTGCTGTCAAAATACTTACATATTTGTATTTTAATTGATATGCATATTTTGCAATAAACTTAAAATATATTGTTTCTATACATATAATCAACAACTTTTAATGAATAGTTTTCTGTCATTTTTAATTTGATTGTCATTTACAATGCATCATGGGTTTGTAGTTCTTTCCCTTCACAAAGTGAAAAAATACTTTTTTGCTTCAAATATAAGTTTATAGTGTTGTGATTTACCTCATAGCTGGTTGGCTTTGTTCATGGCTTATAATACTTTAATAAAGACTTAAAAAAAAAAAGAAGAAGAAAAAAAAATTCCGGAACTAATGCCACCAAAAAAGTGGACGGGCACTAATGAACACTCAAAAAAAAAAAAAAAAAAAGTAAGCCTTTTTTTTAATATTTATGCAGTTTAATTAATAGTTAAATTCCATCAAGTTGTTTATTTTATTTGGATAATTGAATAATCCATTTAATCAATTATTCAATTAAAATACGATCATTCAATTCAATTTGACGGAATTTTAAATCTTAAAGTAAATCTTAAAAAAAAGGCTTACATTTTTTTG
Source organism: Ctenopharyngodon idella (assembly GCF_019924925.1). NCBI lineage: Eukaryota > Metazoa > Chordata > Actinopteri > Cypriniformes > Xenocyprididae > Ctenopharyngodon > Ctenopharyngodon idella. Next base: position 46,679,903 of record NC_067222.1, on the reverse strand, counting down.
AGTGCACTTAGTAACGATGAAATGATGAAATTAAAGTAATTACAGACACGATTTTTAACACCCTCCAGACATTTTTTTTTTTTTTTAATGTACAAAACGGAACAGAACGGCACTTTCTAAATGAAATACGTTATGAGATCTGGTCATGTGAATGCAGCATAATACTGATTCTAATTCAGTAAGGAGTAAGCCAGTATTCCACTGCGAACACAGCCGGATAGCCTTCAAGTACAGGATCATGAAATCAACATGCAGCTCAGCGTGCCAGCAATATGCATTTTTCTTCTTTCACATTGCCTGCATGCTGTCGAAAATATTCACCTTGACAGGCTTTGATGGTGAAAAAATATCTGGCAACCGTTTGTGAAATTTGACTGTTTAATTGCTAAAAGGTTTGATTTTTTTTTTTTTTTTTTAATTTGGAATTGACCCAAATAGAACATGCAATCACTTATCTGACCCAAATAAAAATGCAGAGTTGTTCGGTCGACTCGTAATAGCGTTGATTTGTGATTGTTGCGACGGTGTGGACCACCAGGGATGTGTGCTGCTGAATCAGGGAAGTGTGTGACTCTTGGGTGGGATTACAATCAGGGACGCCTCTTAATTAATGTCATTCCCAGTGTAAAAGACACATGCAATGATACACACCATAAACCTCCTGCTTTAAGTGTGGGGCGATTATTCAACGATGTGGTTTGCATATGATACAAGAAAACAACATCTGCATCCCTTTAAAACTTCCAGAGGAAATTCCAAACATGAGGAATTTGTTCTTCGTTTTCAGCTTAGCACAGAAAGGTTATTCCTGCTGTCCCAGATGATCAGTGTGTCTGTATGGCGCCCCCTACACGACGAGCAGGTGTCTGCAGGGAGCAGGGGCTGATGGTATGCATGTAATGCTCTGTGGAAAGTGTGACTGTGTTCGATTTAAATGCTTTCAGATGCATGAACCAGCGGGCTGTTTTCTCCATTCCTATGCAGCAGGGCACGCCTCCCGCTTCTCTCCTAGCAACGGCGAATGAACAGCCTTCTCTCAATGTGTTTTTGGACATTTTGGATTCATTAATTTATAGTAATGCTTCAGAACATCAGGCATGTGTTAGACCCACATGTATGCAGACTATAACTCATAAACAATGCAAATCACTGAAAAAAGTAAAAACAGATGAAGGGAATAAAAGTGTTCTTGTCACATATGCAGCTGAACGTCATGTGCCTGTAACTTCTCTGAAATTCAGTGTGTTTGTGGTGTTGGGTGAGTTGCACAAGCATGTATTTGAATCAGATTAGCAGATCAAAGCGGAGATCAGATTTCAATCACCTATACACGATCAAAAATGAAAGCGTCTGCACAGCAACACATGTGAATTGTTTACTGCCATGAGCAATACTGCAGATTTTCAATCAGACAGAACTCAAGAAGTGACTCATCCTTATGCTGAGATGAAGGGTCATATGTGTTGCTTCAACTACAGTATAGGCATGTTTGACCCACTTTGCGGCTTAGAAAATAAACTCTTGCACTTTCACTAGTTTATATAATTTGTCAACTAACAATGAAGAATTTTTTCGGAAACATTATGAACATTTATATCACCTATGATATAAGGTATTGTGCTTGATCACAATCTGTGGTGGAAATGACATTGTAGACATTTCTGGAACAAAATGGCGGATACCTTTGTCTTGCTAATGCTAATTCCATAGCTAGTATTGTATTGTATCAAAAAGTCACTACCTAAAAAGAGGGAGATCTTGGGTGCTTGAACTGCTTTTAACAGAAATGCAGCACATTCAAGTGTATTGGAGTTTTCACATTGAGAGCAATTAAATCAATGGATGTCACCAAGTTGCACTGCTGGTTGCAAGCACACTGCTATAGTCATCTGTGTCATGTGAGCAGATCACATGAGCTTCATTTCATCACTGAGCATCTGCAATAAAGCCAACAATCTCTGTTGCTCGTGTTGACAAATAATTCATTATGTATTTTTACCCTAATGTTGTATTAAACTGTCACAAAGACTATAGAATAACACAAGACGCGTCACTCATATTGTTTTGAATGGGAGAAAGTGCAACGCGCAATATGGCAAATAAGTACCGCCTTCTAAATATGAGCCAATCGCCGATTGGTAAAGTTATCGCGTCACTGCAGCAACCGTTAGAAGCTCCGGTTCCTATAGAAACAGTCAGATGCGCACTTCCTATAGAGACGCGCGCGTAGGTTGCGTAATTTTTCCCCCCCAAATGGTTCAGCAGAAATCCCCGCCCTGCAACCAATTTCATTGGCTGAGGTTACAGTGACGGGTAGGTTTAGGGATCAGGGTTGGGTATAGGCAATCGTTATTGTGATTGACATGGCCATTGAAATGTTTACAATCGGCTCCAGGGCGTGCTTTCCGCTGAACTGGTTTGGGAACTGGTTTTAAATATGAAATTTAATCGAAAGCTTGGCAAACAGCTTTGAAGAAGTGTTGATGTTTCCCCATTCAAAGAGATAGGAGCTGCACTTGCATGCCCAAGAGGCGTTTCAAAGAAGGCCGCCGAGTGAAATGACTTGTCTTAAAGGGACTTTGACTGTCATCTGGCAGTAACTTCTGCTAAAAAAAGTTGATTGACATCATTCATTTACAATGTCAAGTAGCATGTATTGCATTGTGGGATACTTGCAATATTTCACGCAGTGTGCTTTGATTGTATACAATACATTTAGGCAAATGTGGTAGATTACCCAGACATGCAAACAGAAAGTTCATATACAATGCATAATGCAAAAATAGTAGGAGTAGTATGCATTCCAAACACACCCTAAGAACTGACTCTCCCTGGCTTGGAGCATCAACTCAGACCGACAAAAATACATATCCAAATACAAAGACAATAATTAGCCTCTTCTGAGACTGTAGGAGCTCAGCAAACTCATGTTTTGGTAGGACAGGAGATTTGCACAAATACAAATGATGAGTTTAATCTGCGGTTCATCAAGGGAATGCAACACTATCATCTTCAAAACGAGGAACAGAGTTTAGGGCCAGCTGGTTTATTTTCTTGCCTATTCTTATCCTCCGTCTGATCCAGCGGGACTGCAGTGATTAGTCCGTTTGATGTTGGCCTCTGAATCCCCAGGGATGTGCCCCCTTCCCTTCCTCCCCCACCAGAGCCGGACTGGGCCGCAGCCGAGACTCAAAGAGATCCGCAGCTGCAGACGTGGGACAACATAGTCGGGCCAAGCACATATCCCTGTGGCACTTCTCCTCATGTGAGTTTACGCTTACAGTCATGCTGCATTTTAAGACAAACATATTGTACTGTCATTTGCAGTGATGGGAACTGTTTAGTTGATGCTGCTGTCTGTGGAATGTGTGCTTAAATAGGGATAGACGCAAAGCAAATAAGCATCATTCTATGCAAATCCAAGTGTGAAAGGAAATAATCCTGGTTCTGTATCACTTTCGGCAAAATAACATCTAAAACTAAGACCAGTTTGAACATTCGGGGCACAACTGTTCATCATGTATATGCATTTCCTCTGATGATCAGACAGACACGCTGATCAAAAAGAGCTAACTTTGTATTTTTTCCAAGTGTGGAAGCTCGCTATGGTATTGCCATAGCAACGGAAAGTTAAACAATGCACCAATTCTCATTTGCATTGGGAAGGGGGTGCCTCTTTTGATGGGAAGGGGGCACAGGACAAACAAACAGCACACCAGCTGCTTGCGTCTGCATGCATACATGTTTAAATTCACATCCGCATATCAAAAGGGCAAGCAAAAGCCTAAATACGTAACGAAAAAAAAGCAAAAATGATGCAAATCATGCTAAATATTACATACATTTTCACAGCTTCTCTATCACACAAATGCGCACGAAAGTGTGTCCAACATGCCAGCATATAATGCGGTGAGCAGCCAGCATTTTATGCGGTTTCATCTCGTTTAAATTTCTCTGCTCATCCTCTGATCTCTGCTATCAGGCGTTGCTCTCTTGATGTGTGTGCTGGCTGGCTGTTTGAAGTTCAGCGCTGACTTTAAAGCGGCCAAAAGACCCTGAACGGCAGGTAGGTAGCAGACCGGGAATCCTGGGTGCTCGTTAGCCCAATGACTGTTTAATTAGCTCGATGAGGACTGCAGCGCAAATGCGGCTGCCTATTGACACAAATGGGCATCTGTGTTGTTCATTGCTCATGCGGGGCTAATTTATTCATCCTAAGCCATGTGTGTCTGGCGCACTAACGTGTACGTCAGATAACGGCACTCGTTTCATCTCGACACTTTAAAGCAAAAGCAGAGAAAAAAAAAAAAAAAAAAATTCAGCAGATGAAAGGAAGCGCTGCGCTGTACGGAACAAGACATGCAAAACGTCCTGGAATGGTTTTAAATTACATATGTGCCAATGACAGCGAGACCTGATTTCTTTCGTTTAATAGTTGTCCTATTTCAGTGCTTCTTTTTTTTTTTTTTTTAAACAAAAGAGCCAACAATAAACTGCTGGGAGGTTTGTTACTATAAATGGGTCATTTTTGATGCAAAAAAAAAAAAAAAAAAGATCAATGAAGTTGTTCAAATTTGATATAAAACAGTGAGTTCATCATTCTGTTATATTATATCATTTCCACTGTAATGTATTATACTAATAAATGATGGTAATACAACACTTTTTGAAGAGAATGTGACTGGTGCTTGAGACATCCTAATTCAGTCTATTACAATAGAAAACTGCAGTAATGATGTATTTTTGTAGGTCAACCCGGAAGTCAGCATCACACTGGTTCCCTCGACAAAAACTCAATAGGATTTTTCCACTGGCTGTTGGATTATTGCAGAAAATAAGCTCTGTGACCAACAAAAGTTTATGATTCTAACATGCTTTGTTCATCACGATAATCTCACAAATGAACGCAACATTTATGAATGCTGAAGCCTAAATAAAATCAGCAGAAGTAAAAAGCTAAACAAAGGCAAAAAAATGACTTCATGACTTCAACATCAGCATCATTAACCTTCCAACAACTCTTTCAGTATTTATTTAAAACACATTTCCATGAAGGTTTGAGTTAGAATAGCTTGCAAGAGCGTGATTATAAACACAACGAGGCTATGAAAGTGGACTATTGAGTAGATGAGTTTACCTGTTCGGCTGATGACGTTTAATGTCCCTGACAACCTCTGTAGTCCTATTTAGCCACTTGTTAGCAATAGCCTTTTTCAAGTAAAAGCTTTAAAAAAAAAAAAAAATCACAAGAGGGGGTGCTCCTGAAGTATTTTGTCATAGAAAAAAAAAGCAAAAATATCTTGAGCTTGTGTTCACCACAGACCTTATTTCAAGCATTTAACCAAAAACCCATCAACTCCAGGACAAAGGAACCGGAAGTGCTAAAATGCTAACTCGTTTCGCATTATAATCAATCAGACCAATCACGTGTCTGTTAAGTGCATGAATGGCCAATCAAAAGCGTTTTAAGTCAGCAGTAAAGAAATCCACTGAAAATGATGATTTTTATTAAAGGGTTAGGTTATTATATCGATTTCCAAACACTGCTTCATGAAGCTTCGAAGCTTTACAAATCTTTTGTTTCGAATCAGTGATTCAGAGCGCATATTAAACTGCCAAAGTCATGTGATTTCAGTAAATGAGGCTTCGTTACGTCATAAGTGTTTCAAAATTTAAATGGGTCACCACTGGGGGGTGTGACTTTGGCAGTTCGATTCACGCTCCGAACCACTGATTTGAAACAAAATATTCGTAAAGCTTCGAAGCTTCATGAAGCAGTGTTTGGAAATTGCCCATCACTAGATATTGTTGAATAAAGTCGTTATTTTGTTTTTTGACACACAAAAAAGTATTCTCATCGCTTCATAACATTAAGGTTGAACCACTGTAGTCACATGAACTGTTTTAAATATGTCTTTAGTAGCTTTCTGGGCATCTGAAAGTGTTAATTGTCTTGCTGGCAATGGAGGCCTCACTGAGCCATCGGATTTTATCAAAAATATCTTAATTTGTGTTCTGAAGATGAACTCTTGAAGTCTTATGGGTGTGGAACGACATAAGGGTGAGTAATTAATGACAGAATTTTTATTTTTGGGTGAACTAACCCTTTAAGCGCATACTCTGACTATGATGGGGAACGTTCTTTGCTCGCTTTCTGTATATAATTTATCCCCAAATAATATATCTCAAATCTATAGTATAGCTTCCTCTTTTGCTTTCGATTCCAAAAAATGGTGAAAATTATGAAAATACATTTTAAGTGATACTGGAACAAAGTGACAGAAAAAATAAATCTGAAAGTGTGTCAAGGAAAGATATTCTTGTAAAAACTATTAATTCAGGACCAAGTCTTATGCTCCAGGATATGATGATGTCACAGAGTTAATGACTGAAATCTAATTAAACACGTACAGTTACTGCCAAGAGTGTGCAATACACCAGGACAAGGGCCAAACAAACAAACAGCAAATAATGAGCTCATCGGTGGGCCGAATCCAACCTGATGTCATTCTTCAACCTAAATGGGAGGTTTTCCACCAATGTTTGGACATTGTAAATAATCTCACATCTGCGCCTGGTGGGTACGTTAAACGTGGCACGCAGCTTGTCAGGGGAGTTTTGCTCTTTTTCTTCTGTGAGTGACAGTGAAAAAGCGAGGCCAGACGAACTAACCTGAAGTGTGTGATTCCACCCGGCACACAAACCCTGCGAGCTTCCTCAGAACGCCATCCTAACCACTTCCACATCTCCCGCTGCATTCCTGCGGTTGGGAACGGGCTCCGGGAGCACAGGCAGTAACCCCACGCTAGCTCCACATCTAAGGACTCTGCTGTGGGCCAGGAGATGGCCTTCCCAAAACAGGACTTAGAGCAGAGCCTCTTCCACAGCCCCATAATCCAGTCCAGACCACAGCATTGTTCACATTTTACTGGTCTCTGCTAGCACTCAACAATACAGGAGCACTGCTGGATATTATGGCTCCAGAGCCATCAGGGAGGCAAAACTGAACAAATATTGTCCTTGGACACTCAAACGCGAATCAGCATTTGTGTATGTAAATAATAGTGTAATAAATAATTGTAAATATTACAATATCTCTCATTATAGTTGTATTGGTATTGTAGTGGTAGTTGAGAACAGGAAGTTTAACTTTCACCATAGAACATGTTTCCAGGTACAATAGAATTTACATTGGGATCTGTAATCTGGTGGCAGGTTACAAAGATTACAAAGGTTTTTTTTTTTTTTTTTTTTTTTTAATTATTAAAGAATACTTTTTTATAAGTATTCATTAACTTGTCTGCAACAAATAAAGTGAATAATGGCAAAAATTGCAAAATGTATGACCATTCAAAAATTTGGGGTTGGTAAGATTTTTTTAATGTTTTTAAGAGGAAGCCTCTTTTGCCAGATTGCATTTATTTGATTGAAATTCAATAAAAGCAGAAATATTATTACAATTTGAAATAACTGCTTTCTAGGTGTGTAACGACGTGTCACATGATCCTTCAGAAATCATTCTAATAGGCGGATTTGCTGCTCAAGTATCATTTAATTATTATAAATGTTGAAAACAGTTGTGCTGCTTAACATTTTTATGGAAACAACAATTTTTTAAGGATTCGTTGATGAATAGAACATTTGAAAGAACAGCATTTATTTGAAATACAAATATTAAATTTTACATGGCACAAATGTAAAAATACTAACTGCAGACTTTTGAGCAGTAGTCTACTTTTTAAAGAGAAGACTGTAATAATGAATTTGGTGTCACTCGGATAAGCAGGACGTACCTGAGTGAGTCCTCCATCTTGCTCATCTTCCTCTTGCTATCGACTCGTTCCTTTTCCAGTTCGGCCTGAAGCGTCTGCAGCTGGGACAGGACGGCAGAAGTGTCAATCACTCAACATGCTTTATCAGCTCCCGCCCTTCAGCATAACTAAACAGAGCTGATCTCATTTTCTAAAGGTCAGGGGTCGGCCGTGAGCAGCCACTGGCTGACGGCTGGCCTGCAGGTGTATACGGCCTCTGCTTTGCAGATGTGCCCTTGACATAGGTCCGCCTCACCATCCTGCTTTATGACCGGACCGGTCCCTTTGAAGGTGGGGCGGCAGGCAGAAGCCAGGTGTCTGAGGCTGATCTTAAAACTTATCTTCACCTGATTGCGTCGGCCCAATTATTAAAGTGGCCTTTTTATGACAGTTCTGAAGCTTTGAAGACTTTTGAAAGGGAGCCGTTTGGCAGCAGCAGCAGCAGCTCCTATTAAATCTCATAATTAGTGGGGCACACAGGTCAGGTCTAACACTGTCCAGTTACGCTCCCCTTTCATTTGGGGAAACACTTGGGACCCCTATAAGTAGGGATGGGTACCGAGAACCGGTTCCATTTTAGAACCGGTGATTTGATAAGAAACGCAAATTTCGATTCTGCTTATCAGTTCCTGTGTGCGCATTTTATTGTGATTTTAAACCATTCAAGTGCAAGAAGACTTGCACGCTGTTTTCTGTGCTGCACACACATCCAAAACAAGCGCATAGAAAGCAGTCTTTCATACTGATTCAAAAAGATGTGGAAGAGAATCTTTTTGCAATCAATCGGACAAATGCACATATTCGGTTATGTCTTAAGTGAAGGTAAGCAGTTGACAGTAAATAGTTTCTGTGCAGCTCTTAAAGTGACAGCAGCCTAATATTCCTGCTGCCGTCTCTATGACATGAATAAAACAACAAATGACAGAGAAAATTCGCTGTTCTTGACTGAATAACTTTTGTAACTATATTTGTAATGTAGCTATATTTTATTCATAAAGTGCAGTGATATTTTACATTTGATTAAAGTTTCTGTACCTGAATACCTGAAAATCTTAAAACACTTTATTTCAGTCGTATCTTTGTTCAGTTGTATTTATTTGTGCGATTGCTAATTTGTTTATTTGTTCTTTTTTAATTACTGCAAATTTATATTAGGCTAGTTGTTTTTGCTAGTTGGTATTTTTAAACCATAGGCAAAAGCTCCTCATATAAGTGTTCTTTAGCCTGTTGATTATTGTTAATGGTATTTAGCTACAATGAAAAGTTTTGCAATAAGACTTAATAAGTTTTTTTTTTTTTACCTTATTGGAATCGAAATTAGGAAATGATAAGAATCGGAATTGATAAGCAGAATCGAAATCGGAATTGGAATCGTTAAAATTCAAACAATACCCAAAAATACCTATGAGGCTATCCTGCTTTGACAAATACCAATTTGGTCCTGTTTCCGCCTGGCATTATCGGTGATCTGATCACAAGTGGTCGGCGCTAAATACAAGTGGAAATGAGATCTAAAACGTTATGTGATCGGGTCACTGAAATCACATACGGAGGTAGTTAAAGATGTTTGACAACATCGCATTTGTAGCAGAACGCTAGTCACTACTATCCGGCCACTCACTTAAAAGGATAGTTCACCTAAAAATGAAAATTCTGTCATAATTTCCTCACCCTCAGCTTGTTCCAAACCTGTATACATTTCTTTGTTCTGTTGAACACAATGAAAGATATTTTGAAGAATGTGGGAAACTGAACAGTTCTGGGGCACCATTGACTTCCATAGTATTTATTTTTTTTTTTCCTGATCTTATTCATGTTCATGAGTCAAAGAGAAGATTACAATCTAATGACCAAAATCTCCTAAATGTTCCGTGATCGGAACATGTAGGAGGTTTTGTAATTCTCTCTTTTTTGATTTTATTGTACAGCACTGTGGTCAACTATGTTGTTTTATTATGTGCTCTATAAATAAAGTTGGAGTTAGAGCATATTTAAAACCAGGTGTAAATGGTAATGCGTCTCGCCTGACCATTCGTGATCGGATCACTGAAAGTGCATCTTAATACCAGGTGGAAACAGGGCCCTTGTAACAAGCACTCGATTTTACAGCCTCAAATCTTCACATCATCAAAGTGAACTAGGGCAATTGAGAACAGAGGAAATGCTTTTATGTCTAACTGAAACTGCCTGCTTTGGTTTATACTGCTTCTGAGACTGGTGGTGATTATGAAGACTGGTCAGTCTCTTAAGCTGATGCTTTTCAAGTTTATTAAAATTGTTTCAATATAATAAATAGGGCTTTTTAACATTTGGTGTGATCAAAAGAAGAAGCAATATTTGCAAATCAATGTAAAAATAAAAAATAACCCCATGCATGCTCGTATGAAAGTTAAAAGGATTTTTTTCCTACAATTCCACAATCACTACAGGCGACTACAGGCAACTCACCTCACTAAACCCCACTTACACTAACAGAATGAGTGTGTACAGAATTTCTTTACAATCAGTGACACTTGCTTTGATATTTCATTATATAATGTCTAGGCTGCCCCCTTATAGTCAACTAAATGTTAGTCGACCAGAAAGGGCTTAGTCGATCAAATCTACAGTCCTAATAACGACATGCCCAAACACATTTTGGCCACTGTACCATATTATTACAAATATGATATGGCTTAAATACAATAATGTGTTTGTGAATAAATTAATTACCTTTTTGTCAGTGCTGTTTTGCAGGTCTGTTATCTCTTGCCGCATCTTATTTTCTTGGTCCTGAACAAAACAGACAAACATACAAACAAACAAATAATAAGTTGTTTTGAGCAGTTATGTTTGACAGCCTAATAATAAATATTTGTCTTTCACACTTAAAGGGTTAGTTCACCCAAAAATGCAAATTCTGTCATTAATTACTTACCCTCATGTCGTTCCAAACCCGCAAGACCACTTTGGAACACAAATTAAGATATTTTTGATAAAATCCGAGAGGTATATGACTCGTCCATAGACAGCAATTTAACCACCACTTTCAAGGTCCAGAAAGGTACTAAAGACATCGTTAAAACAGTCGACGTGACTGCAGTGGTTTAACCTTAATTTTATGAAGCGAAGAGAATACTTTTAGTGCACAAAAACAAAACAAAAATAACAACTTTATTCAACAATATCTTCTCTTCTGTCATTCTCATATGTTGTTTACGTTCAGCGCTTCCAGGTTCTATGTCAGAACGCTGACTCATTATTGGTCGGCTCCTGCGTCAGCATCACACGCATGTGTCGTGCTGCTCACATGTACAGCTTCAGCCTATACTGAGCAGGCATTCTGACGTAGAACCTGGAACCGCTGAACGTAAACAAGAGAAGATATTGTTGAATTAAGTTGTTATGTTTTTGAGGTTAAGGTTGAACCACTGCAGTCACGTCGATGGTTTTAACGATGTTTTTAGTACCTTTCTTGACCTTGACAGTGGTGGTTAAATTGCTGTCTAGGGACGAGTCAGTTACTTCTCAGATTTCATCAAAAATATCTTAATTTGTGTTCTGAAGATGAATGAAGGTCTTACTGGTGTGGAATGACATGAGGGTGAGTAATTAATGAGAGAATTTTCATTTTTGAGTGAACTAACCCTTAAAAGTCAACATGGAACAACAATCGCAAACCATTTTACTTCTGTAATGTGGCACATTTCTGAGTGAGAAAAAAAAGGCAGGGCTTGATTTTATCCATTGGGATTTCACTGGATGATGATAAAAGTGACAAGTGGTTGGAGGAATGGGGTTGAAAAATATGAGGGCACATGGTGACGTCTGACAATAAAGAAAAGAGCTTCAGGGGCAAAGCAAGTTATTACATACTGATAAAAAGATTATGAAGACAAATATTGATTTCTCTGAAATAACATGCACTGATGAATTGTTCATAATAAGACCAGGAATGTGAATTCCTGAGGTACATAGGGTCATTCACACGGACAGACTGATTTGCATGACAAAGCAACTGATTATTAATTTTCATTGAGAGTTGGCAGCAAAATCTGATTTGGACTTTTAACATTACGCAAATAAGCAGTGATGTGATGCAGTGACTATCAATGGAAATTAAGTCAGTGGATTGGCCCTGCGAAATACAGCAACCAGATGCCCGTTTCTGTGTTTGTTACTCCGTTAGTTGTGAATCCCACTAATAATGAGGGCAAACCAGCAGCGTGAACATCCACTGCTACCAAAGCTACAGTGAATTGCGTCCTCCAGCGATGTCACTGCCAGTATGGAAGGGTGTGGAAAGTGTGAGCTACTGACCCTGAGCTGTCTCTGTCTCCTGTTTTCAGTTTCCTGTATCTGCTGTTTGAGGTGAATCACAGTCTGTTCCAAATCCTCAATCACCTCTGATGCCTGACAGAAACACACACAACCTTCAAAAAATCATATGAAACCATAAACTTTAAAACATCAAAAACACTGAGATTAGCTCCATTCCAAAACCTAGTGAGCTGCCGACTTGACTGCATTTTCATCACAAACATCCTCCTGATGCAAAAGCCCTTAAGTAGACAGCCTTATAAGAAACTTTGCTTTTTCATTCTTTAAGAAGAGAAGCATACTTCAAGTTCATTTTATTAAATAAACTTTAGTGTGTATATATAAGTGCAAGTATATTTTCCAGGTATACTTTATGTAGCAAGTATACTAAAATCATTGTGCACTAGTATTACATTGTACACAGCTAGTTTACATCACTACTTTACAAGTTTTTCTTTTCTATTTCAACTATACTGTGATATATACTATAAATGAACTTATAATTATACTGTTAGTTTACTATGCACTTCCAACCCACTTTTTAGCTCATGAAAGTCAAAGTCCCTTTAAGACAAGTAATGTCACCCAGTGGCCATCTTTGAAATGCCTCTTAGGCATCCAAGTGCAGCTCCTATCTTTTTAAATGGGGAAACATCAAATTCTACAAAAAGCTTACGATTAAATTTCATTTTTAAAAACACCAATGAAACCTGACATCAACAGTCTCATAAAGCATGTTTCTTATGTTCAAAAAGCATTTAAAAAAAAGTTTGATTTTCATGCTACACCAGCCAATGTGCATGCGCAGTCATGAACGAAAGTGAGAACGCTGCTTGATTCTATAGCAACCGTAGCTTCTAACGGCAGCTGCAGTGACGTGATGACTTTACTAATCAATGATTGTCTCTTTGACTTGGAAGGCGGGGCTTATTCGCCATATTTTGGGTGTTGCACTTTCTCCCATTCATAAGTAATAGGAGTGCATCGTCTTCCTATATATAAAGTCTTCGATGAAAGTACTCTCTGAATTATATCATAGTTTTACTTTAATGGTTTTTATACTGAAAGTTTTCTTTAAGTGAGCTTAACATCATACCTATAGTTTACTCATACAGTGGAAGAAATGTCAATAAAACCAGCCAAATGTTTATCTGTTTCTGTGTGGGTTAATAGCACTGTGTACAAAAAAAAAAAAAAAATCAAATTTAGTTCCACTCATGCACTATTTACTTAAGTTATTCCACCCCAAAAGCTGACTTGTTACTCTAAATTTGAACATGCAAGTTCATGAGATAGTAAGTAAAACATACAGTAATCATACTACCTCAAAGAAGCCAATGTGTGTGAAAAAGTATTAGACAGTGTGCTCAAAAGAGTAAAAACAAATACAAGACAAGTACACTCAAAGTACAAAATTCTACATTTCTTAGTATACCTCAAGTACAAGTATAGGCCATATATACTTTGACTTTTCTGTATAGCTGTCAGCATAAGCCAAGTATACTTATTTATAACTGTATTAAGTTTATCTCTGATAAGCACTTAAAAAAGTATACTGAAAAGTATACACTCTGATTTTTAGTTGGAAAAAAAGTACTGTATAGTTGAATAAACTTGTTATTTTGTAACGGACAGAATTGTGACAAGCTCAGGAAATCATCCAAGTGTCAAATTACAAACAAACATATGCTTTTTTAGGACAGAATAACACCCAATATTTGTGTGCACTGTGCATTTTGCAGTTGTTAGAATATCTTAGTCCTAATATGTCCTAATGTTACATGCATACTATTAGAACCAACTGTGAGGTTTAGTTTACTCTCTTCATGTGAGTAGCAATATTTGGGTGGCAATAACTGATCGATAATTACGTTTCAGTTCAGTCACTCCATTTGGGTTAGGATGCTGCAATAGAAGTTGAAGCAGCCCAGTTTGGAACAGAGCTAATATATCAGGAATCTTTCCTATGCTTGTAAATCAGAAAGTTAACTCACTTAACGGAATGTTCTGGGTTCAGTAAAAGTTAAGCTGTCGACTACTACAGGAAATAAAAGTGAGTAAAGCATGTGTAGGTGTGAGAGGTGAGTGAAGATGCCTTGGCTGCAGAGAGGCTGTGCTCCTGCTGGAAGTGGCTCACGTCAGCGTTATGTCTGGCCTGAAGTTTCTGCAGTGTGTCTTCATGCTGGTCTCTCATCTGCTCCATCTCCCTCTGCAGGGACACAGTCCTGAAGCACACAAACAATCACCAAACTCTTGACTCTCTCCACCACTTTGAATTAACATTTTCACTGAGCTTAAGGGGTTAAGAACAGATGTAATGCTGCCTACTGTTTGGAACACTCTTCAAGTCAGGTGTGTTCTCGAAGGCTTTACATCTGTTACATCAAATCTCTGCACCTGCGATCAGTCGTATCTGAGCTTGGCAGGATTTCTCATACCTGCGGTTGGCCTCTTGTAGCTCAGCGCTGATGGAAGCGATATGAATCTCTAACTCGGCTTTCTCCTGTGTGACCTTCTGCCGAAGCAGGTTCCCGTTCTCCACCTCTACCGAGAGCTGCTTCACCCGTGTCTCCAGCTCATGCACCATCTGCTCCTAGAAGAGCCAAACAGAGAAAGAAAGATAAGGGAAAGAGACAGAGGAAGATGAACAGTTTATTCAGACAGTTCATAAAAATGAACCAGCTCAAAAAAACGATTCACAGATTTCGATTGCTGCTAAACATTGTGCCCCATTATGCTTTTCCGAATATTACCTTTCATGCAATGTGTAATGTAGATGACTGTGAATGTAAACGATCTGCAAAGTTGTGAAGCCAAAAGTGCACAATGAATAAAGTTACTGTCTCTCAAAAGAAAGAATCGACTCTGAACTGCCTAAACGAGTTGTCAGGAATTCAAATCCCACTTCCGTGGCGGCTACACATCACTAGGTAATACATTTGCCTAATGCCCACCAATGTTCTACATTGTCCACCCATGAACAACTCTTTATTTGGACCAACTTGCTCCTCAGAATAATTATTGATGTATTTTCTACCAAGTGTTCAAAAAAACATATTGTGTATGTCTCTTGCTAACCGGCTAACTCATGTTTTTACTGTCTTACTGAAATACTTCTGCTAATCAGCTGTGGGCCACTATTACCTAAAACTGTGTTCATTAATGCAGATTGTCTGTTGTTCTTACTACTCTGAGTAATGATAAATGATGGAAAAAAGATTTGTTTTACATCAGTCATTCAAGTTAGTGTTCGGCTAATGTATGTGCTGTTATTGATACAGTTCCCACATGTGCACCGCAATAAATTAGAAATATACACATTGGTTTGTTGATGAACATACACTTGTTAATGTTGATGGTGAGGAACAGTTGCAACATCTCATATTGTACGTCAAACTGAGTAGCGTATCACTGAGAAATGTCCTGCTCAAGTCATTCTTGCGATGGACGTTCAGGTTGAATAACTAGTTCTTCCAATGTTTCATCATTGGACTCGTGCTCGAATTGATATGGTAAATCGACGCCATCATTACTGCTTTACAGTGTGTACAATCGCTGACCTTCAGGAAGCCTCTGGAACTGAAGTTCAGTTATGGTAATGGGTGTTTTGTTTCCGACAGGCGCTGAAAGTGGTAGACCAATCACAACAGACTGGGCCAGGCTCTCGGAAAGGAGGGGTTTAGAGAGACTGAATCATCATGTCATTTGAGAATCACTGAAAAACGTGGTGATGTGCAGTGTATATTATGAGAAAATGAAATGCATTTAATGTTTTAATACAGTGCTTTACACAATACATCAGCAGCTTTAAAGTAATAAATGGGAAAATAACAGTTAATGTTGCAAAATTCAATCAATTATGACAGAAGACAATAGTACCATTATTCAGCAATTTAGTTGGTTCAATTTAGTTCATACACAGTGTCAATGTTGCAAAAACTCAATTCAACTATAAAGCTGCTCTACAGAAGACAATAGTGTCATTATTCAGCTTAAAGAGTTAGTTCACCCAAAAACATTTTGTCATCATTTACTCACCCTCAAGTTGTTCTAAACTTGAATGAGTTCTTCTGTTGAACACAAAAGAAGATATTCTGAAGAATGTTGGTAACCAAACAGTTAGCACCGACTGACTTCCATAGTAGGAAAAAAAAAAATACTATGAAAGTCAATGGGTGCCTTCAACTGTCTAGTTATTGACATTGTTTAAAATATCTTCTTTTGTATTCAACAGAAGAAAGAAACTCATACAGGTTTGGAACAACATGAGGGTGAGTAATTGATGACAAAATTATTATTTTTAGGTGAACTATCCCTTTAATTTAGTTCGGTGTTAGTTTTTTTTTTGTAAATTGTGTTACAGTGTTACAATTTTTTAATTGCATTTTTGTTAATGTAGAAAAATATTTTGGTGAATGTTGTATTCACCACTGTTTTTGAGTGTTTATTGTTTTGTATTTTTTAATGTAAATGTATCTGTTCAAGTTTAATTATGTCACTAAATTAATAAATAAATAAATAAATAAATAAATAGTGTTTCATTGCAGAATTAAATGAAATTAAAGTTCTGGCCCCCTTACATTGTTTCAGTGTAGTTAGCCATTCTTCAGTAGTTGTCATCATAACCAACGTAGCTCACAACTTTTTTAAAAGTGTAGCTTTAGTGTAGTTGAACTACTTTAAAATTATGAGTAGCTTGTATCTCGACAAACTACAGCTTCACAGTAGCTTCCCAACACTGATTTCCACTACAAAGAGACAACAGAAAAAGGCAGTGAAGATCTTCTGAATGGGGAATTCTTCTGTAGATGTGATAGTGAAAGTTGAACAGTTCAGTAACAGTGAGCTTAAACAGCTTTCTAACAGCATTCATGGCCACCACACCATCCTCATCCACCTTCAAAGATCATCTGAGATCATCTTTCAAACAGCCTCAAATCTGATGCACCTGTGGGCCTCTGTTCTTTAGCACAACCCAGAGCATGCTGGGATTGAATATGAAAAAGGCATGTGAAGCAGCAAAGCATGGCTCAGCCCTCAAAGAACATCTAGGATCTAGGATGGTGTTCATTTGAAAATGAGACAACCATATCTGATGAAATACAGGAAGGGGAAAACTTTCCATGGGACAGCAAGAGCTGTTAAACCAAAACCAGACAGCCTGCCTTAGCAGAGCTCAGACACACACACACACGTGTCTCATCGTTAATGGAGGCCACTGTCCCGTGCGTGGCGGATGGAATGCAGGCTGATATGAATGATGACAGATTATTGATTGAAGATACATAGCTCAGATGATGAAAGTGGCCAGTGTTGAAAAGCACAGCTTTCTGATGGCAACGTCAGTGTCAAAACGCTGGAAAATAGGCCTTTGTTAACTCACAGTGTGAAATGTGGCATGATCTGAAAGAGTAGGGCTTGTGCTATGACGCACGCTTGTAATTAATATACTGACCCTTATAGCACACACCCGCCATCGGCACATAAAATCATCTGGCCACAGTCTGAGCCATTCAACAATAGTTACCCATCCTACTGTTAAAAAACAGTCCTTGCAGCAAAAACACTTGCTGCAGTATCATTTCCATTTTCTGAATCCACACTTCGAACACTGAGTAGGGGAGAGTGGGGTAAGAAAAATATTTTAAGTAAACTTTTTAAACCAATTTAAGTAAACATTCACACATCTCAAACTACTCTAAGAGTCTTAGAGTCGGTCAGAAACAGCTGTTGATGTAAAAGTGATTGTGATAACGCCCCCTCTTACTGACAAACCCTGCAGGTGACATGGGACACGTCTTTATCCTTTTAATCACACATGCCCTCATCTGAGAGCACGTCTCAGTGGCCAGGAGGATGTTACCTATAAAAGCGCATGCTCCACCAAAGAGTGTATGTGCTTTCCTACACACATACTGTACACACATCACCCCTCTTTGAGGATACGGATCAACAATAGTTTTATGAACACAAACAAAGATAAAATAAAAGTATATCTCATTCTCCCTTGTTTATCTACTAGATTTTATAGGGGCGTATTCTACACTTCAATAGCTTTATTATTATTATTATTTTATACACTATATTGCCAAAAGTATCGGGACACCCCTCCAAATCACTGAATTCAGGTGTTCCAATCACTTTCATGGCCACAGCTGCTTCTACAAACATTTGTGAAAGAATGGGTCGCTCTCAGGAGCTCAGTGAATTCAAGCGTGGTACTGTGATAGGTTGCCACCTGTGCAATAAGTCCATCCGTGAAATTTCCTCATTACTAAATATTCCACGATCAACTGTTAATGGTATCATAACAAAGTGGAAGCAATTGGGAACAACAGCAACTCAGCCATGAAGTGGTAGGCCACGTAAAATCACAGAGCGGGGTCAGCGCATGCTGAGGCACACAGTGCGCAGAAGTCACCAACTTTCTGCAGAGTCAATAGCTGCAGACCTCCAAACTTCGTGTGGCCTTCAGATTAGCTCAAGAACAATGCGTAGAGAGCTTCATGGAATGGGTTTCCATGGCCGAGCAGCTGCATCCAAGCCTTACATCACCAAGTGCAATGCAAAGCGTAGGATGCAGCGGTGTAAAGCACGCCACCACTGGACTCTAGAGCAGTGGAGACGTGTTCTCTGGAGTGACGAATCATGCTTCTCTGTCTGGCAATCCGATGGACGAGTCTGGGTTTGGCGGTTGCCAGGAAAACGGTACTTGTCTGACTGCATTGTGCCAAGTGTAAAGTTTGGTGGAGTGGGGATTATGGTGTGGGGTTGTTTTTCAGGGGTTGGGCTTGGCCCCTTAGTTCTAGTGAAAGGAACTCTTAATGCTTCAGCATACCAAGACATTTTGGACAATTTCATGCTCCCAACTTTGTGGGAACAGTTTAAGGGGTTGGCCCCTTCCTGTTCCAACATGACTGCGCACCAGTGCACAAAGCAAGGTCCATAAAGACATGGATGAGCAAGTTTGGTGTGGAGGAACTTGACTGGCCTGCACAGAGTCCTGACCTCAATCCGATAGAACACCTTTGGGATGAATTAGAGCGGAGACTGCGAGCCAGGCCTTCTCGCTAACATCATTGCCTGACCTCACAAATGCGGTTCTAGAAGAATGGTCAAAAATTCACATAAACACACTCCTAAACCTTGTGGAAAGCCTTCCCAGAAGAGTTGAGGCTGTTATAGCTGCAAAGGGTGGGCCAACTCCATATTAAACCCTACGGATTAAGAATGAGATGTCATTAAAGTTCATGTGCACGTAAAGGCAGGCGTCCCAAAACTTTTGGCAATATAGTATATATAAAGTCTAATAGTCAAGGTTATTTTCACCAAAAATGTTGTCATATAATTTTATGTGGCTTTAACCTGCTGAGATTGGCTAACCTCTTTGCATGTGAAATGAGTAAGAGCCCCACCAAGTTGGTGAATAATGAATATAAAAATCTAATTTTCCATGATAAGTATATGTAAGAGAATGCGAATTAAGACAATCGAATGTCATTATGTTTGCTTTGTGTTGTATCAGAAGGTACACACATATTGCTTGTGCTTTGGGAACAAAGGATAATTCCTCATACACACTCCATTCAGGCATTCTCATCGTTGAAGCATTAATATAGACCACACCAGTGCCACTACTGTCAGCTATGAACATAATAAATAAGAATCCACTTTATAATAAGATATCCACCTTATTTTGCAACGTGGAAGGAAGCTATTTCATATTTATTTTTAAGCAATTTTATGATTATGATAATAAATTAAATGAATATGATAAACATCAGTTTGTAATATCAAGCAGCATAAAAGATTTTTGTGCAGCTAAAATAACTGGAAGTGGATCATGACACCAGAATAATTAAACATTCAAATTAGAAATGGCCGTGCTTTTGGGTCAGTCATCACAACCCGTCTTTTGCGTCCGGTGTAGGCAGGGTGTAAGGACACAATGTTGACAATCATGGTTCATTCCTAAAATGTATCCACCCCCATTAGACAATCCATTTATTTTAATGTGGACTGTATTAATGCAGACATTTTCTTTGACCTTGTATCAATTTTATAAATCTTATATACTGAAATGATTATGGTGCATAGTTTGACAAATGGAGGTTTGTAGCTGATGCACTCAGATTGGCTGGTGTTCACATCTCTCAGGTAAAGTCTGTGCTATGACATCAATGCAAGTCATCAATCTCAATTGAGTCCCAAATGTGATGAATATGTATCTTGTCATCAATATTCAATGTGTTGCTTCCTCTATTGAGGACTGACATTGGCACTGGCGTTCTGCACATCAAAACTTGGCGATCACGCCACCAATGAACGATAGGAATATTAAGCAGAGTGAAGGAAAAGAACAGTTGTGCCAACTTTTGACATGCTCAAAAACACGAAGCCACAGGTAAACAGACAAGCACCCGTTGGTGCTCCAATCTCGCCCGTCCAGAAGATATGAAATGTGGCCGATGTGACTCCACGTAGCTTTGAAGAGCTTTTTTGAGAAATCAGGATAGCACCAGAGTGTGCCGCACAAAAGAATGATGAAAGAACTAAAGATAAACAAAGGCTTTCAAAGGCTGGAGTATTGAGACATCAAACGCAAAGTAGAAACAACACACAGCATCTCACCTCAGCTGACATATTGACAACAGCAGCCTATGAGGAGAGAAGAGGTAAGACAAGAGGAGGGGGGTTATGGGTGGAGAGGTTGGTGAGGTCAGCCTAAACCAACAGAATGGGAGAACCTAATTTCCAATGACAGAAGGGCCTTTCATCTGGGGCCCTGCCTGGAAATGTGCTGTGTTTAATTATTAAAGAAGGGTCATACTCTGTGGGGTCGGCATGCATTTGAAGTCTCATAAATTCAGCCCTGCTGACAGGCCACGGCCGCCCTTCTCAGTTTGTGCCTTTACCTGTATGACAGCCGCTGAATGCTAATTTGTAACAAGCAAAACTCATTAGGCCTCTGCCACGGACGGACGCGCGTCCCGGCTCATCTCAGGTAGAGCGCCACAGTGCTCCAGCCCCTCTAGTGGGACAGCTTCAATCGAAGCCTATAAGGCATGCTTTGTTTCAGGCACACCCCGGATGCACACACAAGAAGACATTTACAAGGTGAGCGAAGAGGAGAAAAGACCAAGACAAAGAAACATCCTCTACACAAAACACTAATGCCAAAGTGAATGCCTGTCCAATGCTTTACGAGCATTTGTTCTTGTGCTGCTGTGGCAGTAACAATCCTCAGTACTCAAGAGGGCTATAGAGTTTCCTTCAAATGTCAGTGCCAAACTATTGCTCTGCAGGTCCGGTTTTAGGGGGGTGCTAAGCACCCTCAAACAAAAGCAAGAGCACCTGCAGTTGAAACTGTAATAATAGCACATTGGTGAAACAGATTTGGCAAATGCTCCAATGCATATTTGTGTTTGTGCTCTTAAGAGCATCACAGGTTTCTATTTACAACATGTTTATACAGCTTTGAGCACTGTGGCCAATCACAGACATGTCTGTTAATCTCCTGAACACAATGGCCAATTAGAGGTGTTTAAGTTAGTCAGAATCCAGAGTTTTTGTTCAGTGCTGAGTTCTGCAACACTCGCAAGTCCTCTCATTATTACAACAGTGTAAATAAGATATTAATTATGCGGTGCAGACAGCTTAATTGATTATAAAGAAAGTTTTTGCGATAGTGCGATAAACTGAAGTGAGTCACTGTTTTTTTTAGAGATGATGGAGCTCTTTGTGCACGTTTTATATATAATCCATTCAAAATCTGAATAAAAGTTTTGTTTTTCATGCTGCTAAGAGGACTTAAGAGAAATTCACTCTCGAAGTTGCAATGATTGACAGTGATAACCATAGGAATGGATGGGACAAAAATATAAGCCGAAACAGAGGTGCATTAAGAAAGGGATAATCCATGACTAGCTGTGCCAAGCACGACATAGAGGCAAAGAACCACCTGAGGTGAAGAATTCAAACCCTTTAATGCAAATCTTTCAAATCATTTAATGCACAGCTGTGGTGTATCCCGTTTATACCATGGTCATTTGCCAGCAATGACAAGTTAAAGCTGTTTAACTGACCAGAAGGGTAAAAATTGTGGTTATTTTCATCAGTTACGGCTCATTATATCTAGCATTTTGCCCACTTTGAATCAGACACAGAGATAGTGGTGCAGTAAGATAACATTTATTTGAAAGAATGAATCATAACATTTACTTGACTTAATTATTGATCGAGAGTGAGAGTCTGTGCAGCGTCTCTCTCTACTAGCAATGATGCTGTGAGTTTAATTACTTCATAAACAGAGCTATGTTACTCACTTGTTGCTAAGAAATATGTTGCAATTCAGTAGCGAAGCTATTTTATTAATAAAAGTTAATAGGAAGTTTCTGCTCATGCTCATGAATGTTTCTGTGTGTGCGCAGAACACTTTCCGATCTATGTGTGTGTGATGTGTGTGAGCATCAATGAAAGTAGAACATTAACATAGAACTAGAGTTGTCAAAAGTACCGACTTGGGTACCTGACATTTAAAAAATGTGACGCTTTGAGCGCTGAGCGGATTCGTAAACACCTCTGATTGGCTATTGTGTTTACGGCTCATCGGATATGTCTGTTGTTTGACTTTAATGATCAACGCTGTAAAAACGTTGTAAATAGTCATCAGTGAAGCTCTTCACCAAGTGCTTACACAGATACACATGGGAGCTTTTGAAAGCAGGCGTCTATCGCAGACCAGTCGCTGTCCGCTTCCGTGTGCTTTCAAACTCTGCCGTGCGTTGATCATTGTAGCCAATCACAGACATATCCGATGAGCGTGTAAACACAATGGCCAATCAGAGGTGTTTACGAATCCGCTCAACAATGCTCAAAGCGCCACATTTTTAAAATTTCAGTACCAATGGGTACCGAGGTCGGTACTTTTGACAACTCTATATAGAACAGCGATTAAACTGACTGGAACTACCTGTGCATTAAACAGTTTTGATGCACACCTTCCAGCCAATCAGAATTGAGTATTCAGACATGGTATATAAGCAATATAATGCAGACTAATAGATTAACATAAAAATATGCTAATTTTCGTATCAAAATATTTTTGAAATGCTGTTGTAGTTACTTTTAAAAGTAATGACTTGTAACTTCGTAAATCTCTCACTGTACATTGCTATTCTTGTTATGGTGGTCGTTATGGTATTTGCGTAACATTTCGATTGGTGTTTTAACGCATTTCAGAAAGCAAAGTACAGTGAAATTGAGCTTATGTATCTCTATGTTACATCAGAAGCACAGCATGTTTCCATTAAACAGTGTTGAAGTATGTGTGAATACACTCACGGTGGCCTGCGTCTGGCCACTGTACTCGGCCTCCATCTTGGCGAGTCGTTGGTTGGTGTCCTCCAGCAACTCCTGGATGTTGTCTGTGTGCTTCTTCTGCAGCTCAAACTTCTCCTGTTCCATCTCCGCCACCGCAGCATGGAACTACCAGAGATGATGAACCAATTATACAATAGAGCTCAACAAAAGGGATCCAGCAGCGGAAAAAAATCTCCATTCAAAAAATGTACTTTTCAAGACTCTGAAACTTTTCAAGACTCTGAAATTGTTAAGCAACAGTATATGCTTGTGTACAAATCACAAGGCAGTGTGATTTCAAGTAGGAGAAAACTGTCACTGAAAACAGTAAGTGGTCATTACTCTGTAACCTCCACTCCACTGGATACAAAACCAGAAACAGAAAAAAAACAATAGATAATGTTACACTGGTGTTTAAATTTACATAAATGTTTCAGATTGTGAAACATAAAAACAGATAATTAGTGAACATAAGACGATCTCACGCTGCAATCTGGCCATCCTTATTGTTGAGCTCTGAACATGAGGCCTACAGAATATTATGTTTAGAAACAGAGAACAAAGAGAATGTTTTATAAAGCCCGAAGCAAGATACCCTTCAACCAAAAGCCTGTACAAAGGCAGGGCCGGATTCTCCAGGAAAAAAAAAAAAAAAATCGAGAATTTGTGAGTTTTTCTTTTCTATCTCTGCAATAAACACACATCTACTGAGCACTCAGTGAAGAGGGATTTTTGGGATTCTTTCTCAGACTCAGACGGGATTGGCTGAGCTCTAAACTTAGAGTGTTCAGCGTTCAAAGCTCTGGCTGCTAGAGGGACAGGTCTGTGGAAACCTGAGCCTTTTCAACCCTTCCTTACCTTCTTCTCCCATTCGTTTTTCAGAGATTCAGCACTTTGATCAGACATTTTCTTCAGCTCGCTGATCTGTTTCTCTTTGGTCTGTCGGATGACCTGGGACTCTCGCAGCAGGCTTTGAACTACAGGGGAGAGAGGGAGGCAGACACAAACATTCAGGCCTGGCCGCAGGGCATCTCTCTGTCTGCTCGCACCCCAGGCCGCCCCGAACAGCACCATTCTTCTTGACTCAAAAGTAAAAATAAAAAACAAAAGTAAATAAAAATACAAACAATAGGTATGAAAACAACAACAGATAAACCAATATCACAGTGTTATGATTTAAGGTGAAGTGTATTACAACAGCAAGCCATAAAAGGTTAGTTGTGTGAGTGATTTTAGCATGGTTAGGCTAGTTTTGTTAGTTTAAAACTAAAATGTAAAATGTGCAAAGCTGTTCCTGAAGTTACCAAGCACCTTTAAAGTTTAGTTTATGCCTGACACATCCATTCCACATCCGCTTTACTTTTCATTAATGTCATCATTAATGAAGATTAATTTAAGTTCTTTCAATAAATAATCAGCACATTGTCAGTTAGAATGATATTAAAAACTGAAAAGCACACTTTGTGATTTTGGGGGATAATTCATAACTAAGTCAAAGGCCACAGAAATAAAGACTGACCGCCTACATGGAAAAGCAAAATACAAGACATCAAATCACAGATCATGAAGAAAAGGCCTTTTTGTCTTTGAGTGTTGTTCATGCTGTACTACACGTCTGTTTACAAGGTGCAGCTTTTGTTGGGTCCTCTGAGCCATGACTTAAGGGTCGTTTTGGGGCCGTGGGAGTGGTGTTCAGCTGGGACGTATTGGGCAACACCGTACCACTGACAGAGCTCAGAACATGACCTCCTCTATGTTCCGCCCTCACCTCTCTTTTCCAGCCTCCGAACCGTCTCATCTGCCTCCTTCTGCTTCCCACGATACATGCTCTTCAACTCATCGATCTCGCCATTCTTTCGGTCCAAAATCTGAGAAAATACACACAAACCAGATATGTACATTTTGTGAAGAATATGTGACTGGTGTTGTGCATGGTTGTCATTGTGCAGTTTCTAAGGTGTCCGGAGTGGTTGTTAGGCTGCTATATAGTTACTAGGGTACTCCATGTTATATCCGGTCTCTAGATATAGCTCAGGTCTCTTCTTCAATGTAATTCTGAGGGGTTCATTCGTCCACGAGGTGAAAATCAAAAGTGCAATCATTTAGTAAATGAACAGCACACCAAGTACTATTCATGTCACAAATAGACGAGTTCCTAAATTTCAAGTTTAGGGTTTGTTAAGGCCTCGACCAACATCGAGCCGATGTTAAGCGTCTGTCTGCTGAGTTTTTGGTATGTTCCGCACTGTCGGCACAAGTCAGACCCCTTGGGGTTTTTTGTTGATTGAATGTGTAAACCCTAATGCTCAAAATATTTAATTGGTTTGAGTAGGGCAAACTTAAATTAAACAAATTTGTTCAATCAAATTAACTTTTATGAGTATTTATTATTTTCTTTTTCTTTTGAGTTCACAAAACTGACTACGTGAATCGTAACAAAGCACTGTTCGCCAAAAGAGAACTGGTCCCCCGACTAAGCCTGGTTTCTCCCAAGGTTTTTTCTCCATTTTAACACCTATTTGCCACCTGTTTGGCACCTGATGTCACCTGCTGGAGTTTGGGTTCCTTGCCGCTGTCACCTTTGGCTTGCTTAGTTGGGGACACTTGACATTGATATTCAACAGTGCTTTGCATCTGCCTGCATTGACACCATTTTCTTTAAGAGCTGCTGTGCAGCCAAAATTAGATACCAATTATCACTGTAAAGCTGCTTTGACAATCTGCATTGTAAAAAGCACTATATAAATAAAGGTGACTTGACTTGACTTGACATTTTGAGTAATCTGTATTGTTTCATTGTTTTGAGTTTTATGAACGTGTTTCTTTTAATTTAGACAAACTGAAACTGGGCTGGGATTTCTATGCTTTGCCATGGCACTCAAAAGGGAGAGTAAAATGCTAAAATTAAGTGTTATAATATTTTGTGCAAGATTCATGTTAAGTGGGAGATTTATTAGTGTTTAATGTTTTGCTATGCTAATTTAAAAGAGTTTCTGCAATGATGTTTTTTTTGGAGGGTTACCATCATGGTGACAAGTGGAGTATGAGATTGGTTTGAGAACAGGTATATTAAATGTTTTATATTGCCGTACCCATTCAGCAATTGCTATGCTATGCTAATGCTATCAAATCACTGTGTTACCAAATAGCAAGTTAGCATTTATTGAATTAGCTAGTTAAAGCTAACCAAGTTTCCATTACTAAAAATATTTAAGTTGAGAGTACATGATCATTTTAAGTTAAAGGAACACTCCACTTTTTTTTTTGAAAATAGGCTCATTTTCCAACTCCCCTAGAGTTAAACAGTTGAGTTTTACCATTTTCAAATCCATTCAGCCGATCTCCGGGTTGGGCGGTACCACTTTTAGCATAGCTTAGCATAGTTCATTGAATCTGATTAGACCGTTAGCATCTCGTTAAAAAATGACCAAGAGTTTCAATTTTTTTCCTATTTAAAACTTGACTCTTCTGTAGTTACATTGTGTACTAAGACAGACGGAAAATTAAAAGTTGCGATTTTCTAGGCCGATATGACTAGGAACTATACTGTCATTCCGGCGTAATGATCAAGGAACTTTGCTGCCTTACCATGGCTGCAGCAGGCGCAATGATATTACGCAGCGTCATTCACAAATGTCTCCATGGTTGCAAGGCACGCTCCCTGTGCAAGCAGGGGGTCACAGGCACTGCGTAATATCATTGCGCCTGCTGCACCCATGGTACGGCAGAAAAGTTCCTTGATTATTACGCCAGAATGAGAGTATAGTTCCTAGCCATATCGGCCTAGAAAATCACAACTTTTCATTTTCCGTTGGTCTTAGTACACAATGTAGAGTCAAGTTTTAAATAGGAAAAATATTGAAACTCTTTTGTCATTTTTTAACGAGATGCTAACGGTCTAATCAGATTCAATGAACTATGCTAAGATATGCTAAAAGTGGTACCGCCAGACCCGGAGATCGGCTGAATGGATTCGAAAACGGTAAAACTCAACTGTTTAACTCTAGGGGAGTTGGAAAATGAGCCTATTTTCAAAAAAAGTGGAGTGTTCCTTTAGAAGTAATTAAAATGTATGAGTACAAAATAAAAATCTGCAAGTTCTGCTTTCTTAAACTTTGAGTTTCTTAACTTAAAAATTTTGATGTAACTGATTACCTCAGATTTTTTTTTTTTTTTTTTTGAGGTTTTGCCAACTTATTCGGTTTTACAGTGCACTCTGTGAGACCAATCACTCTGATTGGCTGTTCAGATTTGGTCCCGGTGCACAAAAAGAAAAACAAAAGCAGGCAAACAATTAAATCAAGAGGGAACACGGAGAAGGCTCTTCTAATTTTACATCATCTTACCTGAGCATTCCAATACTTATATATTTTTATAACGACATGGCCGTCTGGAATGAAGCAAGTGAAGACCAACTGATCAGTATGATTCATATTCAAAATGGTAAACAAGTGCTGCTTGGTTTATGGTTTGTATATCCGCAGCCCTAATTTCGGTTTCCATTTTTGAATGACGAATATAGACAACTGCCACCTGCTGGTATGGAAAGTTATTTTATCTCACACAGGCGCAAAACGCACATGCTAGCTGGCCCTTGGCTGTTGTCGCCTTGACGCGAGGCGACAACACAGTCAGCTTTCCTCTGCAATAGTTTTTTGATGTTGGTTTGGTGTGCCACAGCCTTTAGAGGTTTGTTCAGATCACTAACCCTAAGCATGAGCAATAGCAATAGTGATGCTTGCATTAGCAAACAACACTACAAACAAGAAGCATTCATGACACTGAGACGACAGATGACAGAACGTTTATGTTCCAGACTTTCCAGCTAATCTAGAGCCATAAATACATTTCAATGGGAACAGAGTTTAAATAGAGGTTTGTGGTGCTTCCATATGACAAGCTAATGCTGGCTGCAGATTACAGAGGATAATGTTCTTATTCACAAGCATGACCATGAAGGAACTCGCCCTCTCCTGCGTCACTGAATGCTGGAATTTGCTGCTTTGAAGCCAACATTCAGCGGTGGGGGGGGTGGGGTGGGCAAGATCCCCATTTTTGGCCCTTTCTTCAGCGAAGGCTTTTTGCTTAAGTATGTTATCTGTAACAGTAGCATAAGCTTAAATCAGAGGATGACAAACCCGTATGAATCTAACATTATGCTCTGGGAAGGAAGACCACTCCAGGAGACGCACCAATGACCCCACTGACAAGTAGTAGTGTTTTGGTTGTGAAAACAAAACAAAACAAATCATTCAACTTCCGTGCACTGATATATTTTTCGCTCACTGAAGTCTCTCCCTTGTGAAGAGCGGGAGGCTTTGGTTGCTTCTCTCTGCTTTCAAAGACTGACTATAGCATGAGCAAATAGCATGTCATTAGCATACATTAGCATATAAATAGCATATCAATTGTTGGACCTGCTGAATGTATACGCCCTTCACTGAACAAGTCTATGTTTTGAGTCTGAATGACTTGAAGCAGTGCTGAATGGACTGGCACTTGTTCACGATCAAACTAAACAAACTGGGACATGGCATTTGTGAATGTACTCAATGAACAAGGTATTTCATTTGTGAACAGGGATCTGCTGACCAACAGTGACAGAATGAAAGTGGGCATTTGATCATTCAGTTCAGTATGTGAATCACTCTTGTGAACAATGAGAGAAAGGGGGGCAGAAGGAATAGTCCATTTTATGACTCTGTAAATATGACTCATGACTACACGCAGTTAAATAAGGATGTTATTGTAATTATAAATTTCATTAGGCCAGTGCATGTCTTATATATGTCTCTCTAATCACACATGATTTAGGTCATCAGCTCACTGGTAGAGACTCCAAGAACTTAAGGCTGAGTGTCCACCAAAGCATTCCTAGCCAGCTGAAAATGCTAGGTGATCTGCTAAAAACGCCTAGCTGTGGGCGATTGAGAGCGCTTCGGCAGCGCAATGTTTTTTTTCAGTCGAGGCGCTTTACTTGCTACGATACGGAACATCCGCTTAAGTGTTACTAGTATCTCATTTCACAGATAGTTTGTTTCTGAACTGTTTCTATATAAAAATGTTGATACAATGTAAAGTATTTGCTCTGGGTTTTGTTTTCAATTATTTTGTTCCATTATTATGCTTGTTGTTGTCATCTGTTGACGTAGTACAAGCAGAATGTGGCAGCTGGTCGGTGTAGTATTTGTCCTGCCCTCCTCCACTGTGATTGGACGGCTTGGTACAAAGTGACTGCGTTTTACCCAAAGTTGAACATTCTTCAACTCTCGGTGACTCGAAACAGACGCTCAGCGCCTCATTACGCTCCTGCCGTTTTTAAAAACGCGGCGCTCCCATTGAAAACAACTGGAAAAATACGCTAGCCTCAGAAAAAACGCTTTGGTAGGCACACAGCCTAAAAGGCTGTTTCTGTGAATCTATTGAGTAAATGATTCAATGACTCACTCATAATTCACAAAAACAAACTAATTTGTCACCGTCTACTGGTGTAATTATGTGACCTACAAAAGGGGTCACTAAACAAACCAGTGGATGAACCTAAATGAATCTTTTTGGTACAAAAGAGTCACTTGGATAAGTCAAAATCTCCACTACAACTCACAAGCATGTTTAATAGCAAAAGAGACCAAATGAATATGCAAAAGACATGCAAAAGTCACTCACTGAAGTTCTCTGGAGTAAAAAAAAAAAAAAAAAAGAATTTGGATAAAAGGAAATGGAGCGATCTCTTCACTGAAAACAGTGTTACGTATTCTTTTTGATGCGTCTCAGGAGCACGTTGAGTGTTAACATTCCAGCCTCTCTGAAGCATGAATGAGTGCTGCCGGTATCTGAGCGGACTTGAGCCACAGGCCTGAGGAACTCACTCATGACCTTGTCCCTCATGTCTCAAAGACCTCTGCAGTGGGCTCCCAGACTCCAATGGACCGGTTCTGCGAGTCCTCAACAATCCACCCATTGTGCGACACAGTGCGGGCTTTTGATGAACCCGAGGAATTTAGAAATCCTTCGTGGTGGGGCGGGATGGAGCCAAGTGCAACCCGTATTTAGCGAGCTCCAAATAAACAGCAGATCTGCTGGGCTTGTTCCCAAGCAGCGGCCCAGTCTTGTGCCTTGAGCTGTGGGTGATAAGATGCCTGGGCTCAAGGTGGGGCGGGAGGCGGGCATTTCAGAAATGTGTTTTATCTGATGCGGCCACTGCTCAGCAGAGAGCCGTTTGTTCAGACCGCTGTAACTCCTTTGATGGCCTGACCTTCTACAAGCCGCCTGTGTCCGAGTGGGAGTTCAAAGACTGTCGGCCATTGTCTCAGTGAGGGTGGACAGCGGCGTAGCGACCAGGGGTCTGTAAATCTCAAAGGACCCTATGGAGATCAACGGCTTGGAGGACATGACAGGGCACACGCACCGGCTTGGTCGCCCCTGGACTCAAGCGAGCCCACCAACGGACAGCTCTGCACTGCGTGTGTGTGGTGTTTATAGGGTCTTCAAAGAAAGATGCACCTGAGCAAATATTGACATTCTCAGAATGGAACACAGAATGGAACTTTCAGAACCAAACAACAGCGCTCATTAAGAGCAAAGCAGAAACAATGACAGACAAAAAATCATCTGAACTAAGATTTCATGTAACGCTGAACACAAAG
The DNA here is from genome assembly GCF_019924925.1 of Ctenopharyngodon idella. NCBI lineage: Eukaryota > Metazoa > Chordata > Actinopteri > Cypriniformes > Xenocyprididae > Ctenopharyngodon > Ctenopharyngodon idella. The sequence goes on along the minus strand of NC_067222.1, from coordinate 46,648,786 downwards.
AATGGTGAATTAATGAGTTCAAGATCCAGAGGAAGCTATTGAGGTTATTTCCCAGTCCCCACTGGAGAAACTAAACAAGAATAGTCTTCATAGGGCTTCATTCAAACCAAAAATGCCTCCAAACAGTTATTATTTTCTCCCTCTGAAAAGTCAGTGAGCCCATCAGTGGATTATTTATCCTGCTAGAATAGTCTTCATAGGGCTTTGGTGGCAACAAGAGCTCCTATTTACAGAAGTACTCTCTGAGGTTGGGGGTGATGGTCTCTCATGAGGCCTAATACAACAGTGTTCAGTGAAAAGAGGTTGGACATCGCAGGCAAAAGGACCATTTCAGAGCTGGTCTTTCCTTCAAACACAGATGCAACTTCATTCAAACCAAAAATACCTCCCAGAAGTTATTATTTTCTCCCTCTGAAAAGTCAGTGAGCCCATCAGTGGATTATTTATCCTGCTTTTTGTCCATCAGAAGAGCACTCTGTTGCTAAGCTCATCATCCTGTGAGCCGGTCGCCTGTGAAAGATGAAAGCTTGCAGCCAAGAGCGAGGGAAAGAGGGGGCGTTAGGGAGGTTAAAGGGAAGTTCGTGGAACATTTAGGGACACACACAATTTTCCCATCGTCTCCTTAAAGAGCTCTTTCAGACACCTGCAGAGTCGTAACAGAGTGTCGAGGACGAGGTCCAGAGGCCGTTAGGCTTTTAGGGACGGCATGAAAGACAACAGTCTGCCAAGAATCATGTTACTGCTTATAAAGGGTGGGGACACACAAACATCTGTAAACCTGGGTCATTTAATAGGTTTTATTGAAGCAGAATTTCAAGGTGTGATGTCACTGAGACTGAATGAAACATACAGTAAATGTGGAAGTCACAGAGCAGACACTGACACAGCACATGCCATTTGTTAAAGGGATAGTTCACCCAAAAATGAAAATTCTGTCATCATTTACTCAAGTTTTCCAAACCTGTATGAGTTTCTTTCTTCTGTTGAACACAAAAGAAGATTGTATAAAGAATGTTGGTAACCAGACAGTTGACTTAGTAGTATTTTTGTTTCCTACTGTGGAAGTCAATGTCTACCGTCAACTGTCTGGTTCTTCTTCTTTTGGGTTCAACAGAAGAAAGAAACTCATTCAGGTTTGGAACAACTTGAGGGTGAGTAAATGATTTTTGGGTGAATTATCCTTTTAAGTTTCAGGAGAAATATATTAGAATAACTGTTTGATTGTTGTCACTGCTCTGGCCTGATATTGATGATAAAAAAACAGTATCACTACAACAATACAATCTTAAATGGATGAGAAAGTCGCTTAGATCTGCAGCCCTAGATCTGTCACACACTGTGTCATTTACCTTCTGAATCTCTGCATCATGTTTCTGCTGCATTCTCAGTGTATCCTCCTGATGTTTGGCCTCCAAGACTTTAGTCCTCAACTCAACCTACAAATGAAAAACAGATGAAATGACACAATGACAACATTTTGTTTCTGTTTTTCTTGAAGTCTATGTGTAATGGTAATAAAACTGTAATGGTTTATTGCACCAAAAATTTTATTTAGTTTTTCATGACCATTTTTCATTAAAATTAAACAGGCTACTGTACCAATAAGACTTGTAAATGAAAATTATTGGCTAGCCTCTACATAACGGTGTAGTTTACAATGACAGTTATCAAGACAGATCAAGCTCAATACAGAATAGATGCTGACATGTTCATGTGGGCGGTCATATGTTAACCATCACAATACAGTGATGACATAACTACACTGCCTGGCCAAAAAAAGTCTCTATTTGGATTTTAATAGGCAAATACTTAAGAGTCTATGACTGGATCATTATTGCTGTGATTATTATGTTTCTAGCATGTTATGTGTTTGGCAACAGTTCTTCTAACCCTAATTGATGGAGTATGTAGCTTTTTGTTTCTTAAACAACCATGTAGGAAGACACATCATGGCCATATTCCAGGATGACAATGTCAAGATTCATCAAGCTCAAATTGTGAAATACAAAATCTTGACCAAATATTGATGTACCTCTTGATGGAAAAAAACGTCACATTCACAACATTTATTTCCATGTAGAGGTGCATCAATTTTTGGTCAAGATCTTGTATTGACCATGCAAGAGGTGAGCACTCTGTAAAGTCTACTCCAGCACATCCACCACACAAGACTTTCAATGAATTTAAGGTGCTCCCTCATGCTCCCTCCCAATCATTCTTTCACAATTTGAGCCTGATGAATCTTGGCTTTCTCATCCTGAAATATGGCCATGATGTGTCTTCCTACATGGTTGTTTAAGAAATGAAAAGCTACACACTCCATCAATTAGGGTTAGAAGAACTGCTGCCAAACATACAACATGCTAGAAACATAACAATCACTGATCCAATCATAGACTCTTAAGCATTTGCCTATATAAATCCAAACAGCAACTTTTTTTTCAGCCGGGCAGTGTATAATGATTTAAAATGAGCCGTTTTGGTGGTTTTCTTTTAGAAATGGTCTGAGTTGACTGGAAAGGAAGTCGTAAATATTAAAGCATATCTACACAGCACGTCAAAATGATTTTAAAAATGTAAAACTTATTTCAAAAGAAATGTTTTTTCATGATATGACCCATTTACAGAAAGCTAAAGTATAGAAATGTCTGAATTATAGTGTTCAGTTTCCTCTACACCTACAGAGAAACAACACCTCCGGTCGTTTTGTTTTTAAGATCACTCATTGAAAGTCAGTTACATCAGTTAAGAATCTGAAAGAGACAGTTCAAAGCAAACACAAAACCACATGTATTGCGCTGTGAGACATTTAGGAAAGAGCCCATCTGTTCAGAAGAATACAGATGATTAATACTGGACAGGAAACAGCAGATAGAGGAAGATAAAAATGTAACTACACACATAATGACAGTTGATTTGTACTTTAAAGACAGTTAAACAGTAGATACACCCAATGAATTAGTTTGCTCAGTGCAACACTACATACGGTATTGCATGGGAATCGTTTTTCATAAATCGAGTTTATGGTTCCAATTCTGATTCTACTTAAATGTATGATTACATTTCTTTTAGTACGCTGAGGACCAATTTAAAATATTGACTCGTGATTTTTTTTTTTTTTTTGGATTGTCAACCCTACTCAGCAAGCAATGCTCATTAACTTCCCTCACCTACAATAGAGCAACCTCAGGAATTTAATGTGCCTCAAGATTTCTGGGATCAAAAGTTTAACATTTTTCTTTACCGGCCTGTTAGAACATGCGTCCCCGCCTCTTCAAGCTGCCAAACTCACACAAGTAATGCAAGCACATACAGACAGAAGAGAGGTGTAAGCACACACTTCCGCTCCCACAAACTTTCGTCACTATGGCCGCTGGTCATTCCTGAAGCGGTGTCTTTCTTCTCATGTATTTTGGGAAACATGTTTTGATGTGGCATGAGCAGGATTTTTGTGTGAGCCACCCAGCCCTCTGGCTGACTGCGGATCAGGGCTTTCAACTGCTGCCACCAGCGTGGGACACGATCTACTGGCTTATCAGATCTGCTGCAGGGCACTATACGGCCAGAGTAAAAGAGAGTGAGAGAGAGAGAGATCCAGACGTCTCTAGGCCACAAGAACATTCACAGAGCCACAGGCCATTTCTGCTGCCTGTTAGAACAGACTCAGACTGACAGGAAAAACCAACTCAATTGGAGTGGTCACTGATACTTGATCATCATCTCTGATTAAAAGTTCAGGGAAACTATCCATTGCGTTTGAGCTTCCTCTTTGAATGCTGGGTGAGAAAATGACTTACTGCAAAAATATGTAAAAACAAAAGACTGAAAAAAAAAAGAATTGAATTGAATTGCTCTTAAAAGGCAATTCAGGAAGGAGGTGCCATTTGCAGGGGCATTCCAAATGACATGTGATGGTAAATGTATCATTTATTGGCATGTGAGTGTGGTGAGTCCTCGTAATTCATTTCAAAGCTAGATGGCAGGAGAGTTTGACACTGCATTGACACTATTCTTTTAAGAGCTGCTGTGCAGCCAAATAATGTACCAGTTATCAATGTAAAGCTGCTTTGACACAATCTACATTGTAAAAAGCGCTATATAAATAAAGGTGACTTGACTTGACTTTGAGTTAACAAACTCGCTACATATATTAAACAACAGCCAAATACATTTTTGACATTGAATGTCCTAAATGATCCGTCACTAATCTTTATTGGCCAATGTTCTTCTTAATCCTGTGATCGGCGATCAGCCAATCCTGCATAAATTCAGGTCTATTTGATCTTTTATCAGCTATATCAAATATTTTCCATATGTTTGTTTTGTAATGTTTTCTAATCAATGTCTTCAGAGTAACTAGAAAGCTACAGGCAGGTGAGTTTTTATCAGGGTTGGACAGCGGCCCTCCAGGACCGAAGTTGCCCATCCCTGATATTCTTTGGCTTGCCACAGTATACAGTGATACTGGCTATATTCGATAAAACTGATTATTCCTGATGAAGAGATTGCAAAATAAATAAAACAAAATGAACACACTTAAAGCCAGAAGTTATTTATTGACATCAAAATTACACAGTCAGAATTGCGGATATACTGTAGTCGGGTTCAATATTAATTGAAGAAAATATTGTGAAACTATTTTTAACATATCACCCTGCCCTAGTATATACCGTAGTGTCATTTCATATTCAAACCCAAACCATGAAGACATCTCATGTGTTCTACATAAACAATGTATTTATTTACACATCAAAAACATGAATACAGCCCAAGAGGCTTTCGGCAACTTGAGAGAGAGTTGCCGAAAGATCCCCCCCCCTCTTCTGTAATTCTCAAAAGCTGCAGCACATCAGCTGCTGGTGTTTGGCTGATGAGAACATTTACACAAGCACAAGATCTTGTAGCACCAAAATTGATAAAATTGTGATGATGATATTCGTAAATTGTCTAATGCTTTGGCCAAAGTTTCCCTATGTAGGAGCAACCACATGTCCCTTTAGATCCACTCTTTACCTGGCTCTCCAGCAGGTCCCTTAGAGCCAAACCTTAAGTACCACTTTGTGCTTATTCTGACACTTTTTGCAAGCTGCTCTGATAAGAATCTGCTAAATTCCTTGAACGTAAACACATTTGTAGAAGAAATCAACGCCTACTTCATCATTGCAATGTTAGCCCCACCCACTGGTGTGTTAGTGAGATGAGGAGGAGAGGAGAGCTATACAGGACTAAAAATAACATTACCTTTCAAAGGATCCTAATGCTAGGAATATGGTTATTTATTTTCAACAATGTGAATGTCTCGGTTGAGCTTTATTTATTAGTATTTGGTATTTCACTGTGGATACTTCGGTAAATCAATCGCACTTTTACGATATGAACTCGACAGTAACACAACAACATGTAAGTAACTGTGTTATACCTTCTAATGCCTGATCTGATATGTAATGATTCATACAGTCAGATGTTCTTTGTCTATGTGTCAGTAAATCAAACCAGTGACTATCGGTCAACTTCAGCGGTTTCTCTTAGTAGGATGAAAATAATCTGTTATTTAAACGGTGATTAAATTATATAAAGAAAGCAACCAAAGAAAGCTGGAGCTGTCAATCAAACAGCGCAAGCTTCAGTGACTAAGTTCTGGACTCGCGCCAAAACTCCTGTATTATTTAACAAATCTCTTAGTTATATCGCGTTTGCACAGTTAGCTACGATGAAAGCATTCATTAGTATGCAGAAATTGAGTTGCAATGACGAGATCACTGCTTTCATGCACTCAACAACATGTCTGTGATCGGCTACAATGTTCATCACTGCAACCTTTCATGCCACCATCTAAATATAATGGCATAGATCTAAATGTAATGCAGTACTTTTCACAATTAGTTAACCTTGAGAACTGTAATAGTAAAAACGTTCTAAAAGAGAGAGTAATACTTGGATATTTCAAATAGAAAGATGTTAGCCAATCACAGCAGTAGGCGTTTACACTGAAGTCTCATAACCGCCCTTAAAACAGAGCGTTCGAATCAGAGGGATAAAATCAGGGTAGCAAAAATGCCTTTTATTTCTAAATTTTGACAATTTTTGACGTAAAAAACATACTAACATTATAAGTGCGCCCCAGGAAACATTATAAAACAATAAATCAACGCAATTCATGACCCTTTTAATATTAGCAGTAAATTACACTGATATGATGCTGTGTTTGAACAAAGAATGAAGATTACAGTATTAGCATGTACAAGGTCAGAACACGCTGACGAAAGAAGTTTGCTTTGGGCCAATCATAAAGCCCTTATGAAGATGACACGAATACTCTGTGCTCTTTACAGTAAGCTCTGTTGCTTTTTAATAGTTCTTCTATATGAGCTAGATGGACATCTTTGACCACTGTGCTGCATCTTGCAGCTTTTTCAGCGTGTCTTAAACCAGACGCCAATCTGTGCTGCTCTTAGTAGATAGCATTGGTTATTATAGAAATGATCTGGCTGCGTCTGTGTTCTTTAGTTTGAGCGTCTTCAGTAGATCACGTGCAGAACTTTCCACTCCCATTGGCACTTTTTTGGAATTGCACTCTCATGCTAATTTGCCCTGTTTAGTAAATCTGGCCCATTCCCTCCTCTCACGTGACTTTTCCCCATTTATTCATAATTACCCATCAGCAAACCCACAGGATGCTTTAGGATCTGTTAAAACTCAATGGGCTCAACAGAGGCAGGAGTATTTCAACTGCTGACCGTAACTTTAACTGCTGGTGTCGCTGTTGGACAGAGTCACTTTAGAAAAAGAATGATTTATAGGCTACACTTTTTAATATCATATTTTGTAATACATTGTTTTATTTTTGTACTGCTTAATTTTCTCACCCAATTTTTGGAGGAGGCACTGCCTCCCTTGCCTCATTGAAGGAAACGCCCCTGTTGTGGAAGAGCACACCCCATAAAACTCCAGACGAGTACATATTTCACAATTTAGTCAGACAGGCTTCATGAATAAACACTAAAAACAATGTTCAGACACAATTTATAGAAACCAAACACAGAAGTTTGTTTCATGACAGCATTATCTGGAGGCTGAAACTGATCTTATAAGAGCAAAACACACAGTTTGCTACCGTCACCTGCCCTACTTCCACTCAACCCTGAGAAACAGGCTCCCGCCTCTCGCTTTGCGTACGATTCTTCTTGTGCAATCTCAGAGACCACAGGAGACCTGTCAGAGGAGAAGATTGCACTGATTGAAGCCACGCAGTCAAACAGATCCCGGCAGCACAGACGCAAACGTGGGCGGCACTTTTTTCTTTTCTTGTCTTTTTTTTGAAGCTTCAATTGGTGCTTTTAGAAAAGTTTGTCAAACTACATCAGTGGTGTACTGAAACTCTTGTCTGAAAGGGTGCGGCGGGCGAGTGCACACCTCCGGGTTTTCAGATTCCCTGGAATCAGTGAAGCGAATGACATTGGTGCTTTTACTCGCGTTAAACTCACAGAGACGCGGTGCTTTTTGAAGAGTAGAAGGAGAGATGGAAGGGTGGGAGGAGGAGAGATAAAGACGGTGCGAAGGAGACGAGAGCAGCTGCTCTGTCTTTTCTTTGCCCAGCATTGGTTTCACACATTTCCTTAGGGAATATTTTCACAAAATGTCTGCTACGTTTTAGCGCCACACTGCGGGTTGAGTCTGTGATTCCAGCTATTTTGAGAGTCAAAATTTGGGTGACTGTTCATGTTTGGATAAACACCAGAAAGCTTCCCCAGTCACACTGATGACATCTCAATCAAATCACTGCCTTTGCTCTATGAAGGAAAATAATAGAACTGAAATGTGTTAATGCAAAAAAAAACCATAATAATAATAATTGTGTAAACTAAATGTGATTGTCAAATAAGTAAAATAAACCACAGAATAGGGGTTTTCACACTTGAAATAGTTAACCCTGTGTTATTGTAAACCCCGGGTTAATGAAATCTTAGTCCCACGGACCATTGGCTGAACATCTGAGGCATATGGCACACAAAATGGGAAACATTTCGGAAGTTTCAAAGTCCTGATCTGATTGGTTGAATTCTACAGGATGTCCAGGAGACGTGCGTGTCGCGTTCTTTAACAATCCACCTGGAAACAAAGCCGTTGTGATGCCAAATCCCCTCATGGAAGAAGAAAGCCGCAGTGTTTACAACTGTGACAATGAGCGCTTATTACGATCAACAAAATGCTGGATTTTCAAATGTATGTGAAGTTTGCGGCACCACTATTGCAGTAAACTTGCACAACGTTTTTGAATGAAGAATTTATTAGATGCACGCTGGTCTGTTATCATAGGGACGTCCCTAAACATGACTCGGAAAAAAAAAAGAACTGTGATTGGTTGCTTTACATGTTGGACATACTTGGGTGGTCCTTGGTTGAATCAACAAAGCTAAGACGGAGTCCAAACCTTCTGCCATCAGTCTGAAGTTCTGGCTACGCAAGACTAACGGAATCCTGGGTTATCTTGCTTCACGTTTCACACTGCTCACACTTGACCCAGGGTTATCAATTAATCCTGGGTATTCATAAGCTGCCATTTCATACTGTACATTCCTAAACCTTAGGTTAATGTTCTTATTTGCATATTTGCAGTGTCAGTGTCAATGAATGGATGAATGCAGCATGTGACCTATTTACATAAAGGCTCTAGCATTGCACATCCTCATATTATATATTGCCGACTGTCCTGTGAAATTTTCAGACTATAAATGAAACAGTATCTTCTTCACTCCAATTGTCACGTTTTCTGTCACCATTTAGCTTTCTTCTCCTCAAACACCAAAACATAGCCTACTGTTTATACAACACGCTGTGTTTCCGTTACTCTCCAAAGCATGTGAAAATGAGGCACGCGATTGGCTGTCGGTTGCAAAGCATCTAGTCACACCATTCTAAAGCTGCATTGTTTCACACTGCACACATTTGGTATTGCAATGTGGGGTTAACAGTCCAAAATCAGAGGTAAACCTGCTTTGGAGCAGGGTTTCATAACCCCAGGTAAAAAGTGGTGCTAACCCCACTTTTAAATTACAAGTACGAAATGTTCCTTTACCCAAGGTTAAAAGCGTTATTTAGAATGACAATAACACGAGGTTAAGCTCAGTGTGAAAAGCCCTAATGAGATATATTATCACCACCTTAAAGCTGCTGTGTTCTTTTTTCAATATTAAAACTAAAAGTGAACCACTCTAAAAAAAAAAAAAAAAAAAAGTGACTCAGTTTAGTGGGATATGAAAAAGGTCATTTTGGGTAATTTCAGATGGGAGTCACCCCATCTGAACATACGCATACCTGCAGTAGATCTGATTTTGCAGATTTTATTACCAGTAAAATGTTAAGTAAATTCAGTCTGACTGGATTGTTTTGCTCTGGTGGTCTACTGTATCAGTAGTAATAAAATAGACTGCTTTGAAAACCTCTCTTTCCTGTTGTCAGACAATGAAAATTGTTACATTACCTGAGGATCTCACATAGGATATATCTATATTTTCAGTCTTCCAATGCTATTCATTATACATATCGATATACAGTACATGGATATTAATGTATTTGCTCTGAAACAATTTGTTTTGTTTTTTTTTCCAATGAGAAGCACCATCATTTCAATAAAACAACCATTGAACCCAAGCAGATTTACACTAAATGGCACACTTTTGTTCATTAAATGAACATAAGATATTATACAATAAATTTGATTAAATTTGCTGATTTTACTACTTAAGTTTAAATCATAATATGTGTCAGACCAAAATAAGAAAGGGTAGCAAAACAAGTCTACTGACACAGTTTTCAGGAAACGTAATGGAGAAATAAGGCTAGAACCCATCATTTCAGATTACAAAGAAAGAGTAAACAATGAAGGTGAGGCACAATGCCAAGAACGCACAACAAGAGAAGTGCCGGTAATGAATACTAGAAATCGCATGAGCTTTGTTTTTCTCTGCCCTCAGCTCCACAGTCATTTCAATCAGGGGCAGCAAAGGGCAACTCATGCACCATTTCCCTTCTTCAAAGCCTATAGCAGCTCCTGAGGAACGTTTGACTCACCCTTCACCCCATTACCTGGGAACGTTTCTTCAGCCTTGACATTAACTCAAGCGTCCTCTTGGCCAGCCATTGCTGCCACCTGTTATTAATTACAATGCTCTACAGCCCAACGCAGGCACTATTTACTCTGCTTACAGTAAAACAATGTTTTTGCTAATCTCGGAATCTCTACGCTTAAAAGTGTGTGGAGTTAATGTGGTGGCTTTATCTTTCAAACGGCAGCTCTGGAGACTTAAGGACTGTTTCAAAAGAGTATTTAGCTGTATTGTAGTGAAGACGAGGGCTGATGATGCTGTGTGACTGAAGTTGACCTAATTGAGCACTGCTCTTCCCAGAGGAAGTGTGATTACAGCAGGTCACGCTCAGTATATTCAACAATTCCAGTCAACTGACATCAAAGAGAAGCTTGTTCTATGGGATTTTCAGCTTAAACCCACATACAGGGGGAAACTGTCATCACAAACAGGGTTTGTAAAGCTCTTAGGAGAAGTCGGTGTCCCTAAACAAGCAAAACTCAGAGAGGCTGGCTTTGGTAAGGTATGTGAAGCTGTCATCCAGCATCGCTTTCTTGAGTTTATTAAAAGCAACCAGCCATCATACAGCATTTACTTAAGAAGTGGAAAAGTGTGCTGGATGACAAACTTCAGCAAGACAGCAGCACCAAAGAAAGCGGTTATTGGTTAAGTGAAAATCGTGTCATCATTTAATCATGTTGTCGCAAACCTGTAGGGGCGTCTTTCTTTTGTGAATGAATGAAGACGTTTAGCCGAATCTTTATGCTTTTCTTTTCCGTGCAATGAGACCATCGTTATTCATTGAAATTTTTTCATCTTCATTTTTAGTTGAACTCTAGGGGACTGGACCAGTTTGAAGGTAATTACAGCACATTTTAAGCACTTTAGGAAAACATAAATTTCCTACCTCCTTATCGGCTTTCACTGGGGTGGCCTCATCAAAAAGAGTTCTGTTTTTCCCCAGACTTGATTTGTTGTAAATCTATTAATATAAAAGACAAAGACAGAAATGAGAAAATACAGAAAAACACAGGATGTCAAAAAGTACTGGCTCTTTCTACCACGTCGATACTAAAATGATTAAGGAAAAAATTACAATAACAGTTCTACAGTATTGGTAGTACTTAATATTAGAATGAAGAACTCAAGAAAGATTACCCTTTCTGATCACTTTTTCATTAAGTTGTCCATTTAGTATTGATAAAAAAAGTCCTCATTTTGGTGACAACATGCATGAATTTTATCATTTAGCATATTTTACCAATAGTGTTTAAACAACAACAGTCACAGACAAATGTTCTGTTTTTCAATGGTCAGAAATCTAGTGTCAGTGCCTTACTGAATGCCAAAGTATTTGCAGTTTTTGTAGAACACAATATTAAGTCACTTGACCACTTTAGATTTTTTTTTATTATTAATTTTGAATGTTTACTTGAATACTTTCAACTGTTGTTAGATACCTTAAAAACATCAAGCACTGATAATTTAATTTGTATCTTTTGTTTCTAATTGTTCTGTTTCTCTTAATTGGTTTTTGTTCTTAATTTTGACTGTTTTCTTGAACAAGTCATGCTTTAATAATTATTCATTTGTAAATGCAGTTGAGGTGATCAGTGTTGTTTCAGCCGCTACAGGCCCATCAGCACTTACTGGAGACAGAGGGACAGGGTTCTCACGCAGATATCTGGGGTTTTCTATCTGTAAAAATAAAACAATACAACACAACTTTACTCTCCTCCTCCTTTGGTAAGTCCCAAACACCCCCCCGTCCACCTCTGACCTCCTTTTATTTGTCATAAACAATGTGGAATGACTTCAAAGAGTGTCACTTAAATACAGTCTCTTCACTACACAGACTGTGTTTACAGAAATCAGACCTCAAGCCTACAGAGGCATTGTGTGCAGCGAGGCCATTTCCGTTTCTTTTTAAAAACTCCTTTTCCCTCCGGTGAGTTTGTCTTTTGTCAACGTAAGCCACAATCTGTAAGCAATAGGAGTATGTCTAGGACACACTCCGTAGAAGACACATCTCAACACATAATGAGATAGACCATGACTGAAATGCATCATTTTTCATAATGAAACCATAGTTTCACTTTTACTGTAGAGAAAAACAATTTAATCAAAATATCTGGCTCATAATAATACTTAGATAAAGTTTTCCTATTTCCATGACAATTAAGCATTTATCCCCCTCAAAGACTTTACCGTAGACCCATAGTTTTTGTATACCGCATTCAAAAACCCTGTTGACACAAAGTTCAATACAACAAAATGACACAAATCACAGGACAAACGACCTAATTATTAACTGCACCAAAATTATCCACACAAGTTCAATGCAGATCTTCTCAGCTCTATGAGGGGTCAGACCATCTGAAGTTGTCCAAAAAAAACTGATTTGTGATTTTGGTTGCTTGAGAGTTATTACCTCTATGTATTGGTACTGCAAACTTTTTGTTTTATTTTTAATCATTATTTTTATGTTACTTGGTGGCCAAGAATGGCATTTTGCACATTCTTGTTCTTTAGGCTTAGAATTTAATTATAAATTTAATGATCAAGATCCCTCAAATTTCCACTTTTAAGGGGGAGGGTCTGAGTCTCAGTCCTAATTTTTAAGAGAGCATATAGTAGGGGTGTAACGGTACACAGAAGTCAAGGTTCGGTACGTACCTCGGCACAATGCCAAATGATTTTGTCTAATTATACAGATCATACAGATAAGAGTTAAGGTGATGATACACAGGGCAACTTTTTGAGCAATATTGCTGGGCAATGTTGCCGTCAACGGGCAACCTGGTGAGACATAGGTCAATTAATCAGGGCAACGGACAGTTGGCAACAACTAATCATGGAGGAGCAAATCTACTGCCAACCCAATAAATACTTCATTATAAACACTTGTTAGGCACTTTATTTCAACTTTTCAAATATTTTCTTCATTTTTATTAAATATAAATGCCTTTCTGAGCTGATTTGTGATGAGAAAAGGGAGAAGAGCGAGTTTGGCAAAAGGCGGAATCGAAAGCTACTTTCACGTGCCATACTCCCTACGCTATGGCCTACGCCACTGCAGACATTACATAGCGCACGTCTTTTTAGCATTTAACTAAAAATATTCGATGGCTAAATTACAGCCTAAGTACATTAAATTGGACACCTGTTGGTATTTTAAGCGTTAAATGAGGTAAATTCCCTGTTTTGGGTTGACACATGACAACTTACCAGCGTAAAAAGATATAAGTTTCATGCTCCTTTTCTTCGCTCCACTGCCGTTGAGAGGCTGAAATCTTGTTTGATTTTCTTTTTAAATCTCCAAGCCGGTCACGTGATTGGCTACTAGCATTCTGATTGGAGGATCTCAAAAATTGCCCACGACCTATCTAAAGTATCCAGACAGAAATTTGTTGCTCATTCTCAATGGGAAAGTGCCCAAGCAACATTGCCCAAAAAGTTGCCCCGTGTATCATTACCTTAAGACATCATTTGAAAGATCCCTTCTGAATTGGAGTGTGGCTCGCCTGTGGCTTACTGTATTCGTCGTCTGACTGTATGCACCAAACCGTGACCATTCAGGCCGAATACAGTACCATTACAGCCCTAGTATCTAGGTAAGTATAGTGTGCACCCAGAACATTTCAGGTTTGAGACCAGCTAGTAAAATGCCTGTTGGGAAAAGCCTGCTTTATTCACATGTTTGGAGAAATGTATTTTACAGTAATTATGCTTATGCTTATCAGTGAGGTCTAAATCAGTGGTTCTCAACCAGGGGGTGGTGCCCACTAGGGGGCCTCAAGGCAAAACTAATATTTGTTGTAATATATATTTGTTGATATATATTCACATGAACAACTTTTCACACTATTTTTGTAAGGTGTTTAGTTTCAAAATTGTGTTGTGCCAAAAATCCACACATGGTGTAAAAATACAACTGTAAGTCAACAGTCAACTATAAGTAAGCCGTAGGTTGACTTATGAAGAGTGTATACGTGATGATGTGTTCTGGTTCAACCAAAGGCATTACTCTGGGAAGATTGGGGAAGTGTCTGGAAAACAATTTTTGCAATTCCATTTTGGTGAGACTAGCAGCAACAGTGTTAAGTTAATGTAATAAGTCACAATGACCCAGTCAAAAGTGTTTGATGCAGATTTTGTAAGTACTCGCACAGCATGATTCATCTAAATGAATCATCAGGCCACAGCACTGGACAGCAGCAGCGTGTTATCGCAGCGGTTTCCAGGCAGAACGAAGCGGTGCTGCGCTTCACGTCCACACATGATGCAGCTGTTGATTAGTCCAGCATCAGTGCCCACAGAACAGGGGCCCGGAGCCGCTGAAAACCCGCCCGCAAGTGCACATACTTATCTCAACACTCCACTCTCTGATAAGAGCAAAGTTCAGACTCTTGTTTTACTGCATAAACTTGTGATGAAACAAGCAGTCGGAAGGTTTCGCAATTTGCTGGGAAGTCAGAAGTGGCTATTGAGAAAATCTGGAGCCCAACACACTCCTATAAAGCTTCAAACGCTTTGAACCCAAGAACTCAGCATGCCAACGTGTTGAGCAATCACTGCAGCACATTTTTCCTCCCACATGGTGTAGTCATCCACGGCAAACAATACAATTCCTTTTTTATTTTTTTATTTTAAGGTTTAACCAAGAACTCAAACCCAGGATATGCTGAGAATGAACTATGGCCACTGATAGTCATTTTCTGGAATGTATAAAAAGTGTGTTTTTTTTTCATCATCTGAAATGTGCTGCGACTTAAATCCCAAAGTAGTTTTGTCAACTTGTCATGATACTGGAATTTCTCATTTTGATACGATACCTTACAAAAAAATCGATACTCTATAGCATTTTTGATACTACGGGGAAAAAATGCCATATAGATATAATTAATATTATCTCCAAATTTTTTGTCTATCCACTAAAAGTCTAGGGAATATATAACGAAAATGTCAAGCACACAAAACATTTAGATTCATGTCAAATGAGAGAAGTACATGAGAGCATTGTATAGTGTATTTCCCACATGCAGGTAGTTTCAGTTTCGCTTATATTAAATTTATTTAGGCTTGATGCACTGTAAAAAATGATTTTATGGTGAAGTAAATACTACAGAAAAAACAAATGTAATTTTTACATGAAAAAGTTAGTCCAGGCAAGAATTAAAAAAAAAAAAAAACTAAGTAAATTATATATTAGTGCTCAATTTAAGCTTATAGAAATTAAAGCGTAAATATCAACATTATAAAATTAAGTAAAACTACTCAACTTTTCTGATACTGGTGTTCCCATCATGCACTGGGCCTTGAATAATTAATGAGGTAGATTTTTCGCTGTTTTTACACTGTTTTGTCACTGATTTTGTGGTTATGTTTAGTAACTTGCCATTTTGTGACATTTGGAGTTCATTTTCTACTCAAAATGGCACATTCACACTCAAAAACGATCCATCGAATGTTACCGTCATTGTGTATTGTGTACCAAGTATTGAGGTCTCTGTGTTCAGGTGCCGTGTTTCTTCTAATATGTAGATATGGTATCTACACAATATCTATACTTAGATGTTTCTACACTTTAGTTAAATTCAGTGTTATATTGTTTGAGTAAAATGTACAGTCAAAAGTAGAAATTACTCAACCTTTTACTGGCCAAGTAACAATTGCTTATTTTCTTTACTTAATTAAGTTAAGTAAAATTAACAGAGCTACTTAATTCCATATTTGAAATTTACTTAAAAAATATTTGTGCAAAAACTTGCAAAAGAAAAATTAAGTAAATTTTACTTATTGCTTTTTACAGTGTGTATGACGCTTATAATAAATGCTGCTTATAATGAATGACAATAATTTATGTTAGTTTTATGCTTATACTTTTAATTCCTGTTCTGAGTGAGGGGATTTATAATTGTTTGTAAACATTTTGTTTTATTTGTCAATATTTTACATTATTTCTGAATGTAATAATAAAATGTGAGTTATACACCAGTGCAACTTATCTTTGTTTGCTTTTGTTTTCTTTCTCTCAACAATGCAGTTTTAACCCGGTGCATCTTATTTTCTGGAAAACACAATATTTGCACATACTGTCTGCAGTGATTTAGCAGCCCATTCACCAAACGAATTGCGCACAATTTCTTAGTTTGCTTGTGTGTGGTAAAATGTTGAGGATACAGCAGGCAAGTGTGATCTGGTGTACTTCACTCAGACTGTACAGCATCAATACACTGCGATCCAGATACCTGAATAAGCTCTTTAAAATGCAGGAAGTGAACCTGAAACTCTTCTCCATCATTTGACCATCAGTTGATGAATTACTGCTGTTGTTATAGCAAATAACTGCATAAAACTGTGTCTTGCAGACAAAATTCACTTAATGCCCATTTTCAGTAATGCAACGATAATGGTACGGGACAAATATAGCGCTGATTTTGGTGAAAATTCTATAATCAGTCTAATTTACATAAAAAAGCATGTGTGCACTGAAAAGAATGCCAATGACCTAATTTAAATGCACATGGCACGACACTGTACCAGATAGCACCTTGTTAAACTGAGTGATATTGTGCAGGTGAATAAAGCAGTGATATTTTTTGATGAAATACTGCACGCTGAAGTGGCACAACTGCTGAATTTGCCCGAGTGATGAAGTAACATTGTTTTTAGCAAATTTTAAAAATGTGACAATACCAGCATTTCTCCCTAGCATTTTGAGCGCTGTTGAGTGGATTCTTAAACACCTCTGATTGGCCATTGTGTTCATGCACTAAACAGATAGGTCTGTGATTGGCTACAATGATCAACGCTTCAAAAACATCCCTTATATATCCGCTGATAAACGGATCCGCTGAAAAACGTCTGCTTTAAAACCCTCCTGTTTGTATCTGTGTAAGCGCTCGGTGAAGAGCGTTAAAGATGTCTATTTAAAACATGTTTTTGAAGTGTTGATCATTGTCGCCAATCACAGACATATCTTTTGAGTGTGTGAACACAATGGCCAATCAGAGGTGTTTAAGAATCCACTCAACAGTTCTCAAAACGCTACAGGGAAATGCTGGTATTGTCACATTTTTAAAATTTCAGCACCGACTTGGTACTTTGACAACACTCGTCCAAATCAATTCTTTTTTAGCTCAGTTCACATTAAATGGCCATCGTCATAGCACCAAACAGTCATATATGAAAATGCATTGTGAAGGAAAAAACTAAATTTTAAACAAATGGGTACATGGAGGGAGAAATATATGAAAAAACATCCAACTTTACCCCCAGGTTCCAGCTGTTGAAGCGAGCCTCAAAGTCGCTATCATCAGAGGAGATGGGCGGCCTCCTGTGTGCCTCCGCCTGGAGGAGAAAAACACAGTGAGGAACAAAGAGACGGCAAACGATGTCCAGGGATGGAGAATGCTGACTGAGGCATGAACCGCCATCACTGGGTTTTAAATAAACAGACTGTAAAACATGCTAGACAAGGGCAGAGATTAAGAAACCCTACAAAGCCTCAACTCATAATAATAACATTATAATATAACATTCCTCAATCTGTAACACATATAGTATAACGTGACCACTTTAATCCACTCTTTTTGTCATTTGGCTGAATAGCAAAGAACAGTTTCTTAAGATATTGACTATTCTTTTGTGAGCTCTGAAAGATACTGTATAAATCAGAAGATAAATCTGAAAACTGTAATAAAAACTAAAATTAGTTTAAAAAATTAAGTTATGTATTGTCAGAAACAATAAATGCTTCATATTTTTAAAATATTAAATAAATATTAAAAATGTTTACAGATTTTTGATATAGAAAAGAGAGAGAGATGCAGTAACTGAGAGATGGCTGGGGATACGGATGGTACACCAGATGTTTGACTGCTCCACATCATTTCTGCTTTTCCCTTCACATGCAATAAATTCCTGTGGAGGGTCACATGATGTCCCACCCCTCTTTGTTTTCAGGCGCTGTTCGTTTTTCAGGAGAATCCAGCTCTTTAAAGCTCTATTAATTTGAAAGTTTCCAGGAAACTGTATTTCCAAGTTCACTTTCCTGAGATCAGCTTCGGCTCGTCAGGAATGAGAAGCAAGGAAATGTCCAATAAAGCTCAATTACAATGAAGTACATGGATACTGCTGAAGCTTAATAGACTGGGAAGGGGATAGTTCACATTGAGCAAACAACTCACATTACAGGAAAGGTGTCTGAACCCAAATACCTGATAAAAACTGGGACACATGGGAGCAATCCTGGTTATAACCCAAAGATATAGAAGGTCATGGTGATTCTGTGTGGCCAATTGGTGAAAAAACTCAATACTTACACCTGTGTGGTCTACAGCTTTGTATTATTGTGGTCATGGCTTTAGGGTCGGGTTAGTTTCAATGTTTTATTGAAGGAAGTTCAAGCTGAGAGGCCTGATCTTGGATAAGTTGAAATCATAGCACTCACCATCTTGACATCATCCTTGATACTGCGTTTGACGGGACTTGAGGACAAGGGTCTAGCTGGTGACTTATCGCTGAGCAACTTCCTGTGGAAGAGAAAAGATGGTCATTCTCACCTCATTTTTAAACAGGAATCAAATGTTAACCTGTATCGATGCTAGCTCCCTTTTACTAGATCATTCATGAACGAACATTTCGAAATCCACATGCACAGATGCTTTAGCCTGTTCTATGTTGACTGTGTTTAACACATTCATGCAGGGAAGCATAAAAAGCTTCTCTTATACATGTGATGGAAACATTGCATCATCTTTAACGCATGGTCCGTGTTCCTAAGTACTTGTATTAAGCAACAGCAGACTTGCCACACACTCATGGGGGCATTTATTATATATAATTTCCAGTTCAGTGATATTTATGATCTCTTTCTTTGCCCAGATAATTCCAGTTGATCAGCTACGCTGAGGCCACCAACGACAACTTCAAAGGCTGAGACTCGTCTGACTAGATGTCGCTGATTTCAACAGCCATGACACATTTGTTTCACGGGCAAATTAAGAACGTGTTCTCGAGCTAATTATGAATGCTTAACGCAAATCTCAACTAATTAAACTAATCCCCCGTTAGTCAAATGATGAAGTGAGGGAGGATGTGATGACTATATGAAAGTCTCGTCAAGTGTTTGGGAACACATACACCCTCTTTTTTCTATGATTTCGTTTGGACTTACTATTAAGCTCTAGCCTAAAATACACATCAAAAGGCAGCTTTAAAAGCACTGCCATTTTTATTTTGCTGTCAGTCACATAGATGAATGCACGACCTACAATTATTTATGTGCTTATAGCAATGATGGCTGTATCCAATTATGCACAGACATCACTGCAAGTGCATACTTATAAGTGTGCAATAAAACAAAAGTACCATGATTCACTAATCTAATGTGTCATTAAACCACATCTTAAAGTGTACTGTTGTCATTTGCATGTCAGCGTTAGCATATCAAATTAATACCTTAAAATGCATTATAACTTCCTATAACATTCTTCACCTCTGACATTCTACCCTGCTACGTGAAGCTCACCGAAATAAAAACAGGAGCACCATGCAAAACTCTGTAATGAACTAAATCGTAAAGCAATTCACCCTGTATCCCATGAATGTATATGACTGTATGATCGTTGCTTCAGGGCTTGCTGCAAAATATATGTTCATGGAGAAGAAAAAGATTTACATTAAAAAATACAAAATAAGTAAAAAATAACTAAATTTACAAGTCACACATTTAAATTGAATTGGCCACAATAAACTGGATGTTGAATTGGAGACAAAGAATTTGCTGAACAGCAATCTGAAGGAATTGAATAATAGCATTTAGGAAACTTTCAAACAAGGCTGTCACACCAAGAGTCTTGAAAAACTTTCCTTTCCTGTTAAAAATGACACTTATTGCAGTTATATACAATTCTATTAATTTTAAATGTACTTTAAATTCAAATCGACTTAAAATTATGCACCGTGTTTTATCTAAAAATAAATTTCAAGAATTGAACTGCAGGTATTTAAAATTCTATTCAGTCCTGGATGATGCACGGGTTGGAAGTTGTTACTGTCGACAAAATCATTATCTCAGCAACGTTGTGGCTTTTAGAAGTCCCTCACTGAGAGACAGCAGCATGTAACAACTATAAAAAAAACCAACCTTATGACTGAAAATCGGCTGAAAAATTTGCTAGGATACAGGAAACAATAGGAAACAGTATACCGTACAGTCACCTGAGATATTATTTCAAGTCTTCCTAGTCTCATATATTACCAGTGTTGGGGAAAGTTACTTTTAAAAGTAATGTGTTATAAGTAAGCAATAAGGTACTCGAGGCTGTGCTGTATCGTGGATAAGTCACGGCTAAAGAGCGTTGTTAGGCACAATGCGAAGCGGAGTGCCTGCAACCCCTTCAGCCGTGACTTATTCATGATACAGCACTAGCCTCGAGTACCTTATTGATTTTATAAAACGGTTACCACACAATACAAATATTAAAGCCAAAAAATATGTATCAAATCAACCACTTTCATAAAGTAAAATCGCTAAAATCCTTCAATCCGCCGGAAAAAATAGTCCCTGACCATGAACAGCAACAGAAGTTACATTATTACGCCATTAGATGGCGGCAAAGACTGTCTTTATGAGTGAGTCACTCAGTAGCGAAGACTTTTATATTGAAAAGACTGAATTGTTGTGAACACGGAACAAGACGCAACTGACAAATGCTTTGACTAGCGCTGTCAGTCATGGGAAAATCCCTTAACTGTTAAAAGGACAAGATATTGCAGCAGACATTTAAACAGATTTTTTATTATGAATATAGGACTGACCTGAAGGAAGATGCTAAATCTGAATGCAGGTAATAAGCTCGTTCAATCGATCTCTTTCTCACAATACTCTTCTACATAATACAGTAAGCTTCAATGAACAATATAAATTGAGAACAAACAGTTGCTAAGAGTGGTTGCTAAGGTTGTTGTGTAGTGATACACAGAACCGTTGAGTGAAGCGGTCATAGCCGTGTTTTATCGTGAATAAAACACAGCTATTGACCAATCAGAATCAAGGACAGGAACTAACCATTTTATAATATTGCATTAGTCCATAAAAAAGTAACTAATTGTGTTACTTAGTTCCTTTTTATGGACCATAACATGTTACGTTACTTTTTCTCACCTGGACTGGGCTTGCTTGTTTTTTGTAAAAAAAAAAAAAAAAAAAAAAAAATTATATTTTTATATATTGTAAATGTCCTTTTACACTAAAAGTGAAATGAATAAGCATCAGGCTGAAGGAAGTGCAAATTCACACCTGTACAGTAGAGGGCGCTGCACAAAACTTTCAGCTGTGCTGCCATTCTGGACCACAGAAGAATAGGACGCAGGAGAAGAAAGTTAAACACTCTAAAAAAATGAAACAAATGTGATGTTTATCTAGTCATTTTTGCTTATTATTATGGTTGAATTAGATCATTGAAGGTCAGCAGCAAAGACACAGGTTAATAAAGTGAGATTAAATACATAAAGTATGTTTGTTATTTATTATATTTAATTACCACAGGTTTACGTAATATTCTGAGTTTGCATTTCACTGTTTTTATTCATTTTGAGGAATACTGAATCTGTTTTTTATGCAAGTGAGTTAAGTAAATGCCTGCTCACATTTAGTCTAGAACTACAATAACCATTATGTTTACACACAGCACACAACACCTCTGCACTTACTCACGATTTCTCTGTTAATAGTCAATAAATGAGAAAACTATGTAACCTGCGTTACTAATTTGAAAAAGTAACTCAGATATTTTGTTGTAAATTTAAAAGTAATGTGTTACTTTACTAGTTACTTAAAAAAAAAGTAATCTGATTACGTAACTCACATTACTTGTAATGCATTACCCCCAACACTGGATAATACAGATAGCATGTGAACTGGGATACAGTCATTGACATAAGCTGTAGTGCAGCATGCCAGCCACATGGGGGCTGAAAGGTTACAATATATATGGCTCTGTGTTTGCACACTACATCAAAGGACACATCTAAAAGGGCACAGCAGCTAAATCTGCTGGACTGCATGCATACTACACACACACAGTCTACCTTCCCTTTGAGATGTCAGATGAGGCCAGCCATTGTGATTGGCGCCTGGCCGTTAACAGGTGGATGGGGATAATTGAATGAGATGAGAGTGTGGGATCAAAGAGCTGTGGGGGCAGATCGTGGAGGTGCTGCTGCCCCTCAGCCTGATTAAAGCCCATGTCCTGACCTGCAGCTGCTCACAACGACCCCAGTCTCAGGGACACGTCCTCATCCACACCACTTAAAAACACAAGGCCAAAGCATTCATGTGTACTTGACTCAAACCTTGGACTCAGGAACACATCTGATGTCTCTTATGGCCGTCGCTGCCGCTGTCGCATTTGGCAACGGACGGAGACTCTGGCTAATGTTTCCGGTGAACACATAAAACCCAGACAGAGGGGGAGGTTCACATGAGGAAACTACGTCTTTAGATCATCTGAACATGTGAGTGGCCACAAGTGTGTTGCTATGTGGTTTTTAGGGTGTTCTGGATGTATGTGTTCTGATTGGTTGTAAGTGTATTACTAGACTGTTGCTATTGTGTGGTCAGTAAAGGTGCGGTCACATTAGCAAAATGTTCACTATTTTTCTTTTGTCAATAGTGTAGCGATATGAAGCACAGCTTACGCAGAAGTCACAGCAATTTCATGACCAACTGAAGCCGATGCAAAATCTGCTTGGGGAAATCTTTCACCCCTGTATGTACAATTCCCAATCATGTGAACTCATATGAACTCCTTACTGGATTTTACCTGTAAAAATATGCAGAGCAACAGTCAATGTGACTGGACGTTAAAGGCCCGTTCACACCAAGAACGATAACTATAAAGATAACTATAACGATAACTATATTTGCGTCCACATCAACGAACGATAGCGGTCTGTTTATTCTAAGCTCATGTGCTGTGGTTTTAAAGTGCGTACAACATGTTTTTGCTGTTCTTGTTGCATTTACACGTTTTAACCAGCAGATGTCCCCAGCATGCTGTTTCGAGTGAATACCTAGTGTAATCGATCTAATCTAACAGTAAATTTTACAGTAACAGTAAAAAACACCATAGTGGAATAAAAAAAAACAACACCTAGTCTTTTTCACTGCAACTTCAAAGGAAGCAAGATAATGTTGCTGAAACTAGTGCTGGATACCTGCGGTAATTTTATGTTACACTGTTTGCTAGCCTGGCATAATGATCTCTTCATTAATACTTCCCACCTTTTATTCCAAGGGTATGACCGATTGTTTTCCATATATCTATTTTCTTTAAAGTATCCTTGAAAAGGGGGTTTGACTTGTCAAACAGTGGTGGCTTTTTCTGGACCTCGGCGATTAACTTCTCTGCAATGTGTCTGCCATTTTAAAGGCGCGAGACCTTAAATTAGAATGAATTCTGATTGGCTGTCAGTGTTTTATCGTTCAACAACTGGACAAAAATAGTTCTGAAAGTGATCTCAACAGTATTGTTTCTCTATATCGTAATAGTCATAGCTGTGGTGTGGACAATACTATTCTTTTCTATTTATAATGATTTTAAGAACCATATATTTATAGTTATTCTTGGTGTGAATGGGCCTTATTTCATTGCTAGGAGGTTGCTCAGGTGTTTTTAGTACTAGTGTGTACAGTACTTAACTGATGCATTCAGATTTTTAGGTTCTCTCAATTATTGTCTTAAAATTGTCCTAAGCTTTGCTTTGTTAATTTGAATTTGTTCATTCACTAAATGCAAAATGTCTCATTTCAGCCAATAACTTAATTAACGTTGACACACAAACTTCAAGAATGGTGACAATTAAAAAATGCAGAAAGATGAGCTCTTAACATCACAACAAGTAACTAATAATACTGACAAAACAACAACAAAACTTAAAAAAAAAAGCCTACAAAAAGTGAAACACTATTACAGTATTACACTATTACAGTAACCACATCATTTATTCATGCTGCAATGCATGCTGGAAACTCACAAACTCTAAACATTTCAGAAATATTGATAAATTAGTTGTGTTTTTTTTGTTTTGTTTTTTAACTAAAACTGTGTTTTAGTACTTTGGACAACACTTGGGTGAATTCTGTTGGTCTATCATGGGTTTTTATGTAGTTTCCAGTAATTCACATTTGTCATGTGGTGGAATATATATTAGGTACACTATAATATGGCTGCTAGTGGTTTTCAATATTTTTGACCCTTATTGTGACAAAGATGCTTGTTTATTTTTTTAACAGAATCTCAAGAGTATTGATAAATTATTCAACCACAATTCATTTTGAAAAAAAAGAAGAAGTTGAAAGATTTCAGTTTACATACTGATTTTATGTGTTGTTGTTGATTTTTAATATATTAATACAACTTTATTAATTTAAGTACTTTTAAGTCATCCTGCGTGGCCCCCTGTGAGGTTTGCGGAGGCCCTCTGGTTGAGAAACACTGGGTGTCATGGGTGATCAGTCACTAAGACACTGCTAGGCAGTTAGATGCTGCAATCTGTGCGATATGAGGTGTCATTAAAGTACGTGCAACAATAATATTGAAGTGTGCCTCAGCAAACACCACTAATGATCTTAAGTTCATATATTAACCCATAACTGAAAACAAGATGTGAAACTCTTCTTGTGGCACTAAACACACATCAACAGACCTCTCTGAGAACACCTCTTACTGCTCTCAGATCTGTTACACACAGCCTCTCTAAACTCAGCTGATATTCTTCAAGAGACAAATTTAAGTGAAGAAT
The DNA here is from genome assembly GCF_019924925.1 of Ctenopharyngodon idella. NCBI lineage: Eukaryota > Metazoa > Chordata > Actinopteri > Cypriniformes > Xenocyprididae > Ctenopharyngodon > Ctenopharyngodon idella. The sequence goes on along the minus strand of NC_067222.1, from coordinate 46,623,887 downwards.
GCCATCAGGTGGACAAACTTGGAACTGTCAACACTTTGACAATACTGTAATTTTTGTAATTTTTCACTATTTAAAAAAAAAAAAAATCTTTATTGGCATCGATGGTTCCATGAAGAACCTTTGGCATCCATGGAACCTTTCCATTCCACAAAAGGTTCTTCATAGGGGAAAAAGGTTCTTTGAATTATTAAAATGTTCTTCACATTAAGAAAAAAAAAAATGGTTCTTTTAAGAACTGAAAGGTTCTTCAGAGAACCAATAATGTTTATTCTTTGGCATCCCTGCAAAAAAAAAAAAAAAAAACCTTTTGGAACCTTTATTTTGAAGAGTGTTGTGCCATGACAATTAAAGACATTTTACAAACTCAGTTACATAATGTAAGAAAGAAAAAAAGAAAAAAGAAAAAAAAAACCCACACACAATAGAATTTATATTTACTGTAACAGCATAGAAAATCTTTTTTTTTTTTTCTCAGATTATTAGTTTTTTATGAAAATATTTATAAATTAAGTTCTACTGACATATTACAGCTAAAGGTTTTTACAGAGGGGATTTTTTTCTTTTTCTTTTTATCACATAAATCAGAAAATACTAATGTTTCATCATAATGTTTTTAGGAATAAAAAGTTTTATAAATCAGGCAAATGATATATGAACAACCACCTCTGTACAAACCTTCAGCAGGAATAAAATATAGATTCCTTTTGTTTTATTTCCTTCTTTTGGTTTTAGGGCAAAATATGACCCAGACATGTTCTTCATTTTGTTATAGTCACCCAATTTAACATTTTCACAATTCATTTTACATCAGCCATCTAAAATGTCCATACACAGGCAGAAATAAAGCATAAAACATCAAACTTTATGGCTTAAAGAAGCATGTGCAATTCCAAAAAAAATAAAAATAAAAAATAAATCACCACTTGTGTTATATTTAGACATAATGATTGTAAGCAAACACATTAAAACTTCAAACAATGTTCAATAGCAAAGAATTAAAGACAAACAAGAAAAGAAAAGAAAAAACTCCCATGAAAACCACAAAAGCAGAAGAACTGTTATATCATCACCTGACTGACTGAAAGCAAACACAGCCACATCAGAGCAGAGCCGAGAGCTCGACGCTTTAATCTGGTCTAAATGAGAGCGACACATAAAAGACACGGCTGCAATTTTCTCCAGCAGGACTTGAGTCTGTGATCTAAATGCCTTTAATGGTCTTCTCCAAATCAAGCACTGAAGCACAAGTCCAGGCTTTCAAGCGGATGGACCTCCTCTATCTGCTGACTGCTCCGATTGAGAGAGCTCTGATTTCAGAAGAACCAGTTTAATCTTCAGCTCTGAGGGTCAATGACTTGAAACTGCAGAACAACACAGGCCTGCTACTGCCAAGCATTCACTCGTGTGGCTAAACACAAGCATGTGTCTTTGGCAGTGATTTTGTCTAGCATAGTTGAGGTTTCCAGACCTTTTCACACCAAGAGCGACACGAGTCGACAAAACAACATCTCCTCCAAAACATTCACACCACAATTTTTACTACTCCTAACACTCATACACTCAACACTCATCAGCAGCTTTATCTATATCTGTTCTGACGACCTACAGTAAAACACAAATCTCACTTCATCACTTGCAAATGTTCATACTTGGTAGAAATGCTTTTTTTTTTTTTTTTAATTTAAAGATTTGTTGCTGCAGAAGTTCACACTCAGTGTCTAGAGATCCTGGTAAGCATCTTCCTGTTCTAAACAGCAAAGCATAATGTAATATGTAACTGCACATAGTGTAATTAATATTACATTATTAATAAAATTAAATGTTCATTATGTAAACATTTTCTCAAAATGTAATAAAATAATGCTCATAATGTAATAATGTGATTAACAGAAATGAATTACTTTATGAACTCACCAAAAACCTTTTTATAATTTTCCAAACCCAAAAAATAGTATTTAGTATTAGGCATACAATTTATGGAAGCTTGTTTCCACCACTGAATAAAAAATAAAAAAATAACTATTTATCTCACAATTCTGACTTTTTTTTTTTTCAGAATTACGTGATATAAACTTGCAATTGCAAGTTATAAAGTCAGAATTGCATGATAAAATAAGAATAAAAGAATAGAAAATAAGAAATAAAATTGTGAGATATGAACTAGTCATTGCGAGAAAAAAGTCTTTTATAGAATTATGACTTTTAGTCTCACAATTCTGACTTTATAACTCACAATTGGTAGTTCATATCTCACAATTCTGACTTGCAATTGGGAGAAAAAAGTGAGAATGTAAGATAAAAAGTCACAATTAACTTTTAAATTTGTTTTTATATAAATTTATTATGATATTTTATATTATACATACTGATTTATGACAGTGTGCGATAACAGTCAAAGTACAAAATATAGCCTACACTGTATAAAAAAAAAAAAAAAAACTATCAATATAGCAAAATAAAAAAAAACTTTTTAAAACCAGTGATTAACAAAAATTAATAACAGTAAGTGAATAAACAAAGCAGATCATAATCACAAAATCAGTAAAATTTTGAGCCTATGTACATTGTAATGTAATAACCTATTAAAAATATTATTGCGTTTTGTACTCATAAGTTTATCATTTTGAAAAAAAAAATATTATATTGTAAATACTATTTCACTTATTATGTTCAAGGGTGTTAGTGTGTTCATAATGTAACATAACCATAACCATTCATGTTATGTAAAAAAAAAAAAGAAAAAAAAGAAAAGAAAATTACATTATGAGCTATTTTTTTTATAATGCTTTTTTATTTCATTTTATTACATTAATAGTGCAATACTTATTACACCATGTGCAGTTGTTAGATTATGCTAAACATGGGCAATGGAGTGTATGAAACAGTCTTACAAGTGGATGTGGACACCTGGTTTGACACTCAAAACCTATCGCTAAAGTTTAGTAGGAGTCGTCAGTGTCAGTGATGGTTTGACAGAATTTTGTCAACTGAATCATGAACAGTGGGGCTGAGGATGTGTCGAACTCTGTGAATGACTTCTCAGTGCAGTGAACAAACACAGAGCGAACATCAAAGCATTGTGAGAGTGTCGGCTTGGCTGATAATGATGCTGATATTGGTATAAGCAGTTTTATACCACAGATAGTGACGCACTGTATACAGATGTGCTAGAAAATTTGTCAGTGTTCTTTATTTCTGCATAAATTTGCCCAACATTAAGATCAGACCTAAGCTCACGCGCTGCAGTTTTGTCGTCTGTCGTAGTGTTCATTTTGTCAGCTATTTTTCATTTAGTCTTAGTCATGTGTCAAGTGTGATTTTTAGTTTTTATCATATTTAGTCAACCTTGTCCTATTTTGTTTAGTCATGTTTAAGTCGACTTAAACAGACAGGGCTTAGATTAAGTCAGGATTAGACCTTCAATTAGGTTCAATTAGGACATTTAAGTAGCTTTTATAAACATGCCTTAGAAAAAAAACGTTAAAGGTGCAATATGTAAGATTTCTGTCCACTAGAGGTCACTAGAGGCCTATTCAAAACAAAGGCGTAGCTTGATGACGGCAAGTTTGAGCACGGAATCAGCAGCGCCATTCACTCCTATTATAAATCTAGGAAGAGCCAGGATATTTTTTAATATAACTCTGATTGTGTTTGACTCAAAGAAGAAATTCACATACACCTAGGATGGCTTGAGGGTGAGTAAATCATGGGATCATTTTCATTTTTTGGTGAACTATCCCTTTAATGAATCACACATTTCATCACATTTCAACACAGGAGTGCTTAGTAAAGATTAACAGGAGGTGGAATGTCATACCTGTGTGTGTTTGAGAGGGGTGAGGTGGACCATGTGCCATCAGCCTGACCCAACTCACCAGACACCCAGTCGGGCAGGTCTGCAGACTTCTGCTCCTGCTGTGAGCTTCCCAACAGCGGCTCGTCAAAATAGATGGACTAAAAACAGGAAAACACACCAGCTCAACAATCACCGCTGATTCTAGGTCTCAAACACTGATTCATGGTGTTCTGTTGCCTTATACAAGTCAAGATAAAGACATGCATCAAGATGAAAGCTAAATGTCAGTGCAGTATTTACCATGTACGTGGGTAGAGTCTTGAGGCTGCCCGCTTCAGGTTTGTGGGTAAAGGGACCCTCTAAAACTCCTTTCCTGAGCATGTGCAGAAGCAGTCGGGCGTGCATGTTACGATTCTTCCTTCCAGTCAGTCCAGAGCCACAAGTCACAGGATCACACAGCTTTTTAATCCACAGCGCACACCGCTGCCGCTCTGATGGGCAAATGTATTTTTGTAAAAGATGATGTAGCCTTACAGGGTCAAACTTAACACTTCATGTGAGGAAAAAAAGTGTGAGGGTGATTATAAAAGTTGCTTTGCATGTGCTATTATGACACAGTGATGTTGCCAGATCTTGTAGCTTCCTAACTGACTGGTAATATAAATCCATTAAAAATATAAAAGCACACACTCTTTAAATATGTACTGTATTCTCACCTGTCTTGTGTGGCAGTTTAAGCACATACGGCTTCATGTCGACCAGGTAATGATCAAACTCAGAGTCCAGAATGCCAAAGGAGTCCTGATCACTCATGTTGCTCCTGAATACAACAAAAGTCAAATTAAAATATACTGCACTTTACTGTATTCTTCAGAAAAAAAGAATGCAATTTTAGCTATGTATTACTGATACATATTTTAGGTAATTATCATAGCAGACAGCCACAACTGACAGACATGTCATGATTTGTCAGCCTACAGAATACAGTCCAGTTAGTCTTATGAAAACATAAACAGTAATCGTTATGTGATGTAGTTAGTGTACATAGTTAATATTAGCTCACCAGTTAGCAAAGCTCATTCACAAATATTGCGAACCGCTACTTCTGTTTTTAACTTATGATATGCTTATATATTACTGCTAATGTAAACGTAAGCATATGTCTGAGGTAAATACTTGTTGAGCACTAAATCATTATGAATAATAAAAATAATAATAATGTCTTCTTGTAGTGTTGTCTGTAGCTGTGATTGTGCGCTGTCCCCCACTTGTTGCTATTTTACGCTCCCAAACGGTTTCAAACTGACACACTGTGAAGTCATATATCACGCGCATCTTTCCGATTTCAAAATACAAGTCTCACCTCCACATCAGTTGTGCCTGTCACCTATTATGTTGTTTAAATTGTGCTCTTTTTCGTTAATTTCGTGTACTGTTTTTTAATTAATGAGATTTGTTTTGTGAGATTTTTAGTTTGTTTTCAATGTAAGTTGAGATGCAAATACTCAACTTTATAACAAACTCGGTTAGGCCTATTTGTTAAGCACATTATACAACACTTTAATAAAACACATTGTCAAAACAAATTTGAGAACCAGAACTAGCTGTTGTATTATCAACATTTTTTTTTCTTTTCTATTTTAAACATAATCTAGCCACGTTCTAGCTACAGCTTTAAAATTCAGCAATATCACTTACATTGAGTAAACTTTAGTCAGCTGTTGTTTCTATTTTATTACCTTTATGTTTTAAATAAAATGAAAAAAAAAAAAAAAAAAAAAAATGCACTTATTACTTTAATTTCAAGACTTTTACTCCCAGTAAGGACAGGAAAGGAGCTCATTATTTGTGGCTTCATTCCGGCTCTCCAGAGGAGCGTTTCTGTTCCATAGCAACCATAAAATCGCATAAATCACAAACCCATATCACTGCTGTACAGTACAGTGACTGCCATTTAGAATGAATGTGTTACGTTTAGTTTAACCTGATTTTTAGGGAACTTAATTATGTTTTTTGAATGAAGAATAGCTTTTATTAGAAACAAATAAAAACAGAATATACTAAACCACATACTTAAAGGGTTAGTTCACCCAAAAATGAAAGTTATGTCATCATTCATTCACCTCAAGTTGTTCCAAACCTGAATACATTTATTTGTTCTGCTGAACACGAAGGAAGATATTTTAAAGGAAGTTTGTATCCAGGCCGCTTTGGGGCACCATTGACTTCCATAGTAGGAAAAAAAAATTACTATGGAAGTCAATGGTCCCCCTAGAATTGTTCAGTTTCCCACATTCTTCAAAATATATTCCTTTGTGTTCAACAGAACAAAGAAATTTATACAGGTTTGGAACAACCTGAGGGTTAGTAAACGATGACAGAATTTTAATATTTGGGTGAACTATCCCTTTAACTGCATAACAAACACTAAGCTTGTGAGCTTGCAGTTGAAGCCATCTATCAATCAATTAATTAATCTATCTATCTATCTATCTATCTATCTATCTATCTATCTATCTATCTATCTATCTATCTGTGTGTCTGTCTATCTGTGTGTCTGTCTATCTGTGTGTCTGTCTGTCCGTCTATCTATCTATCTATCTATCTATCTATCTATCTATCTATCTATCTATCTGTGTGTCTGTCTATCTGTGTGTCTGTCTATCTGTGTGTCTGTCTGTCCGTCTATCTATCTATCTATCTATCTATCTATCTATCTATCTATCTATCTATCTGTGTGTCTGTCTATCTGTGTGTCTGTCTATCTGTGTGTCTGTCTGTCCGTCTATCTATCTATCTATCTATCTATCTATCTATCTATCTATCTATCTATCTATCTATCTATCTATCTATCTCGTCTGTACCAGGTTAGTTATGTTATAGCCTACTAAATTAAAGGCTAATATATAAACTTATGTTAACAGTTGAAATTCATTTGCAAATCTGCACAATTCAATTCTAAAATAAAACGGGCTATACAAAAATACTTATAAATATTCATTATCTAATAATCATACAAAGGGTTTTAATGAACGTCGTTACGCCGCTCTAGACTTCGTAGCGTCGCGTTTTGAACAGTACAGATGTTCTTGTTTTCTTCCACGCGATGGCGCTGCACACCCCTGCATGGAGTGACAGGCATAACGGAGAATGCTGACGTCAGTGTAAGTGAGAGAGGCGCGCTTGTAACAGGAGAGACGCCGCTGAACGCGTACAGTAGACGCGTCGCGCAGTGGAGGAGACACACACCTGAGGAATAGCGGCGCGATGGCTGATCATCTGATACAGATCAATGACTCCACCATAGTCAATCGATTCGCGCGGAAAGGAGCTCTGCGACAGAAGAACGTGCACGAAGTTAAAAACCACAAATTTATCGCTCGATTCTTCAAGCAGCCCACATTCTGCAGCCACTGCACCGACTTTATCTGGTAACAGACTCAACACTCATGCAGTACACATCAAACTTTCAGAAATTGCACTTTTGAATGTGTGGCTTGACAGCTGTCAATGATTTCTTACTTTTATTTTGGCTTTCTCAATAATACATTAGAAACCGTTTTTACTTTGATAGGAAATTGAGGTGCATACATTAATAAATTAGCATAATAAGGTGTTTGCATGTCTAGTTTGAGCTTGAACTCTGAAAAAAATGGTTATATTTATTTAGCATAATGTCTATTTATTTAGTGTTTAAATTTATTATATTTACTAAATTAGCAATAGGATTTGTTTGCATGAGGCAAAAACTGCTTAAAATGATCTAAATGTTAAAAACAAAAGGAGATATTTTGTAGTTCCATTGCGTAAAGTCATTTTATTTGATTTGTTTTGTATAATTATATAGTTTTTGTTTTTTTAACAGACTTATGTGTGTTGTTATGATCATACTTTTGCAATAATAATAATATTAAATAATAAATTAATCTTTTATATGTGTTTTATTATATATGCAGATGAAAATTTGTCTTTGGCTGAATCCGGTACAATGCATGAAATGGCATCATTTATGTTAAAAATTGTACATGTCCCTTTTCAAAAACTAAACCAAACATGTTTCATTTAGATTAAAGACAAATAATGGTCAGAGATAATGATAATGAGCTATTAATGTGCAATCAGAAAACCATCAGCTGATGTCATCATCGAACTGGATTTGCTGAACAGATGTTTCAATCATTTTAATATCTAAATCCTGCTTTAATACTATTCAACCTTTCATAATCATTAAGGTTAAAGTGTTTACTTCACACATTTCACCTTTTAAAAAAATCAGAAAAATCCTATCTTTGATAAGGAGGGCAATAAAACAAATTTCAGGTTGTTTTAAAACAGTGAAAGTTATCAAGCTATGTTTTGTGGCTTTGCGACTAACACACTTTTTTTTTTTCCTGTCTTTCTCTTATCAAATGCAACTCTACAGGGGATTTGGAAAACAAGGCTTCCAGTGCCAAGGTACTGTGTGTGTGTGTGTGTGTGTGTGTGTGTATCTGGTAAACCCTAGTGAGGAGTAATACCACTAATTTTTGACCTTGTGGGGTCATTTTTTAGTCCCCAAGTGTAGAAAGTTTTCTATGATGGTTAGGGTTAGGGGATAGAATATACAGTTTGTACAGTATAAAGATCATTGGAAAGTCCTCATAATGATAGGAATTCTAGTGTGTGTGTGCTGTAGTGAGAGGATGTAGTTCAGTGTGACTAAATCTGTGCTCTGATGAATGTGTTCATGTATTGAGCTTTACCAGGGTTTACTACACTACAATGCCTCATGGAATATGAGGATGTTCAGTTTATGTCATCATTGTGTCATTAAAGGAACACATCACGCCTGGATAATGTGGAAAGTGCTGACCATGCCAGGGATCTGGTGCTTTTGTAAGGGTCTTGGGCAAATCTGTTTAAATCTTGGCACCGCCATGTTAACGTTGGCTTTTGATAAATGGCAGGTCCCAAATCAGAAAGGGTTTTGATGAGCACTATGCAGCTGACTAAATATTCAGTGACATTCTGGAGAATTCTGTGCTTTCAACTTTGTGGCAACATGTTGAGGAGGGCCCACTCTGTTTCTGCTCCGAAATTACTGTAAAGAACTTGACTGGCCTGCACGAAGCCCAGAGCTGAACATCTTTGGGATGAATTGGAACAGAAAGTCAGACCCAAGTGCTTAACCTCACTGTTGCTCAGCTTATATGGTGGTTGTTTGCAGGCTAAAGGCCCATTCACACCAAGGATGGTAACTATAATGATATCCATAATGATATTGTTCTAAAAATTGTTCTAAATATAAAAGAATAGCAGAGTTAACACCACGACTAAAATGATAACAGCACAGAGGAACAATACAGCTGGAATCACTTTCAGAATGATTTATTCCAGCTGATGAACGATAAAAACATTGACATTGACAAAGAGCTTGAGCATTTAAAGTGACAGATGACAAAACTGCAGTGCGTGCTTAGAATAAACAGAACGATATCGTCTGCTGGTGTAGACACTAATGTAGTTATTGTTATAGTTATCTTTATAGTTATCATTCTTGGTGTAAATGGGCCTTAACCTGTTCCATTTGCGATTATTAGTTTAAAAGTATTAGTTTTAAATTTTCCCCCTCATTTTCAAAATAAAGAAAACAAATTTATGTAATGAAATTCAAGGTGCGTTCCAATTTGTATACTTATGCACTATTTTACGCATAGTGTATGAGCAGTGTTGGGGAAAATTACTTTTAAAAGTAACAATATTTGCATTACTGTACATACCTGTACACTAGAGGGTGCAGCTTAAACAAATCTTTCAGCTGTGCTGCCATTCTGGACTGCAGAAGAATAAGACCCAGGTCAAGAAATTTCAAAACTCTTACTTCAGCGTTAAAACCAAAAAAAAAAAAAAACACAATGGGCAGCAGCAAAGACAATGGTTAATAAAGTGAGATTAAATACATAAAGTGTAATTGTGTAACATATTTAATTACTGAAGGTTTGCATAATATTGTGAGTTTGCATTTCACTGTTTTTATTCATTTTGAGTACTAAATACTAAATCTGAAACTGAATGTCTTTCTATAAGTGAGATGAGTAAATGCCTGCTCACATTTATTCTAGAAATACAATAACTGTCATGTACACACACAATGCATATATATATATTAAAATTGATTTTTCAAGAAATTCTCGTCCACCCCTCCAGCTGCGATTACAGATAGTAGGCACTTAGTATAAGAAAAATAGTCTTTTAGACCATTTTTAATGATATTACCAATTAAATGTGTTTTTGCATACAAGAAGTGCAGAAAGTTTGTAGCTTCAGACAGCTGTAGCTTCAAATAAACTGCTTGAAAAATGTATTGGCGTAAACCCATTCCAAGTAGGTCAAAAGTAAAAGATGCCAGGAAAGCAGTCTTAATTCTCAAGTTCCCTGAACTATTAGACCGTGTCCTAACCAGGTGTGACGACTCAAGTAATTTGTCTCTGCACACTGAAAGTGAAGTGCTGTGTAATGTGACAGCTAATCAAAACATATTTAATGTTTAATATACAGTTGTGTGCAGTGAAATGGACACAACTGTATTTGGACCAATGAGATTAATTGTGGGTGGGGCTTATCAGTGCAGCACTCCAGAAATAGAAGTTGCCAACAAAACGTCTTACATCGCTGACAATTCTGCTAAACTTCTTCAATCCCCAAACACTATTTTAGAAATATTACACGGGTTACAATCTTAACTTGCTAGAAAAAGGTGACTAGTCAGAGCCGTGGTGCAGCTATAACATGGTAAAAAAAAGAAAAAATACTCTATATTGGAGATACTGACCAATTATTTTCCCAAAATCCATCCATGTTTGTATGTTAATTGACAGCATCAGTACTTAAAAGTGTATCTTTTCCTCATGGCTCTTGGGAATCATTGAGCAGAAATACAGGATGACACAAAAGTTGGCAGACTCAGATGGTCACAGATGGCAAAGGTATCTCATGTATCATGTTTGTGTATCTTCCTGTCAACTGGACATTAGCCATGGAAGATGGTCAAGTTTTTGAGGATGTGTGTGTGTACATCAGTGAATATATTTCCAAAGCCCTCTGCTGTGTTGGACCAGAGACATACTTTGCACTAGTGCACAAGTGTGAATGGCTGGTCAACACATTGCAAGCATGCAGTCCTGTTATACAGCTTTTTTGAACAGCTAATTTTGATTGGGCTTGGAATTATGGATCTTGATTAGCTAATATTGCGTTCTCCCCTCAGATTATTTTTGTTTGTTTATTTTTTGTGAAAAAATTGTAATACAAAAAAACAGGCAGCCAGAAATAATGCAGTGATTGGTTGAATTAGCATTCATTTTTGCTATCGCAAGACTGCAAAACCCTGGAGGGTCTGTAAATTCTTGCTTTAGTGTGGTGGTATAAAACTTCAGTACTCAAGGGGGCACTTGTCACGGATGAATGAAGTAACTCAATATACTTTATTAATCACAGAGAACAAACACAGTTAACATAACTTTAAGGCGGAACAAAGAACTGAGCAAACTGAAGGCTTAAGTTCACCCAAAAATGAAAATTTGATGTTTATCTGCTTACGATGTAGGTGACTTTGTTTCTTCAGTAGAACACAAATGATGATTTTTAACTCCAATCGTTGCGGTCTGTCAGTCGTATAATGCATGCCAATGGGAACTCCATCTATAAGAGTCAAAAAAACATGCACAGACAAATCCAAATTTAACCCTGCGGCTCGTGACGACACATTGATGTCCTCAGACACAAAACGATCGGTTTGTGCGAGAAACCGAACAGTATTTATATCATTTTTTTACCTCTAATACAACACTATGTCCAACTGCCTTGAACATCCGGTTGGTGAAGTCCAATAACGCACTCTGATGATGGAAGTGATCTCTCGCGTGTATATGTCAATGAGTGCGAGCGATCCCTTTCGGCATCAGAGTGCATTCAGACCTCACACACCGGATGCCGTGCGTGTGCTCAAGGCAGTTGGACATAGTGGTGTATTAGAGGTAAAAAATGATATAAATACTGTTCGGTTTCTCGCACAAACCGATCGTTTCATGTCTTAGGACATCAATGTGTTGTCACAAGCCGCAGGGTTTAATTTGGATTTGTCTGGAAATTTGTCATCCCATGATTTACTCACCCTTAAGCCATCCTTGACTATCTTCTTTCGGACGAACACAATCAGAGATATATTTAAAAATATCCTTAGTCCTCCAAGGAACTATTGAGTCCTTAGTCCTCCAAGGAACTCTTTAAATACACAGAAACATTACATTACAGAAACATTACAACAATTATAAACCGTTCTTGGCCCTGAATTCTCAGAATTCTTGGCCAACTCATGCTGGTAGAATGCGTGTAGTGACGTCGCCACTCAGGATTGGTCTCTTTTTTTGTTGTCAGGCTACCAGTTTCTCTGTAGCTGGTCAAGCGTGCTATTTTAGTGATGTAAACACAAGTTAATAATAAAATTAAAAGTAATATCTGATCATCCTCTATAACGAGGTTGCTATTTACACCTCATATCAACTCTTGCGTTACAACTGACGCATTTGTAATACATTCCAAAGAGCGGCCGTTATCAGCCCTACAGTGGAAAATAAAACCATATCTGTACCGGCTGGACTGGACTGGCACAGAATGGAGCGGTTAAGCTCTTTGGCCCGATGGTGGAACAATTGGCTAAAGAAACAAGGAACAGGTGTGAGCTAATTAGCAACCATAGTAACAAATGAATGAAGAGAAAACTGACTGTAAAAGAAGACAGAGATATTTAAATTAATGCATGCTATAATGGCTTTTGCAGGCCAGAGACCTACAGTACTTCACCCAATTACGTCAAAAGCATACGCTAGCAAAGCAAATTCGATTTTGTGCATCAGTGTGTCATCAGTGTGTTCCATCACACAATTAAGAAACCATGTATGCACTGCATTCTCAGCAACTGCTGCTATAGCAGACATTAGCATAAACTTTTGCTTTACCCTTACAGTAATAACACACATTAAGTATGTGCTATAGCAGGATTTCCCAAACTGGAATTCACAACCCCATGTTAGTTTGTAGGGGAACTGCAGGGGGTTCGAGAGCTTATTAAAAATTAAATAATAACATGGAAAATTAGGATAAATAAATTGGGCTGCATATAATTAAAATAAAAGTAAAATCACTATATGGCTTAAGGTGCGGTCCAAAATTTTGCAACTCAGAAAAAGACCTATTGTCCATTGCCAGTAGTGTATGAAGCACAGCTCACACAGAACTCATTTTCAATCCAAGCAGCTTTATGTTGATCAGCAGAGTAAATTTGTGACCAACTTGAAAATGAGCAAAATCTGTGGGGGAACATTTCAAATGACAAAAATGTGACTTATATTCTGGAAAATATGATATATGTGTAAAAGTTTATGGTAACACTTTATTTCGATAGTCGACTTTAGACATTCTACCAACTGCGTTGCATGTGTACATACATACATATGTTGCAACTACATGTCAAATAACTCTCTTTAGAGTATTAGTAGACTGTCCGTTTAATGTGTGCTAACACATTATTTTGATGCTCCTCAACAGACATTCTACTGACTATAAGTTACTTTGCGACTACATGTCAACTTACTCTATTAACCTGAACCCTAACCCTAACCCTAACCTAACAGTCTACTAACACTCTAATGAGAGTTAGTTGGCATGTAGTTGCAGAGTTACTTAGTAGAAGGCAGGGGTGTAACGGTACACATATTCGTACGGTACACATATTCGGTGCAGGGCTTTCGGTACGGTGTATGTGTGTACCGAATGCATTACATTGCAACAGAAAGGTCTCCTGTTTGGGAACACTTCGATTTCCCGGTGAATTATGACAATGGACAAAGACAGGTGGATAAGACGAAAGCAGTACACGACGAATACAGCCTAACCACCAATAATCACAATAAGCTCTGCGTTTTGATGCTTTCAACAGAAGAAACAAAGCGTCATCCTTCGTACTCTGTCTACAAAATCATGCAAATTCAAACAAAAAATGCATTTTTGACACACTTTGATGTGGCGTGACAGATCACTGTATAGGCGCCTCAGTTCAACCAGCAGCGCAAGTGAATGCGATCATCTCTTCCTCTTTAATACTAATTACAGAATAAACATGAATGAACATCTGAAGGTATGTTGAAAGATACAGTACAACTTACTGAAACGGTCATATCTCGTGTAATCGCTCAATCATTGTTTCAACGGTGGAAAGACATCACAATAAAACAACTTCTAAACAATCACATAGCATTTACCTCAGAAAAGCCATTCAGTGTCCACAGCTTGTTAGTTTGCTAAAGAAATGAACTCTTTCGCTTAATATATGCACTGTATTAGCCTATATATTCATTATATTTTACTTAATCTGTTAGTGATGTCTTGATTATTTAATGTATGTTTAAAAAAATCTGTCATGAAAATGACAGCCATTGTGTAGAGATGATTATATTTCAACAACGAATTGGAGTAAAACATAATTTTAGAATTAGATTTAGAAGTTAATGCAAAAACTGCCTTATGTGCAGCTTACATGTTTGCATACAATTTGTTATTTGAGTGTTGATTATTATATCTAAAAATAAATAGCGATTTAATTTAAGCTAATAGTGTGGGCTGTTAACCTTTAATATTATAGTAGCATAATGTTCAAGTAAGGGCTCCCTACATACTTTATAGCATTAGCAGAGATATATATATATTTTTTATCTTTAAGAAATGTTTAGTTATAATTTAATTTAATATATTAAAGACAGAGACACAGTTTGTTCAGTAAACTACTGTTTATTAAAAAAAACTTTTCTCCCCACCTGCTGTACCGAACCCGTACCGAACCGTGACTTCAAAACCGAGGTACGTACCAAACCATGAGTTTTGTGTACCGTTACACTCCTAGTAGAATGTCTAAAGTGGACCATCAAAATAAAGTGTAACCAAGTTTATTTCTGACCTAACAATGCAACAGGGTTTTTCTGAATTGTACATTTGAAACTCAGTGTCATGTTAAATCAGTCTGGCATAGCTAGAAGCTCTTGTGTTCTTGTGTAGACTGTTTTGGGTCTGACATATCACATTCATAATGACAGTCAGCCTATAAGCAGCCATCATGGTGAAGGTTATTAAAGAGACTTTGATGGCCCTTGTGTCAGAGCTTTTTTGTGAGGACATTTCTTCCTAATGCGACCCTGTCATAACTGCTTCTTGCTTTCAAGCACATACCACATGGTTCCATAGTCTGAGTCCTTAATTAAGTGTCATTGTGGTCAGCATGTGTTGCTCCAGACGGCTCTAACCTCCATCCATGGAGTAACCTTCCTGCCCACATCTACTTCTTCACTGGAGAATGTGTTGCATGCAGAGAAGTGAGGACAGCATGAGAACACTGTCTAACCATGGTCTGAACAGGCTGGCTGTTGGTGAGCTCACAGATGGCTTCACTGATGGACGGTTGGCTGTGGGAGCTGGTTGGTGTACAGTGGAGTGGGAAGCGAACATGAGGGCCAGGCCAGAGAATGCATGTTCTTGGAAGCATTTGGGAGATGTGTAATGGTGTGTAACAATGAAAAGGCTTCTGATACCTGACCGAGAGCTTTGAGACTTGTGATGAGAGGCACCAGACCTGCGGTTACCTGTGTTTACAGCATATTATTTCAAAACTGCTACTGAGAGATGGCCAGTTTCACGAAAATCTTCTTAAGAAAAAAAGTTCAGATATATTCAAAGAAGTTCGTAGTTCAAAAATTCTTCTTAAATATTAAGTTCTTAAATATTTTTTTAAGAATTTTTTTTTTCTTAAAGGGGTGGTTGAATATGATTTCACTTTTTTAACTTTAGTTAGTGTGTAATGTTGCTGCTTGATCATAAACAACATATGCAAAGTTATGATGCTCAAAGTTCAATGCAAAGGGAGATATTTTCTTTTACAGAAATTGCTGTTTAAGGACTACAACAAACGACTGGTAGGGACTACAAAGAGATTCTTCCTGGGTTGGTGACATCACTAACCCTAAAATTTACATAAACCCTGCCCCTGAGAACACGCAACAAAGGGGGTGAGGCCATGTTGGGCTGCTTTAAAGAGGAAGAGTTGTTGTAGTAGAGTGTTGTTATGATGCCGTCATTTTACGCCGGACTGCTTCACAAACGAGGGTCAATTCAATGCTGGATTTGCACAAAAGATTAACATGCTAGTCGATGAGTTGAATCAAATCCACAGCAACTACATAAATTTATCCACTAACCATTCAGAAATGTCTTCTTGAGCAACTTCTTCCAGAGTCTCTCCATCAGACTCCGGTTTGAACAATGTAAGGTTGAACACTGTTACTGACAACCTTCATTTTGGCTGCGTGAGATTCTCCAGCTTTGTTGTTGTTGAGCAACCTGTTAAAGCTGTTAAAGCTCCGCCCTCTTCTGGAAAGCGGGCCAGGAGCAGCAGCTCATTTGCATTTAAAGGGACACACACGGCGTGTTTTTGTTCACATCCAAATAGGGGCAAATTTGACAAGCTATAATAAATGATCTGTGGGGTATTTTGAGCTGAAACTTCACAGACACATTCTGGGGACACCAGAGACTTATATTACATCTTGTGAAAGGTGCATCATAGGTCCCTTTTAAGAAGAAAGTGACAGCTTTGGTGTCATCTGATTGAATGGTGATTCTTGCTGAAGACTCTCATGAAACACCTCAAAAACTGTATTTTTGGGCTTCCTGCAGATTACTGTAATAATCAGAATAAGCGTGCATGTTATTTTCATCACGGGAGTTCTGCACTTGGTGTTACATTTTTTTTAATACGTTGTGTATTTTTTTTTAAGATCAAGCTTGCATTTATTTGCACTTTGTCTTCTAACACTCTTTCTAGAGTGAATGCATCCTATGTGTGTGTGTGTGTGTGTGTTAGAGTGCATGTGTCCTTTGTGTGGGTGCTTTCATATGTGCTGAATGCTGCTGAAATTTATAGTGTAAATGTAAAATTAAAAACAAGGTCCCTATTTGACTCATTTTTGTAGAGCTGTTACTGAAATTCAGAATCAGCAAAGAGTGAACAGAGAATTGGTGAACATCCTTAGTATTAATATGTATTATATATAACTAGTGTTATGTTGTAATGCTTAATTACGACAATTAATTATAAAACAACCCAATAAAGTAATTTAACATCTTAATTTTGATAACTTTAAGTGGTTATTTATGATTGATTTTAAGAATCTGAATCCTTCTTAAGTTTTGTCTTAGGAAAAAAAGATTAGTATTTTGTGGGGGAATACAAAATATTCTTACGTGTAAGAAGATAAGAAAATAGCAGTTAAGAAGTGTAAGAAATGTATATTTGCTTTGAGAAGCATGCAAAACTGCTAAAATGCTTTCTAGAATTAATTACTGTAGAAAACAGGCATGTGACCCACACAGAATGATGTCATCACTGCTGACAAAACCAGCCTAAACTGGTCTAACTGCTTTCCCAGACTAGCTGGTGTTTGATCTTGATTTAAGGTGTTCTCTCCACCTGACCTGCTAACAAGTGCCCAGAACCCCTCTAAGACCAGCCTGACCAGTCAGGGCCAGCTAAGACCACCAGAATAGTTTAGGCTGGATTAAGCTGTTTGTTTCAGCAGAGATGACAGACATCAGCTGTTCTACACTCTCACTCTACCTACAATGAGCTCTTGAGAGAGATCTCTACATAGTGCTCATGGGCAATGTGTTGTATCCTGTTACAGATCATTAGGAATATGATGAGAATCCCCGTTTAGCCTCAGTACTCCCTGAAAATAAAAAATGTCAATGGTAATTTTCTACGGGCTCTTCTATGTAGAGATTATTTGATTTCACCCAATTTTCTCTCTCACTCTCTTCTTCTTTCCTCTTTTACTAGCTGCTGTGGAGTCAGTTTTAGCTATCATTAGAGTTATCATTATTTTAGCAGTAATATGTCTTTCTGAAGAAAATGTGGATGACTTCACTAGAAAATTGTGCAAACCCATTGCCTTACATGTGAAACTAAACAGGTGAAGTCGTATTACCAACAGCAGACAAATCAATTTTACATTAGTAGTCTGTCATCAAAATCATTTGTTCATTAAATAAAAAGTCAATTTTCTAATCTTAGTTAATGTCACAATTCCCCCTGTTTTGTATTCAAGGACTCCTATTTTGATATTCTGTTTTCTTGCTGGTTCTGATTTTCCCTTCCAGTGTTTAGTTTCTTTTTTCCTTCATTTCCATACTTGTTAGTTTCCATAGCAATTGATTACTGTCACCTGTTCCTTGTTAGCCCCTTGTTATGTGTATAAATACCCATGTGTTTCAGTTGTCTTTTGTTGGACGTTGTCTTTACATGTGTTTGAAAAAGTTGTTACGTTTCTGTTCTCTGTTTGGATTACTGTCATCATCTTCCCTGTTTGGATTATCTTTGTTTGTTAAATAAACTTCTGCAACTAGATCCTCGCCTCTTCTCTTCCTGCTTAACCGTTAACTATTTTAAGTGAACCATGCAAAAAGTACATTAATAAATAACCAACATAGCTTCACTGCTACTTTAAATAATTTGTTAATTTAAATAATGCCTTTTCTTGCAATTTAATTATACTATTTTGATTTTGAATTTTTTGTATTAAATACATTCTGTTTAAACAAAATTGTAAAGGAAGAAATGAAACAATACAATTCAAAAATGTATTTTATTGTTGACAAAACATTACAGTATAACTCTTCAAATGAGTTAGTTACATTAGCTCAGTTCAAAACACTAACCAACATCTAATGACCACATCCTTTGAAAAGATTGTTAAAGGTACATTATGTAACTTTTGGCCCTCTAGAGGTTTAAAATCAAAACTGCATGTATTTTGCACATATTTTTTTTTTTTGGCTCTGCATGACTGTGCGGATGAATATGACCCTTCACAATAGATAATGCTTTACAATGAACTCAATTTATGTGTTCAGTAAAATACCTTAAATAAAATAAAATACCTTCACCTCAAGAAACTTTTCCCCTGACATCGCCAGACCCTCTTTTTCAATCTTTCCCTCCAATCTCCTCTCCTTCAGATAAAAAGTTAGGTGTCTAAGATGTGTCTAGTGTCTAAGGTGCCTATATACTTGCATCAAAAAAATAAATTATAATAATAATAATAATTATCAGGTACAATGTACATATTGTGTTGACATTCTATTGCAGAACATTTTTGCTAGGCTAAGGGATAAGGGAAGGTCAACAGTGTAACTATAGATGTCATTACAGAAATTAATTAAAGATATAATTAATTACATGAAGGTATTTTTAAATATAAGTACAATCTAAAAACATTTCATTTAAATGTTAGTCCATGGTAGTTAAATACACTTAATATAAACTTTTCACCATCTAATCAATCCTATATGGTTAAAATCAAGCCCTGCTTACTTTTCTCATTGAGTACACTGTTTCACTCAGAAATACCTCACAGAAGTAGAGTGAGTTGCAAGGAGCTTTAATGGAAGGAAGAGGCTGTTTTGGAGCACACAACCTTGTCCTTGTTCTCTGTCCAAATTTGGCTCTGTTTTGTCTGGGTTCTCTTCTTCAAGGGTCAGTGCTAACAGGTCTGTCATCACCACAGCGCTCTAACTGCTCTCTGTTAATAGTGTGAGTCTGCCTGCCCTCTTCAGCACTGGTATAGAATACATCAGCTGAATAAGGCAAATGTTCTGCCCGTCTCTTCGGGCCTTTGAAGTCAGGTGCCACTTTATCTGGAGAGTCTTGCCATGTCCAGAAATGAAATGAGAGGCGCTGTGACTGAAGGATGAGCTTGAGCGAGCCGCTGGAGTTAGCGAGCCGCTGGCAAGGGGAACGTAAACAGTCTGACAGCTGCGGTTTGAGTTGACAGGCGAGAGCGATGGAAACAGAAGTGGATGTTTTCGTCACAGAGTGAGCAGTAGCAGAACGCGAGCAGTCCTTTAGTGGCCCACAGTGTGTGCTGACAGGGTAACGGTTGCTGTTTCAAAGGTCTGGAAGATTTCCCTCACTATCTGTTTTAGTTGGCCTTTCGAAGAACTGTTGAAAAAAAGATTAGACTTCAGATAAGAGCACATGTGCCCAAATGGAACAACTCGTACCCTCATGCATGTGCCTGTGAGTGACTCACTCCAAATGTTCTACAATTAGTTATTTGCTTGTTATTTTAGTGTTTGTGAAGTTCACCTTTATCATCTACTATTGTTCTTAGTTAGGGTTAGTATAGGTAAGTTTAGCACTTAAATTAGCCTGCATGTTTTTACTGCGTTACCTCCAACACTGCTATAGACTGGAGTAATGATGCTGAAAATTCAGCTTTGCATCACATGGATAAATTACATTTTAAAATATACTGTATTTACATAGAAAATAGTTATTTTAAATTGTAATAATATTTCACAATATTACTGTCTTGACTGTACATTTGATCAAATAAATGCTGCCTTGGTGAGCATAAGAGAATTCTTTCAAAAACATTAAAAAATTTTACTGAACCCAACCTTTTGTATCTACATGTAACTTTTTTTTTTTTTTTTTTTTTTTTTTTTAAAAAGGCAAGAAAATAATGTTTTCCATGAATGAATGAGCAGTGAATTTTGGTGTGCTTCTTTGTAACATTATTCAAATTGCAAAAAACTATACTGCAAATGAAAACACTTGCATCTGAGCTATTTGTTTCATTTGAAGTGACAGAACTGTGTTTTAGTGCATCTGTCTGGTTGTTCCTGTCGTCTCTCCTCAGCACTATGCTAATGAGTTTCAACTGAACATCTATCTTCAGAGGCCTCTGCCAAATTAAGAGCCCTTGCACTGCTCTGCTACACTTCCTGTTTGCTTTGATGTCTCTCAAAGCTGTACCCTCCATTACCACATCCCTCTGTCAAATATCCCAAATGCTATGTGCCACAGAAGATGAGGCTTGTGGGAAGGATTTTAAAGACATGGCTGACACCTTACAGCGATGTTAGCCTCGTTACGAGAGCAGGCCTAAATTTGTTCTGTTGTTTCATGCACTCATATAATGACTTGAAGTTGTCATGAGGTTTCCTTTGTAGTGACAGTGAAATATAATTTCCAAATGTGTTTAAGATCCATCACCATGTGACACAGAGGAAAATGTTCCTGCTCAAAAATTGTCTTTCATAGCTTTAGAAACCTAACTGAACACATCTTAGGATTACATATGTAACCCCTGTTCCCTCAGAAGCAAACGAGATGCTGCATCAGATGTTGAACCCGGTGTCTGAAGCATGTGTGAAATCATGCCAGTTCTATTTCTCAACGGCGGTCCAATGGTGTCACATGGACCACCCAAGCGTATAAAAGGGTGACTGCATTGCACGTCATCAACTTTGGATTGTCTGAAGGAAGATGCACAGGCATGCCTGAAACATGGCAGTGCGACACAGTGTCTTGTTTCCTTCTAAGGGAACCAGGGTTACATATTTTACCCTAAGACATTTCCTCACAATTAAAAATTACTCAAAATGCTGATGCAGGTAGTTGCCCCAATGTTTTTGAGTTAAATCAAGGTATGTTAAGAGAAAAACTAACATTAAAAAGTCAAGGGTCAAGAGCCCAGCTAAAGCAAACACTAATCACAATAATGGTGACTGTTTTTCAAACAAAACAGTCTTATCATTGTCCCAACATTCTGAAATCTAAGTAGCTTCCACACACTGTAAAAATATTACCTCGTTTTAACTAAAAAATAATTGAGGCAACTATTTGGATCAGAATTTTGAGTATTTTGAACTAATTTGTGTTTGATCAATTAAACTTTACATGTTTTCAACATGCACCCTTAAGTAATACCAACACAACTTTCTGAGTGAAAGTAACTCACATGAATACACATTAGTGTAACATAGTAAATATACTGTCACATATTTTTCAATATATGTGTCACGAATGTGGCTCCCTCGGCCCTTCCTCCGGACCACCGGAGGGAGCCATCACCGGAATACTGATCAGTTCTCATTCGGACTACGTTTCCCATGGGCCCTCATTCCTGGGACTGATTGCACACACACCTGCACCGCATCACACTCACACTATTTAAGACACACACACACACTCACACATCGCGAAGTCTTGATTTGCCTTGGTGATCATTTCTGAGCGTTTTTCTGTGGACTGTTTACCTGTTATCGATTGGACTGTTTATTCCCTGCGACCCTTTGCTGCCGACCCTGATCTTTGCCTGTTTCCTGGACTGTGAATGTTTTGCTGCCTGCCCTGATCCTTGCCTGTACCCTGATTCTGTTTGTCTGCCGCCTGCCTCGACCATTGCCTGTTACTGTTTTTGCCTCTGCCTTTGCCCTGTCTACTCTGTAAGTACTTTTAATAAACTCGCTGCAAATGGATCCACATTCTGTCGACCCATCATTACAGAAGACTTCGCCACACAGTGATCCAGCAGCCCTCATGCAGATTTCATCTGAATTAACTGCCCAGGCCAACCAGCTGGCGGTGCATCAACATCAACTCAACCGCTTAACTTCCCTTACTGAAGAGCTGGTGAAGACGCTTCAAGACCTCCGATTCAGTCCTGCCGAAACCGCCACGCCGCCGCCCGCTGCTCCCGCCAATCCAGGCTTCGCGGCCTCTCCTGCAGTCAATCCTCGCCTAGCGCTCCCAGAAAAGTTCGACGGCACTCCAGCCAGATGTAAGGGGTTCCTTCTCCAATGTTCCCTGTTCATCAACCAGCAACCGTCCCTGTACCCCACCGAATCCAGTCGGATATCGTTTGTGTGTTCCTTGCTCACCGGCAAAGCACTGGATTGGGCCACCGCGGTGTGGAGGGATGACAACCCCGTGTTTTCCACTTTTCAAGATTTCTTGCGAAACTTTAAAGAAGTCTTTGAACATCCCGAAGGAGGCAGAAGCGCTGGCGATCAGTTACTTTCTCTCAGCCAAGGTAAACAAACAGCAGCCGAGTACGCGCTGATATTTCGTACTCTGGCCGCTCAAACGAACTGGGTTGAGGACACTCTAAAGCTGTTGTTCCGAAGGGGCCTAACACTGGAACTGCAGGCCGAACTCGCATGCCGGGATGAGGGAAGTTCGCTCAACGCTTTCATTGAACTTGCCATTCACATTGACAACCTGCTACGAACCCGACACCCCGTCCGGCAATCCTCCTCAGCCAGTCCCGCTCTGGAACCCATGCAACTTGGCTATACCCCACTACTTCCCGAAGAGAGAGAAAGGAGACGACAACGACACCTGTGTCTCTACTGCGGCCAGGCTGGCCATGTCAAGATCAATTGCCCCGTACGACCTCAGTCTTCCAATTCCAAAGCGGTGAGTTCTCCTCATCACTCTAACTACTCTTCCAACTGCTTCAAAATCCCAATTCAAATTACCGTTCATGGCAAAAATCTATCCACTCACGCCCTACTGGATTCTGGAGCCGCTGGGAATTTCATGTCAGATTCATTCATCAAAGATCATAACATCCCTCTAACAGACTGTAATTCCCTGTTAACAGTGGAGGCGCTAGATGGGAAGCCCATCGGTGGAGGCAGAGTAGTCCATATCACCGCCGAGCTCACTTTGCAAGTAGGAGCTCTTCACCATGAACAAATCCGCTTCTATGTTATTCACTCACCCAACAACTCAGTGATCCTTGGTCTACCGTGGCTCAGAACCCATAACCCTCACGTTTCCTGGAAAGATGGCCAGATTGTGCAATGGGATGCTAACTGCCATAAAGGTTGCTTGAAACAAATCACCCCTCTGCCAGTTCAAACTGCTTCACTCCACGATTCTGACACCGGAAAACTTAACATACCCGAAGTATACGCTGATCTGGCTGTGGCATTCAGTAAAAACAAATCCACTGAGCTACCTCCTCATCGTCCCGGTGACTGTGCCATCGACCTGCTGCCTGGTACCACGCCTCCCAAGGGCAGGATCTTCCCCCTGTCACAACCCGAGTCGGCAGCAATGAAAACCTACATTGAGGAGGAACTAGCCAAAGGGTTTATCCGCCCGTCCACATCACCAGCAGCATCAGGGTTCTTCTTCGTGAAGAAAAAAGACGGCGGGTTAAGGCCCTGTATTGATTACCGTGGATTAAATGACATCACCGTCAAGTTCCGGTACCCCTTGCCTTTGGTTCCTCCAGCCCTTGAACAACTCAGACAAGCCGCATACTTCACCAAGCTGGACCTCCGTTGTGCATACAACTTAATCCGCATCAGAGAGGGGGACGAATGGAAGACAGCCTTTTCCACAGCCACTGGTCACTACGAGACCCTCGTCATGCCGTTCGGGCTGTCCAACAGTCCCTCTGTTTTCCAGTCCTTCATTAACGACGTCTTCCGTGACATGCTCAATCGCTGGGTCATAGTCTACATAGATGACATCCTCATCTATTCCAACTCTTTTGAGGAACATGTTCAGCACGTACGGGCAGTACTTCAAAGACTGATACAACACAGACTATATGCAAAAGCTGAGAAATGCGAATTTCACCAAACCTCCACAACCTTTCTGGGTTACGTTATCAGCCGTGAGGGCGTGGCCATGGATGACAGTAAGGTGAGGGCGGTACTGGATTGGCCACAACCTCGCACACTGAAGGAATTACAACGGTTCTTGGGGTTTGCCAACTTCTACAGGCGATTCATACGGAACTTCAGCGGCGTTGCAGCCCCGTTAACGTCCATGACCAAGCGGCAGTCCTCACGTCTCACCTGGTCCTCTGAAGCAGTACAGGCTTTCCAGGAGCTAAAGGAGCGTTTCACTTCAGCACCCATTCTCCGTCACCCAGACCCTGAGCTCCCTTTCATTGTAGAAGTGGACGCCTCCAGCACGGGCATAGGGGCCGTCCTTTCTCAGCGCCAAGGTAACCCAGAGAAGATGTACCCGTGTGCCTTTTATTCTAGAAAAATGTCGGCGGCTGAACGTAATTACGATGTGGGCAATCGGGAATTACTGGCTATGAAGGCAGCACTGGAGGAGTGGCGTCACTGGCTGGAGGGAGCAAAACATCCGTTCACCATTCTCACAGACCATAAAAACCTGGAATACCTGCGTTCCGCCAAGCGTCTAAATCCACGGCAAGCTAGATGGGCCTTGTTCTTCACACGCTTCCAGTTCTCGGTAACTTATAGACCAGGCTCTAAGAACACCAAGGCAGACGCGCTGTCACGGCAGCATGAGGAGGTGGAACGGACAGAGAACGCAGAGAATATAATCCCTGACACTTTACTGCTTGCTCCAGTTCAATGGGACATTATCACAGAGATCACACATGCTAACGAACAGACCGCTCCTCCTCCAACATGCCCACCTGATCGCACCTACGTCCCAGCACAGCTCCGAAATAGGCTACTTCATCATGTGCACGACTTCCCAAGCTCAGGTCACCCAGGTGTCACAGCCACCTTCCACCTGCTACAAAACCGGTTCTGGTGGGACTCTATGCTATCCGACACCTCCCGCTTCATCTCTAACTGCTCACTCTGTCAGACCACCAAAGCATCACATCAAGCGCCAGCCGGTTTGTTGCAACCGCTACCCATTCCCCAACGTCCCTGGTCTCATATCGCCATTGACTTCGTCACTGATCTCCCAGAATCCCAGGGCCACACCACCATTCTCACCGTCATCGACCGTTTCTCAAAAGCCTGCAGACTCATACCACTGGCCAAGCTCCCCACAGCATTCGAAACGGCCGAGCTTCTCTGCAATTATGTGTTTCGATTCTATGGACTACCCGAGGACATTGTGTCAGACAGAGGCCCACAGTTCACATCTCGAGTCTGGTCCTCCTTTTTCAAAAACCTCAATATCAATGTCAGCCTCACTTCAGGGTACCATCCAGAATCCAATGGCCAAACAGAGCGCATGAACCAGGAATTAACACGTTTTCTACGCACCTACTGCCAACGCAACCAGACGGACTGGAGTCGTTATCTGCTCTGGGCGGAGTATGCCCAAAACTCCCTACAAAAACCTGCCACTGGTGTCACGCCCTTTCAATGCGTCTTGGGCTTCCAGCCTCCATTATTTCCTTGGTCTGGGGAACCATCCAATCTACCATCTGTCACTGAATGGATGCAAAGAAGCGAGGAAACCTGGGACCAAGCTCATCAGCACTTACAACGCGCCGTAAGAAGGCAGGAGATGCAGGCCAATCGTCACCGACGTCCCAATCCCCAGTACGCCGTGGGACAATGGGTTTGGCTGTCCACTAGAGACCTCCGGCTAAGGCTTCCATGCAGAAAACTCAGTCCCAGGTTTGTAGGGCCCTTTCAAATTATCAAACAAATAACTCCAGTATCATTTCGTTTAGATTTGCCTGTTAATTACCGTGTCTCTCCCACTTTTCATGTTTCGCTGTTGAAACCCGCCGGGGGTCCGAGAGGGGAGCCAGAGGGAGCCGAGGTCCGCGCCCCCCCACCCTTGATGATTGAAGGCGAGGAAGCCTATCAAGTACGAGAGCTGCTCGATTCCAGGCGCCGGGGTAGGAGACTACAATACTTGGTCGACTGGGAGGGGTACGGCCCGGAGGAGCGATCCTGGGTCAATGCGGATGATATCCTGGACCCCTCACTCACAGAGGAATTTCATCGGACGCACCCGGAGAGACCGGCCCCTCGACCACGTGGTAGACCCCGGCGTCTGCTTCCTCGCGTCTGGAGCCGCTCACAGGGGGGGGGCTCTGTCACGAATGTGGCTCCCTCGGCCCTTCCTCCGGACCACCGGAGGGAGCCATCACCGGAATACTGATCAGTTCTCATTCGGACTACGTTTCCCATGGGCCCTCATTCCTGGGACTGATTGCACACACACCTGCACCGCATCACACTCACACTATTTAAGACACACACACACACTCACACATCGCGAAGTCTTGATTTGCCTTGGTGATCATTTCTGAGCGTTTTTCTGTGGACTGTTTACCTGTTATCGATTGGACTGTTTATTCCCTGCGACCCTTTGCTGCCGACCCTGATCTTTGCCTGTTTCCTGGACTGTGAATGTTTTGCTGCCTGCCCTGATCCTTGCCTGTACCCTGATTCTGTTTGTCTGCCGCCTGCCTCGACCATTGCCTGTTACTGTTTTTGCCTCTGCCTTTGCCCTGTCTACTCTGTAAGTACTTTTAATAAACTCGCTGCAAATGGATCCACATTCTGTCGACCCATCATTACAATATGAAAAGCAGCCATTCCTTATGTATTATTTAATTAATATATAATACATATGTATTATTTAATTAATATATGTATTATTTAAATAATATATTAATGCAATATATTTTTCTGTATATTTTTCAATATATTAAACAAATTAATATGTTGATCATAAATATATGGAAATGTATTTTCAATGCTCATCTGCAAAAATTACCTGATAAGAAAAACTCCTGCCTTTGACCTGTCCGAGTCAACTGCTGCAGGACAGGCAACAGCCAAGAGCCCCTAAGAGTAGAGCTATCTTGGGGGACTACAGACATAGCCTCAGCTATGTCCAAAGTACTATGTCCAGCATAATAAGCTGAGCCAGGCAACAGATGAGCAACTCTGCTCATCATCATACTGGTTTACTAACACCCCAGCCTGAGCCAAAAGCTTTAAAATCCTGTCCACTCATGTCATGGTCATATCGGTAGCCTAATAAATATGCTTATTCTCCATGGGGGCTGACATGTTTAGACCTCTTAACCAGATGAAAACTACTCACTGTATCTCAGTAACCCGTTTAATTTGATAGTTCAGCTTGTGAATTAAATGAATAATATCTAACTGAAAAGTGATGAGTTTGTACAACAGCATTTTCAAAAATTGCATCGGTAACAAATAACTTTTGTCACACTGCATCCACAACACTAGGGGTGCAAGACAACTGCCATATGAACCAGTGCGCCATATAAAAATCAACTAAAATAATAGAAGTTTGTGTAAATAATTGATATCAGCTGTCATTCTCACTGCTGTCTAGATATCGGCTGTCTAGATTTGTTACCAAGATTCAAGTGTCTTAAATATTGGCAAAGTTTGCACAATTTGAGTCACTGTTGAGATCTCTTCACTTTTGGTCTTTTTCTCAGGAGAAGTGAGAACTGAGTGTCTTACTGTAGTCTAGGAGAACAGTTGAGATATTAAATTGATATCACATGTGATTTTTCTTTCATATAAGCACAGCTGATTATCTGTATATGTTAATACATCATATTGGCATCTTGATGAATGGTGATAGAGTTTGGCTGTTGCTGTGTTGAGCTCTCAATTGTAGTGTGGGAGGGGAGCACTTTACCTCATCTTAGAGTACAGCTGAGCTCATTAACCAATCAGCCAGCAGAAGTGAGTGGGCGGCAAGCACGAGCTGTGATGAGAACATGAAACAATAAACATGTTACACAACGGCCTGCGCTCCTTCTCAGAAGTCCAACTCTCAAGATTGTTTGCTCTGTTATTACTTATAGTTAATAGTAGGGTTTTCTGTGCTCCTGTAATGTAGAATAATGTTAGTTTAGCACAATGCCTCCTGCTGGTAGAGCACACACTTCACATCGCTTACTGTAAATGACACAAGCTGTACTGTATGTTAAACTGAGCAGCTGCTGCAGTAGCTGATGTGGAAATGAGGCTGCAATTAATGTCATTTTAGACAATTCAAAATGGGTTTGCTGACAGAACAGTGCTAAAGTGTGTCATTTTTCTTTCATGCTGTTAATATAATGTTGTTTTATAGTTTTTATAGTTTTACATGCCATGATATTCTTTGAAGAGTGTAAATATAAATATCAAGGTATATGAATTATCATTTCATTCAGATCTTAATCATCATCTAAGCCCCCAAAACGCAGTTGTTGTTTAAATGAACAGCCAAAACGCATAAAAAGGTTTCTAGTTTTTAGTTGAAAAATGGTGTTGTATAAACGGCCCCTTAATTAACAAGTGTCATGTGTTTATTATTTTTTAGTTTTCCTGGCCTGTTCTATTTTGTCTTTTGCTTCTAGCATGTTAGAAGTTCAGTTAATCCTCCGTTCCCTAACTGTTTGTCTCCTGGGCTACTAATTGATTGACTACTACTTGACAGTTCAGGTGTGCTTTGTTAATGAGCTCCTTAGTTTTCTGTGTATATAAGCCCACAGTTTGAGTTAGTTCTTGGTCCTGTATTGTCATTATGTAGAGTGTGTTCATGCTGTTATCTCCTGCATTTTGAATAATTACTTTGTATCAGCACTTCCTTGTGTGTTGTGACTAGAACACACCAGATCCATGACAGAATACAGGACCTAAAAACAAAGACTGAAGAAATGGACTTACCAGTGTGCACATGCTCTGTCTGGAGCAACAAGGAAGAACCCTTGAGGACCATGGGATTTTCTACAACTGGTGTGCCTGACTCCATTTCCTGACCACTCATTAAAGGTATTTCACCATGCCAGCCTTAATGAGCAGACCAAGGCATGCCTGCCCATCAATTGTCCTCGGGGGACCATTTTGGACTATGTAAAGTGGGTGCTGGCCACCTATGGATCTTTGTGTCCTGAATCCGCTCCAGAAGGTTCTCCAGAGTCCACTCCAGAAAGTTCTCCTGAGTCTGCTCCAGTGTCAGCTTCAGCCCCTGAGTTCAGTCCCGAGTCCAATCCAGAGTCTGCTCCAGCCCCAGAATTAAGTACAGAGACTGCAGCCCTGTCTGTAATGGTTTTAGCTATTATGTGTGTTTGGGCAGCACCCATGCCTGCTACTTTGGCCCCAGAGCTCAGCCCTGATTAAACTTTAGTGTCGACTTCAGCCCCTGAGTCCGCTCCAGTGTCGGCTCCACCCCCTAAGTCCGTTCCAGTGTCAGCTCCAGCCCCTCAGTCTGTTCCACTGTTTGCTCCAGCCCCTGAGTCCGCTTCAGTGTCTGCTTCAGCCCCTGAGTCCGCTCCAGTGTCTGCTTCAGCCCCTGAGTCCGCTCCAGAGTCCATTCTGGTTCACAACCCCATAGGTTTTCCCAAGAAATTGGCAAGGTCACGGAGGCCGATCTTCCCTGGGCCCCTGAATTGCCGGCTCCTCCCTGGGCCCCTGAACTACCGGCACCGCCCTGGCTTCCTGCACTGCCGGCACCTCCCTGCCTTCCTCTATTGCCGGTCTCACTCACGAGGCTCCCTGTCCTGCCTAAGCCACCCCCTTCTCCAGCCTCTTCTCAGGCTTCTTCAGACCCACCCTCCCATTGGACTCTTTACAGCGCGAGGACGCACCTTTCGGGAGGGTGGTGTACTGTTACTTGTTTATTCTGTTTTAGTTTTCCTGGCCTGTTCCATTTTGTCTTTTGGTTCTAGCATGTTAATTAGTTCAGTTCATCTTTTCCCTACCGGTTTGTCTCCTAGGTTACTAATTAATTAGAGTCCTGAGTTCAGGTGTGCCTTGTTAATTAACTCCTAAGTTTTCTGTGTATATAAGCCTTCGGTTTGAGTTAGTTCTTGGTCCTGTATTTTCTTTATGTAGAGTGTGTTCATGCTAGTTTGATTCTCCTGTTATCTCTTGCGTTTTGAAAAAAGACTTTGTATCAGCACTTTCTTGTGTGTTGATCCCTGTGGCCTACATTTGTAAACCCAGGTTTAATGTTCTGGTTTGAAAACAAAATAATTATATTGTGAACAATAAACTTTCTTTAGATACATGGCATTTCTTTTATGTGTTGTTAAGTCTTAAGGCCTGTTCACACCATTGACAATAACTATAAAGATAATTGTGGATAAAAAGTTTGAATCATTAATTCAATGAGAAAAGGAAAGTCCACACTACAACTATAACAAAAATGACACAGAAGAACGATATCATTGGAATCACTCTCAGAATGATTTTTTTTTTTTTTTCCAGAAGATGAAAGATAAAAAATTGACAGCCATTCAGAGTCCACCCACTCAAAGTAACTTTTCCATCACAGGCCCAAAAATCTTAATTGTGGGTTGGATGTTTTTAAGATCCTCTTGTTTTGTTTAAAGCTACAGAATTTGGATTTGGATTTTAGTATCATTATACAGGGAACTAATTCCAAGTGTTTTGAACATCAGATATTTTGGCCCATCTATCTTCTGCTCATTTATAGTTGCCATTCTTTCCTTCTATCTAAGTGCTGGTCTGCCTGTCCTCATGTTTGTGTTTTATTTCACATTTGTTTTGGGTGATCTAATCTAATCAAGTGCACAATAAAGGTATAAAGTGTTTTGTGATTAAATGTGATGAATATCAACCACATTTGAAGGTGGTAAAAACGTGTCCCGAAATTGAAGTACCGCCTACTCACCTAAAACACAATTATTGCACCGAAACAAGGGTTTTAGACTTTGCTGATGGTTCTGTACAGCTTTAAAACAAAACAGCCATCGAGTTAAAAAATTTGGAACAATCACACAAAATCTTTGTTATATGTAGTTATGTCAACACTTCACAATAAGGTCTATTAGTTAATGTCAATTAATGCATTAACTAGCATTAACTAATAATGAGCTATTAAATAATATGAACAGATTCACCTTTTGATTTTGATAATGTATAAGTAAATGTTGAAATTAACATTAAGCTGTAAATGCTGTATTTTTCATTGTTAGTTCATGTTAATTTATGTAGTTACGT
This sequence comes from Ctenopharyngodon idella, assembly GCF_019924925.1. NCBI lineage: Eukaryota > Metazoa > Chordata > Actinopteri > Cypriniformes > Xenocyprididae > Ctenopharyngodon > Ctenopharyngodon idella. Next base: position 46,592,464 of record NC_067222.1, on the reverse strand, counting down.
AATAAAACCTTATTGTAAAGTGTTACTGAAGTTATATAATGCTTGACTATGTACTTGTAATAGTTTTGTCATGCACACCGTTGGTTATGTACTGCATACCTGTTTCTCACCTTAATCAACATTTAGGATTGAGGCCACAAATCAAAATGTCTTTGGTTCCAGTTTGATTGACGGCTGTCACACAGGACTTCAATCAGTCTGAGCCTCCCGTTATTTTCCATTTGCATCATTCATCTAAACGGACACTGCTTATTCAAGCCAAGTCCTTCAAAACATCCTCTGAGTGACACCAATGACATTAATTACAGTGAGAGTAATGGCGCGCTCCGTTAGCTCTAATTACGTGTAATGCGACTCATGCCTCTTCCAGAGCATCAACAGCTCGTCACATGAATGAAGCGCTGTGTTGCTAGGGTAACGGCTTATCTGGGCGCGTGATGGAGTCCAAATGATGGTGGCGATGAGGGGAAACGCTGGTGATGTCACACCGCTCCCCCGCACAGGCTGGCGTGTCCAGCTGCCCTGAGTCACCACATATGACAGCGCGGTTTCATTACAGTGTTTGCAAGACTCTATTGATTTGTTCCAAGCCTAACATAAATACTAAACATTCACAGTTACAGCCAAACCTCATAACATACAGTACCTCTGTTCAAACGTTGTTTCGTAAAATATTTGCCATTATAGTCTTTGTGTTTATTCAGCTAAGCTAGCTGTTAATTTTAACTGAAAGAGATAGGATTAATCGGTTCCAGGTCCACCACTCAATTATGTTGAAATTAGTTGGAACATTTTTTTTTTTTTTTAAATAATCAACTTCAAAATTTATGCTATAAAGTAAGTTGCTCTAACTCAATGTAGTTTGTTGGTGCAACATAATTTCATTAGAAGTTGTCATAACACAAAAAGATTGATGCCAACTGTCCTGTTATTTATTTATTTGAGCAAAAACAGTTTTTAGAGTGTAACTCTGCTTATAAAATGGTTAGTTAATGTCTTTGATTCTGATTGGTCAATAGGTGTGTTTTATTCACGATAAAACATGGCTATGACCGCTTCACCCAACGGTTCTGTGTATAACTACACAACTGTTTGTTCTCAATTGATATTGTTCACTGAAGCTAACAGTATTATGTAGAAGAGTATTGTGAGAAAGAGATAGATTGAACGAGTTTATTACCTGCATTCAGATTTAGCATTTTCCTTCAGGTCAGTCCTATGTTCATAATAAAAAATCTGTTTAAATGTCTGCTGCAATATCTTGTCCTTTTAACAGTTAAGGGCATTTCCCGTGACTGACAGAGGAAGAAAAGACTCGCGCCCCGCACTGCCGCCTGAACTGAGGCATTACAGCGATCTGACATGTCACATTTAAGAGCGTCAAAACGCCATTTATTGTTTGAATTTCATGATAAAATGAACAGAATTTGAAAACGGAAACTTTTATTCTTATCAGAAGTAACAAAGCACAAAGCCTTTTGCGATTATTGGATGGGAAGGCAGTACAAATAATGTTTGATGTAGCAAAAAATAAAAATAAATAGGCAGACTTGGCAACCCTGGCTTGAAATACGGGTGATTCATAGGGTCAAAAAGAGCCTGCTTTAGCGTCACTATTTTTAAACTGTTAATGCGTTAAAATTCAACACAAAAGCTGGTTTGCCAACCGCCAAGAAGAAGAAGAAGAAATTCAACACAAGAGTGATTTTCTTCACACACAGTATGTATGAGTTGCACTCTGAACACGTTTTTCCGCACCCTTTTGATTGACAGGATATAATCGGCCCTGACCATCGGCAGTTTTTAAACAATCGGCCAATGGCCGATAGTGATAACAATAGCTTTTATCCACCGATACCGATTGTTGGCCGATGCATCGGTGCATCTCTAATAAAAACAATAAGGTACTCGAGGCTAGTGCTGTATCGTGAATAAGTCACGGCTGAAGGAGTTCAGCCTCTCATACCTTATTGCTTACTTGTAGAATGTTCAGCTTTTCAAATGTAACCGACAGTGGTATTTGCATAATGACATTCGTTTTGGTGCATTTCTACAGATCTTTTTTTACATTTCTTTGCGCACTGAATTGCAGTTGCTCTTTCTTGCATCTGTTTAAATTCTGAATTCTGTAATTGCTCAACTATTTTGCTTCTATTTGCATACTGAATTGCATTTGGTCTTTTTCTTGTATCTATTTGACCATCCCCAGCTGCCTTTACACTGCAAATATGGTGTTATGTGTTGATTTTCGTGCATAGCTGTAGCTGACTGAAAATTAGTATCATGAAAATGGAAGTAACTCTGATGTGGAATCAAAAGCCTAAAACGTAAGAAATTTTAAAGGCAGGTTCATATAAGTTCACTCCACTGGACTGCTTGTAATGTAAACATAGACTAGATTTGACCATTTCACCACGTGTCACTGCTTTTCAGGTGTCTTGTGCATCAACAATGCTTTTTAAGATGATGGGACAAGGTAAAAGAACTTCACATTTTGACATGCAGTAAATCACATCAGTTTGAAAACAATAGGCCAGTCAGAAGCCAGGGGGCTTCTGAATCCTTCCAAGTTCCACTAGCTGATGATATTCCTGTATTTATGATTGCTTTAGAAGATGGAGACCCAAACAGATCCATGTGAACACATTTTTATTTCGAAGGCTGAATGCTATAGCCATCTATCCACCCATCCATCCATCTATCCATCCATCCATCCATCCATCCATCCATTTATTATTATTATTATTATTATTATTATTATCAGCATTTTCAAAAACAGAAGCTTTCAATTCTATACTCTGCAGAATTCTGCAAAAAATGTGTAAAAATGGTACTTTAACAGCTTGTCACTGGGACAGTACCCTTAAAAGGACATTTTTGTATCTTAGAGTAGCAATACGTACCTTAAGGTACTACTATGAACCTTTTAGGGGTACAACGATGTCCTTTTAAGGATACTGCCCCAGTGATAAGCTGTTGTACCCCTAAAGGTTTGTTTTTACACATTTTCTCTGAGAGTGTGCTGGTCAGCTATTTCTTTTATTTCCAGTTGTTCCTGGAGCATAAAAGCATGTCTGGAGACCCCAGCTTTCTGCAGTGGACTTTTTTTCTACTATTCCTCAATGCCTTGTGTTTTTCCCCTTTAGGAGTTTATTTGAAGAGTTTGACATGGATTGTTTTCAATATAGCTTGTAATGTAATACGTAGGAAAATCACACTGGGACCAACGCTCCATTGCTGACTGTCCAATTTTTCTCTCATCTATAGAAACTACTTTTTTGTCAGATATTCATGGGAAAGTATTTTTGAGGCTGTTTGTTGGTAATATTGGGTGTTACACAATTTAATTAGATGCTTGGAAAAACTGTAGCTTGTTTTTGAATCTGTTCTAAGGAAATGGTACCTGTATCATCTGAATCAGCTGTTAGTTATGCTTAGCAGAGGCTTGCACTGGTGCTCATCATAATATGAGTTTGTCACAGGTTTTGTGACTGTCAGGAATACTATGTTCTCAGCAGTCATTTTTAGGTTGCTGACTGCTTGAGCAAAGGCTCAGCTAATGAGCAGCATCAGAGAGGCGGGGGTAATTAGCGGCTACAGATTCATTTAGGCAGAGCTTTGAGAAATGCACGCGCACACACACACACACATACACACACACAGCCATGTCAACACAGTCATCTATCAGCTCAGAGCTGATAATGATGCTGATGTCATGATGTGACCTTTGCTAAAGGCATTACTGTTTGCTAATGGAAATAATAGAGCATAGAACAACATGAACCAGAACTCTGAATCACATTATTATTATTATTATTTATTTATTTATTTTTTTACATTCCCTTCTTTCTCAGTAATTTCCTTTCTCATACAAAGCTTAAATATATTTGGATGACTTTTTTACCCAATACATTTTTCTTTTGACTTGTGTTATTGTGATTTTTTTAAATTATTTTTTGTTATGAATATTAACCTTTAAACGCATACCTTGTGTGTTAATCGACCCACGGGACGTCATTTACTACCCTTATAAACAATATAAATAAAATAAAATGATAAAATAATGTCTGTTTAGTGTTTACTAATTAGTTTTCTATAGGGTCGCTAGTGACCCGACCTATGTAATAGTGTAAGTATATTTTTTCATCATCAAAACTTGAAGTGGCGGATCTGGATCTTTGATGGTGGATCTGGTGAAGAAGCTGTCAGCGATCAAAATATTGATTTTGAAGATGTTGAAAACGATAGTTTTGAGAATATGGTGGAGATGGCGAATATGAACCAGAAGCTGAATGTACTGTGATGTGAGTACTCTGACGATGACAGTGATGAAGGTATAGACATCTGCTCAAATTAAAACCTTCCAAGTTTCAATAGGTAACGAAATTTGCTTTATTTTATTATTTTATGGTCGTTATTAAAATATCAAGAGAGTTTTATACTACTGCGGCAGTTAGAGAGCCATCCGGGTTAGATATAGATGTGGGTCGCTAAAAACCCAAATATGTAATAACAATTGGCGAAGCATTCATGCATTTAAGGGTTAATGTTTTGGTTTGCGTCCATCAAGTTCCAAGGACAGATAATCAATAAATGAAATACAGGTATTTATTTTACAGGATTATCCAACAATAGGCATTGCCACGTGGTTATTTAATATAAAACATTTCTCTGTTGAGTTTTCAGCGAAAAATGTTATATTGTGGTACATATATATATATATATATATATATATGTGTGTGTGTGTGTGTGTGTGTGTGTGATTTTGGCTTTATCACCCACCCCTAGAGTTTTTTTAGAATACATATGCAAGTTGGTTCTGCATATGTTTCCTTCTCATGCTCGTACTCTCATACTGACCCAAAGTACCTTGACAGGGTGATTAATGAGGCTCTAAAGTAAGAATCACAGGTATCAGCTGTTCTTATTCCACACACACACACAAACACACTTCCCTTTTATGCATCAGAAAAAGTTGTACTTTATTTTTGGAACTTCTTGTGAAACCATTAGGCCTATATTTCTGTCAGCGCAATTTTTTTTTTTTTTTTTCCCGGCACATAATAAATGACAGCTTATTCAATTAGCATTTAAATAATGTGTGCTTGGACAATCAGCATTTGCATTACTGTGCATAATTTGTCATTTTTATGTATATTTACGCTTATATTCAGTTACAGCACTTCTGTACATGCTTGACATATCAGAGCGTTGGTGCACTCTTTTTAATTTTAATGAAGAGATTATAATATCTTAAAACTTTTTATTATGACTCTTTAATTACTTTGCATAATAATCTCAAAGTAGCTTTAAGTGTCATTACTAAACCACTTTATTTAATTAGATTTAAATTTCCATTTGTTCCATGTGCTATTTCCTTGATACATTTTTAGGTTATTGTATATTATTTATTTATGTTTAATGTATTATAAGGTTTGTATTTTTTTGTATGCAATTGTACTCCACTGATGTAAAACAAATTCCTCCCAATGGTTACAGTAAATGGTAAAAGTCAAATAAACCAATTAGTAGTTAAGAATTTTAAATCAGAAACATTCTTTTTTATATATATAAGTTAATTTATTCAGTTACAAAGTAAACTGACTGCTGCAGCTACAGTAACTTGTTGTGTTAGCAAGTCCATAGAATATCCAAATACTTAAATAAAACATCCTATTAGAGTTGGGCAAAATACTGAAAATCACCTATTACAGCAATATCCACTTGACACTGTATGAAGGCCATGGTCTTTATTATTTGCCATGTTTTAATATAAATGACAATTAGAAATTAAAAATTAAATGTCATAAACATTTCAAGTAGTCAAATGTGCACCAAATTACCCTTATTATATGAATTTTATGTTGATTGCGCAAGCACCAAGACTTGCCACCAGACAATGCATGTTCGAATGCATCACCAATGAATCCATGTGTAAGTGCTTCACCAGTGTGTGTGTGTGTGTGAGAACAGGATATATTGTGTTATGATGCAGTAATCAGACACACCCTGTATCACTGATTCATTTCTGCTGTCGTCATGCTCTTTACTCATCTGTGCAGGAGTGTCTCAGTCATTGTCCTACATACATACACCTAAACACACATCAGGCAGTCTTATCACCTCTGCTGTCACTCGTCTGGTGTGTTCTCACCTCTCTCTCTCTGCTGGTAGGCAGTTGAACCCTGGCTGGGATCTGTCAGTGCGAACATACTAATTGAAGGCATCTCTGCCCTCCAGCTGTGAGCATCCCTACAGCCTCTCTGTCCTGTGAAAGCAGACAACGATATAATCAATCTACAATACATACATGTATCCGCTTCCATTTCCATCCACACAAGTCTTAACCTGTCAACTGTCACCCCCACTTTTTTTTTTTTTTTTATAGACATGAAAATGCACTATCCAAACTTAAATGGTTGTAATTCAAGAACACTTTGGAATATAGACATAAGGCTGGTCTTGTTTTAAAGATGAAATTTGGCAGATTATTGTAGAAATAACTTATGTAAGTGAAACAGAAAAAAAGTTATAGAAGTTCAAGTTTATGAAAATTTAAAAATATAATATTTTATATTTTATATAAAATATATATTTTTCAAAACAAGTTTTACTCTAAAACTGCAAGGAAATCAAAGCCAAAAATCTGAACAAGTTGTGTTCCAAATTTCAGGTTGATATCTCAAAAAATGAGCTTTCAGTAAGATTTTGTTTAGGCGCAGTACCACACTTTTTCACTAGATGACAACCAAGCTCCATTACTGACCATATAAGGGCACCTCCATTTCCATATATGGTTTGAGCGATCTGAACCATATATTTCCATTATTTTCATACAATTTATGAAGTAGACATCCTATATAGAAGTAGTATTTGGAAGTTTGGAAATTTGATATGAATTCAGCCTCTAATAAACATAAAAACAACATGTATGTGGGTTATAGATAACCGCCACAATCATAAATGTATTTTTTTTTTTATTAAAAACATTTTCAGACCTTTTTTTCTCAAAAAATTGAATGGATGTTATCTTTTGAAATCTTGGCGTGAAAACAAACATGTTTCAACCAATATTTAATGATTTTTCATGTTCATCGCTATTTCAAAATAAAGGTCTGAACATGCCTCATGAGTATGAAAATATGCTTGTTGCAAATTGATAAATTACTGCTCCTCTGTAATTTATTTTGAAAATCAGTCACCAAATATGAAAACTAGAACTAAAAAACTAGAACTAAAAAAACAACAACCAACTTTGATACCACAACCAAGTCTGCGGGTTTCCCATGAAATTGAGCTACTTTAACACGGTTGCCCCAAATAACACGATATTTAGCCCCTGGAATGCAATTTTTTCCTAGGGGAACCCCGCCAAAAACGTGTATTTTACCCCCGGAATGCAATTCCCCCCCCTAAAACACGACTGGGCTAGTTTTGAGTAGCAACTTGGTGGGTTTTGTTGTGAAAACCTGGCAACCCTGGGCACAACAGTGCCTAATTGTGCTATTGAAAACTCTTTAAAAGGAAGAGTTAAATATTAAGAAATTTATAATGCATTAAAACCATGGAATGTAGCTTTCAAGTGTAGACTTAGTTAAGTAAACATTGCTTCAGGTTTAACAAGTCAACAGAAAAAATAAATATTACAAGAAATACAATGCAAGGAACAAGGATACAAATGAAGAAAAACAGCATAAAAGTCGGCATGAAGTTGTGACAGACTTTGCTACCGTGTAGTGCCGCATTTGTGAAATGGCTAACGAACAAGAAAAAACATAGGAAAATAATTTGTATCCACTGATTGTTGATTGTATTGTAAAATAAGAGCATTGAATACTGGAATGAAGGCAGATCCTAATGCAATTGGCATCACAGCAAATCCAATTCAAACATTCAGAAATTGAAACAAAAGAAAAACTAAAAAAAAAAAAAAAAAAAAAAAAGAACATTATCTGAACATTTCCTTAAACCCTAAAACAGTGGAATGTGTAATTCAAAATATGGGTAAAGCAAAAATCATTATGGAAAATTTCTTCATATTAAAGGGATAGTTCACCCAAAAATTTAAATTCTGTCATCATTTACTCACCCTCAAGTTGTTCCAAAACTGTAAAAATCTATTTTTTCTGTTGAACACAAAGGAAGATATTTTGAAGAAAGTTTGTAACCGGGCCGCTTTGGGGCACCATTGACTTCCATAGTAGTAAAAAAAAAAAAAAAAAAAAACTATGGAAGTCAATGGTCCCCCAGAACTGTTCAGTTTCCCACATTCTTCAAAATATATTCCTTTGTGTTCAACATAACAAAAAAAAAATGTATACAGGTTTGGAACAACCTGAGACTGTGTAAATGATGACAGAATTTTCATTTTTGGGTGAACTTTCCCTTTAACAGTACATTGGGCCCTATTTGTACAGACTTTTCTTAGTTTGTATAAATACTTGGTGTGATTTTGTTGCTCTGTGTATTTCTTTTTAAACGAAGACAGAAATATTGCATGTGTATGTAAAATATGCCATTTCATGACTAGTTTAGACACATTGTAAATGCTGTATTCTGCTAAAGGCTGGATAGGTTGTTGTGAGCTGCTCAGAGGAATATTTGATACGGTTTTGACATTAACCAAGCGGCTCTGAGCCCTAAAGCTGTCTTAATGGAGTGTGAACTTGTCAGTGGAACGAAATCCCGGCATGTCTTTATCCAGCTGCAAATCTGTCAGATTAAAGCAACAACGACTGATGTGAAATCTGAACACATGGACTTTAGCTCTCTCACTGATAGATATGATAGCAGGCACATATCAACACTTCTGGTCTGAAGTACAATCCTGTTTGGACTAGAGAAGTGCATTTTGTTCAAATCGACTACTTTACTTTTCGCTCTTAATGACTGTGACTCAGTGGGATGGGGTGGAGTAAATTCTTTTGTTGTATCCACTTAGAATACCTCTGCAATGAATCACAAACTTAAAATTAGGGACCATTATGACACAAGTTGCATAAACCAGAGATGGAAACTCAAGTGTGCGACTTAGACTTGAGTCGTACAAATGTAGAACTGAAAAAAAAAAATGTACAGCTGTACAGTACAACTGTACAACTGTAAAATCACAAAACTAATATTTACATCTTAATCATTTTCAGATGTTAAACCATCAAGCTTTTATTTTGGCGGAAAACCGCAAGGAGTCTTTCTCCTTTATTTGCAGCAGGTTTATAAACGCTTCACATTCCAAGCCTGGTGAAAGGGTGGTGTACAATACATTCCCAAATATAAGTGACCCAAACTCAGAGCAGAAGTAGAGACTGAGTTTGTGTAAAGCAGCATTTACTGTGAATCGAGCCGCTTTAAGCTGCTGAAACATGATCTGCACGTGTGTAAGTGCCGCGCAGTGCCGCGCTTTACTCTGAAACACAGCACATATATAGATTTAATTACAATAATAGTAATTTAGATTTTATTACGATGAATCATTCAGCCCTATTATTAAGGTATATTCTGCCATGAAGACTATGTGATTTGAGAGGTTAAGATACTCCCTGAGAAGGTACATTATAACCTTATAGAATGTAGCTGGAAAACAAGTTTTGTAACAGTGCTGCAGTGTTTAGACAAACCCCTGGAGCAATCGTCTAGCAAATATTACCGCAGGTTCATGCAGCATATGTTTTGAAGTCTGACACTTATGTTTTAGCTGTAGTGTTTTTGCACATTTCAGAGTTGTGACACCATGATTCTGCACTCTGCTGTTTTATATTCTCACATACTGAGAACAATCTCTGGATCATGGATCTTTTCTTTTCTTTTCTTTCTGGAAATGAGATCGTTAGATGCTTACACAAGGTGGGGCTTTGCTGCTGTTTATGTGGCTTCACATGTGTCCACCCGCTCTTCCCACAATCTTCCTTTAATTAAATTCACTCTCCCACAGCTCAGATAAACACAATGTTCTGAGAAAGCTCTGTCCATATGCCTCTTCCTCTGCCATTGCACGCATGCGGAAGAATTCATCAGAGGGAAATGGGCACATTGTGTGCTTCCAGACCAAAGTCTGTTCCAATCACCATGTTTTGGCTTTCTTTCTTCATTGTCTTCATTAGCTTCGTTTAGATTCAGCCTAATATTCAGTTAATAATCCAGCTCAATCAGATTGTAAACCCTAATGCTCAAAATAATTAATTGGTTTGAGTAGGACAAACTTAAATTAAACAAATTAGTCAAATCAACTTTTATTAGTATTTATCACTTTCTTTTTCTTTCAAGTTCACAAACCTGTTATATTTTAAGTAAACTGAACTGTTTCATTGTTTTGAGTTTTCTGAACTTATTTCTTTTCATTTAGATGAACTTAAGTTTAACTGAAACTGGGCTGGGATTTCTATTTCCCAACATGCTTTGGCCATGGCACTCGAAAGAGAGGGTAAATGCTAAATTAAGTGTTATCTTTTTTTTTTTTGTTTTTTTGCAAGATTAATGTTAATTTGGAGATTTAGTAGTGATTAATGTTTTGTTATGCTAATTTAGATGAGTTTCTGTTAATGTGGGTTTTTGGAGAGTTACCATCATGGTGACAAGTGGTATATGCGACTTGGTTTGAGAGCAAGTATGATAAATGTTTTATATTGCTGTACTCATTCAGCAAGTGCTATACCATGCTATTGTTAACATGCTAGCAAATTAGCATTTTCTGAATTAGCTTGATATAGCTAGCTAGGTTTACACTAATAAAATGTTTACTTTGAGGTTACATGATAATTTTAGTTCACCCAAAAATGAAAATTCTGTCATTAATTACTCACCCTCATGTCGTTTCACACCCCTAAGACCTTCATTCATCTTTGGAACACAAATTAAGGTATTTTTGATAAAATCCGATGGCTCAGTGAGGCCTCTATTGCCAGCAATGTCACTGAACCTCTCAAGATCCGGAAACCTACTAAAAACATATTTAAAACAGTTCATGTGAGTACAGTGGTTCAACCTTAATGTTATGAAGTGGCAAGAATACTTACTGTGCGCCAAAAAACTAAATAAATGTATTCAACAATATCTAGTGATGGGCGATTTCAAAACACTGCTTCATTAAGCTGCGAAGCCTTACAAATCTTTTGTTTCAAATCAGTGGTTCGGAGCGTGTATCAAACTGCCAAAGTCACACCCCCAGTGGTGAACCATCGAAATTTCGAAACACTAATGATGTAACGAAGCCTCGTTTACTGAAATCACGTGACTTTGGTGCTCCGAACCACTGATTTAAAACAAAAGATTCGTAAAGCTTCGAAGCTTCATGAAGCAGTGTTTTGAGATTGCCCATCACTAGATATTGTTGAATAAAGTTGTTATTTTGTTTTTGCGCACAAAAAGTATTCTCGGCACTTCATAACATTAAAGTTGAACCTCTGTAGTCACATGAACTGTTTTAAATATGTTTTTCTGGGCATTAAAAAAGGAAATGATCTTGCTGGCAATGCAGGCTTCACTGAGCCATCGGATTTTATCAGAAATATCTTAATTTGTGTGAATTTTAATTTTTGGGTGAACTAACCCTTTAAGTGAAATGTATAAATTAGTGTACTCAAACATTTCAAGTTAAGAACAATGAAAATGTATGAGTACAAAATAAAAATCTGCCAGTTCTACTTACTTAAACATTGAATTTCTTAACTTAACTAATTGCCTCAATTATTTTAAGTTTTGCCAACTTATTCGGGTTTACAGTGCTTGTAAACACCTCAGTTGAAATTGAAAAAACAATCCGATTGAACTTCATGTAGGGATGGCAATCATGAGGAATTTAATTTTGCTTTCAAATCCTTGAACAATTCTTGTTAATTGTTTTGTCCCTCTGGTGTCAGTTAGTCATGAGTTCATGTACAGTTGCATACTTTCAGAGTTGCCTACTATTTCACTCACTGTCTAAAAAAGTAGTAAAATATTTTAATCAGGAAGCTAGATTTCATTTCGAACACAACCATGCTAATGTTTAGTCTGTTCTTTTGTGGTTATTTCCTCAGTGTGTTTATTATGTGAATTGCTTTGTGGCTGGTAATGCATTTCATGTGCTTTCATATTTGGTTGAAGCAAAGTTTGTATTCCTCCATGGAGGAATAGAAGGCTATCCATCATCTGGTGAAGGTGTGCCCCAGCGTTCCTCGCAGCTAGTTCACACAGGCTGTTCGCCGCTCGGTTAATAGGACAGCACAACAAATGGGCCTCCACTCGGCCTCCGCAAATACCAATTAGAGCTCTGGGTGCTGCCGTGAGACCCTGCAATGTGTGGGCGGCACCATATGGACTGCTTCAGCCGCACTCATGATATATTATATTACAGGAGTCTCCTGTAATACTAACAAATGTGTCATGGGGTTTCTCTCTGGTCTGCGGCCAGTTATTATATTAAGCCCATAATTATAATGTTCGGTGTGAAGAGCTAATCTGAAACCAGCCGGTGGAATCATAGGACCCAATTATTAGAGCACAATAACATGGAAAATAATGTGTTGGCAACATTGTAGCCAGCTGCAGGTTTAGCACTGATGGAGATAAATGTGGTTTCATTGCAGAGGTTCAGGTTTTGGCAATAGACAAGAACGACTAAGTAAATCATGGTGTTACTTGTTGGCATGAAAGTAGTCTCAACCTAATGCCTAAATTTATGTATTTGAATTGCATACAAATTTCCATCAGTTTGGATTAAACAGCTTTAGCATGAACAAACTAAATGAAAATGAAAATCCCCTGAGTATTTACTCACCTCAAGGCCATCCAAGATGTGTATGACTTTGTTTCTTCAGCCGAAGAGAAATTAAGGTTTTTGAGGAAAACATTCCGGGATCTTTCTCCATTTAATGCAACTGAATGGGGCTCACTGTAGTCCATTTTTGATGGTCCAAAATCCATATTTAGTCAGCTTCAAAGTAATCAAAGTAATCCACACGACCCGAGTCTTCTCTAGTGAAACTATCAGTCATTTTCTGAAAAAAAAAAAAGAAAAAAAAATGTTCGCCTTGATCAAGCTCAGTCACAACCTCTCATGTAACATATGCACATTTGGAAGGTCATTTTTGGGTGAAGTATTACGTTTATATGCATATTTGTCAGTCTGTCATGGGTAGTATGTAGTAAATCCGATATGAGATGCGTGACACAGAATGAGCAATAAACCAAGAAACAAAAAGAGCGATAGAACACTACACTCATAAATTTAATTTAACAATAAACCAATACAAAAAGCACAGGAAATAACTGGAACGCAGAATAATATCAACCAACTAAACAAGCTTAGTCTCATTTCAGAGGCTGCGTCCTCCGGAGGTCACATTTGAAGGATGCATACATCATCAAGGATGTCTTGTTTAGGAAAAGTAACCATAATAAAACTGACTGTTATTCCTTGTGAGGTGTAAAATACTGTCATTTCTTTCTTACTTCACAATCTAACGGTTACTAAAGAGCTAAACAAGAAGCAGGTGGATCAAATTAATCAAACAATGAGTTGCCATGACAACAAAAGAGAACCTTCTAAAAGCCATAGAAACAAAAAGGAAACACAGGAAACACTGATCTACAAACTAAGGCCCTGTTTACACTAGTGCATTTTCGTTTTAAAACGGCATTTTAAAATTAAAACGATCCTCGTCTACACTGGCATTTCAGAAACGATCTCCGTCTACACTGCATGACCAAAAACGCATGTCACATGACCGTTCATGCACACTGGGCATTAGCGTACAAGTGTAAACAGTTGCCTCTTGTGCATGTAGGTAGCTGCAGTATTATAAAATGCAGAGTTTAACTGCACAATGGCTGCTAAAAATGACAACAAAGCCAGCAAAGATTGCAGTTCAGTCTTCATGTTATTGTTTACACGGTCGTCAAGGATATGCAGAGCAAACGTGGGCAGCCACGCCATCGTTTTCAAGTCTCCGTTTTGGTCCGTTTACACTGAAACACAACCCCGGCGTTTTCAAACTAAAACAGGGTCTGCAGCGTTTTCGATAGTCACAAACGCTTCGCTTCGCTTTCAGAAGGCCTTTATTAACCCCACCGGAGCGGTGTGGAGTACGTTTATGATGGATGGATGCACTTTCTTCAGCTTCATACTCGTTGGTTCCGTTCACTGCCATTATAAAGCTTGGATGCGTCAGGATATTTATTAATATAACTCAGATTGTGTTCATCAGAAAGAAGAAAGTCGTATACACCTAGGATGGCTTGCACTGTAAAAAGTAGTACACTCTATCTACTCAATAAAATTGTGGCAACAGATTACACACAATATTATTATCAAATTCAACATATAAGAATTGAGTTAGAATTAATCAAATTAATTCCTTAAAAGTCAACTATTTAAAATGTGTAAAATTAGCAAACAACATTACAAAAACCACAAACTGACATAAAAGAGTCAAACTGTCCAACTAAATGAAACACTGATCACCATAATGGGGACGAAACATTTTCAATAAAATCAATATCAACATCTAAACCTTCGTTGATTCTTGTGTTTCTCGTTCCTTCAGTGATTCTGCTTGTTGTCATCAGGTGTCTTCAATGTTAGCAATTAAAAAATAAAGAGTTCTTAATTCATCTTTGACGTCTGTCTGTTATTCAGATATTTTTGTTTAAATTTTACTTAAATTTTACTTGTTTTAAATGGTTGACCTTTAAGGAATTAACTTGATTAATTATAACTCAATTCTATTTGTTGAATTTAATTAATAATATTGCTTGTAATCTGTTGCCAAAATTTAGTGTAAATATAGTGTATTACTTTTTACAGTGTGAGGGTGAGTAAAGCTTGGGGTAATTTTCATTTTAAAGTGACCTAATCCTTTAATGGCCATTTAACAAATGTGGTTATTCTGCTTAAAATTTGCAAAAAAAAATTTCTAAACATTTTGCAAAATAAGTATTAGATTATATTTTGTACTTTTTGTTTTTTGGTATAATTAAATGATGTTATATTATATATTTCAATATTATGTCGAACATTAGCCACCTTGCTCTGTAGCTGTCAGTATTCACATTGGGCAAAAATAAAAATACCACATCACTAGTATCTTTCTATCTAATGGGCAGTTCTTGGACGGAATAAGTGGGCCAAGTAGACCAGACTTTATGGCAATAGTCGAAAGTCTGGTTAAATGAGACCAAATTAGTTGTTCCCATTATCATTTCATAAAAGGAACTGTTTTTGAGTGAAAGAGAGACTGAGACAGACATGTGTAGTGAAAGAAAAGGTGTGGGTGGATGTAGAAAATATCAAATAGGAAAATTTGAGATTGCAATTTGCAAGAGAGGAAGAATGGGTGGAAAGAAGACAGACCACACACAGACAAACAATACAGCCAAAAAAAAACAACGTAAATCACCACAAATGTGTTATTGGCTGTGTAGGACTGCAAATTGTAGCGTGCTTAAATGAAAATAAAAAGCAGGAATGTGGAAGAAAAGAAACCAGAAAGAAAATAATATCAAGACAAGCAGAGCGAGAAGTAAATCTGGCAGGCGAAATTAAATGTGCAGCTCTACCTCAAGACACAGATTGTGTATAACTTGGCTTTATTTTGTCATTGTGAGAAGCACTGGGTGTGCCAGAGGAAACATGTCTTATTAGCAGCATTGCTATGGGCGTTGGGTTCACAGACACCAATTAGCCGAACCAGAGGTGGGTCCTGCCCGAGGCCAGACACACACGTACAGCCAAGACTGCTCAGCTCTGTGTCACACTGACGTAAGCCCAGTTAGGAATCAGCGGTATGATGAGAATTTTATATCACATATAGATTAATTACATAGTAATTATGTATAGATAGATATAATCTGCATGCCTTATTCACAGAGACATGCAGAATGAGCAGACTTCAGATTCAATAGCAGTCTTTTTGCTAGTCATATCTCGGTTTGATTAAGTGCACAGCCCTACTTTTAATTTATTCTTCCAAAATGTTGCCAAATTCCATGACATTCTGAGTTATACTGTATATAATATTACACAGTACTTATTTGTGTAATTACACTGTAATAACGTCACCTTAAAGTAAAGTGTAGCCACAATCTCTGCTGGTTGGTACATTTCTGTCTCTGTGTGGTTTATACTGTCATAACATACAGCCACATGTAACAGCCCTAAGCACAGTGCTGTCATGCTGAAAAATGATTGAACAAGGTTAACTCTGTCCTTATGAGTCTGCACTTTTTTATACTTTTGGGGTTTTGTTGGTAGTTCAATGGGAGATGTTGAGAATGTGTGTTATAAATGTGTGCATTTTTGATTGTGCGTCATAGTATCATGCAGCCTTCAGCGACTGCAGATGAGCCTCTTATCTGTCTAACCGCTGTGTCCCGCGCTGACCCCTCACTGAGAGCCATCACAGACAGGACAGTACAACACTTATAAACACAAGATAATCATTAACCATCTTTTGGTGAAGGAATTACCTGGATTTTACATCAGCCCATAAGCTGCGTTCACGTTAACTGTTTTTTAAAAAAGTTGCCAGCCAGCACCAGCATTTTTCATTTTCATTTCACAAACCTTTCATAGCCCCCAGAATATTTTGTTATATGAATATCTGAACATGCCATATATCAAAAGAAAGAACAGACCCTCTGCTTTTAAACAGCAATAACAAAAAACATTTTATTCTAGCTTCATGCATTTTTTTTTTTTTTTTTTATCAAATCTTGAATGTGGGTTTCATGGAAAAAAGCAAAATTTTGAACAAAAAGCTGAGGAAATCGTGTTTTTTTACAAAGACTTTGTCCGGATCGGATTCAGAGTGATGGTCAAAACACAGATGGAGTAGATCGAGTCCATCAACACCCCCAAACCTTTACAATCGTTTCTCTTCATGGGTCGACATTTCATTCAGTAACGTTAAGCAGTTTTGATTTATGTTGTTGAATGTTTGATTATAGCGTTATTTTACATAAGCAATGTTTCTATCACTTGTTTCTCTTTCTTCTTTGTGTTTTGATCCGGAGATTATGTACAGAAGATACGTAATAGCGCCACCTACCATATAACAGTGAAAACATGGATTGCTGGAAAATTCTGTCAGTGGCAGGGAAAGAGTTAAGGCCAATTCACACTGTGCTGACAGATGCCCACCAATGTGGACAATCGCCATATTATATGCTGTAAAGAAATTGTAATTTTACAGTATAGTTTTACTGTTTATTTTACAGATTTTTCCTGTATTTTTGAAATACAGAAAATATTAAGAAAAAAATTACTGAAACAGACTGTGAATTTGCATGTATGTCACCTCTCAGACATTCCACAATGCGACAAACACAGATTCAGCATGTTCAGTCGCTTAAAACAAGCTCCGACACACAGACAGAAATAATACACTTATCTGACAAAATCCGACAAAGTGTCTGTGAATTGGCTTCTATAGGTAGCTGTTTTTCTGCTCATTTGCATGTTCTGCTCAATTTTGTGGCATTGTTAATGGTTGCCGGCACTTGTGTTGCCTGAAATCGTCAGTTCTTGAATAAAATGGATGATGTCCGCTTGCTTTGTTGCGGTGAATTGCTGGCTCTCTGAGCTCTTCTTAACTCTAGAACAAACATGCGCATCAGCTATTCCCTTGTGTAAAAAAAGTGTGCCTAAATGACCCTTCGCAAAGACCCGCCCCCCTTAGTTACTGTTGCTTTGTCCGACAAGCCATGGTGCTGTCACGCCACACAGAGTGCAAAATACATCGCGGAGCAAAGAGGACACTGACAACACGTCGACAGACAAGACAGAGCAGGTTACTTGTGATATTAAACAAAGTCCCAGCTTTCAAATTGTGTAATTTTTTAAGAAATTCGAACAATAAAAACTGTTTTGTGGCTCTTTAATGTGTCGTGACAGATTGCTGTAGCGCCTCAGCTCAATAGGCTCGTGAACCGATCATCTTTTCTTACTAGTTAATTTATAGCATCAAATAAACATGAATGAACATGAGAAGGAATGTTGTTTCAAATGCGGAAAGATGTCAGTACACACCATTTTTCAAGTTCAAGTCCACCGAGGTTAATCTTCTAACTCCTGACTGCTTTGTCAGACAAAATGGCGGATTCGGCATTATGATTGGTTAGATCGCTTGTCAGTCAAACTCCCGGCGAAGGGTCAATTGTATTGAATTGTATTCAAATCTTTAAAAATATATATATTTTTAAAAAATGTACTTATAGATTTAATATTAATTAAAAAAATACTTAAAGAGAGTAGACTGCCATGACTGTTTCTTAACACACTTAAGTACAGTTTTAAAAAATAATTATAAAAATTCAATAATTTTAACTGTAGTGTTACTTGATACATTTAAAATTAATTTTTTTCAATGTGCTAAATTGCAACTTCACAACAAATGTGTAATTACAAATACATTAAAGCATTTGACATTAAAGTATACGTAGTTTACTGTAAATGCTTGTCAGTACATTCAGCAGTACACTTTATTTCATAGACAATACAAGTAATTATGAAATTACATAAGGTGTACTTTCGTCCTACTGAAGTGGGTAAAAACACTTTAAATTTAAATTATAACACTTTTTCATTCAGTTGTAAATAACATGCAGTTATGTGTCTGAATACATTACATTCATTTCAAACTTAAAAATATTCATAACGTGTATTTACATAATAAGTACTCTTTTTAAAAGCATGCAGAAGTCAACTTCTTTTTCACAAGGGTTGTCCTTTTAGGAGCCTGATAGATGGTCACTATGAAGTTGAATGGAAAAGTCTGTCTCTATTCAGATTGGAAATAAGGAAGCATTTGAATTATTTCCAACATGGCCACCATGTTTTGAAAGGGAGTTTGGTCACTTTGCCTCTTCTCTCCTCCCACTGTCCAGTGTCCACCCATCACACTAAGCTAACAGCTGTTTTCTGCCCGTAAGAACCAATTGCAGTCAGCTGAGAGTGTTGGCAGGGCTGTATTGTCACACATTGTTATTTGCCTGGTCAAAAAAAGTTGTTATTTTTGTGTAGGAGAGGCGAGAGTGATTGAATGTGTAATATAGTGTTTCTGTGTAGTACGGCAGGTGTAGGACAGCGTCTCTAATAGCGTGTGTTTAAGGTTAATGTGTCTGGATAACTCAAGCTCTATTATGCTGTGGAGTTCCTCTCAGCGTTCGCACTCGTGGGCTCATAGAAAGTGCTAGTTGACCTGTGTGTGCCACATCTCTGATTCACTTAACAAAACAAACTCAACTATAATGGCCTGTTGAAAAAACATGGCTGCACATGGCTTATCATTGTCTAGTGGAGTTTAATCACAAGGGAGGCAGTACTCACAGCCATCACGACTGCCATGATGTCAGTGTGTGCTGAGGTTAAATGTATTCATAAATGTACAGTATGAAGAAAGAAAGCAGTCTAATTACTTATGATACTTAATGTGTTTTTATGACTCTGACCTGCATGAATGATTGACAGACCTTACATACAGCAGTCATTGCTTGATTTAGTCACTCAGCAATTAGCTATACCAATAAATCAATATTTAATATTTGTATTGCATTTAACTTTGGGTCAAGGGGATGCTGGAACTTATCCCAGTATCTTGGGTTGTTGACAGGGAAACACCCTACACACATACAGACATAAACACACTCAACACAGGAAGAACTTGCAAACACCACAGCGGCTCAGCCAGGACTCGAACCAGGAACCTTCTTGCTGTGAGGCAACAAAGATGAGACAAACCTGAAAACTTATGAAAGAAATGTTGTGGTCTAATGAGACCAAAATTGGGTTCTTTGGCCTGATAGCAATAGCTTTATGTTAGCTTAAAATAACATTTTAACAACATTCTACAACTAGGAATCAACTAAGACTTCCCATCTACAGGTCTTTAAGAACTCTTAACAGAATATGTTTGTTGAAATGCAGTTTCCAGCTGAAATGAACACTAGAGGCAGTAAAACACCAAAAACTTTTATTCCTGTTCCTTTATTAATTATCGATTAATAGAGATTTATGTTTGCATGGTTTTTTGCACAATACTAAGTTATGATCTCTGTTATGAATTAGTGCTGTCAATCGATTAAAAAATTAAGAGTTTTTAATATTTTTATATCATAATAATTTCACAGTTACTCTCCAAATTAATGTACAAACAACTTAAAGACAGTATATTTTAAATATGTGTTTAATGGCATCTTTTTTGAATGAAGGCCAGCATTACTGATACTAAAACTGGTACTGATGTCTCTATGAAATTGATTTAAAAAAACAAAAACAAAAAAACATTAATTATAGACATTCAACATTACATTATAACTGAAAGATACCAATTTCAACATTTATTAGGCTTTAAAAAATAACAACTTTTAATTTAAGTGAACTTAAAACAGTCTTCACATAAACCCATTATAATAAATGTCATATTTACCTTTGGCATTATTATGTCTAACAGGAAATAGACAGAAATTTAATAAAGTTATCAAACACTTTACAGTCTTCACTGCATAAATTATAAATTAAATATAGATTAATCCTTATTATAGCTACAATTTTCTCTGTTCCCTTTGTTCTTTGATTAACATTAATGACAGACATCACAGCAACTGGTTTATCAGGCTGCTGTGACTTTAAGGGTGTACTCACACGAGGCGCTCTGAACCGTGCCCGAGCGTGTTTGACCCCCAAAGCCCGGTTCGTTTGACAAGTGTGATTGCTCCGTTCCATGCCCGGGTGCGGTTCGTTTACCCGGCCCTGGCCCGCTTGGAAGAGGTGGGCCAGAGCGCGGTTCGGTTGGGCTCGAGCGCGGTTCGCATGCAGTGTGAGCGCTAACCGTGCCAGAGCACAGAACAGCTACTTTTGTGTGTGCTACTGTCATCATTACGACAGCAAACATCTTTATTACTACTTTGATAGTACACTTTTCAATTCATGTAATTAATTTGAGTGTATTTGGGTTTATAACGGGTCTGATTCTCACCTTGATGAACAGGAATTGTAGTTTGCAAGTAAAGCTGCAAATTCCTCCATTAACGTCTGCTGCCTTTGTAATAATCCTCTGATACGTGCTTTTGAAAATAAATTATAAATAGCTTATATTAGGCAGTATCTTAGCGAAAGTGCATTTCTTCCATTCAAAAAGTTGCATCGTATATGACGTAAGCATGCTCCGGCCTAGAACGTTAAATGCAGTGTGAGTGCAGGCCAGCGGGGGAGTGGGGAGGGGGGACAAT
Source organism: Ctenopharyngodon idella (assembly GCF_019924925.1). NCBI lineage: Eukaryota > Metazoa > Chordata > Actinopteri > Cypriniformes > Xenocyprididae > Ctenopharyngodon > Ctenopharyngodon idella. The sequence goes on along the minus strand of NC_067222.1, from coordinate 46,571,260 downwards.
TGCACTCGGGCTCTGTTCAAGGCAACTGTGCCTAGTGTGAGCACACCCTAAGACCTGCCGTTGCTGAACATCACGCGGATCTGACGTGCATCTCATTTTCTCACAACCCTTTAAGTTCATTTAAGACATTATTTAACTCATTTAAGAGTGCTCTTATAAGATACTCGACAAAACTGGCATTTTGGCATAATTCTGTGTGTTATTGTTTGTTCAAGTTTGAAAGAGAACTCAATACTGGCGCAAGTCTTAGGCCCCGTTTACACTGGTGTGTTTTAAAATGAAAACGATTCTCGTATACACTGGCAATTCCACAGTGTTTCAGAAATTATCTCCGTCTACACTACATGACCGAAAATGCATGTCACATGACCGTTCATGCACACTGGGCATGCGCGTACAAGTGTAAACAGTTGCCTCTTGCGCATGTAGGTAGCTGCAGTATTAAAAAAATGGCAACAAAGCCAGCAAAGATTGCAGTTCAGTCTCCATGTTATTGTTTACATGGTCGTCAAGGAAACACAGAGCGCCATTGTTTTCAAAAGTCTCCATTTTGGTCAGTTTATACTGAAATGCAACTCCGGCATTTTCAAACTAAAACGGGATCTGTAGTGTTTTCGAAAGAGCCAGCTTAGTGTAAACGACAGGCGTAACTGTAGCAAAACGTATGCGTTTTTTAAAAAATGCACTAGTGTAAACGGGACCTTACTGTGAGTCGTGTTTGTGTCACACACAGACACGACATTCACAGACAGCACATCATTGTTTGTCTTGTGGCACTTGAATGGTTTAAAAGCAATTGCTTGCATGGTTGAATCAGCAAATGCTATTGGTAAGGTCGGGTTTAGTGAAGGTGGTAGGCTATTTTCAAATGCAATAAAGCATTAAACTTTTAGCACCACTTACTGGACATATTTCTTAACTGCCATAATACAGACAACAACCAACATAAAATGTTTCCAGATTTATGTACATCTGTTCTGGATAAAATTGATATTGATAGTATAATATTATGTATATTATATTATAATATACATATATTATGGACATACTCATATGCTCTTTGAAATGGTTGTCCTGGCTGTTTAAAGATAAGTGGGGTCTAATGCACTGTATCGCTGTACACTACACTGTTAATGAAGTGGTGGCTGGTTATGCCTCATGTGTGATTGATGGCTCTTTCAGATTACCTAATGAAGGAGGAGTAAAACAGGTTAATACTGCTTTTAAATGTAAATGTTGTCCTGCTATATGTGTTTGACGGCCTTTAGTTGGTGAAATCTCGCGGTTTGACCAGGCTCAGGAGAAGCAGCCAGCAGAGGAAGTGGTCCGTGGTGGTTCAGGTTTGTGGTGGTTTGTCTGTAAGTGGGTCAGATGTAAAGGTGTTAATCCCCTAGTGTGGTAAGATCAGGTTGAAGAAGAAGTAGTCAGTGACAGCACTGTTCATCTTTGTTCCGGCTGAACCCTCAGGATTTCCAGCAGGACTGTGAGCAGAGCTATAGTGATTGTAGTGAATCTCCATGTTCGAGATGAATATTTATTACATGCGCCACTTTGTGTTCAGAATTTGCGAGCTTACTAAGATATCCTAGTAGCCTTTTGCTTCTTTCCTGTGCAGATTTGTCTTGCATTATGCTTACAAAGGAGTAATATCCACACAAAAAAATGGGAAAACACATATTGTCTAATTTACTCAATCATATTATTTGCAATCTAAAAATGGTGTTTTTCTTCTAAACTTGATTTCTTTGCTTTCGATTAATGTAATTTTCTAAAATCTCAACTAGATTAAATTATTTAGGGTGAATGCGAACCAATCAAGTACTCAAAAATGATTTTTGCTGAAACTGTAGTTCCCAGCATGCTTTGCTTGGGACTTAATGAGGAGAGTAAAAATTTTGAAATTAAGTGTTGTTTTATGTGTTTTTGAGCAAGATTAGAAAAGGGGGAGACTTGATAGTGTTTATCAGAGTTTAATGTTGGAATTATTAGATCAATTTAAATTACATTGGGTTACCATTGTGGAGAAGAGAATGGGGCATTTGGCTGTGGTCAGATACATTATTGCTTTTCCCAAAAAGCATTTCATGTTTAGCATTTAGCATGCTAATATGTGTTATTGCTAGCTAATATTTTGAATAGCTAGCTACAATCTTATAATTCAGTCATGTAACACGAAGATATAAGAAATTGAATTAATCCTGTTAGGAAACTACATTAAAATCCTTTTAGGGATTCATTCTAATATAATCTTATAATTCAGTCATGTGACACAAATTAAAATCACTTCAAGACTATTTAATTGGGTTATTAAAAAATGACTTCATTCTATGATGTTGAAATTATGAGAACAAATTGTTTGTTTAACTTAATTGATTCATGTGGAACCGATGTACTTGATCAAATAATGTAAATCCAACACACCGTTTTTTTTTTTGTGTTTTTTTTTTCAGTGCACTTTATGGTGTTCAGGCTCTGACACTTAAACTGTGTTTTCACTTGATTCATATATTCATCTTTACCAAACTGCATTTCAACAAACATATTCTGTTAAGTGTTCTTAAAAATCTGTAGATGGGAAATCTTAGTTGATTGCTAGTTGTAGAAGTTGCAATATGCAGTTAGACTGTGCCAACATAGCAATTTGCTATCAGGCCAGAGAACTCAATTTTGCTTTTATTAGACCACAACAGTTCTTCCAGAAGTTTTCAGGGTTGTCACATGGCCTTTAGCAGACTCCTGGCTTGACTTAATGTTGGCCTTACTTATGGGTGGTGTAATAAACAATCTTCTAATGAGCCAGAATCTGTAGTGAATGCAGATACACAGAGGTCAAAAGTAAGGTTTTGTTTTTCTAAAGGTTACAGTTCACTTTTGCTGTAAAATGACAACAATGCCAAACATTACCGATTGGTTTGTAGTTATCAACACATTCTTATTGATGCTTCCAAAACTATTTTAACAATCCTAATAAAACAATCTTATATGTTAGCCAGCTAGATAATATTATCTTGTTGACAAATTGTCAGAATTTGTGACAATGTTTAAATTCACCAGGCGTAAAAATGGATGTACTGTACATGTTCAGTGAATGTACTGTCAGATTCCGAGTGGCAGCGCAGCACTGACCTAAAAAGGGCAAGTGACAGTTCCGTCGACTAACTCTAAACTCTCTCACACTGGCCCTGGTGTATTGGTCCAATTGGTACTCATACTCTTAAATATGCACATACCATCATCAAGTAGCATTTAACATAACTCAAAGATCATTGGCTAAATGCTACTACAAAATGAGACACTAGCCTCAGAACACAATATCAGGTTTGGTGACACTTAACAATGCAAGTCAAGTGACATCATTTGTGTGGCCTACATGTAGAACTGCTGTTCACAAAGCAGAGAACAAAACACAAGCCCACGCTGAGTACACTGAGCAAGCAGTGGAGCTGATGTTGAGATTCATCAAGCTCACTCCCCTCTTGTAGTGTAGGGATTTTTTAGCCAATTAGTCCATTTGTTCATTCAGTCGTTTTCCCACAATGGATGTCTGTTTTCAGAAATGTTTATAATCAATTGTCATTAAAAGTAATGATCATTTAATTGATTAATCATTAATGTTAAAGGGTTAGTTCACCCAAAAATGAAAATTCTGTCATTAATTACTCACCCTCATGTCGTTCCACACCCGTAAGACCTTTGTTCATTTTTGGAACACAAATTAAGATATTTTTGGTGATATCCGATGGCTCAGTGAGGCCTGCATTGCCAGCAAGACAATTAACACTTTCAGATGCCCAGAAAGCTACTAAAGATGTATTTAAAACAGTTCATGTGAATACAGTGGTTCAACCTTAATGTTATGAAGCGACGAGAATACTTTTTGTGCGGCAAAAAAACAAAATAACGACTTTATTCAACAATATCTAGTGATGGGCAATTTCAGCTCACTGCTTCATGAAGCTTTGAGGCTTTACGAATCTTTTGTTTCGAATCAGTGGTTCGGATCGCGTATCAAACTGCCAAAGTCACGTGATTTCAGTAAACGAGGCTTCGTCACATCATAAGTGTTTCGAAATTTCAATGGTTCACCACTGGGGGTGTGACTTTGGCAGTTTGATACACGCTCTGAACCACTGATTCGAAACAAAAGACTTGTAAAGCTTAGAAGCTTCATGAAGCAGTGTTTTGAACTGTTTTAAATGCGTCTTTAGTAGCTTTCTGGACATTGAAAATGTTAATTGTCTTGCTGGCAATGCAGTCCTCACTGAGCCATCGGATTTCGGGTTCCGAAGATGAACGAAGGTCTTACGGGTGTGGAACGACATGCGGGTGAGTAAATAATGACAGAATTAATTATTTTTGGGTGAATTAACCCTTTAAGACCACAAACACTACAGCATTAATTACATTGTGCACATTGAATTCATATAAAAAAAAAGGGATGTCAGTGCATTTCTTCCCAGAGAGATTGCTGAAGTCTGGACAGTGTTCAGACTTTTTTTCTGACATCTGTGTTCTTGTTCTGTTTGGACAGCCTGATCCAGTGGCTGGGATATGTTTTGCTGTTTTTGTTACACTTGACGTTGTGGAGCTCCAGAGCTCTTGCATTTGCAAGATTGCAAGATTCAGAGCTTTTGCATTTCTGTATAACCTCTCCAGCTTCTGTCTTCCTTACAACTTCCTGTCAAAGTACCACAAGATGATTCTTCATCACACAGGATAGATCTTATCTGTTGTTGTTTTAGCAGTGAGGCCTCACATAGTCACTGATATTTATTGTACAGTGGTGAAATTGAGCACAGATGGGTTTTAAATGAACAGGTGTACCTTCTTGTGTATTTAGTGTTATCTCTTGCACAATGGTTGGGTTTAAAACAACAGTCCATGTACAGTATCGTTTTGTGGCTATTATACAAAAATATTTGGTCACAGAATTCAGTCAATCAGGGTCAAGTGTTTCAGAGAGCTATAAGCTCCAAAAGGTACTTTATCACTTATGGACATTTAGGAAACTGTGATTCTTCCTCTGACAAGAGAGTAAATGAAGGGAAGAATAGGAAGGGTTTTTTACTCTTCTGACAGTGGACCGGGGCTTAAATCCTCAGTTGTGTCCACAGTACGCTGTTCTCTCTCTTAATTGCATGATAAGTACAGTAAATGTGGGACCTTGCTGAAGAATGTTTAGTGAACAGATGGTTTTAGATACTTTATAAGCCTTTCTAACCTCTCACTCACACACACACACACACACACACACGTTTGCTTTCAACTGTCTAATTTGTCTCCCTTCAGCTCAGCATACAGTATGTGGTTATTGTTAGTGATGATTGATAAGGGATGCATCAATATTGCGATTGCTGATAGAGTTATAACTTATACCAATAACCAATAACTACTAATAGTCCAATTGTCTTGCACCATCTATGCTATAGCTTTACTAAGTTATCAGACTTTCTTGAATAAAATCCCACAGATTTAAATGAAAGGACAGACCTAAACCATATCCATAGAATAAAATATCATTGCAGATTTGGGGGTGGGCTATTTTAACTGATGGACCTGTGCACAACCACTAAAAACACCCTAGCAACCACCCAGAACAGCCTAGCCACTGCATAGCAACACCCTGGCAACCACCCAGAAAACCCAAACAAACACATAGCAACATGCTTAAAACACTTAACCTTAAGAAACTAAAACAGAATATCTTACAAATCCCCTAGCAACTACCCAGAACATCTAGCAACCACCCAGAATACCTTAGAAACTGCATAGCAACACCCTAGCAATCACCCAGAAAATCTTAGCAAGCATAAACCACAGAAAAAACAAACACATAGCAACATACTTAAAAGACTTACACTAAAGACACTAAAACAGATTATCATTATAAATGCCTTAGCAACCACCCAGAACACCTTAGCAACTGCATAGCAATACGCTGGCAACTGCACAGAAAATCCAAACAAACATATAGCAACATGCTTAAATCATTTACACTGAAGAAACTAAAACAGGATATCTTACAAATTCCCTAGCAACTACTCAGAACACCTAGCAACCACCCAGAATACCTTAGAAACTGCATAGCAACACCCTGGCAACCACCCAAAAAACCCAAACAAACACATAGCAACATGATTAAATCATTTACACTGAAGAAACTAAAACGGGATATCTTACAAATTCTCTAGCACTTACCCAGAACATCTAGCAACCACCCAGAATACCTTAGAAACTGCATAGCAACACCCTGGCAACCACCCAGAAAACCCCCAAAAAACACATAGCAACATGCTTAAAACACTTACACTAAAGAAACGAAAACAGAATATCTTATAAATTCCCTAGCAACTACCCAGAACATCTAGCAACCACCCAGAATAGCATAGAAACTGCATAGCAACACCCTAGCAATCACCCAGAAAATCTTAGCAAGCATCAACCACAGAAAAAAACAAACACATAGCAACATGCTTAAAAAACTTAAACTAAAGACACGAAAACAGATTATCATTATAAATGCCTTAGCAACCACCCAGAACACCTTAGCAACTGAATAGCAACACGCTGGCAACCGCACAAAAAAACTTTGCAAGAAGCAACAACAAAAAACCCAAACAAAAACATAACAACATGCTAAAAACACTTATGCTAAAGAAACTAAAACAGAATGTCTTATAAATGCCTTGGCAACCACCCAGAAAACCCAAACAAACAGATAATAACATGTAAAAACACTTATGCCATAGCAGTAGGCCTATGGTATATGAAACTGTCATCTCCTGTGGTGGAGCGTGTGCATATTTCTGTAATCTGACTGTGTGTGTGTGTGTGTCTGTTTATGTTAGTGTTCTTTAATAAAGCTTCAGTGTGTATTAAGCATGCCCTCAGCATAAGACTGATCCTCTATCCCAGCGGCCATCATCTGGATATGTTACGAGTGATTTTAGCGGCTAAGCTCAGAGATTGGTACTGGTGGCTCAGACACATGATGTAGTGCGCTGTGCCACCTGGTGGGTATTCACTAGGGCAGAGCCATGGAGGAATAGAAAGGCGTGGGCATCTTATGTAAGAGGAAGAATACACTCCCTATGAGAAATCCCTTCTGTTACGCCTATCACCTTTTATACAGTTTTGCTGGCAATTAATTGTCATAAAATATGTCTTTCATTTCATTGATTTATATTGTTGTGTTCGTGTCACATACAGATGTTTCACAGGTAGAATAAGATTATAAGTCATATTAGAATTAATAAATACCATACACTCTATAGCCAGAGTTATGTGGACTCCCGAACACCACACTACTCAAGGTCAAGTTCTTCCAATTCAGACTCATATCCTACACTCATAGACTACATATGACTCATGCGTCATATCTTCTTATGGAGATTTTTAGATACACATGAAATAAAGTGAACACGGAGTTTATTCTATGTATGCACAATATGCAAACTGCACCAGTGAACTGTCTTCAGTGCACTGTCTGAGATGGACAAGAGTGCTGCATAAAAATTAGCAATTTGTGGAAATTTTATATTCGATTAAAATGAAGGATGCACTGTTACTGGCATCGGTATTGGGCCTGATACTGCGCTCATGTACTCGTTCTCAATACAATGCTCTAATGCCAAAAAATGATACCACACAGCATGTGTACAGTGTTTGTGTCCACACAAAGGAACACTGAACAAACAACAGAGCAAACAGAGAGCAGAATGGAGATATCAAAGATTAAGGATGTCTGCAAATGTATTGAATTAATAGAATATTAAACAAATAAATTCAGTATTCACATATGCATAACTGCTGTATTGGAGCTGTTAAAACAAAGCACGCTGATTTAGCACACAGCAGTGCAGAAGTGCAAGCAAAGCACTTTCTTAAAAAAAACAAAAAAACAACTGTTGTAGTGAAACTGTTCATTTGGATATTTCAATAGCAAAGAAAGTAAAACAATTCACATACTTTCTAATGTTACTTGAGAAAGAGAAAGTGCTTCTGCTGCACTTAGCTTCTAACTTTATTACAGTTTGCTCACTCAGCACATGCTTCATTTGAATTAAAGCTAAATCGTATATGTAAGTAAAACATTAGTTGTTGCATGATTACTGTATAACAAGTCGTTCCCTGTATTATTACAGGAAATATCATCTGGAGAAGCTCTAAATGTGCGCTGTGCCATTAAACAAAAGATAAAATAAAATGGAATGATAAAATGAACAGTGAAAGTAACAGAAGCTCATACAATACATTTTAACAGGCATAATTAACCTCAAAAAGGAAATATCTATTTACTAAACAAATTTAACCAACTAATATGATTCATGAGTATTCAATAGGTATCGTCAATACAAATTCAATGAAAATAGCTATTGGTATCAGTATCGACAATACAAATTCATTGAAAATAGCTATTGGTATCAGTATCAACAATGCAAATTCAATGAAAAAAGGTATTGTATCGTATCATCAATACAAATTCAATGAAAATAGCTATTGGTATCAGTATCGACAATACAAATTCAATGAAAAAAGGTATTGTATCGGTATCGACAATACAAATTCAATGAAAATAGCTATTGGTATCGGTATCGACAATACAAATTCAATGAAAATAGCTATTGGTATCAGTATCGACAATACAAATTAAATGAAAAAAGCTATTGGTATCGGTTTTGACAATACAAATTAAATGAAAAAATTTATTGTATCGGTATCGACAATACAGATTCAATGGAAACAGCTATTGGTATCTGTATCGACAATACAAATTCAATGAAAATAGTTATTGGTATCAGTATAGACAATACAAATTTAATGAAAATTGCTATTGGTATCGGTATTGACAATACAAATTCAATGAAAATAGCTATTGGAATCGGTATCGACAAAACAAATTCAATGAAAAAAGGTATTCTATCGATATCGACAATACAAATTCAATGAAAATAGCTATTGGTATCGGTATCGACAACACAAATTCAATGAAAAAAGGTATTGTATCAGTATCGACAACACAAATTCAATGAAATAGCTATTGGTATCGGTATCGACAATACAAATTCAATGAAAATAGCTATTGGTATTGACGTTACAAATTCAATGAAAATAGCTATTGGTATATAGGTATCGACAATACAAATTCAATGAAAAAAGGTATTGTATCGGTATCAACAATACAAATTCAATGAAAATAGCTATTAGTATCGACAATACAAATTCAATAAAAATAGCTATTGGTATTGACATTACAAATTCAATGAAAATAGCTATTGGTATCGGTATCGACAATACAAATTTAATGAAAAAAGGTATTGTATCGGTATCAACAATACAAATTCAATGAAAATAGCTATTGGTATAGGTATCGACAATACAAATTCAATGAAAAAAGGTATTGTATCGGTATCAACAATACAAATTCAATGAAAATAGCTATTGGTATAGGTATCGACAATACAAATTCAATGAAAAAAGGTATTGTATCGGTATCAACAATACAAATTCAATGAAAATAGCTATTAGTATCGACAATACAAATTCAATAAAAATAGCTATTGGTATTGACATTACAAATTCAATGAAAATAGCTATTGGTATCGGTATTGACAATACAAATTCAATGAAAAAAGGTATTGTATCGGTATGAACAATACAAATTCAATGAAAATAGCTATTGGTATCGACAATACAAATTCAATGAAAATAGCTATTTTTATCGGTATCACCATTTCAGATTCAATGAAAATAGGGATCGGTATCGACAAGTACCAGAATGAAAGTATCTGTATCTGATACATTCTGGAAAGAAAAAAGTATCGGCACTTCGCTACTCAACACCATTGTGTATGATGGGAAATGTAAAGTATATGGTAATTGCAATAATCATGTAATCGTGATCAGATTATGAAAGCGGCAGGTTATGTAGTATTATGTAGTAGGCAGCAGGTCTGCTTCAGTTTAATTCGGAGGAGTCACATGAGTGTGTGTTTGTGTGTGTGAGGAGACCCTCTAGCTCTAGCTGTGGACAGAAAATAGGTCAGGGAAAGGTTTACTCACAATGCATTAAAATGTTTAATGTTTGTTGCCCACAAGAGAGAGGGAAAGAGCACTCACAGCTGGAAATACAGCCCACCCACTCCATCCTAATGTGACACGACAGAATGAGTCAATTAGAGAGGGAATGACCATGCAGATGAGTAATGAAATGAAAAGAGAACACTAGAGGATTTATTCAGTCTAATCTTTTTAAACATTCTGTTGTCACGATTAATGTGTTCATCTGGGACATGCTCTCACCCACATGCATTTCACTTTAAGTTTGCTCTCTATAAAGAGTTTCTCTTTGTATATTCAGATCTGTGATATGCAATATTTACTGTGCATTACATAATTAGATGTGGGATTTTCTTGGCCCATTCTCAGGAAAAACTTTTAAAGAAATAATTTTCCCACCTCATGCCTACCAGCGCTTGATGGGAAAAATACCGAAAGTCTATAATGTTAATATGTTTTTCCCCATAACTTTGTTGAACTAGCAAGTATTATGAGGCTAATGTAAGAGTAATGTCATCCCTCAAAAATTAAAAATAAAACGAAATCTTTGAATTATTGTGACAAAGTTTTCCCAAGGTTATGTCATCATGAAATTTTGTAACTTCTACTCATTGATGCATTTTATTTGCTTAAAGATTTTCCAAGTAGGAGTCTATAAATTCTGACTTTCTAAGTTGAATGGGCTGCAGTATGTAGCCCAAATGTAGCTGAGGGAAGCTGGATATAAACGGCAGTAAACGGCAGCGTATTCAACTGTCCCACTGAATCAGAGCTTGGCAGGCAGGTGCGACTGTGATGTTTGTGTGATGATACACGTCTGTGCCTCTGACGTGTCAGATTATCAAACATCCAGATGCAGTGCACATGACGGAAGGACATCACTCCGCTCTCATCGATTATCCCGCCCTGTCAACTTCCTGTCACACTCAATCCCACGCCACCACTCACTTCATCTTACTACCATCCTCCAACCGCTCTGACCAATCCAAGCACACCTGCGCTGATGGAGGAGGAGATGAAGAAATTACGGTCGAGGACATATTCAGTCAAGTTAAGTCAGTCCACAGATTCTCCATTACGACACACTGTGGCTGTGCCAACTGCATGTGCCAGTTTTTTCAAAGTAACTGGGCAATACGTCTGCTCAGCCACAAGAGTTCAAGCACTACAAGTGATGTCATTCTTGAGTTTGGGACAGTTCGCTCTGCAAGGATCTGCGCTCTACAAGAATGGCTGCTTTCTGAAACTTTGAGCACATTTAGAGACAGAGAAGACTATCACAAATTATGTTACAAGCATCATGTTTTCAGCTAAAGTGAAATGGTCTGTTGCAGCCTATCACTTGTTCATGAATATTACAAATAATCAGATAGAGTAAGAGAGTATGCGCATTTGGCTTGTTGTCCAGGGGAGGGCTCTGAGCTCGGAATGTGGCCCAAACCCAGAGTACTCCGCCCGTATCCCTGGCTGGGATAGGAACTAGCCGAAAATGAGGAGTCAGGGTGGCGGAGGGTTGCAGAAAAGTCTTGTCGAGGAACATAGGTGAGTTGGCTATATATAGGCGTCATCTCGTGCTTATTTGGTAGATCATTTGAACATGCTCCTCCTGAACTTTAATAAAACACCATTTCTCGTTGAAGATTATTCATGAAGGAGAAGTATCATTTCTCACTAGCGTCACTCAGTGCAATTGCACAAATCTGCCACTGGTCAACAAAACAGACTCACGTCATTGGTTGAGCCAGTGTTGCCATGTTGGGCTGGTCAGAATAAAGTCCTGCAGGGATGGCGTATTTTTGTAAGCCAAATTGGAAGTCAGCATCACTCTGGTTCCCTCAACAAATACCCAATAGTATTTTTCCATTGGCTTTTTGATTATTGCAGAAAATAGGCTTATTTTACAGAACTTAGGCAGCCGACTTGTTGACTCGCTGCCCTATCACGCAGTGTTTGCGCACAAAGGCCCCTCACCAAACTGATTTCTAACAGCAAAATAGTGTGAGCTTTGGTGATAACTAAGCAAATATTTAAGTACTGCAATAGTAATTTATTGCTAGAAATGACATCAAAAGTGGAAAACTGTGGGTCTTGCAAATATTTAGCCAATGAAAAGTATTAAAAAGAGCTTGTGACTAAACATCATAACTCCATTGGATCCTCAGACTGTCAGTCAAACCTCATAACTCCATCCTCCTCTATCGTGAATGTAGTGCAGCATGCTGTTTGGAGCGGCTCTGCTTGTTTGCAATGCAAAGGTAAATAAAGAACTGATACTTTGAATAAGTACAGCATTTTCTTTATTGTAGAAACACTATATATAAAGGCTAAAGTTTTATGTATTTGAGGAGCGGAGAAGAGTGTCTTAGTCTAGCATTTGTCATCGAGTCATAGCCAATAATGTAAATATGTAAATATTCTGTGCGTAGCACTTCATCCTTAATAACATGAGATTTTGGCCAAATGACAGAAACAACTGAGTGACCACATAGCTATAATAAACTTAATAACCTGTAAGTTGATGAAAACGTAACATGATGCACTTACTGCCTCAGATGTGGCCATTCTAATGATGGACAAAATACATACACTGTATTGCCAAAAGTATTGGGACACCCCTCCAAATCATTGAATTTAGGTGTTCCAATCACTTTCATGGCCACAGGTGTATAAAATCAAGCACCTAGGCATGCAGACTGCTTCTACAAACATTTGTGAAAGAATGGGTCACGCTCAGTGAATTCAATTCATGAAATTTCCTCACTACTAAATATTCCACGGTCAACTGTTAGTGGTATCATAACAAAGTGGAAGCAATTGGGAACAACAGCAACTCAGCCACGAAGTGGTAGGCCACGTAAAATCACAGGGTGGGGTCAGTGCATGCTGAGGCGCACAGTGCGCAGAAGTCACCAACTTTCTGCAGAGTCAATAGCTACACACCTCCAAACTTCGTGTGGCCTTCAGGTTAGCTCAAGAACAGTGCATAGAGAGCTTCATGGAATGGGTTTCCATGCCCGATCAGCTGCATCCAAGCCTTACATCACCAAGTGTAATGCAAAGCGTCGGATGCAGTGGTGTAAAGCACACCGCCACTGGACTCTAGAGCAGTGGAGACGTGTTCTCTGGAGTGATGAATCACGCTTCTCTGTCTGGCAATCCGATGGACGAGTCTGGGTTTGGCGGCTGCCAGGAGAACAGTACTTGCCTGACTGCATTGTGCCAAGTGTAAAGTTTGGTGGAGGGGGGATTATGGTGTGGGGTTGTTTTTCAGGGGTTGGGCTTGGCCCCTTAGTTCCAGTGAAAGGAACTCTTAATGCTTCAGCATACCAAGACATTTTGGACAATTTCATGCTCCCAACTTTGTGGGAACAGTTTGGGGATGGCCCCTTCCTGTTCCAACATGACTGCGCACCAGTGCACAAAGCAAGGTCCATAAAGACATGGATGACCGAGTTTGGTGTGGAGGAACTTGACTGGCCTGCACAGTCCTGGTCTCAACCCGATAGAACACCTTTGGGATGAATTAGAGCAGAGACTGCGAGCCAGGCCTTCTCGCCAACATCACTGCCTGACCTCACAAATGCGCTTCTAAAAGAATGGTCAAAAATTCCCATAAACACACTCCTAAACCTTGTGGAAAGCCTTCCCAGAAGAGTTGAGGCTGTTATAGCTGCAAAGGGTGGGCCAACTCCATATTAAACCCTACGGATTAAGAATGGGATGTCATTAAAGTTCATGTGCAAGTAAAGTCAGGCGTCCCAAAACCTTTGGCAATATAGTGTATGTCTTAAATTCTCTGAAATGCGCTGGTCAAAAACCTTGTAACTCTATTTGAGCTTGATTTTGGTAAAATGTTAATATGTGTCTGATCAAATATAAAGCCACATTATCAACTTTGACAACACTGTGTTTAATTATTAAAAAAAATAGTGTTTTTTTTTTCATTTCCTGAAAAGTAGCATTTTTGGAGATGCAAGGTTTCTGCCCGACAGCGACGTTTTCTTTTTTTTCACCAAGATATTCTCCAAAAATGAACAACTTTTTATGAATTTTGAATACAATCACCAGAAGTTAAAAGTAAAAGTTAGGCTATAAATGAAGTTAGGCTACAGCCCAGTTGGATGACTTCAACATCATCACCAATAATCTTTCGACAACTCTTTCGATCTTTATTTAAATTCTACAATTTGGTTTGTTTGCAAGAACATGAGTATAAACACAAAAAGGCTGTAAAAATGGACTAGTGAGTAGATGAGTTTTTGTGTTTGTCATTTGTTAGCAACTAGCTAGCTCTATGGTCAAACAAGCAGATTTTTTGATACAAAGAAATATTTTATGAACAAACAATTTTTTGATAGCACCACAGAGACAGTGTTTATACTTTTTGGGGGGACCAATCCAGGAATTGCTTACTTGTTGTTGTCTGAGAATATTAAACTGGGAAAAAAAATCACACAGCAGCTTTAAAGCAAAGTTTCAAGTTAATATTAAGTAGAGTCATTTTGGAGTAGTGCACGAGAGGACACATTTAGTATAAATGCCTGTCTGTGTGTTGTACTTGCATTTTCCAAAGTTCTTTGAAGTACCACGGATTAAATCAGATGCCATCATGTCATTTTACCACTACAGTACTTTTTCTCAAGGGTGAGTTTTGTCACGTCAAAGAGAGTTTTGTAACTGCAACTAAATATAAAGTTAATATCTTGACACCTGGTCCCTCAGAACCCCAATGCATCCGTCCGGTGAAGGTGAACTGAATCTCCAAACACAGCTCCCCACCCCGTTCCTCAAAAAACACAGCGGCTAGCAATTTCCCCCCACTGGGATGTGACTCACTTGTTCTGCTCTGGAATTACGGCCCAGAAACAGCACTGCCGTTTACCGTCAAATTACCCTCCGGAGTGTGTCCTCTTCTCTTCTGTAGTGTCAGCACATGGTCATTACATGCCCAGGAGGAGCTGTTCACTCCAGAGCAGCCACATCTATGTTTAGCTCTTCACTGGGTTTCATTCACCGCTCTTCCTGAGCGCATGACACTTGTCTGTCTTATCCAGGCATGTTTGTTCATGATGCAGCGACAGTTGTTGTAAAAGAGATTGTCAGTACATTCAAGAAATGAAAACTTCATCCTACTCTCATGTCATCCTAAACCAGACTTTCATTCTTGCATGGAAGATGTTTATCAGAATCTTCATGCTAGTCTTTTCCGTACAGTGAAAACTTACATTGACCAGGGGCTCCAAGAAGCACCATCCATAAGACATGTGCACCATATTCCAAGTCTTCTGACACTTTGTATGAGGAACGACAGAATTGTCATTTTTCCTGCCCATGCGGCCTTGGTGATGTAAGCAGAATACTAGATAACTTCCACACTGTCACTATTTACTGTAAACTTCAAAATCCACTCCAAACTATGATCCAAAATGACACATTTCGGTGATATTGACATACTGGAAGGAGATACACAGTGATCTGAATGATATGCTCGGTTACCTTGGTGACAGAAGGGTACCACTGGGTTGCCTTGAGAAAGGCAGTGGCAAATACACCCACGCATGGAGTAGGACAGTCACACATACACACACACACACACACACACACACACACACACACACACACACACACGCACAGACACACAAACGCAGAGAGAGAGAGAGAAAGGCCAGCAAGCACTGTGAGTAAATGAACAGAGGCAGAGGGTCCACAGAGATAGGGGAAAGTGTCTTTGCTGACATCACACGCATCATTTCCTGCTGAGCAGCACACTTCTGTGGGCTCCGTTGCATTGTTCCTGCCGGGGTTATTTGCCACCCTTCAACAGGCTTGTCGTGTTTTCAGTTTGCTTGCCTTGCTGAGAGACAGTTTCAGAGTTTCTGAAATGATTGATGTTCTAATCTAGAGAAGCCTGCTGCAGTGAGCAGCCTACCTAGACAGCATTTTTAGTCACCATAGACACAAGTTAGTCAGCAAAACTGTGCTGCCTTAAAAGTATGCAATCAAGGAATGCAGCTTCAGTTCTCTACAGAAGACAATAGTGCCATTGTTCAGGTCAAGTCAGTTCAGTTCAAAGGAAATCATGATTAATAATGATGTTTCTTTTCCGCATTACTATTTTGAGGCAACTGTAAAAGACTGCACTTTTGCCAAACTGAAACCTGGTCTAAAGTCAATGGCGCAATATTTGTTTTGTTATTTAAAGAGCCCGTTAGTAATATACGCCTATATGCGGGTGCACAACGCGCGTACACTCTGTTTACACACACACAGAGACGTGCAGCAGGACATGCCAAATATTAAAAATAAAAGGATTACAATGTAAAAGATTATTATTGTATAAAGGTAAAAATGCTTTGGTGGAACCCGGCTTGTTCCGTAAATGGTCTGCTCGCGCGTTTTAACCTCGTGCATGAGCAGATCCGTCGTCTCACTAGAGAAGCGTTCAGTTTTTCCGCTTGCAAATTCTTCCATGTAAATAGCGAATCCGCCATTGCGTGAGCGCAACTGGCTTTTAAAGGGAATGGGAGATGAGACTCTGATTGGTTTATTGCACGTTACACCCAAAACACACCCATTACTCATTAAGAGAATAGGGATGACCCTTTTAGACCATGCGCGGGCGCATCAACCATTTTTCCCATCATTAAACTAGCATTCGGACATGGCCTAAGTGCACTTGCGCCGTACGCTTTAGACCATGTGCTTAGATCGTTAAAATAGGGCCCCAAATGTCTTTTATAATGTTATCATTCAGGTGTTGTAGTTAGCAGTGTTGACACTTTACGCTACTGTACGCTATAGCACCCCTTGTGGTAATGCTGAGAATATGTTGTATAATTGTGTTAAAGTTTTTTTACAACTGCTTACACACGTTTTCAAAACTGCCTCTTTTTTTAAAAAAAACTTTACAAACAAATCCAGGAATTGCACACACAAAATGCAAAATGCCTCACATCTCTAGGTAAATGAAGCACTGCATTCAAAATATCACAAACACTTGTTTTACGTTGCAAACACCTTTGCCATAATATTCTTTTTTTTTATATATCATGTACACACAGTTATTCAAAACCTAAAGCTCTTCTTTCATGAGCTCCTATGTACATTTCTGTACAAGATTGAAAGGAATTGACAGAGAGATGTTGAAAAATTCTTGCTAAACACGAAAGCAAGATTGAAACCAAACTATTATTTTTTTACTGTAAGCATTTGTGGTTGTGAATACAGTATTACACAGTACGAAAGAAAAGAAATACATCAACCATGTGTAGTTGGACAGAAACAATGGTTGTGTTTGAAAAAGGAAATCAACATACTTCCTGTTAGATTTTTGTGCGTTACATAGAGAATTGTGTGTTGTGTTTTGCAAAAAGTGTTTTATGAAATTGAAAAGAATTAGTGTATGGTTTTGCAGATTTGGTGTGTGGTTCTGGTGTTTGAGGTTTCAGGTTTCAGAAATTGTGTGACAAGTAAGGATTTCGAGTGTAAGCATTTGAAAAACAAACTGTGACGATATGAATTGCAGTCTTATATTCTGAGACACAAAATTGCTTGAAATAGAGCTTAGCTAGAAATCTTATGTTCACGTAATGGTGTAAAGCATGTTCCTAATCACTCTTCACATGAGGAGCACTGTTTGTTTAGTTTGGCCCAAAAAAAAAACACCTTAAACCATCCAAACTAGCTGGTTTAACTGGTCTCCAAGGTGGTTTGCTGCTTTTAGAGGTGTTTTGGGTGGTCAGACTGGGAGACCCATTAAACCAGCTAAGACCACCAAACCATTCTAGGTTGATTAACTTTTGTTTCCTCTGCCAGGGCATATACTGTAGTAGAGTTTTTCAGATTGCTCACTTTATGACGCCTTGTGCGTGTATGTGTGTGTGCGTTCATGACTGTATCATCTGTATAACACTATCAGTTCTCTCTGATAGCTTTCACTGCTTATTTTAGATCAGGTGTGGCGTCTCCTTCCATCTCATGCCAAATAATCAGTCTGTTAAGAACAAAGGAGATCAGCAGCCCAGCGGTAAAGAGTCCGCTCGTGTTATAGGTGCGCTGGTAACCTGTCAGTCTGTTGCCATGGCAGTGTAGTTACACGGGGATAGAGTGACCGCGGGATGTGTAAACAACAGAGCGTGTCAGTTTCTCACTGCCAGACTATAACAGGATTGTTCTTCAGCCCCATGAAAGTTTGAGGAGAATTTGACACACAGAAATGGAGTAGCACTCGTGTGCCTGTTGATGTCGGACAGCCTGTGAGATGTGTACATGTGTGTTTTATGAGAGAAAGCAGTAACCCTACCCTCTCTCTCTCTCTCTCTCTCTCTCTCTCTCTCTGTGTGTGTGTGTGTGTGTGTGTTATGTACTCAGTTGAGAGTAGTGTTCTTATCATGTGGCAGCCAAGTGGCCACATAGACAATAAAGGCTAAATTATTGAAAAGAAAACTGCATTAAGATTCACAGCTTATTAATATTTAAAAATGTTCACCAAATCAAAGTTGTGGTGTGACAGGACAGGAAATTATATCATAGTGAGAATTTATTTAATTATTTATTTTGAAATAAATATTTAAGATGTGTACAGTTACATGCATTCAGGGTTTAAGGGAAATATGCTTTTCCTTTTTGATTGATGGTTACAGCCCAATTTTTGTCATTATACTGTATTGACACTTTTTCTTGAAAATTGTATATAAGATTTTCAAAATCATACGAAACCATCATGAATTCAAAGAGAACATTTCTAAGAACTTGGCGTATTTGTTTTAAAGGGTGTTAGTTCAACGACTGTCATAATTTAGAAATAATTGTCCACCCTGTTTTTGGCCCTCTGATTTAAGTAAAGGTCCATTTTTAGAAAGATTCTGATTCTGTCCATTTAAGGGTTGTGTCTCCTTTAAAACTTCAGTACAAGTTCCCACTGCTCTTTATCTCTTATCATTTCTGCCTTTATACTCAGGGTTCTGTTGTCATTATTAGTAAAAGATACAACATTAGTAATTTGTGTGTATATGTATATGGATGGACTGTGTAATCCCATTAAAAGTAAACTGAGGGTTTTTACCTGAATGAGATTAACCCTGGCTCATCCAACCATTAAAGCCTCTGACAGACTGAGCTGAGTGAGTGATAGATAGACATTGTTGCAGTGCTCTCTAAGCCGCTTTGTGTAATGGGTTTGTTTATCTGCTGGCTTGTACCTGGTTGAGAGGAGAAAACAAAGCTTGTTTTGATTAATTAGAAGACACCTGATGAAGCACCATCTGCCAAGCTAACTAAAGCCTCTCTGGCTAGTGCTAAACTAAATCTATCATCCTTGCTGAAAAGACCATGCATTTCCATCTTGAATGGTTCAGTACATGCCCAGCATGGTTTTTCTGGTGTTCATCTTGCTAGCTACACAAATTAAGAAGACTGGTGGGGACAGCAGCAGGAATTAGCTAGACTTTATCATGACATAATTAACATACCAGTGTGTTTGGACTCTTCCATCCAATACAAACACAGTCTTTATTGTTCATTATCACAGAAAGATGGAATCTAGGACAATTTTTCTCAATTGCACAGCTTTCCAGATTGGTGTGGTTATTGTCAGTGTAATGTACAGTAATATTCCAGTTTGGTCTGTCCTCTTTAACTGTGTTGCTACTTGAATTTGCAAACAGAATGCTGAAAATGATTCTCCACATAAATGTTTAATGTAAAATGTATTATCTGCATAAATCCTGCATCCTGCTTGGAGCTCTGCTGCAACAGTAAGACAAGTGTTGATATATCACTCAGTGTGATATACAGTATATTCAAGCTTAAGTGTTGGGGGTAACACGTAATGCGAATTACGTAATCAGGTTAACTTTTTCAAGTAACTAGTAAAGTAATGCATTACGTTTAAATTTACAACAAAATACCTGAGTTACTTTTTCAAAACACTTTTCTTCAAATAATGTAATTTACTGTACTTTGTTTTCCAACTTAATGACTGGCATCTCTCCTGTCTCCATGTTAAGAAAGTGCAGAGGTGTGTGCATGATGGTTATTGTAGTTCTAGATTAAATATGAGCAGGCATTTACTCAAAAACAGATTCGGTATTCCTCAAAATGAATAAAAGAAGTGAAATGCAAATTCAGAATTTTACGCAAACCTGCAATAATTAAATATGTTAACACAAATATACTTTATGTATTTAATCTCAATTTATTTAAGCAATTCTTCTTTTGTTTATAGTGGAATGAAGGGTTTTGAACTTACTTCTCCTGCGTCCTATTCTTCTGTGAATGGCAGAACAGCTGGAAGGTTTGTTTGAGCTGCGCCCTCTACTGTACAGGTGTGAATTTGCATTTCCTTCAGCCTGAGGCTTATTCGTTTCACTTTTGGTGTGAAAGGGCCTTAACTTTAGCAAAAAAAAACTTTTGGAGACTTTTTTGTTATTAAAAAACAACCAAGCAAGCCCAGCCCAGATAAGAAAAAGTAAATCAAAATTAATGCAACATATTACTTTCCATAAAAAAGTAACTAGGGGGAAGTAGTAAACTTAGGGAGTAACACAATATTGTAACACATTACTTCTTCTTATGCCATAGAAAGCTCAAAGTAGGGTTTGATGGATAGGAATGCATGAGATGTATGGAAATCAGTGAATTGGATTTACAAAAGTATAACTGGACCTGCCCCTTCTTGAGATTGGTCAGCAGATACCCACATCCAGTCAAGTCAATTTACTGTATTTGTGTAGTGCTTTTATTTGTTTAGTGCTGAACATCCACCGGAAATCAATGGATTTGCAGCGTTGCTGCGGCGTGAACTCTAGTGTGTAGGCGTCTTTACTCCATTATAAGATTAGAGTCTGTTTCACATAAAGTACATGTTGTCTTCCCAGCAGAAATTGTTTCTTAGTGAAATTGACAACAGCCCATTTCACCTATCTACATCATTTGACCTACAAAATTCTACTGTGGCCTGATACACATCAAGCTTGTCCGTGGAAATGATATAGGTATGATTTGGCAGAATTGTTGTAGTTCTGTTCACAATGCAAGCTGTTGTTCTTGATTCTCATCCAAGGATCACCCTTA
This sequence comes from Ctenopharyngodon idella, assembly GCF_019924925.1. Taxonomy (NCBI): domain Eukaryota; kingdom Metazoa; phylum Chordata; class Actinopteri; order Cypriniformes; family Xenocyprididae; genus Ctenopharyngodon; species Ctenopharyngodon idella. The sequence goes on along the minus strand of NC_067222.1, from coordinate 46,550,128 downwards.
GGTTCACTGTCTTGCCCTTAGCTAGGTGTATATCTTTCATCTAGTTTACCTCATCCCTTGAGCAATCTTAATATCAAAGCTGATTATCCATGTTGGCACAGCCACCTTTGCTTGGCCGAGACATTCAGTCTAATAGAGGCAACGTACTGGCATCTCTTGGCGCACAGAGATCACGTCTCACGTGTAGGCGGAATAATATTACACCAAAACCAGACATCTGAAACATATGGGACATTCCCCTGGAAGGAACAAATAGTCTGAAGGAGGACTGTTCCAGATTTGATTGCAACTATTCAAAGTGCAAAGATCAAATCATTTGTCCTCCACCATTTCACATCAACAAAAGGTCTCCAGACTTCTCCAGCACTTACTTTGATGGTCTGCTGAAGGGTTAGGCTTTTATTTAGTCAAAGGCTTTCACACAGGATTGTCGAGGCATATCATAGCCTAGACAAAGTGCCCTCTAACTCTGTCTGGGCTCATTTTGTGTGTCATGGCTTCACCTGGTGTCTTGTTTAAGGTTATTCCCGTTGAGCAAATCTGTGCAGCTGCCAGCTGGGCCAGGTTCAAGTGTTACAACCTGCATGATACTGCATCCTATGAGGCACATTCAGTGTTAGTGACACTCCAGCTGTAGTGAATCTGGCAGAAATTTTGCCTAAGCAAGAACACTTTTGTTCATAGTGAATGAGACTTTTTGTTCTGCTGGTATAATTTATTCAGCAGGTTGGGGCAGACAACCAGACGACCAACCCTTTGCCAGAGGGACGTTTAATAAGACTTCAAGAGCAATTACGAGAGGGTGCTATTCCAGCCGTCTCTATCTCATTGCTTTCCCTCAGAGACAGAGTCGTTACCAGAGAACACAAAGAGAAGGGGCATTTTTGGATCATCCCCCTGTGGTCCCCCTCAGTTGAAAGACTGAATTTGCTGGTGCTGCTCCAAGAACAGATGTTGTACTTAGTAACTGGACTATTTCTAAGATAATAACCACCAAATAACCAAAAATACAGCCACATTCTCACTCTCTCTCTCTCTGGTTTATCAGGCATTGACTCTGAATTATGCTCAAGTTGCTTCTAAGCTTCCACAGCTTCATTTCTCCACATATTGTACACCCACACACAGATACGGACTGTCCTTATGTGTTCTATAAGAGAGAGACGATTATCATGCAGCTGTGTGGCATCTCCATCCCTCGGTGACACAAATGCAGCTGAAAACGTGCTGTGAAGATGATAGATTCACACCTGCGTATATCGGCTGAGCTCCACATATCTGTACCCGTGACATCTGGTATGCAGGACTAATGAATTCCCCATGTGGTCTTGACAACAAACACACTAGTCTCCTGCTTTTATTTGCCTCATCGTCCCCAAGATGGTATTTAAATGTTACCATGGCCAACGGATGTTTTCCAGCAGGTTTTTGGTAGTATGACCTGTTGGAGACTAATATGTTGTGTTCACATGTTGCAGATGGATAATTGGAAAGCATTTGCATGTGTGTCGAATTGCAACAGCATCTGCAGTGTTAAAACCCTTCCATATTGCAGTATTATTGAATAAACAAGATAATCGTAGTGCCTCTAAATTAAGACCCCATCCTGAGACTTCCTAAAGATGTCTCTGTGATTGCCTTCCTGTGTGTGGACAGTGTCAGTGGTGTGTCAGGAAGAGGAAGCCGACTGGGTGGTTGTGTTTCGGAGGATGCAAGTTGATGGAAGTAATGAACTCATGGGGAAATGAGAGAAACACACAGCAGGACACAAACTGTGCTGTCTCAAACACATTTTCTCAATTTAATCGATCAATGTTGTCTCTCCAGTTCCTGCGAGTGTGAGTGGCTTTAGCAGGTTACGCCTGCATATGAACATCTGACTGTGGGCAACAGATCTGTTCCAAACGCTAGTGATCTGCCTACCTATTCAGCAATTTTAGGCATCATAGGCATGCTTCTGGCATGAAGATTGTTTCAGAAGGCAGGAAGCAACATTATCCAGTCTAATATTATTCTTTCTGTTGGCCTAAAGGCAACCACAGAACTTATAGATGGCTGCATTGCTACGCATGATTTTTCCCACCCAAATCTTGCCTTGCAGCCAGTTTCATTGGTTAAGTGAGACATGCTAAGTGAGAAACTAATTCCAAGACAAGACAAGTAAATTATGAAATCAAACAAAAAAGCAACAAATAAAATAGTCTGTTGGAATCTATTGTGAGTTGAGTTCCTCTACAAAATCCGCATTCACCCACTATGATGCAGTTGTTTTATTAGTTCATCACGATTAGTATGTGGCATGTTTTCATATCGTCTGATCACTCATATTCGTTAATACATGTCTCATCATTGTCATCACTCACACTCAGTCTGTCATGTGTCAGGATGATGTAACTGGATGAGACGCCACACTCGACACTATAAATCTAAATGACTGTAGCCCAATATAAATTGAAGGGTGGTGTTTGTATGGAGCTGTTGACAGGGGCTGGATGGATTGGAGTCATTCCCAGCTCTTGGCTGTTTGTGGGAGGAATTTGTGTCGATAATGTAGCTGATGCTGGTGACATTTAAACAGATCTCCCCTCTCAGCTGTGTGTAATACAAGAGACCAGCACAAGAGAACCTTCCAGCAACCTGTGAGGACTTTTACTCCATTTACACTGCCTGGCCAAAAAAAAGTCACTGTTTGGATTTAAATACTTAAAGGGTTAGTTCACCCAAAAATGAAAATTCTGTCATTATTTACCCACCCTCATGTTGTTCTACACCCGTAAGACCTTCATTCATCTTCAGAACACAAATTAAGATTTTTTGATGAAATCCAATGGCTCAGAGAGGCCTCCATTGCCAGCAAGATAATTAACACTTTCAGATGCCCAGAAAGCTACTAAAGAAATATTTAAAACAGTTCATGTGACTACAGTGGTTCAACCTTAATATTATAAAGTGACGAGAATACTTTTTGTGTGCCAAAAAAACAAAATAACGACTTTTTTCAAAAATATCTAATGATGGGCGATTTCAAAACACTGCTTCATGAAGCTTCGAAGCTTTTTCGAATCAGTTGTTCGGAGCGCCAAAGTCACGTGATTTCAGTAAACGAGGCTTTGTTACATCATAAGTGTTTTAAATTTTCAATACTTCACGTGACTTTGGCAGTTTGATATGCGACCCGAAGCACTGATTCGAAACAAAAGAATTGTAAAGCTTCGAAGCTTCATGAAGCAGTGTTTTGAAATCGGCCATCACTAGATATTGTTGAATAGTCGCTATTTTGTTTTTTTGGCGCACAAAAAGTATACTCGTCGCTTTATAATATTAAGGTTGAACCACTGTGCTCACATGAAGTGTTTTAAACATGTCTTTAGTAGCTTTCTGGGCATCTGAAAGTGTTAATTATCTTGCTGGCAATGGAGGCCTCACTGAGCCATCGGATTTCATCAAAAATATCTTAATTTGTGTTCTGAAAATGAACGAAGGTCTTACGGGTGTGGAACGGAATGAGAGTGAGTAATAAATTTAATAAAACAGAATTTTCATTTTTGGGTGAGCTAACCCATTAAGAGTCAATGACTGGATCATTATTGCTGTGATTATTATGTTATATGTTTGGCAACAGTTGCTTACTCATGACACATAGCAACACAACTAAAAGTATTCCTAATATTTTAGACTTTTTATTGAAAGTAGCCCTCTTTTACCTGTTGAGACATGCACCTGTAAGAGATGTGATTGTGATGTTCGAGTTGAGGAAGGTGCAACACGAAAGGAGCGTTTGCAAAATATGCTTTATTTTTGTAATTCTGCTAGGTGCCACTAGTGTCGCACAAACTACATGCTTCACCTTTAAAATGTATTTTGTCTGTTTCCTTTAAAGAACAAAATCTGGCTATGAGTCAGTCTGGCTATTCTGGCTGTGCTGTAGGTTGGAGCAGAAGAATAAACACATCTAAGAACTGTTGACAGAACTGAAACCGATTAAAATCTTTCAGTTCCACTATTTTAGATGATAAAAATGATTGTGAATAAGAACCAGTTTTTGGTTCCCCCAGAAACATTGGCACCTGTGTAAATGTAATGCTACATCAAAGACACCTTAAACTCTGCTGTTGTCAGTGCATGTCTTTTGTTTTGAGCTGTAATAATCAAGAGCTATTTATGATAATGTGATGCATCAAAATGTATTGAATTCAATTGTGGCATATAATGCTTTTTTTGATGCACAGCATTGTTAGTTGGTGCTGGGAACAAAAAAAACCCCAAAAAAACGCTATTGATTAAAAATGGCTCAGGTACAGAAACCTTGGAATTGATTTGCCCAAAGCAGCAGTAGGCAACATCTCACAGACTGATGGGGAAATGTTCGCTTTGGGAAAGCGTTTGCTCATGGGAGCACTTCTGCAAATTCAATGCAGCATATGTGTCTCCTTCAGGACCCTCAAAGCAATGTTTCATCTGAGAGGGAGTCAGAATCAATATGGCTGTAAATCTATTATTAAAGTGTAAAGGATGTTTTTAAATTTTGTAATAAGGAGAGAGAGCCGCTGACTGCTGTAGCAATTCACAGATCTCTCAGAATAGATATTACATATAACCATCCATCCATGTAGGGTTGTTGGACATAAAAACATACTACAATAATTAATAATTGTATTTATGTACATATATATTAGTGTCACATTAAGTTTCAGTTTTTTTTTCATAGTTTGTGTTTCCTTCCAGTTTCCTGTGTTCTTGTCAAAAGTTTGTTACTCTTATTTCTGATTATGTTCTACACCTGTGTCTAGTTTAGTTCTCATTAGCCTGTGTATTAATGTTGCGTTCTAATTACCTCAGAATAGGGATGTCAGATCTGGGAATGTCGTCACACCTGAGTTGACCTTGTTCCAGTAAACTTCGTATCATATTTTGTATCATGTTCACAAATAGAGGTTGGATAGTACTGTGTGCGCCACGGAGTGTATTGAGACACAGACAAACAGAAGTGCTAATAAACAATATTTTACTATTTCACTACGGTTGATGTCCTGATCAGCCATATTGGATTCTAAAGTCAGGGTTGTTGTGCTTCCCCTGAGTTTCCCAGTTCAACAGTTAAGAGGTCTTACTAGGAACTAGAACTTTCCCACTTCCAAGGACAAATGGAACGCACCATTAGAAGCCCTCAGTTGCCTTAGTTCTTTGTCTGGTGTTGACTTTGTGTTTAGCCAAAGCTATTACATGTTCCTTTTCCTGTTGCATTGCTATTTTTGTTTTATTTTCATTATTAAAGTAATTGCACTTCGAACTACATCTCTTTTTGCCTGACCTGCTGTGATAGTTAGGGAGGAAACACAAAGATCAACTAGTTGGTCTAGGTTTTTTTTTTTCTTAAATATGCATTTTGCTATTTTTTAATATTTGTAAAGAATTAAAGCCAACTTTGCTTTTGTTTATCAGTCCAAGTTATTTATTTTATTTTATTTTATTTTATTTTATTTTATCACTGTTTAACTGAATAATAACTTGGAAACAAAGCAATGTTAAATGCTTTGGTTTATTTATCTTTTAATATTTAAATAAATTAGTGTGTTAATTAATAATGAAACTGTTATCTAGAATTACAAAATTTCAGTAGTATTTATAGGTTTGATATTTGATATAAATATGAAACGAATGTCTTTGTTTTTTTATCTAATTTCCCCTTTCTTCTCATTCACAGTGTGCTGTTTTGTGGTCCACAAAAGGTGCCATGAGTTTGTTTCGTTCTCCTGTCCAGGGGCTGACAAGGGCCCTGACACAGATGTGAGTAAATGCTTGTATTTCTCTCTCTTCACACACACTTGCTCACACTGCCATTGGCACTGTGTTAAAGAGCTGTGTTTGTTAAGATCCATGTCCATTTAGCATCATAGTCATCATGTAAAGTGTGCTTGCTGTGAAACTATTGTGTTTACCAAGACTTCAGCGTTATGCCTCACAGAAAGAGTCCTCCTCCTCTCTCTCTTCCCCCTGCTCTGTGCGTGTGTGTGTGTGTGTGTGTGTGTGTGTGTGTGTGCTTCTCATCTCTTCTCTGAGGGGCGGCTCATTATAGTGGTCAGATATGACCTGCTGGCCCTTGCGTGTCCCCTGAGTGCTGTTTAGTCAGACATCCAACCACACAAGGCCAGTTATGTGTGTTTTCTTCACTAGATTAGCCTCACATTAGTGTCTAAACCACATTAAGGAGAGGCTTATGAGAGGTTTAAATGCTTGTTGTGGTTGTTTTAATGGGTCTAAATTGCTGTATGACTGTAAGTTCAGAATGAGTTTATGCAGTATGTTCATTATAACTTTTACTTACATTAAGAGTACATTTGTATATCATTTATTTCTTCAATAATTTTTGAAGTTTCCTTTTTTTCCCTTAGATTGTTGTGTAACTTAAAGGAATAATTTATATTTTCTGATTTCCTGAAATCAGTCCAAATCTGTGTGACTTTCTTCTTTCTGTGAAACACAAAAGGAGAAATTCAGCAAAATGTTCATGCTGCCCTTTTCCATACAGTGTAAGCAGACTGTTTCAGTAGTTAAAAAAAAAAAAAAAAAAAAAAAACTAAAAAAATACAGTGAAATAATAGAAGTATTCTGAGGTCATATGTTGGCTTTGTGCAAGGAACAGACTAAAACATCTTACCCTCTTATACATAGAAAATTAGAAATCACTGTTCAGTTTAATTGTATAAAAACAGCAAATACACTGACATTTAATTAACTAATTTTATTCAAGTCAAAAATATTATGTAATATCACTGAATCAACCTAAATACATTAATTTATACCACTAAAACTACAATATATGAGTTAAATTAGGAATATTAAATTCCTAATAGATCTTTAAAGTAACAAATTCCACCTTTTTCAGTATAGATTTGGCATGACTGAATTTTCATTTGTGAGTGACCTAACCCTTAACCCTTAAAGACCTATAACATTTTTGGGGCTCCTGACTCGCCTGCACTGGTTTTCTAACCTATTCTAGCAGTCAGCATCAAGTGCCATATATCATTTTGAACAGGACAACTTGCAGTTTCAGTCTAGCTCATTTAAAGTCCCAATTTTACATTTATTTTGTCTGAGAATAGATCAAATTTCCAGAATTTTAAGAAAAACGCCAGCAAAAAAATTGCTGTTTTCCACTGTACACTCACACAAAACCTCCTGAAGTTCGGATTTTTTCCTTTAAAAAGTTATATTTGGATGTTTTAGACTTTCAGATGAAATTTTGACTACATGTAACAATCTCTAAGCAAGTTATAGCCATTTGTAACATTATTCTAGATAAAACGACAATATTACTCTTTAGTGAAAATCAGGTGTATTTTATTTACTGACAATGTGTCAAAAAAAAGTCCAGGGATTAAAAATAAATACAAAAATTGTTATACAACAGAACACTAAAGCAAAAGTGACTTATTAGAGAAATATATTTTCAATCTGAACATGAATAAAAACAAAAAGTGTTGCAAGTAATGGAAACAATTATGAAAATTGTCTTGTGCAACGAAAATAAAAACAGTGCAATGGTTTTTTCACAAAATACACACAAAATGAGAGAGAAATATAAGTAGTTCAACTGAACTAATAATGTAAATGATCTTCACAAACTATAAAATAAGTATTTAAATAATATAACAACCAAACATCAGTCCTGTGGCTGGACTCCTCACTAAACTTGTTGCATTTGATTGCACCGGTACACTGTGTAGCGACTCGTTTGAAAACATAAATTGCAATAACTTATCCGAAGTGGTACTGTTTTATCCTCATTTTTGGTTTGTGTTTCATCTTTTGTGTCTCATCTTTACACTGCATTTTATTTTAGATGATAAAAATGATTGTGAATAAGAACCAGTTTTTGGTTCCCCCAGAAACATTGGCACCTGTGTAAATGTAATGCTACATCAAAGACACCTTAAACTCTGCTGTTGTCAGTGTCAGTCTTTTGTTTTGAACTTTTAATTTTATTTATTTTTTTTTTTTTTGGCCGTCTCGGTCTTTGAGGGTTAAACAGTATTTGATGACATGTGCATTTCTTTGTCCCAGGTTTTTAAGTTTTTCTCTCAGTATCTTGGAGAGGTTGGAGAGTTCCTGTCAAAAGTATTATGGTCACACATAAAAAAACAAAAAGTGTGAATCAAACAATTAAAAAATGAAATGGAAGGATTTTACCCCAGCTCGGGATTTGCCAACTGACGTTTATCCGTAGCATCAGCAGCCATGGGTCGTATTGGAGTGATGTCAACTCCCCTCTTCAACTGATTGGCTAAAGGAGGAGCTGTCAATATAGAACTAGTGGACCAATGGTAATGCTTAATTAACCCTGATTTACATGAAACTCTAACTCAACGTTTGGAAAAGCCAGCGCAGAATATGGAAAAACAGCACAACCGCATTAATTATTTTTCGATCCGTGACCACGTTGATTGATATTCTGATAATTTTGCATTCGTTTTTCAGTTTTGTGCAAAATATTTTTACATGTGTTTTCATATTTTTGATTCACGCTTATTATTTTTGATCCGTGACCGCAATACTTGTAACGGGAAATTAATCCCATACCATAGAGAGAGTGTGTGTATGTTTGTGGTTGTGTGTGAGTCAGAGGGTCAGGGCTGCTGATCTCATAAGCTCTTCTCCTCCTGGTGTGAGCATGTGCTTCGACCGCAGGCTCGTCTCGACCCTAAAGCTGCATCCATCCAGCCCTGCCATCATGGGCTTTCATCTGAACATTGCTCATTTCACATCTCTTTCCTCTGTTGCCCGCGTGCTTCATCTTTCTATAGCTGATGCTCAAACCCTCAAGACACATGGATAAACCATCTCCACTATCATTTAAAGCTGCAGTGTGCAATTTCTGAAGAAAATGTGAGTGAGTTGCGTGTGTAAGAACCTGCCGGCTAGGCCAGGGTATTGTGGGTGGTTGCCAGGGTGTTAAGAGTGTTTTTTTATTCCATTGTGTTGAATTTGTAAGCAAGTATATACTAGGTCTTATGTAGGAACTTGGTAGGCGTAATAACAATTTTCTTTTTCAAACTCACTTGGCCATGACCAACTTTCACCTTTCTCTTCTGTCGTCCTTTTTTAATTGAACTTTCACTTTAAAAAGTAAGCACCCCCTATGTAAATTGGTATGCAGTTGCTATGCTGTGGTTGCTAGGTAGATCAAAAAATGCCACCCTCAACTCTACACTGTTTTCGTGTAAAATTATACTATGTTCCAGGTTCATAATTGCAGTTCTTTCACAGTAAGACTTCTCTTGTATCAAACTGTATTGATGTCACATCTTTCAGCGATGAATCTCAGCAGTTGCTTCACTATTGTGAAAGATCCATCTACAAGCAGTTATGAATTTGAAATAAGTTATTGGTAAATCTTCATTTGATTATCTTAAAATAAGCTTATTTCATATTCTGGCTTGTCATTGTTTTAACAAATATTTTCGTTTGACGCACTTCTGACTTGGCTAGATCAGAAATTTGAATATGAATACACAAGGTTTAAGATCAGCATTATTATAATTAATTCCCTTACTTGTTCAAAAATAAAATACTCATAATTTTCTCCATCATCTAATCTTTCCAACTTGTGTGCACCATACCAATGTTTACGCTTGTTTTTTTGTCTTTGTCGATCTTTCTGTCTTCTTGCTTCAGACCTTTTTCTGCTTCTTAGGCCATACAAGTACTGATTCTCCCATTGTCTCAGAGAACACGATATGACCTGCACCATGTAGAATTAAAAATATTTTTATAAAAAACTCTCTTCATCTCATACAGTCTTCATCTCATGTGAGTGGACACTCTTTTTTTCTTAATATGTAAAACTTTTAAAAAAAATAGCACTAAAGTACTGAATTCAAGGGATGCACCATATTGGATTTTTGCCGATATCTGATATACCAATAGTTTCCAACAACACCAATGAATTATTTCAGTTAATATTGAGCAAAAACTATTTTTTTCATTCTAAGGTCTCCTTACCAAAAGGTTTCTTGTTAGAGCTAAATAAATGTTAGTGAAGTTCTAGAGCGCTAGACCAGGAGGGCCTAATCCTGTTCCTGGAGATCTACCTTCCTGCAGTTCAGCTTCAGCCCTGATCAACACACCTGTCTGTAATTATCAAATACTCCTGAAGATCTTAATTAGCTGCTTCAGAAATATTTGATCAGGGTTGGACCTCTAACAAAATTTAGTCGCGCCGGCAAGAAAAAGTTGTAAAATGTCTGGAGCCTGGGAATATAATCACCGTAGAGGCGAAAGTTGCACGTGAGTTATTGCAGATGCATAATCAACACATTATCTTGTCAGCAAGGCATATTGGCATAATTTTATCATTTTGGGCCATTGCTGCACTGTAAAAAATTAATGTGATTTTAACGGTAAAATATTGTAAAAATGCTACAGAAAAAAATTGTAAATAGGTTAACCTTAAGTTCCCGTATTATATACAGGGAAAAACTGTAAAAACTTTATCCAGACAATTATGCAATTTTCACAGTAAAATGCTATAAATTTTACAATTTACATACGTAAAAAACAAACAAAATCAATGTATAATTTACAGTCAAAATCTGTAAACTGATGTTCCCACAATTCCCTGTGTGACACTCCACATTTGAAAGTATTTTGTTTAAATAATCATGTTTCTTAATAGTTTTTGTTATCAGTTATGTACATTAGGGTTTTATGTTGCATCTTCTGTTGTTTAATGAATGTTTATTGCATTATTTAAGTATTGTGGATTACCATGATGATGTTTTGCGTTTGCATGAATGACTCTGTGCACCTTCTTATATTAGTCTATATTTCAGCTCGTGGAAAAGCTACTTGTGATGAACTCTGATTCTTCATGTGGCTTTCTCTTTTACCACCTGCATTATTATGGTGGTTGTCAGTATATGTTAAAGGTAAAAAACAGATTTTAGTAGTAGTGTGCATTGTTGAATTTATTGGTTTACATTCAAATTTTCTTAAAATACAGTTTTATACTGTAAAATGTACATTTTGTTCTGTAAATGTGTTTACAGTTTTCCTGTATTTTTTACAAAATTATTCTGGCAACCACAGCTGCCAAAATTATTTTGTAAAAACTACGGATTTTTTTTTACAGTGTGATTATTACATTTTAAGCCATTATCTGCTGATTCCGATGTCATGGTAATAATATTGTGCATCCCTAAATGTTACCGTCCAAAAAAACACACACTTGACCTTTAAACTATACAGTACTATATCGGTCATGCTGTTCATGCTGTAGGCTAAAAAGATTGTGTAAATGTTGTTTTTTTAATTTTGTGATTATGTACAGAAGCATCTGTCTGAGGTGGGCTTCAAACAGACCTACAGTGCTGTGCGTCACAATCAGATCAATGTGTTTCTGCATCTGATGTTTTCAGCATTTCATATGCAGCTTTGATTTTTACATGTGGATTAAATTGGAACAAATGATCTGTCAAGTCCCCAGAGATTCTGTGTCTTTCTGTCTTCAGAGCCTCTGAACATATTGATATCTTCATTACTGGCCTCCACTGGAGCTGGACATGGAGTATCTTTCAAACCATTAGTGAGAACTGTTTATAATGAGCGCTTTAAACACTCACTCTTGGTTAAACTGTTCTTTTATAGGCTGCTTAAAATAACAAGACGCATCACATGGTACTGTAAATTATCATTCTTAGTAAAATTATGCTGTTTTTCGCTAAACAAATAATCATATAATCTAATTATTACAATCTGAAATACTGCTCTTTTCCCAGCGTGTCATTAACTGTGAAGTTTTGCTCTTTCTCAGCTGTGATTGTGAAGTCACAGTTACGTGATTTTTCTCCTCACTGAGGGAGAGCGGTCTAATTGACATGACAAAAGAAAGATGTGATTTCACAAGTACAGTTCCACCTCACTGCTCGCATACAGATGAAGCTCTGACCTCTCAATTTAAAGAAGATTTTGCACAGATCTAAGGCCAGCTTCATTTAGTCAGCTCCCATGTAGTTCACTGAGCTCACAGTCTGATGGATCCACTCACATAACTGGAAAGCATTTGCCTCATCTAACAAGCTCAAATCCGATTGGCTGACTTTATACAACTTCTAGGACTATGCATTCACCAGTCATGTTTGTTAATTTGACTAATATTTATTTACTGCAAATATTTCGCTAGATGTCATAGTATATGTTTTACCAGTGCCTCATTGTTCCTTTGGAAGACTCTTGAATAGCAGTATGATATGCAGAAGTGTAATTGTGTGGGTTATGGATGGTCCTCATTAAGGGTGTGGATGATTTGTGGGAGGACAGTGTGTGCTTTTATTTCTCTTGGTCTCATCGTGTATAAAGCCTGTAGCGTTAACTGCAGTCTAAAGGTCAAACTAATGCATTATCTCAGCTGGCTGAATGAATGCTGACCCCAGTGTGTTGTTCAACATGTAATGAGCCTATCAGACAAATATCAGTGGTCTGAAATAACCAGCCCCTCCACCTCAGTCCAGAGACACCCTGCAGTTATGATTGATCAATGTGTCTTCAGTAATAACAGCTTCCCTTGTTCATATAAACACAGTAACGCCACAATTCTCTGCTGATGTTTTCTGAGGAGCTGCAGCATGTGGCAAGTAAAATCCACATCTCATTACTGTCATCAACAAAAAGATCAACATATTATTACTAATTAAATTAATTAGTTATGGGGAAAAATAACGCGTTAAAATTATTAACGCATTTAATGCACCCGCCCCACCCCAGACCTACGTAGTTCATCTTACATTTCACACAGTTGATTGGTGATGAATATGATGCAGGGCAACAACTCACTGCGTGATGTAGCCTTTAGAACCCAGTTATATGGCTCTAAAATTCAAGATATCAGGGCAAAAATGCCCCTTTATGAGTTTTTTGTCTCATATTTATATCATTATATACTTAAGCAATATAGCACGAGTGCTGTTTTTGTTCCAAATAGCACAAGCAAATGTGATATTGATATTATACAACAGATCAATAAAAAAGTTAATATTGTGTTGCATATGTATTGTATGCGACTTTAACTGAGCTGAATCACTGTTTACTCCAGTGCTGATATAGATAAATTAACTAAATTAATAACTATTGATTCTTACAACGAAATGAATCAATACTGAATTTACTTAAGATGGATAATGACACCATTTTCTTTAAGAGCTGCTGTGCAGCCAAAATTATATACCAGTTATCACTGTAAAGCTGCTTTGACACAATCTGCATTGTAAAAAGCACAATATAAATAAAGATGACTTGACTTGACTTGACTTGTATTTTAAGCCCAGAACACACCAAGCCGATGCCGACGAACTAGTGGCAACGAAAGCAGACTGCGGGGTTGGTTCACGTCGGCAGCGTCTGGGTCCAAAGTTGCCCTGACACACCAAAATAGCACATCCGTTCTGCGCCTGCGTAAGAAAAAATGCCTTTCCGTACCAGCAGGTGGCAGTAGCTGAACGGCCAATCAGAATGATCAGATGGCCCAATGGGCCGACGAGCTCCGACGCCAATTCAACATGTCAAATCGGGCGAATAAAAGCAGACGAGGACCAACTTTAGCCAACGGTGCGGAACACACTGAGAAAACTTAGTCGGTCGACGAACAAAAACTGCCCAACGGCCGACCGTCGGCTTGATGTGTTCCGGGCTTTAGACACAGTATTGTTTGCTTTTGCTACTTTTTGTAATATCGATTTGATGCTTTTCTCATTTAACACAATAATGACTTTAAATTATCTTTTGGTGTGTGATTATTTTGATCTGTGATTATTTGCGATTAATTAGATTAATCAATTGCAACATTGTGTAATAAAATTTTAATCGTTGAAAGCCCTAATTATTACTTATTATTAAGATAAATGGTAACACTTTTACAATAAGGTTCATTAGTTAACATTAGTTAACTACATTAGATAACATGAACTAATAATGAACTGCACTTCTACAGCATTTATTAATCTTTGTTAATGTTAATTTCAACATTTACTAATACATTATTAAATCTTGTTAACATTAGTTAATGCACTAACATGAACAAACAATGAACAGCTGTATTTTCATTAACCAAGGTTAACGAAGATTAGTGAATACAGTAACAAATGTATTGCTCATGGTTAGTTCATGTTAATACATTAACTAATGTTTAACTAATGAACCTTATTGTAAAGTGTTACCAGATAAATAATAAGTTAGCATGAGGCAAGTAAGCTGACTATATCTGCTCTCTAATGTATGAAGAGTCTTTATTTCTGCATCTACAATTTTATGGACCAAAACAGCCTTACTAGAAAACGTGCCTGTGGCGATATTTCTGCAGAATGATATTACGTTTTTTCCTGCATGTTTCGTGACTCTTTCAAAGTGAAATGTGCAGTGAGTAGTGCGAAATGCACATTCAGTTTGGTCCAAAACAGATGAATGTGAATCTGTCAATGTTTTATTATGTATTTGTTGTCTATATCACAGCAATTCAGAAATTAAATATCTGGTGAGTGGCTCTAAAGGTTAATGCTCTAACACATTTGAAAATAATGTACCACCTACACTAAACCCAACTGATAATGTTAACAAAAACAAACGTGAGATAAAAAAAAATGAGGCAACCATGCCATTTCATCTCTTTTATGGAGACTCATGTTTCACAGGTCTCATATCCAAGCTATTTACACATCGCAAGTGTAGTGTTGTACCAGGTGAGCTACTGAGCAAGTTTACTATGTCAGAAAAACACACATATGGAGCTGCTTATGTAATGCAAACGTATGTATTAGTTCACAAATTATGCACTATGGCATAAGGGGGCAGTTGTGGCCTAATGGTTAGAGAGTCGGACTTGTAACCCGAAGGTTCGAGTCTAAGTACTGGCAGGAAATGTAGGAGGGGGGAGTGAATGAGTAGCACTCTCTTCCACTCTCAATACCCATAACTGAGGTGCCCTTGAGCAAGGTACCTAACCCCCAATCACTCCCCGGGAGCCACAGCAAAAATAGCTGCTTCGCGGTCTGTGTGTGTGTGTGTTTGTGTTCAATACTCACTGCTGTGTGTGTGCATTTGGATGGGTGAAATGCAGAGAACAAATTATAAGTATGGGACACCATAGTTGGCCACACGTCACTTCACTTCTTGGTGTCTTTTGAGGTCATAACATAATATTGTGCAATGAACTGTGCGAAAATACATGTTTGTTATTCAGTAATCTGCCCCTGTTATCATATCCATTTTTGGATTGGATGGTGAAGGAAAACTAATCAACAAGTTACTACTTCTTTACTGTATTAAATAAACACTGTTTTGTGTGCAACTCAATGGCAACTCTATGGCTTAGTTGAAAGGTTAGCAACCCATCTGCTGCCTGTATGTAGTGCTGGAGGTTTCGGTCTCAGCATCCACACACAGACAGATGGAGGTCAGGAGCGCTGTGATTTCCTCATCTTCAAGGTCGGTGTACACTCTCTGAGTGTTATCTAATAGTCACAGCTCATTGACATCATCAAAAACACATTGACGCACTGATGACCAAATCTACTCACACAAACCCACCAGCTGAGAACAGAGCAAGAGTTGTAGGAAAATGAGTCAAAAAGACCTGTTAATTCCTTATGTTTGACTCATGCAGTTTCAGTATAAGCAACAGGAGTTCAGAAAATCACTATTGTCAAGACATATTGCAGATGCACTGTAAACCTATTTATCAACACAATCTTTTGCAACATAAGTGTTAATGAAGCAACATCAAATACTGTAGTGAACTCCTCAACCATTGCACAGAGTGACATGCACATAAACACTTTCTATTCAGTAAATCTGACTGAATCCAGTTGATTTCAGCAAACTTTTAGCGTATGTTCTGAATATATTACCATTACCTGTTGAATGTAAATGTGGTCCTGCTCCTCATTTCCATTTCACTACAAAGTTTGTCTTTTGTAAAGTTTACAATAGCACTTCAATTCTCTTTTTTCATTCGCTTACACAGCCAAACAGAAAATAATGTGCACTTGTTGATAACAGCAAAATGAATAGCACTGATGCAGCATTTATTTTACACAGAACCAAATTCTAAACATAACAGTGTTAACACTGCTTTTTTCCTGCCTTGCAGGCACTGCTGTTTCCTTTAGGAAATGCAAATCTATCTAGTGTACTGCCTACTGTTCCTGTTTACTGGCTTACATTATGGCAAAAGAAGATAAATAAATGATTCTTCCTTGAATAAAGTAAAGCTTGATTTGATTTGGTGTGCTGCTGTGGACAGGATGTTATAATTGAGAGCTTTGGTATTTTGTGTTTGGGTCGTATTGTGGGAATAGTGTATTTGGAGGTGTTTTAGAGGGGGAGGTGAAACTCAGAGGAGTTACATAAACAGAAGTGCCACCCTCACACTGCAACGACAATAACAGAGACCCAGGAGGATGAACTGTGTGTGTTCAGTGTATGACAGATCCTGCTGTGCTGTACTATAGTGTGGCTTTATTTACATTACAATTGTCAACGTTACATTACAATTGTCAATTGACCCAATTCCGATTTTTTTTTTTTCCTCCCATGTGGCACAGATCGGATATGACCCATGAACGTGTAAGCAGGAAAAAAGTACATGGATTCCAATATTCTCCGATCGGTTTCAGGCCTCATTCATATGTGGAAATAAATCTGATATAAATCAGATGTATGTGGGTCTCTAATTCAGCTCATATGTCTGTTCACTTTTCAGAGCGCCATCAGTGAAATCCATTCCACTTGAGGAATGCCTTAATAAATTAAATCCACGTTTTAGCTACAGCCTTGACTTCCACGCTGCTGCTTCCTCAAATCCATTCCACTTGGCTCATTCAGAGTCTATATAAATTAAACTCCATTCCGTGTTTTCACTACTCGCGCCTGCTGCACTCCCACGACACAGCAAGGTAAACAAAGCATTTTAGCATATCTGCTGTTCACATACTGTCACTAAACATGCTGGCGAATATTCATCATTTGTTCGCCTGTTTTTTTTTCAAAAGCAACATGTAGTCTTTGTTGCAGCATTGAATTATTATTATTATACAGTTAGACTTACACTATGTTGTTATAACGCTAACAGTTATCTGACATTTTTGCTAGGCTAGCTAGTTAGCTACAGTATATCAATCAACCATTGTTAGCTGCTCTTTGAATCCTGGTCAATGAGAGAAGCTAGTTGTTGATATTAAAGCCAAGGTGCTACTGTATGGTTATCCTCACTGACTAGCAATATTGAAACCCACTATAGGAATATAGAAGATAATAGATGATAGAACAAAGTCCATCTCCTACTGTAAATAACCTGTGTGTGTAAATTTTTGGGAAACCTTGCCAGGTATGTCGTAACCATTTTAGGATATAAAAGCATTGTTTAATTAAAAGGCACCACAATACAGGAAATGGCATCTACTCCAGTTAAATTTTTCTGGGGGAGGACCCACCCACTTTTTTTTATTTTTTTTTATTGCTTTTTGCTTTTTGCTTCTGACACCCTTGGATACGTGCATTTGCATCTGCCATTTAAGCAGACAGATCGGATATTCCCCTGGCAATATTCGAAAAAACGATGTCAACTTAGGCGGCCAACTGCGAACACATGACTCTTTTCAATGCCCAGTCTGCAACAAGGGCTCTCCTCTTTTTTCTCCGCCTTAAGAGAGCATTGTTTTGCTGACATTTAAAGATCCTGTGGAAGGCAAAAGCTTGTATAATCATTTCATCTGCGTTCATTGCAAATCGCACCATTTTTTACTTGCTTTTGTGGTAGGTGGCAGCAAGTCACTGTCTTAATGAGTCAGGCAATTAATTTATCTGATTCATTCAAAAGGACTGATTCGTTCAGGAACGGAGCAAGTGATTGACTTTATGAATGGGCCATTGAATCATTTGCTCAACCGTTTTGTTTAAAACGCAGGTTCATTCTGGAACAAAACACCACTGTGTGTCTGAGATGCACAACGGTTCATCTGTGTATTTGTTTGGAACCATTTTTGTTGGCAAAATAATGCAAAAACAGACAAAAAATGTGTTTAAAATTTAAGTCACTTAATAATATGAACAATAATAAAAACAATATCGCATTTGCAATCATGTTGATATTCCTGAAAAACTTTTTTTGCCCTGGTAAACGTCTGTTAAACTTTATACTGTGAAAATGAGCAAAGTTGCTGTCTGTAAATTCTATTTATTATAATTCTCAAAATCTAAACCAAACTTTATTTAAATTTGAGTACAAGACTGTATAACTCTTTACCTGCCACAAGATTTTACAGCTTTACGTGTTTTCACGGTAGGGGGGCGCTATTACGCATCTTCTGAAGGAGTACTGAATCTCCTGATCAAAGCACAGGTGAAGAAGATGCAGAAACAAGCGATAGCATATGTAAAATAACAAGATCATCAACATTAAACAGCAAATAAATCAAAACTGCCTAACGTTACTGAATGAAATGTCGACCCATGAATAGGAAAAGGTGTTGATGGACTTGATCTACTCCATCAGCTTTTTGCCTAAAAATGCTTCTTTTTTTATGAAACTTACCCACATTCAACTGTTGATAAAAAAAAGAATGCATGAAGCTAGAAGGTTGAGGTTACTGTGATAAAAGATATCAACGATAAAGTGACTGGTAAATAACAATGAAATAAAATAAAGGTAAAATTTTATTTTTGTGTGCAAAACTGTTTGCACATGAGTATGTTCTATATTTTCTCATGGTCTTGAGTGGGTCTATCGAGTGGGCTGACTAGAGGAGACACAAACAGCTCACAAACACTGTCCGTTTTTAACACAGAGCTCAGCATGTGTTAAACATAACACTTCTTATGCCTGGATGCCGTAGGAATCTCTGCTCAGTTTTCCTGAGATTTGCGAGCTCTCCCGAGGCAGCTGAAAAACACACTTACATCTAGAAGATTCTGATGTGTTCCTTCCTGTTCAGCCACATTTGCTAATAAGTGTGAGCTCAGAAATAATGCACACATTCCCTCAGGGTCACGAGAAGAGATACAAAACATCACTAACAAATCAAGGACCAAAATGTGCTGCGGTATTACCATGATTTTATAGACCATAACTTACCTTCTGCAGGAAATGTAATATGAGGTTCATATATACAGTAAAAGTTTGTCCACAGGCATTCGTCAATAACCACAGGGTGATTTAAAATAGAGCACATTTAACAAACCAGACAAAACCTATATTCCTCTTTTGAATTATTAATATTATTAGAGCATGTGCTTACATCATTAGTCAAGCTAAAGAAAGCAACACTGAGGAAACAGACGGCAGCCGCCCATGGGGCATGTTAAGAACAACCTGCTCGTGGCAGAGGTGGGGCGTGAGCCCAGAGCATCATGGGTGGAGAAGAGCTAAATAAAACCGCTCTAATGCCGTAAGTGTGCTTGATATCTCAGATTTTCTCTCATTATCCTTCATCGTTCCTCTGCGGGTTCATCATCATGACTTTCATACGTGATTACAGTCAATCAGTTGAAGCGCCTCATGCAGATTCTCAAGCAATGTTTGTTTGTCTCGTCAGTAACTGTAATTATCAAGCTGTGCATTGATTAGTCAATTACTCCACTTCTAAACACTGCTGTAGTGTATGAACAGGTTTTGTTGTTGTGGTTCATTTGTTTGTCATGTCTTTGTGTCAGTTGGTGTCCCTTGTGAAAGAGAAATACATTTTATGTATACAATTTATTCCCAGTTTGAATCAAGTACATTTTAAATGTATTATTTCCATAGTAAGTACTCTTATGGTGCGTTCACACCAGATGCAAATAAAGTGTTAAGCACGAGTGATATATACAGTGGGTACGGAAAGTATTCAGACCCCCTTAAATTTTTCACTCTTTGTTATATTGCAGCCATTTGCTAAAATCATTTAAGTTCATTTTTTTTCCTCATTAATGTACACACAGCACCCCATATTGACAGAAAAACACAGAATTGTTGACATTTTTGCAGATTTATTAAAAAAGAAAAACTGAAATATCACATGGTCCTAAGTGTTCAGACCCTTTGCTCAGTATTTAGTAGAAGCACCCTTTTGATCTAATACAGCCATGAGTCTTTTTGGGAAAGATGCAACAAGTTTTTCACACCTGGATTTGGGGATCCTCTGCCATTCCTCCTTGCAGATTCTCTCCAGTTCTGTCAGATTGAATGGTAAACGTTGGTGGACAGCCATTTTTAGGTCTCTCCAGAGATGCTCAATTGGGTTTAAGTCAGGGCTCTGGCTGGGCCATTCAAGAACAGTCACGGAGTTGTTGTGAAGCCACTCCTTCGTTATTTTAGCTGTGTGCTTAGGGTCATTGTCTTATTGGAAGGTAAACCTTCGGCCCAGTCTGAGGTCCTGAGCACTCTGGAAAAGGTTTTCGTCCAGGATATCCCTGTACTTGGCCGCATTCATCTTTCCCTCGATTGCAACCAGTTGTCCTGTCCCTGCAGCTGAAAAACACCCCCACAGCATGATGCTGCCACCACCATGCTTCACTGTTGGGACTGTATTGGACAGGTGATGAGCAGTGCCTGGTTTTCTCCACACATACCGCTTAGAATTAAGGCCAAAAAGTTCTATCTTGGTCTCATCAGACCAGAGAATCTTATTTCTCACCATCTTAGCAAACTCCATGCGGGCTTTCATGTGTCTTGCACTGAGGAGAGGCTTCCGTCGGGTCACTCTGCCATAAAGCCCCGACTGGTGGAGTGACTTTCTACAACTTTCTCCCATCTCCCGACTGCATCTCTGGAGCTCAGCCACAGTGATCTTTGGGTTCTTCTTTACCTCTCTCACCAAGGCTCTTCTCCCCCGATAGCTCAGTTTGGCCGGACGGCCAGCTCTAGGAAGGGTTTTGGTCGTCCCAAACGTCTTCCATTTAAGGATTATGGAGGCCACTGTGCTCTTAGGAACCTTAAGTGCAGCAGAAATTTTTTTGCAACCATGGCCAGATCTGTGCCTTGCCACAATTCTGTCTCTGAGCTCTTCAGGCAGTTCCTTTGACCTCATGATTCTCATTTGCTCTGACATGCACTGTGAGCTGTAAGGTCTTATATAGACAGGTGTGTGGCTTTCCTAATCAAGTCCAATCAGTATAATCAAACACAGCTGGACTCAAATGAAGGTGTAGAACCATCTCAAGGATGATCAGAAGAAATGGACAGCACCTGAGTTAAATATATGAGTGTCACAGCAAAGGGTCTGAATACTTAGGACCATGTGATATTTCAGTTTTTCTTTTTTAATAAATCTACAAAAATGTCAACAATTCTGTGTTTTTCTGTCAATATGGGGTGCTGTGTGTACATTAATGAGGAAAAAAAATTAACTTAAATGATTTTAGCAAATGGCTACAATATAACAAAGTGATTTAAGGGGGTCTGAATACTTTCCGTATCCACTGTATATATACATTCGCACGTGATATATATACAGATATATATCACGTGCGAATGAAGCAAGTTATCTCAAAATGTTCAAGCGTCCAACTACACGCGAATAGCACGATTTATTCACGCAAGTTGCGTCTGGTGTGAACGCCCCGTTATATTTTTGCCCCTCTTATTATCAAACTGAATCTCTTACTTACATCGTATCTGTGCTTTATTGTTTACAACCTGAATTCTGTTAAAGTTGGGACGTTTTTTAAATTTGAATAAAATGAAAACTCAAAGAACCAAAAAATACGGATGAAACAGTGCCTGGGGAGGTGTATGGTTTGATGTTTGTTTTTATTTTATTTTTTTTGGCTCCTGTTTCCCATGGCTCGCTCTCCTTACTCTCTTACAATTTCATTAACTGTTTCTCAGACTACTTGCAACATGAAGAAAGACTGTCATAACTGCAAGTTTGCTTCAGTCTGGGCCTTTTTGTCACCGACTTGCATGAAAGAGCATCAATGCATCTTTTTTCATTTGAGTTGACTGCATATAAATATGACTAAGGTCTATAGAGGATCTCTGCTATACAGAGTCCATTTATAAAGTCAAGGTCAATGACATGTTTTTGACACAGTTGAAATCAGTTGTATCTCTACTGCACATACTAGCTTGTGATATGGCATTACCCATAGCAGATCAATAAACATTCCCATGTCTTGATTCACTTTTTGTAGCACTTAGAGACTGTTAAATTGCAGCTCTGATTAAATGAATGTCCAGAGAGGCTTATTATTTGAATGTGAGATGTGACTTAGAGGACGGTTGAGTCATGAAACTGATGCAGCACAGGTTTAGCAATGCAGAGTAGAATTTCACTGACATTTAAATGCCACAATCAGCATCTACCTCTGTGTTCTTTTTAAATCACATGAAACAAACTTCATGTGTTATTTTCCAGCTTTTTTGTTGTTGTTAAAGTCCCCATAAGATTTTTTTTGTTGTTGTTTTGTATTGTTTTTTGCCAGAGTTTATGTCTGTTAGCTTTGATATCATAAACATCATTTGCTCTTTCCCCTTTCTCCCTTTAAGAACCTTAATTATGAATTTACATAAGATGTACTTAAGTCTACTTAAGAGTGATTCTTTTGACAGTTCAACTAATTGCAAATAACCATCTTTTTTCTATTGAAAAGATGGCTATTCAAAAGTAGCTGTGTATTTAAGTTGAGTCAAATCAGGTCAAGTTTTATATTTACCTTGGGAAAAATTGGTTTACAGAGTTTGAAAGGGACATCATGAATAAATGACATTATGACATTAACACAAAGAGACAAGATGGACACAGTCTCCTGTCTTTTCTCTCCAGATTCAGCATTCTAATTGCTTTGGGAATAAAAGAGTTGCCTGATCTCTTAGTCTTCAGCTTCGGTGCTTTAAAACAGCAACCTGAGGGCATCAGTTCAAACATGGTTTAAACAGGATGTGATATAATATAAAGGCTTTTAGCTTTTTAACTTTGATAAGTTCTGTCCCAGCTTCCTGTTTCAGAAGAAATATGTCAACACAGGAAAGAAAACTCCTTGTCAATCCATGGAGTGTTTAAAACTTGACAGCAGGAAAAGCAGCATGTCTTACAATGCTTGTGTAGACAGGCTCAAGAGCATGTGTTACGTAATGTGTTTGTTCATGCGCTGCAATTATCTTTTTGTTGATAAGCAGAGAGACTCATTAGCTGCTCAACTAGAGGGTTTCAGGAACAGATATGCATTCAGTCCTGCATGATGAAAGCGTATTCTCACAGTGTGGCAGATGCATTCGTCATGGATGATTATTAGAGGCAGATTAGCATTATTCAGTGGGAAGAGTCATTATTATCATTGCTGTATATTATCAGATGTCTATGGCTGTCATGCCGTGTATGGTGGAAAGAGAGTAATAATCAAGGAGAGTACCGTCCATTAGCATAGAACATGCTTGCTGCCATCATTGCTCATAGACAGTCTGGTCTGGACACAAAATATTTTGAGCCAATCACCTGAACTGCAAATATCATGTGAGGAAAATAAAGTCATGACGTCGATGGCGGGGAAGCGTTGTTTCGTAAACGATGGAAAATTCCGCCAGTTGCAGAGAAAGAGTTAATTGGAACAATTGTTATGCTTGTGATATTTACTATCCTTAAATTAAATAGTATAATATTATCTATCGGCTTTATATTGGCTATTGGCCACCTTGCTATATCGGCACTGGCATCAGTCGACCACTAGAAAAATACTAGTGGTCGGGAAAAATGTTTTTATAAATTTGAATAAAATGAAAACTAAAAGACTTTCAAATCACATGAGCCAATATTTTATTCACAATAGAACATAGATAACATAACAAATGTTTAAACTGAGAAATTTTACAATTTCATGCACAAAATGAGCACATTTCAAATTTGATGCCTGCTACAGGTCTCAAAATAGTTGGGACGGGGGCATGTTTGCATGGTGTAGCATCTCCTCTTCTTTTCAAAACAGTTTGAAAGACGTCTGGGCATCGTGGTTATGAGTTTCTGGAGTTTTGGTGTTGGAATTTGGTCCCATTCTTGCCTGATACAGGTTTCCAGCTGCTGAAGAGTTTGTGGTCGTCTTTGACGTATTTTTCTCTATAGGTGAAAGATCTGGACTGCAGGCAGGCCAATTCAGCACCCGGACTCTTCTACGACAAAGCCATGCTGTTGTAATAGCTGCAGTATGTGGTTTTGCATTGTCCTGCTGAAATACACAAGGCCTTCCCTAAAATAGACGTCGTCTGGAGGGGAGCATATTTTGCTCTAAAACCTTTATATACCTTTCAGCATTTATAGTGCCTTCCAAAACATGCAAGCTGCCCATACCGTATACACTTATACACCCCCATACCATCAGAGATGCTGGCTTTTGAACTGAACGCTGATAACACGCTGGAAGCTCTCCCTCCTCTTTAGCCCGGAGGACACGGCGTCCGTGATTTCCAACAAGAATGTCAAATTTTGACTCGTCTGACCATAGAACACTTTCCACTTTAAAACAGTCCATTTTAAATGAGCCTTGGCCAACAGGACACAACGGCGCTTCTGGACCATGTTCACATGTTCACAAGGCTTCCTTTTTGCATGATAGCGCTTTAATTGGCATCTGCAGATGGCACGGTGGATTATGTTTACCGACAGTGGTTTCTGGAAGTATTCCTGGGCCCATGTAGTAAAGTCATTGACACAATCATGCCGTTGAGTGATGCAGTGTCGTCTGAGGGCCCGAAGACCACGGGCATCCAATAAAGGTCTTTGGTCTTGTCCCTTACTTACAGAGATTTCTCCAGTTTCTCTGAAACTTTTGATGTTGTTATGCACCGTAGATGATGAGATTTGCAAAGCCTTTGCAATTTGACGTTGAGGAACATTGTTTTTAAAGTATTCCATAATCTTTTTATGCGCTCTTTCACAGATTGGAGAGCCTATGCCCTCTCTAAGACATCCCTTTTATAGCTAATCATGTTACAGACCTGATATCAATTAACTTAATTAGTTGCTAGATGTTCTCCCAGCTGAATCTTTTCAAAATTTCTTGCTTTTTCAGCCATTTGTTGCCCCCGTGCCAACTTTTTTGAGACCTATAGCAGGCATCAAATTTGAAATGAGCTAATTTAGTGGATAAAATTGTAAAATTTCTCCCTTTAAACATTTATGTTATCTATGTTCTATTGTGAATAAAATATTGGCTCATGTGATTTGAAAGTCTTTTAGTTGTCCCAACATTTCCAGAATTCGGGTTGTATAAGTCTGTTTCAAACTATTCAATGCAGAAAGGTGCTTTCCCCCATAATGGTAGAGTTACACCATCTATCAGCAGAGGATAACTGGACCTGGATAAACAACCAACCCTTGACCCCTTTGGAATAACATACAGCAAACCAAACTCTTGCATTTGTCAGGGATTTCCAGAGCAGATTCTTCTCTAATGTTAAACAGAATAATGTAAGGAGGAACAGGTAGTGGTTAAACCATGCAGTCTTTGAGTCATTATGAGTGTGTAGGATGTTGGAAACATAAGGTGTAGGTAGTTAATAGGGTGCGTAGGTTGTAAAATGTACAATATATGTGTGGAGCATGTGCACCTTGTAGTACTTTTAACCACAATTTTGAATAAATATCTTAAAGACTGTTTAATTAGAAGCCAGTGTCTAAGGATGTAAACTCATAAAACACTCATGAGTTATTCATTTCAATCAATCTAACGGTTCACTCATTGACTGCTCTGGACTAATTCACTCTACCAAAAGTCATTCCTTTCATTATTCCTTACTAAATTAACTGTTACATGTACTCAAGGCCCATGAGACTTTGCAGGTAATCACTGATGAATTGGTCATATGACAACATGTTGGTAAAAAAAAAATACACATTAAAACGTGCACACTTTTATGAGAGGGTCGAGTTTGTTATAATCATGGATTGAATCTTGGCTGGGTATAGTCACCTTTATTTATATAGCGCTTTTTACAATGTAGATTGTGTCAAAGCAGCTTTACATTGATAACTGGTACATTGTTTGGCTGCACAGCATCTCTTAAAGAATAGTGTCAATGCAGGCAGATCAAAAGCACTGTTGAATATCAAATGTCAAGTCAAGTGTCCCCAACTAAGCAAGCCAGAGGCGACAGCGGCAAGGAACCCAAACTCCATCAGGTGACATCAGGTGGCAGACAAGTGGCAAATTGGTGTTAAAATGGAGAAAAAAACCTTGGGAGAAACCAGGCTTAGTCGGGGTGCCAGTTCTCCTCTGGCCAACAGTGCTTTGTTACAATTCAGGTTGCTATCATAAGTCCAATAGGATCGCAACATTAAAAGTATTTATTTCAGTTCCATCCAATTGAGGATCGTATTCATCACGCCGGTATGGACGGTTGTTGAGGAACTGTGTCGTGGCTGTCGTGTCGATGAGGCCTTCACAGGGGATGATCTAGTTGACTCAATCTCTGCTGATACTTCAGGGCTGCGTTGTGGTCGTGTCAAGGTGCAGGTCCTTGGTCTCACCTGGATACGGCCCGGATCCGGTTGACTACGGTGAACCTCGGGATAAACAGAAAGACTAATATTAGCGTAGATGCCATTCTTCTTCTGATGTAACGAGTACATCAGGTGTTATAGGAAGTGTTCCCGGTTCCGGCTGACCTAATTTATGCAGCCTAATAATCCTTTAACGGATTTGGAAATATAAATTGGTAATGTGTTATGTGTATGCCAGGTTAAAGAGATGCGTTTTTAGTCTAGATTTAAACTGACAGAGTGTGTCTGCTTCCCGAACAATGCTAGGAAGATTGTTCCAGAGTTTAGGTGCCAAATAGGAGAAGGATCTACCACCTGCAGTTGATTTTGATATTCTAGGTATTATCAGCTGGCCTGAATTCTGAGATCGCAATAGACGTGAAGGACTATAATGAATTAGGAGCTCGCTCAGGTACTGGGGAGCTAAACCATTTAGTGCTTTGTAAGTAATTAGCAAGATTTTAAAATCTATACGATGTTTAACAGGAAGCCAATGCAGTGTTGACAGAACTGGGCTAATATGTATATTCAACATTGAGGAGTCAGAAGCACTTCTGTGAATAATAATTCACTTTAAGTGTCATCTCATGTTCAGCACTTTTGACAAGCAGTTTTATCACTTCCTGACAAATGTCCAACAATTGTTGTTATGAATCCAGCAGGCAATATGTTAGTGCTTCACAGTGAGCGTGACATTTTTAATTAAGACTGATGGAATATGTAAATGATGCCTGTGAAATCTCAGCTGCAATACCAGATTTCAAGCAGCCCAATAAATTTATGACCGCTGACCACTTTGAAGTTCTTTTAAAACAAAGTTTTAAAACATGTAACTAAGCAGAGATGTGTCTTTCCCATTTTCTTCTCCTCAGTCAGTTTTTTTTTTCTTTTCTTTTTTTCTTGGCCTACTTGAAAATGACATTTTGAGATGATTAATAAAAATTGAAATGGCATTTTTAATCCTCAGTAGAGGATTTCCGTTCAATAAAAAGTGTAGATGATAACTAAAAAAATATGTAAATTAACAGTTCATGGTTCGTCTCTTTCTAGCTTCTGAGAAATTCAGTTTTAATACCTAAAGACAAGGAGTATTTTTGCAAATTCTGCAGTTAATGATCTTATTAAAATTGATATGTGGTGCTATATGATATGTGCAAATGTGATTAACTGTGAATAATTAATCAGTATATCATGTAATTAGTTTAAATACATTTTAACCGATTCCCAGCTCTATCAGCTTTCTCCTAATACTCCTTCTGTCCATCTCTCCCTCATGAAAACCATCCGTTTGTGGTTTGGTGTTTTGATGCATAAAATGTAAAACACTCTGTGGGAGCAATTGCGCTGAAACAGCTGCTGTTTCATTGATTATTTCAAGAAACACTGAATCTTCTAACTGAACTTTTGATTTGGTTGAAATGCAATCAGCTCTTCTGATGATCACTGGTGCATTCATCAAAGAAACGAGGCTTCAGAATTTTAATGACTTTTCAGCTACATGCACACTGGATAACGAAATAGAGTTATGGCACATGCATAACACACGTGTGTGTGTGTGTGTGTGTGTGTGTGTGTGTGTGTGTGTGTTTCATGACAAAAAATGTAGTTAGACATGTAATCCATTACAATACACATTTAAGGTAATGTAATCTGACTACTTTTAGATTACTTTTAGATTACTTTTCATCTAACTTGTTTATCACATTCAACTGAATAGGATAATCTTGTACCATATTGATAAAAAATGCAAAAAGAAAGAAATTATATTTAATTTGCAGGGTTAAGATACATATAGTATCAATACTCTAAGGTACTAGTACACACCTTTTAGAGGTAGGCCTAAAGCACAAAACTGTCCCTTATAAGGGTACTGCCCAAGTGACAAGCTGTTGTAATGTGTTTGCACGTTTCTGACAGTGTAAACTTCTGACACCACAAACATAAAAATAACACTTAGTGTTTATTTCACAGTCTGATAATCCTCCCCTGTGATCCCTGTCTGGGACATTTGCACCTTGAAGCTTGGTTCTTGTATTTTTCCATCACCTTAAAACACCCCCCAAAAAACAACCCCAGAGTGAAAATCAAGAGAGATTGTTTTGCAGTGTGGTTTGTAGCTATATTTAGCTAGTAGATGAATGTCTTCCGTGATCTTCTTGCACAAGGCGTCTTCCTGTTGTGGCCTCCGACTCTCTTTACCTGCGGCCAGAAATAGAAGAGCCCCAGACACCTTCACCTGGATGATCGGACCATCTGACAGGCGTAGAGACAGCAGGAGACAGGCTCAAAGCTTTGGGGAGCATCAAAGCACACATGGAACACCGACAAGAGCAAACAGACGCACAAACTCTCTTTGTGCACTATTGTCAGTTTATTAAGATGTTTCTCCTCAAATCAATGAGATTTTTTTCAGTATATGCACATCACATGTGAGTGTATGAATTTGTTAGTAGTTATAAGAAATAGAGGTTGACTGGTATAATGTTTTTGCTGATTAATCAGTGCCAAAAACAGGTTTCATTATTTTTAGATATCTTCAAAAATGAATGCTGATATATATTTTTTTGTTTCTTTCATGTGCGGAGCTAGTTCTAGTGACTACAAAATTAAAAACAATTCTTGACTCCTCATGAGGGTTTCCTGTGTCCAAATCAGAGCTTCTCAACTCTTTTGACTTTTTTTTAGCTAGAAATTAGGTTAATATATTAAATTTAGTTGAGAGCTACATTGAAATAATTGATTTCAATACTTATTGAGGCCCCTAGTTGAGAACCATTGATCTAATCCATTAACAGTATCAACATCCATATACAAATCCATATATTTATCCTCACTTTAATGCATAATTTGTTATTTTAGATAATCATCAAGTGTTCTGAACTGAAGAGTGAACATACATAAATAACCCAAAGAGCATAAATAATTATGATTGCAATCATGAGTTCCATGAAAAGTGTTGTTTACACCTACCTATTATCAAAAATCTTTCTACAAAACAAAACATTTTGTTAAGACTTTATGTGTATTATTTTGACAATATACGTCATTAAATATAATCATATCTGGGTAACATAGCTACAATTAGCATCAAGTTACACATGACAATTTATAAGATTAATATATGCTTTTACTCAAAATTTTTAGAGAAAACACACACGGAGACAGGAGCGAGGATTGTAGAATTCTTAGCTGAAGTAGAATATTTAATGAAATCCTTAAGAAAGCTTAGTAAATAAGAAATGTTCCTCTTTTTGCTATGCTATGATGAGATCTTTTATGTACTATGAGTGATAATATTTGTATTTATTTTACGTATTTTTGTCTTTTCTTTATCTTATGTTCCAGATGGTATTATTACTCTTACGGTTTGTGCATATACGCTAATGCTTAAGATAACTTGAAAAGATGTATTTACGCTCTACTGTTACTATCTGTCCTTTTGCACATAAAAATAAAACACAGGGAGGCACTAATATGCTCACTAGATCACATAATTCATTGGAAAATGAATAGAAATGATGATTCTGTCTAAAGAAATACGAACTAAATAACTGAAATATACCCTAACATTCACAAAGGCGCACATGCGAAGTCCAAATTTTGAGGAGAAAATATGCAGTTACCACTTCTGTGGGGTGTAAAAGAAAAGTAAGATAACGAGTAGTGTAATGAATTACTGAGGGTACTTTCTAACTTCGCACAATCTCTCGTCTATGTAGCCCTCCATTGTCGCTGTAGCTTGCATGCGTTCCGGTCTGTTCTGTTTATGCAGTTTTTGTTTGACTACCTTTTGAGACGACGCCTCCAGGGCACGGTTGCTACCTTGTGGATAAACGAATTACTGCAAAAAAAAAATTAAATGTGCATGTGCAACCTGCGCGTACTCTTCTTATGATGAAATTCACGTCATGCGCACTGTACGCTGACCCTCACGTACTCATAAAAATTAAAGTATACTTTGGATTTTGCGTAAATTTTAGCGGCATCTAGCGGTGAGGTTGTGCTACGGTGTCCAACACAGGACAAATATGTCGTTGTCTGAGACAGCAGAGAGTAACTAGTCAAGCAAACGCGCTCTGTCAAGCATTTTGTCCATTTAGGGCTGCTGTAGAAACATGCCGGTGCAAAATGGTGACTTAACATGTAAGGGGACCTGTGGTGTATGTAGATAGAAATGGCTCATTATAAGGTAATAAAAGCATAACGGTTCATTATGTAAGGTCTTTATACACCACTGAAAACATAGTTATGTATATTATATTGCATTTTTGTCAATAGATCCTCCTAAAATTTACACATTGCACCTTTAAGGAGCCCAACACTGGTAGCCAATCATAGACATGTCTCATGAATGCGAATGTCTTGGCAATATCTTTGTCTTTAGGCCCATCACTAATAATGACCGGTCCTAAGAGTGGTTCTGAAGCAGTCTGACCCACAGGAGTGATGGGGAATCTCTTTTTTTTTTTTTTTTTGTATTTGCTAAATGTCAATGCACCCGTGTGTAATGTAGATGGTGTAATGCCCATCACCAGGTCATTTATAGTGGCCATTGTTAAAGCTCAATTGATTATAATGGAATCATTCCCAAGAGTCCAGAATATTTTTAGCGTAACAAAACCACAGGCTTTTATGTCACATTGTATTGAGCTTTCAGTCTTTCAACCGAGTGGAACAATAATAAAAACACCCCTTCAATGTCCCCTCTGATTTATTTTAGCAAATCAATTCATTCAGATTCATTTAGCTGATCTAGTTCAAACGAAAGATTCAATGATCATCATTAAATCATTAATTATTTTTGTTTTATTACTTGTGTAGTTGTAATTAAAATGTGTTTAAGTCTGAAACGTCACAGTAATTGAAACCTTTATTGTTTTTATGCCAGATAAAGACTGCTCAGATTGACTGTAGTTTAACCACAGAGTGGCTTATCCTCCACAACACACTTATCATAAGATTATTTGTAATGAGAAGTGTCAGAAGTTAAAGAAACTCAACACAGATCGTTGTGAACTGATGTTCACAATGAATGCTCATAAACACCATGGAAAACACTTGCACAGATCGCCCAAGCAAACTGCACACAAACTGTTCTCGGAATCTTGTTCCGCTGCCGCCTGTGTTTTCAGACTCATTTTCTTTGCATCTTTGCAGTTTCAGTCCCTCCCCTTGAGAAACTCTTAATGGAAATCAAACCACAGATGCTTAGAAGTGCATTGTTGTACGGAAAAAAAAGCACAAGAGAATCGCTCTACAGCAGCATTGTGTAACCACACATCCCAGCCAAAGGAAATGAGAGAGAACATTCTGGTTTTCTTTTCTTACTTTCAAAATGAGCCATCGGTGGCGTATTGATATGTATAGCTCGGGGACGCCCCAACTCCCGATGTACACACTGAGAGTTTCCCTCTGCTGCAAGCGCTTGTGGGAGTCTAGACGTAAAGTTAATCACATCAAACGTGAAGTTGTTCGGCTGGGAGCTCAGAGACCTGAAAGGTTTCCCTCAGCCTGTGATTCAGCCTGAAGTGGGAGTTATAGAGAGTCTGTCTCTATCTGTCTCCCTGCTCTCGGTTATTAAACTGTCATGGATAGTCTACCTGTGCTGTATGTGGAGCATTAGTCATTCTATCAGCTGTGGCTTTTGCAACAAAGATAATACTCTTAAAGACAACATGGAATCAGAATTGGAGTTTTGTGGCTTTTATCAGCTTTAAGGTCATGCAGGGCTTCACATTGGACTTTCCAGGTACTTGTTTTGTCAACAGTGAACTGACTGAAAAATAGCCAGTTTGTCTTTGCATTCATTTTGTCCTTGTTCTGGTCCACTTCAGTTGTGAAGCACACTTTTCATTCACACTGCTGGTTTCTAGAATCCTGCTTGTTTCAAAGTTTGTTTAATCCAAAACACATGTGAAATATACAGGCAGCCTTAACAAATATAGTTTAGGACAGTTTAGGTTTCTCAACTAGTGGATCGTGACCCAAAAATGGGTCACAAGACCATTTTGAATGGGTTGCGGAGTGTGTAGTCAAAGAAACAACAAAAACAAAAACTTATTTCTAAATGGTTTTCTGATGCAAGACTTTTATTTTGAAAGACATGTTAACTCTTCTGCAAAGATTTTGCTCTTCTGTCTGTCAGAACGTGTTTTTCCATTCCACTGCTCTACTTTTCCATTGTTTTTCTATGTAAACGTGCTAGACGGACATGTTTGTTGCGCTTGCTTTTTTTTTTTGCAGCGTCTCATGCATGACACAATATTCTAAAAACTTGGCACTCAAGTTAAATGAAGTTAAACATTTAACCCTTAAAGACCGGATGGAGCGCCCGCGCTCCCGTTTGCGTGTCTCTCTTTAAGAGCCCATAAAAACTGAACCCATATAGGTAGCACAAAAATTCTTTTTGCATACAAAACCAGAGACTTTACACGCTCAGATCAAGCTTCTAACATGCTCCTGTTGCGTTGTTTTCACCCTCTAATCTGTCTGAGTAATATGCGTTTACAACAAAAACAGGTATCATCATAAAGCTTAGAAACTCAGCTTTTTAATGCATCTAAACTTTTTGAAAAGCTCCTAACGAGTGCTGAGAAGTGCCTCTAAACCGGAGTTTACCGCCCGCGGGCGCCATCTAGCTGCGCAAAAATGAATAACACTTTATTCAACCATACTTTATGCTATCACCACAAAATTTAAACCAGATGCAGCTCACATGTAGGGGAGCATCACCAAAAAATATTTTTTCTCCGATCTTATTGCCTTCCTGAGTTATTCCATGTCAAATAAAAAAAATGAAAAATTATAAAAAAAAAAATATATATATATATATATATATTTTGTCTTTTATCAGCAGTTTCTCAGCATGACAGTGTCCAAATGTAATGTAATTTATATTTTCTAAAAATTTAAAAAGTGTTCTATCAAATGATACCTACCTTTTGACTCTCCTTGCTAAAGTTTTGAAGTTATGAGTCTTTACTTTTGTGTATGTTGCTCAGAAAAAAAAAAAACTCAAAAAAAGCCTTCAGGTCTTAAAGGGTTAAAAACATATATGTTTTAAAACATATACGTCATTGTCATTATTATTTTAACATTATTTTCGTAACTTGTTAGGGCCGGTTCACTATGGAAGCTTGTTTTTGCCACTGAATAAAAAATAAAAAAGGTATAATTGCGTGATATAAATTTGCAATTGCAAATTATAAAGTCAGAATTGTGAGTTATAATGTAAGAATTTTAAGATATAAACTTGCAATTCTGAGGAAAAAAAGTCATTGTTTTTCACAGAATTGGACTTTATAACTCGCAACTGCGAGTTTATATTTCACAATTGCAAGAAAAAAATCAGAATTAGCAATTGCAAGTTTATATCTCGCAATTCTGACTTTATAACTTGCAATTTTGAGTATTTCTCGCAATTGACCCTTTGCAGGGAGTTTGATTGACAGGCGATCTAACCAATCATAACGCTGAATCCACCATTATGTCCGACAAAGCAGTCAGGGGTGTCTACGTCGGTGGTCTTGAACCTGAAAAATGGTGTGTACTGACGTCTTTCCGCGGTTGAAACAACATTCTTTCTGATGTTCTTTCAAGTTTATTTGGCGCTATAAATGAACTAGTAGGAAGAGATGATCTGTTCATGAACTGAGGCACTACAGCAATCTGTCACGACACATTAAAGAGCCACAAAACCGTATTTATTGTTTAAATTTATTTTAAAAATATTACAATATTTGAAATTTGAGTTTGTTTCATATTGAAAGTAACCTTCTCTGCCTTGTCTGTCGACGTGTTGTCAGTGTCCTCTTTCCTCTGCCATGTACCTTTTTCACTGCGTGAGAACATGATGTGTGGCGTGAGAGCGGCATGGCTTGTCGGACATAGTAACAATAACTAAAGGGGGTGGGTCTTTGCGAACGGTCAATTGTGAGTTTATATCTCACAATTCTGAGAAAAGAAGTCAGAAATGTGAGTTTATATCTCGCAATTGCAAGAAAAAAATCAGTATTGCGAGTTTACATCTTGCCATTCTGACTTTATAACTTGCAATTCTGACTTTATAATTCGCAATTCTGACTATTTCTCGCAATTGTGAGTTTGTATCTCGCAATTCTGATTTTATAACTCGCAATTCTGACTATTTCTCGCAATTGTGAGTTTATTTCTTGCAATGCTGACTTTATAATTCGCAATTCTGACTATATCTCGCAATTGTGAGTTTTTATCTCGCAATGCGGACTTTATAACTCGCAATACTGACTATTTCTCGCAATTGTGAGTTTTTATCTCGCAATTCTGAGAAAAGAGTTGACATTTTCTGTCCTGAATTTTAAATCGCTTTCAAAATTTATTTATTAAAGTGTACCCTATTTGTGGAAAGTGTGCAATGCATTGCCCCAAAAACATAATGAAATGGTTGTGTTTTATATTGAATTAGTCTCAAAAATGTGAAAATTTCAAATCCTATCATATCAGATAGCATGACAGGAGCAATTTAATTACTACTTTCCAAGACAGTGTTCTTGGAAAGTAGTTAACTACTTTACAATCATCTAATAATAGCTGTGTTGTCATCTCCACAGAGAAAAACATATTTTTATTCAGCAATCTTTGTAATTAAAACTGTGCCAGCTTAGAAATTTTGAAGTTAGCCCATCTACTGGCACATAGATTAGTTGTACTGTTCTTTGTTGTCTTTTTAATTGCACAACAGCTCTGTATTGAACACAGGTGTGTGTGTGTGTGTGTGTGTGTGTGTGTGTGTGTGTGTGTGTGTTTCCTGAAAGGCTGCACACTGTGCACTGTACCTAGGAAAACGACAATGAATCGCTTCCCAGAGACAGCAAGAGGGGCGTATCCTGAGCGTTATAAATAACTCTGGCAGTCATCTGAACATAGCCCAATTAAGTTCTTGGCCACCAACAATTTCCTTTTGCATGTGCACACAGGAAGCTCAGGTCTCTCTTGAGCTTGTCATGGTTATTAATTGGTGGACGGGTTTAGGCTGGACGGTAATGAACGCTTGAGGGAGTTTGAGGGGGAGAGGTGTGCCATAAGGGGAATACATGGAATATCGTGGGGATGCCAAATATTAACATCATCTCTGCACACTCACATAGACCTCTTGTTCCCATTTCTGCTGCATATTGCTTCCAGTAGGTTTGTGAGTTTTCCTCTGAAGGCAGAGAATGCTTTGAGAGAGCAGTCAGCCCGTGTTTCCTAAAAGTACGAGTGTAACTTCCCAATTATTACTGTCTGCTGGTGTGTTATTATGTGCTGCTGAGTGTTGGATCCCTCACAGTAAAAAGAAGCGAGTGGGAGGACGTGACTCGTAGGGCTTTAAAGAGCAGCTCTTCTGTGGTCTATTAGCTGTGGACGTGTATCAGAGAGTCTTGGCCCTCATTAGATTGGGCAGGGTGATTGATTCAATGCTCATAGATTCACAAATGAATAAAACAAGACAGAGAGCAGAATATGGCACTGCAGCAGAAGACAGATGCCTTGAACAGAGTGACCCATCAGAAGATTGTATCTTTCATCACAGAAATGTCATCCTGAGACCTCAAAGTGGATGTGTGCGTGTGCAGTTTCCAGCTGAAATGAACACTAGTGGCAGTAAAACACCTGCAACTTTTATTCCTGTTCAAATTATTGATTAATAAAGGTTTTTCCTTGCACAGTACTATATTATAACCTCAAAACACTTTTACCATAATGCATGATTTGTAAACTAATATATTTTGATGTTTGCATCATAACCAGCTCCATATTTATGGCTTTTCTGATGTAGTAAACTTGCTTGTTAGCTCACCTGGTACAACACTGCACTTGGGTGAAACACAAGTTTTGATAAAAGAGTTCAAAGAAGTGAGCTAAAATTACATGGTTGCTTCAGCAGTCCCCCTGTAGTCAATAATTTTATCCCGTGAATCCATTGAATATGCAAATTAGCCCCGCCTCCACTCACCCACACCAGCTTAGAGATCCACTCGTTGACGATCTCACGTTGACGTGATTGGTTACAAGGTAGTTTGTGATGTCAGAAACACGAACAATTTCAAACCGCGTTTTTGCAACTGTCTTTGGTTCACTGCGGTTTTAAGGAGAAAATACTCAGTAATGGTGTTGACTGTTGAATTATGAAATTGCACATGGTTTGTCTTAAAGGTGCAATATGTAATATTTTCTGTCCGCTAGATGTCGCTAGAGACCTATTCAAAACAAAGGCATAGCTTGATGATGCCAAGTTTAAGCGCGGAATCTTGGGTCATGTGGTCTTCACCTCAACGGCCGGTGGAAAAGAATTGGGATAGGACTCGGGAAGAAATCATGTTCATGGATGCGATTATTACCGTTACTGTAGTATGAAGCAGAGCAGGACCGAGTGTTGTGGGAGCTGAAAGAGACCGCTGGAGCGATTGCGCAACACACGTCTGTTCCCTTGCCTATTAAAACATGTAAATATTAAAGCGTCTTTGGTGTTTCCATGGTTTCTACAAAATAAAACCGGAAACCGAGGGTAACGCGGGTATGACGCAATTGACAGCCGACTCCTCACATGTCCTGGAGCCTTGGGTAAAACTGCAATTTTCTCACGATTTACAAATAGTTGCAAACATTTGGGATATTGTAAGTACTCAAGTGAACAAAATATATAACACTGGCCTAGTGGTTTTTAGATATTTTACTGCAAAATTCTTACATATTGCACCTTTAAAGCATATTAAAAACACCACATAAACAACACCATAGGGGGACTTTAAAATTACCGGCAATAGGTAGAGCAGTAACCTTTAACCTCTACTCACCCAACTTTGCTACACCCCACTTCTCTAACTAAATAGTACTTAGTATGGCATTTGGAGTTTGTCTTTTAGCACCTCACACAGTTAACATTTGAGATTTCCAAGTATATGTGTCAAGATCAACTGGCATTTTCCTGTTTAATGAAACACCTCTAACACAAAATGAGAGTTAACAGCAAATGCACATTTCATTTAATGCTAATGTCCACTACAGTTTCAAGTACACCTGAAAGTGGACATGATGCACGTGTCTGGATTCATCCCCTGATGAGCTTTGATAAGTCTATGCTGCAGTTTAATGAATATGTGATAATGTGTTTTTATCTCTCAGCGGGATTGTAATGAGATGCGCCTCGTTTGTCTTTGAGGAAATTTGCGTTCTGCATTTAAATACGCTCGGCTTTTCATGAAAAATGACCCAACAGGAGTAATTCAGCAGGGTCAGTTTAATTCAAATGCAGAGTGCTTGTGCTGTGACATTCAGGTTTGCGGTGAGCTGTTTTACGAGAACAAGGGAATATTTTGTCAATAACACATGATCAATTACAGCCACGGCTGTCTGCTAATTGATACTTCCTGATATGTCTCATGCAGAATAAAATTAGCATGATTTACCCAGCAGCCTGTTTGATTTGCTAATGATTTCTGATTGTAAGATTGTGTTTATTGTTGGAGCAAGAACAAAATAAAGCTAGGAACATAAAACAAACAGGCTGATACAATGGTGCATTATGGGTTATTATCAATTTTGTATACCCTATGGTGATTTTGACATGCAAACAATGCTTTTCTTGACATGTACAATAATATGTTTGTATTCTAATATGTTGTTTTTGGAACTGTGCTATAGTACATACTATGATTTAAAAGAAAACTTGATATTTGATAGTACCTTGATATTAACCCCCTAATTGGTATGTTATAACCATGTAATATCATTGTAATAACATTATTGTACCATTACAGTACAGTACTGTACGTTCCAGCTTTCCTAACCCTAACACAAACCATTTGATCAGAGCAGACCAACACCCACAAAGACCTCCAGAGCAAGGTGCAATCCATTCCTCGGATATTCAGCACGTCAATGAAATCAGTGCTGTCAGCCCAATCACCTGCTCAACCACAGGCGCCGCGAGTTTCATTCAGTGTGTTGTGTGCAGATGACAGATTATGGATCGAGCTATTGAGCCGTCGGCTGTCTAGATCAAATGAGGCAGCACACACGGATTAATTATTCAAATTCCCATTATGATCTTAATGATTTCACAGCACATCTACAAGCTTAACAGCTCAATCTTTGGGGTGTTATTTCAGCTAGGGCTGATGGGTCCGATGGCCCACTAGAGTTTGGCTCTTTCTGTCTCCTGTGTTTCAGATTGTATAAATCCTTTGCAGAAAAGGCAGATAAAGTGATGGAAATATGATGGCATTTTGATCCTCTCACTACAGTCCTTTAAGATTATATTCTTATAATCTCCACATACATTCGGTCAGAGAGATTATAGTGAGATTATACTGCATTATAATGAATGTTTGATAACATACATGCACATAGAATGCACAATTTAATCAACATTTCGGCCAATTGCACTACATCAATGCTGATCTTATGAACATTTTTATCACATTTCCTCATTTACAGTATATAATAATATTACTGTGAGCTTACGTGAGTTTTTTTTTTCCTCACAGATAGAGAGAATGTTTCTTCCTACTTCATCTGTGTCAGAACTAAATCCCAATCATCATACATACATTTTCTTTTAATCCAACATACATTATAAAATATTGATATTTGATTTCCCTGCTGTAAAATCCATATAAAACCAGCTTCAGATGGTAGCTGGGTTTACATGGTGCTTGGCAAGTCATTGGACTACCAGCTGGTGGAAATGAGCTAAACCTGATGGATTATCTTGGTCAAACTAGTTAGAGCTGGTAGATCACCTTTGTTATACTAGTGGGGACTTGGTTGCACTATAGTTAAAGGATTAGTTCACTTTCAAATGAAAATTAGCCTAAGCTTTACTCACCCTCAAGCCATCCTAGGTATATATCACTTTCTTCTTTCCAATGAACATAATCAAAGAAATATTAATAAATATGCTGATGCATTCCGACCTTTATAATAGCAGTGAATGGGGTCACTAGTATAAGCTGAAGAAAGTGCTTCCATCCACATCCATCCATCATAAATATGTGCTCCACACGGCTCTGGGGGGTTAATAAAGGCCTTCTGAAGTAAAACGATGTGTTTGTGTAAAAAACTTTCCATATTTAAACAAGTTATGAAGTCAAATATCGAGCTTCCACCAGATCGCCTTCCGTACTTCCGTATTCAAGTTACGAAGAAAGTCTAAACTGCTGTGTCAGTTACACTTTTTCCGTAAGTTGAATAGGGAAGGCGTAGGACGTAGCGTAAGCTTCGTGAGTAGAATGCTGAAGGCGGTCTGGCGGAAGCTCGATATTTGACTTCATAACTTGTTTAAATATGGATAGAAACACAATGCAGTCAAGGACAGTGAACCAATTAAAGATCTTTTCTGAATGTTTTCACACATTATTTCAGTGCACCATCTGTTAATAATAATAATGAAAATTAATAAATTAATGTTTTATTTCATAACAGATCGGGTTGTAAAGTTTGTAAAATACTATCATGATTGTATACCCGCAAAATCTGCACCATAATCAATCATAGCTTTTTGGATGTTTGTGTTCCAGATGGAAATACTATAGGATATCAGCAGGGAGAGAGATCCAGAAAGGCCTCTTAGAGACCGGCAGCTGCTTAGGCAATATAAACTTCCCAGAAATGCTATATTGTGTTTGACAGATATTGTGAGACATAATTTGCAGTGAAAACACACATCTGATGCCTTTTACATTCTAACAAATTAGTGTGAGGTCAATAGGTCAAAAGATGAATACATTTGTCATTTGTCAAAATTTTGTATTACACTGTAATTTTATTCTTAAGAAAAAATATGATGTTCTTAAGAAAATATTTGAGCACTTAGGAACATTCCTACAGTATAAACGGTATTGTACAAATGATTTTCTTAAGAAGATCTTCATGGAACATCTTACCATTGGCTTTGAAAGATTTGTTAGCTATTCAGGCACTCATCAAACATCTCGGTGCCAAAGTGAGTTGCCTACCTAGACAGCATTTTTAAGCATCATAGTCCTGACTTGAAGCAATATTATGCTGCTTTCTCTTTTTGTCCAAATGATAAGGCATTGAATGAGGCATATTGAAATGAAATTACAAAATGCTTTGTGAGAAGCTTGTTACAAAATATTTTATATATATTATATATATATCATTTAATACCAAAAAGTGTCTATAAAAATAATCTATACAGTATTTGACTGTTCTAATGTTTGTGCTTATTGCTGTTATCTCATCTTTAGCTTAGCAACAAGTTAAGGCCAGACTCATTTGAAAACAAATATCAGTTTGGCAGTTCACTTGTCCAGCTGGAATCAAGCACCATTTGTGTGAAGAATTGCCTATGTAGAGTGTTTCGAATTAACCTCTTGAGAGATTCCATGTGTTTATGATGCTGCATTAATGGATCTGATGTGGGCAGCAAGACAGCTCACTAGCTTCTGGAAACAATATTACTGTTGAATATCACAGTGTGTCTTCTCATTATATTTCCCGTGAATCCGGTGATACAGTGAAGCTGTCTTCAGCCCATCACTATAGCAACATCTCCATTGTCAAGCCATGTTTGTTCTGGACGCTCCATTCGCTGCAATACTGGTGTCATTACATGATCATCACATACACTTTCCTTTATATATATCTTTTTCCCCAGTAATGTGACATCTTTTTGTGTTGTGTACTTCCTGCATGACATCTTGCATCTATTAGTTTAGCATCAAATCATATGCAAATGTTGACCTCAGGGTGGCATGGGGGATAACAGCTCAAATGATTGTGTTTGTGAGCGATAAGCATCAGCCAGTGATCTTCAGAACAGCTTCAGGCTTCACACGTCCTCATCTCACACAGAAAACACAGCCATCACATCATCATCCCATCTGCCTTCTGCATTACAGTACAGCAGTCTGCAAACACATTGAGAATGCTTGTGATGTGTAATTGATACGGAGTCATTTGTGGATGTACGTTGGCTGGATACATACACTCCTCACTTACATCTGGATTAATAACAGTCTGAGCAACAATCACCACGTTTACATTTATCACAACTGCCTTGTGTTTTGTTTGGACTTGTGCAGACATAGTTGAAAAGAGTTG
The DNA here is from genome assembly GCF_019924925.1 of Ctenopharyngodon idella. Classification (NCBI taxonomy): domain Eukaryota; kingdom Metazoa; phylum Chordata; class Actinopteri; order Cypriniformes; family Xenocyprididae; genus Ctenopharyngodon; species Ctenopharyngodon idella. Next base: position 46,508,543 of record NC_067222.1, on the reverse strand, counting down.
TGCCAATTTTAAAGGGTTGGTTCACCCAAAAATGAAAATTCTGTCATTAATTACTCACCCTCATGTCGTTCCACACCCGTAAGATCTTCATCTTCGGAACACAAATTAAGATATTTTTGATGAAATCCGATGGCTCAGTGAGGCCTGCATTGAAAGCAAGATCATTTACAATTTCAAACGCCCAGAAAGCTACTAAAGATGTATTTAAAACAGTTCATGTGACTACAGTGGTTCAACCTTAATGTTATGAAGCGACTAGAATACATATTTGTGCGCCAAAAAAACAAAATAATGACTTTATTCAACAATATCTAGTGATGGACACTGCTTCATGAAGCTTTGACGCTTTACAAATCTTTTGTTTCGAATCAGTGGTTTGGAGCGTGTATCAAACTGCCAATGTCACACCCCCCCAGTGGTGAACCACTGAAATTTTGAAACACTTATGACGTAAGCCTTGCTTACTGAAATTATGTAACTTTGGCAGTTTGATACACACTCCGAAAATATTTTATGACGTATATTTTGTGATGGAACATCCAAAACAATGCTGTGTGCTGGGCTAAATGCACTTGTTGCATGTGTGCACGTACATATGATGATATTTTTATGGTAACACTTTAGTATGGGGAACAGTTCTCACTTTTAACTAGTTGCTTATTAGCTTGCATATTGGCTGTTTATTAGTACTTATAAAGCACATATTAATGCCTTATTCTGCATGACATATTCTACATCCCTTAATCCTACCCCATACCTAAACTTAAACGCTACAACAACTACCTTATTAACTATTAATAACCAGAAAATTAAGAGTTTATTGAGGCAAAATTCGTAGTTAATAGTGAATATGTGTTCCCCATACCAAAGTGTTTTTATACCAGCTGAGCTTGACACAAATGACACAAATGAAGATCTGCTGCAAGGAGACAGAACCAAACTGAAATGGGCAACATTTCCTATAACAAGAAAAACCAGGGTCCTTTTTAGGGTCACATCTTGTGACATCACATCTTGTTTTTTGGTTCGTTTACATGTACTTCATATATTTACATGTACTTCATATATCAGTCGAACTGCAATAGAGTAATTTTCAGGGGTCTAACTACCTCTGCACATTCATTCCACTTTCCATTTTGCAAATAACTGTACATCTGTATAAAGCATATTTGTTTATATGTAATTCTGTCTATTGTGCATTCTCTATATTTTTATTACTGTATTGTATTGTATTAAATTTCATTTTTTAACCTTTTTATTATTGTATTATATTCATTTTTATTTCCCTTATCCCTATGTCTGTACTTCCTTTTTCTGCTCTGGAAGCTTCTGTCTCCAAGACAAATTGCTTGTTTGTGTAAACATACTTGGCATTAAAGCTCATTCTGATTCTGGATTTGGCATTACAATAGAAATGAATAATTTCTAAACTGGAGGACGTGAAAGCCTCAGAGAAGACTAAAACATGTCCTCATGTAAATATATTCATTTGCAATTTCATGTTAATCTTGAGTACCTATAGAGTAGTAGTGCATCCTTCATCTCCAAAAAGTCTTTAGTTTAATCATATTTATAAAAGATACATACGCTGTACCGAGTATTTCCGAAAACAGCCGAGCGCCTGGAGGCGTGTCCTGTGAGCGGAGCTAGAGTCACGAGCAAGGTTATCTTTCCCTCACAACCAAAAACACACTTCTTTGGTGACATTGTTGATGTCGTGCAGTCCTGTGACCTGTGCAGCGCTGCCAACAACTTCCGTAAACCCGAACGCGCGTTGATGGGCATGCTCTTGCGCTCTTGCTCAGGTCCACGTGTGCACGCGCGCCCTTCCGGGAGAAGTGCCGTACAAGGAATTCCGACCTTGTTGACATCACTCAGGCCGATACTCGAATAAAAAAAGTCTGAATCCTGTGAGGATTTGCAAGAGAATTTGTGGAACAGAAATACTCCGTCATACGTCCAACTCATGTTTTGAAACTTTGGCCATGTTTAGCATGAGAATCCAACTCTTTAACAGTGTAAATAAGTCAGAATACATAAAATAGCATTATACCCCCCCTTTAAGAGTCTATGATTGTATCATTATTGCTGTGATTTTTATGTTTCTAGCTTGTTTTATGTTTGGCAATAGTTCTTTTTACCCTAATTGATGGAGTAAGTAGCTTTTCATTTCTTAAACAACCATGTCGGAAGATGCATCATGGCCATATTCCAGGATGACAATGTCAAGATTCATCAGAGTTAAAATTGTGAAAGAATGGTTGGGAGGGAAAGTCTTTGGGTTGTGCTGGAGGAGACTTTACAGAGTGCTCACCTCTTGCATTGTCAATACAAGATCTTGACCAAAAATTGATGCACCTCTTGATGGAAATAACATCACAACATTTATGCAAGAGGTAAGCACGCTGTAAAGCAGGGCTCATCAACTGGCTGCCCGCGGGCCAAATCCGGCCTGCCAATCATCTTCATCCGGCCCGCGGCACCCCAGTCTCCCTCCTCCTCTTTTCCTGGCGATGTGGCTAAATTTGCTTAGATACGTGGCCGCAGTGGCACCTGCAGCTGTACAGCTATATATGCACCATTCATAAGATGCATGCTCCTCCAACTGACCTGAAAAACGTTTTCCGTGCGAATATTTCAGCAGTTATTATGCGTGTCCCGTATTTCCGTAACTTTCTTTTCCTTGAATTGGCCAAGCGCGCTTGCATAACAATCTGAAACGATTTGGATTCGTTCGGACCACTCTGTCTCTGAATCATCTGTAGTTGTTTCTCGGTCAATAACAACAAATACAGAACAAATAGTGCTGTTTTCAGGTGTTTCACTAGTTTACTTTGAACTACGCAGCACGGCCCAGTGGATAACAGAACGAAAGCTTAAAAGAGCTGCGTTTATTCCCGGTCACCATTATTAAACAGCGTTGCGACATCAAGTGAGATTAGCATTTCAATTTGACAAACACCTCTCGGTTACAAACTACAAATCACTCGATGATTAAACTAGTTTTAAATCGGATGAAACAGCCAGCATTGCCAACAAGACTGATGAGGAAAACAGGAGAAATGTGCCATGAATGAAGATAGAAGACTTTTAAATCCCAAAATCACCACCCTTACAAACATTTACCATGAATGAACTGTAGTAAATTACCATGGATTGTGGAAATGTGATATATTTATATTGAAAACTATGTTATAGCCATTTATATTGCAATATTTATTCGGTGGGTAGGGGAATATATAATTCATGTCTTTGTTAAGGTGTAGTTTGTACCTGTGTTTAGGCGTTTTTTACAGGCCTATATAACATAACATAATATCATTTGACAGTGGTAGTGAGTAGCCATGTATGGTTTTACCTGTGGTTACTACCAAGTCTCACTGTGAAAATATTTTCATTTAAGCCTAATAATTTAAGACGGCCCACCTCAACTTTTTGATGTGATAATCCGGCCCTCGAATGAAACTACTTGAAGAGCCCTGCTGTGAAGTCTACTCCAGCACATCCCAAAGACTTTCAATGAATTTAAGGTCTGGACTCAGAGGTGCCAATTCATGTGTGAAAATGATTCTTCATGCTCCCTCATAACCATTCTTTCACAATTTGAGCCTGATGAATCTTAGCTTTCTCATCCTGGAATATGATGTCTTCCTACATGGTTGTTTAAGAAATGAAAAGCTACACGCTCCATCTTTTAAGGTTAAAAGAACCGTTGCAAAACATATAACATGCCAGAAATATAATAATTAAAGCAATATTGATCCATCCATAGACTCTTAAGTATTTACTTTTTAAAATACAAACAGCAACTTTTTTTTTTTGGCCGGGCAGTGTATGCAAACTGATATTTTCATCAGATTTTAGAGTTTAGGGTACATATAAACAGTACGTTTGCAGTCTGCAATCACATTGAATTAAATTAGTACTGCCAAAAATCATTGAATGTAATACCGTGTGTGAAACAAAACCTACTCTCAAAATAATAATAGTGTGTGTACAAGTATATATGTGTGTGTGTGTGTGTGTGTGTGTGTGTGTGTGTGTGTGTACATGTGGATTATCCTAAGATATACAATCAGCATTTTTTTAGAAATGACTGTGAATTCAGAGAGACAGTGAAACAAAACCTGCGTCTGGAATAATCCACATCACAGTCACCTCACGCCGCAGGCAGCAGTACATCCTCAAATAATATCGCACACCATTAGAGAAGCACATTTCAGCCTCATTAAATTCATGCCTCTTTAACCACATAAAACAGACGCATCTAATATACGCATGTTATTATTTTTGTAAAAGGATTCCCTAAAGGTTTCCTAGATCAATTAGTGCTATGCCTGACAAATAAAACAGCTAAGGATATTATAATATGCTATAATTCAGAAGCGGCTTACTGTTAACTGTGCTTTAATGAATCAAGCTTTGCTTAAGATGCTCATCATGTGATACAGACTGAAAAACATGTTCTTCCACTCATTTGCAGTTAATGAGTCCGCTAATTAATGACATGAAGTGATGATGCTGTTGATTCATGAGGGAGTGATGTTTTCATATCTGTAATCACAGTAAAATTCATTACACCAAGCAAATTAGATTCTACATTTACATTTTAGTGAACAATTATGATTTATTGTTTAAAATGATAAAACTGTTCCCGTCCTAAATGCTGATTGGTCGATACAGCTTTCCTGTTGTCTTATAGTTCATGAAACACTAACAGCTGTTGTCCTGTAGCAGATTGTTATTCTTGTTGTATAGATACTATCTTCCAGTGGAAAGATACAGTACATTTGATGAATTTGCTTGATAAAATGTAGTATTTTATAAAAGCAATAAGGCACCGGAGGTAGTGCTGTATTGTTAATAATGTCACTCCTCATGTGGACATTATTCAGCATGTGGCTCAACACTCACTTTTTAGTCGTGACTAGATTTACAGTATAGCACAGTCTGCTCATACTGTATTGTTTAATTGGTATGAATCATGATTCTTTAACACTGCAACAAAAATTGTCTCATTTTCCAGTAAAACATAATGGAAAAAAAAAACATTATGCCTAAAACAAGGGGGGGGAAAGTCTTAAATCGCATGTTCCCATTTGAGTTAAAGACACAATATGTAAATATTCGCCGCTAGAGGGCACTTATTCAAAACAAAGGCATAGCTTAAAGATGCCTTGATTCCGTGGAATCATGGGAGGTGTTGTCTTCACGTCTACAGCCGGTGGAAAAGAATCGGGACGGCACTCGGGCAGAAATCATATTCATGGATGAGATTATTAACGTTTCTGTAGTATAAAGCAGAGCAGGACCGAGTGCCGTGAGAGCAGAAACGAGGCCGCTGGAGCGATTGCTAATGAGAGACGAGCGCGACACATGCCTCGAGAGCAGCGGAACATTTATTATGCCGCAGCTGCCGCTTCTGCTTCTGCCAGTCATGTGTATGTGGGGTAAAGCAGCGCTGTTTTATCATATAAGATACATTTGTGTGTTGAAAGTTGTTATAGTGCTACTCACTCGGCGGCTACTGTGAGACACTTGTTGCACACTGCAGTAAGCTAGATTGATATTAGGCATGGTAAAACATGATACTCGTGGTAAATTAAAAAAAACAAGATTTAAACAATAAGACTTACTGTGTTGAGCTATATAACGATTAGTTTTCTGTCTATAAATGTATCCAAAAAGTTGCTCACCTGTCTAATAAAACACATAATTTACTAAAGCGTCTTTGGTGTTTCCATGGTTTCCACAAAATAAAACCGGAAATCGAGGGTAACACAGGTATGATGTCACTGATAGGCGACGCACTGACACAGCACATTCTTGGAAACATTTGGGATAATGTAAGTACACAAGTCAACAAAGTATACAACATTGTTCTAGTGGTTTTTGAATATTTTAATCTAAAAATCTTACATATTGTGCCTTTGAAGGCATTTGCACACTGAGTCCGAAATTTTCGTATGCGTTTTTTCGTATTCGTGATCCTAAAAATTCGTCACGCACAGAGACCTTGCACACTAAGTCCGATGCGTATTAATGAATCCGTTGTGAAAAAATTTGCAAAACAATACAAAATTGAGTCTTCAAGCAGTGAGCATGATTTAGTTGTCCTCTCTCTTATTAAAAAGAGAAAACGAAAGAGTAAATATTGGGTCCATCCAATCCCAAGATTGCGAGAGGAAGGAGAGTTCCACCTCATCAAGGAGCTACGTGATTATCCCGAGCGTTTCAAAGTTTTCTTTAGGATGTCAGTGGCTCAGTTTGATGCTTTGTTAGCGATACTGGCACAATCTGTCTTTATATTCTGTCTCTTTATATTCCGCACTACTGCTGTAGATGACGTGGATCAACTTGTCAGATGGCATTCGGGATTTTGGCGTTCGCTTGCATGGTGGCTCTGAATTGTCAAAACGTCTCACAAAATGCATGCCACGAATGCGAAAAACGCAGAAAATCGAACCTGATCCGAATTTTTTTATGACGTACGAAAGTTTCGGAGGCATTGTGTAAACGTGATTGACACAACGTGAGGTCGTATTTATTTTTTAACGTGCAAAAATTTCGGACGCAAATTTCGGACTCAGTGTGCCCTTAAGACTCTTATTTTGATTTTTTTTTTTTTTTTTTTTGTGCTGTTGTTCCCATTTTATTGTTTCCTGTGTGCATTTCCTTTTCCTTTTGGTAGCTATGGTGTCTAAATAGTCCTTGCTTGTTTCCTATGATACTGATTAGTTTCACCTGTGTCTAGTTTAGTTCCCTGTGTATTTATAGCCTTCTGAGTTCTGTTGAGTTTGTTGCTTGTTGTCTTTGTTCTACAAAGCAATTACATTTGCATTTACCTTCACGTTTTAGATTACTGCTACATCTTGGTGTATCTTCTTTGTGGATTAATAAAGACTTAATGCATCTAGATCCTTGCCTCCCACTATCTTCTTGTGCTGCAAATTTAGATAAAATAGTAAGTTTAACATGAGTTTCATTAGATGAAGCCATTAAACTAGGTCAAGACATAGCAAATGTGAATACTTGTCACAGCATTTACAGCTGCATCAGAAAACTATAATAAACGCTTAGCATCAATAATACAGACACAAAAAGTCTCTCAGGCTGTTTTCAGGACAGCCCTGTTGAAACAAGCAAGCAGCTGACTGACACTCACTTCCAAATCTAGTATGGGCATTTTCATGCTAGCTTCGACTGGTCACACATCATGGATACCCTGGTTAACATGTATTGATTGTTAGTTTGGTTATTTTTTGGAAGTTGAAGTCAAGATTGTGATCTATTCCAAATATTTTTTGCCTTTAGTGTAAGAGAGTGTTGGCAATCTGTACAGAAATGATCCTTAACTTCAGAGACTGAATCTTCCCCTGATGTAAGTGCCAACATTATTAAAAACATATCTGCCAACAGTCTGTTTCTTCAGTCTGATTGAAGCACACCGTATGTTCTCCTCCATGTCTCCTCATAGCAGCCAAACCTGATGAGATAACTGATCTGGATTTGAGGAGGTTGTGTTATGTGTGAAAGGCACAGGTTGCTTATAAGCAGCCCACACAGAATCTGCTGCCGCACAACTCCTAGAAATCGCTGCAGATTTCTGCTAAATTGGAACACCTGTCATTCACATTTCCCTTGTGTAAAAAACTGCTTAAAAGAATGTGATTTGCGTTTCTTGACTGGTGTGGTCTGCTGGTTTTACAGCAGTTTTTGAGCTCCTGTCAGCTGCTCAGGCTCAATTTTTCTATAGTCATTTTTACAAAGCAGAGGCAGCAAAAAGTGGAAAGTATGGTGATGGCACAAATGTATGTACTCTGGGTTGTGCATTATTGACAAAAAATGACGTCTCAATATTTTCTGGGATTTTGTTGATATCAATAATCAGACAGTATTTTGCTGAATGTGTTTTTGTGCATCTTGACTGGCTTAGGCCTGTCATGGACAGCTGATTCAGGAGGATTTTCATGCTCTTCATATTCTGTGCAGTCGTTTACAGCAGTGACAGAAATGTACTTTTTCATTAAGGGATTATATTTGCCATCTTAAATTGATTTCCAGGGGCATTTTTACCTTTACTTGGGCTTTTTTTTTTTTTTTTTTTTTACTTTATTACAGTAGTGTCATCTTTTATATCAAATTCTTACAATTGACCCTTAAATGCATGAATGTTTGCCAATCATTATTACATTTATATCTAACACGGATGGCTCTCTAACTACCAGTTGAGGAATACTAAGGAGGTTGATGTCTAACATTTAAAAAATGAATGAGGGGGAGGGTAGTGAATGACGTCCCGGGTCAAAAAAGGCCTGAGGTATGCGTTTAAGTGTTAATCAATAAAATTCAATTAAAATAATATTAAATTACTAGGTTGTTACCAATCAAATGAAACAAAGTCCATTTTTACACTGCAGAAGTGGCATCTACACTGCAAGTACAATTGTGTAAATGCTATGATAAAATATTGTGAATATTTTGAAACTAAAACCACCAGTAGGTGGTGGCAAGACACTGTAAATTAGTAAGTTATGTTGTTTAAATGGCTGATTCTTTCAGGAACGAAGCAAGTGATTGTCGTTATGAATGGATCACTGAATCGTTGATTTATTCAAAAATACTGATTCATTGTGTGTTGCACAACAGTTTTGTTGCGACTTTGTTTGGAACTATTTCTGCAGAAATAGAGCAAAACAGATAATATTGACAATAAAAAACAATATTAATTTCTTGTTTACTGAACTGTTGCATACAGTGTTGGGGAAAGTTAAAAGTAATGCATTACAATATTGCGTTAAGACCCGTTTACACCAAGAACGATAACTATAAAGATAAATATATTTGCGTCCACACCAACGAATGATAACGGTCTGTTTATTCTAAGTTCATGCGCTGTGGTTTCAAAGTTTGTACAACATGTTTTTGCTGTTCTTGTTGCATTTACACGGCTTTAACCAGCAGATGTCCTCAGCATGCTATGTTTGGACTGAATAGCTAGTGTAATCGATCTAATCTAACAGTGAATTTAGCTGACGAAGTCAATATAGTGGAATAAAAACAACACCTAGTCTTTTTCACTGCAACTTCAAAGGAAGCAAGACAGTATTGTCGAAACTAGCACTGGATATCTGAGGTAGGCAAACTTTTATGTAACACTGTTTGCTTGCCTGGCATAATGGTCTTGTCATTAATACTTCTCACCATTTATTCCAAGTGTATGACCGATTGTTTTTTCATATATCCATTTTCTTTAAAGTATCCTTGAAAAGGTGGTTTGACTTGTCAAACAGTGGTGGCTTTTTCTGGACCTCTGCGATTAACTTCTCCGCAATGTGTCTGCCATTTTAAATGCCCGAGCCCTTAAATTAGAATGGATTCTGATTGGCTGTCAGTGTTTTTTATCATTCAGCATTTAGAAAAAAATCATTCTAAAAAGTAATCCCAGCTATATCGTTTCTCTATTTCGTTATAGTTATAGCTGTGGTGTGGACAGTGCAATTCTTTTATACCTAGAACAAACTTTATCTTTCTTGGTGTGAATGGGCCTTTACTCCATAAAAAAAGTAACTAATTGCGTTACTTACTTTTTATGAAAAGTAATGTCACGTTATTTTAGCATTACTTTTGCATTACCTTTTTTCTCACCCAGGCAGGGCTTGCTTGTTTTTTTAATAACAACAACAAGAAAAGTTCTATTTTTGGCAAATGTAAAACCCTTTCACACCAAAGGTGAAATAAGCCTCAGACTGAAGGAAATGCAAATTCACATCTGTACAGTAGAGGGCGCAGCTCAAACGAACCTTTCAGCTGTGCTGCCATTCTGGATTACAGAAGAATAGGATATAGGAGAAGAAAGTTCAACTCTCTTACTTCAGCAAAAAAGTCATTTTTGCTTATTAGTATGGTTGAATTAGATCATCGAAGGTCAGCAGCAAAGACATTGGTTAATAAAGTGAGAATAAATACAAGTATATTTGTGTAGTTTAACATATATAATTAATCCAGGTTAATTAATATTCTGATTCCTCGTAGAGGGATATTTTTGCCCCAATATCTTGAAATTTAGGGTCATTCTAATTGCAATCTAGTAATCTACATTACGCAGTGAAAGTGTGCAACTCTAAAGGCATGTTTTTGTTTGTTTTTTGCAAAATGAGTGACATAACTCAATAATGTCAGCTTCCACATCATTAAAACAACCATTACAGTATTTTCATAGATGATAATGTACACCAGAATCATCATGATAGGTTCACGGTATCACTCAGTCAGATGCTTATAATGGGCCTCAGCTCATAAGGAAGCGTGAATATTCTCTGAAAATCTCCTGCTGGAGTTTCTGTTACAGCTTTGACTTTCCTCATCTCTCAGGTCATGTTTCAGAGGTGTTTGATGAGGTAGTGAGCCGTCTTGTGTCCTGTTCTGTGTCTTTGGCTCTCACACTGAGCTGTGGGACACCAGCCATGGAAAAAATGGCAAGCGTGGAAGTGTGGAGCAGCGCTGCCCAAGAATAAAAGGTCATATGCACCGTTGGCTACGTGCACACACACAGGAACCTGCAGCGAGAACACACACATGCACACACTGACCCGTCCTTCAATCCTCGGTTCATCCCAGGAGGAAAAAGACAGAGGCAGAAGATGAGCTTTTTTTTTCATCCGTGACTGATTCACTCGACAGTGGTAAAGCTGATTATGTCACAAATGGCATGAACAGAGACAGAACACACAGGCCGAGTGAATGTAGGGAAAATGAGGATAAACATGAGAGGAACGGACCGCAGAGATGAAAGAGAGGTGCAGGCCTCTAATACCCTCGAATATACAGAGCTCGAAAGTGCACTGGCTCCTCGTGATGGACTGTCTAATGACATTTTTAACTCGATTGGCTGGATGCATTAAGAAAAGCAATTGGCAGCTTCTTTATTTTGAATGCCCGTTAAAGGCTCCTTTAAAAAGATGTATTCATTTCTTAATTCACTTTGTGCGAAGTCAACTGAAGAGCGCAGTTTTCCCTCAATGTGTTGGCATATTTCATATTGATGCAAGTTGAGGCAGGACATATTAAAGATATTAAACATATTTAAAATAGCAAATGGTGATTTGTTGCTCTTTCTCAGCCTGTAATGTGACATCATGATTTTACCTGTGAAAAGAGTAGCTATGCTATCTATGCCATAGCTATGCTGCCTTCTAAGATGCTTTGTTAAAGGGTTAGTTCACCCAAAAATGAAAATGCTGTCACTAATTACTCACCCTCATGTCGTTCTACACCCGTAAGACCTTAAGATATTTTTGGTGATATCCGATGGCTCAGTCAGGCCTGCATTGCCAGCAAGTTAATTTACACTTTCAGATGCCCAGAAAGTTACTAAAGACATATTTAAAACAGTTCATGTGACTACAGTGGTTCAACCTTAATGTTATGAAGTGCAGAGAATACTTTTTGTGCGCCAAAAAAACAAAATAATGACTTTATTCAGCAATTTCTAGTGATGGCCGATTTCAAAACACTGCTTCATGAAGCTTCTGAGCTTTATGAATCTTTTGTTTCGAATCAGTGGTTTGAAGCGTGCATCAAACAAGGCTTCGTTACATCATAAGTGTTTCGAAATTTCAATGGTTCACCACTGGGGGGCGTGACTTTGGCAGTTTGATACACACTCTGAACCACTGATTCGAAACAAAAGATTTGTAAAGCTTCGAAGCTTCATGAAGCAGTGTTTTGAAATCGCTTATCACTAGATATTGATGATTAAAGTTGTTATTTTGGTTTTTTTGGCACACAAAAAGTATTCTCGTCGCTTCATAACATTAAGGTTGAACCACTGTAGTCACATGAACTGTTTTAAATATGTCTTTAGTAGCTTTCTGGGCATTGAAAGTGTTAATCTTGCTGTCAATGCAGGCCTCACTGAGCCATCGGATTTTATCAAAAATATCTTAATCTGTGTTCTGAAGATGAACGAAGGTCTTACAGGTGTAGAACGACATAATGGGTGAGTAATAAATGACAGAATTTGTGATTTGTGACATTTTTTGGTGAACTAATCTTTTGACTGTTTCCAGTGGATTTTCAGTGTAAATCCATTCATGCGGCTAATATTGCCAACAACCCATCCCTACAGCTTTGGCAACTCTTTTTCAAACCTTTACAAAGATGCAAAGAATGTGAGGCCGAAGCTGCCACAGCAGTTTTTTTTTCAACGTCAATGTGCAAACATTATTACACATTCCTGTTCTTATTTTGAATGATTCATGCACTTTATTCTAAAAGGACAAAAACCTTTTAAATCTAATTGAAATAAAGTGCACTGCCTCTGAAACAACTTTACTTTTCAACTGACATTCCGAATGCTGTTACATGTTAACTTGTTGAAATGTTCGAGCCTAAAAGTGAAATAATAATGAATTCTAAAGTAATGCATTTAGGTAGATGCTAGCACTGGCGAAAACAAACATGACAAAGAGGTCTGTGGCATCATAGTGGTGTGTCCCAATACCAGTGTACTGTTTTACCATCTGCTCAAATCTATGTCCTTTCCCATGACCAGCAAAGTAAATATGTTTAGTGCATAGTGGAAGTATGGAAATTGGGATGCAGCCATCGAGAGTTAATACTGTGCCATAATTCTGTCGCAGCAGCTTGAGACTCGCCAGCAACAGAGAAAAAAATAGCCCAAATGCTATTTAAGATGCCAAGGTAGTAATTAGAGTGCTTCAGTGATTCATTCTGTGCCAATCACTGGGTTCTTGGGGTCTGTCCACTGTTTGTTTTCATCACACGCTCCTCCATTGGCCAGGAGGCTGGCGCACAGACTGCATCTGCTTTGCTTTGCTTGCACTCTGGCCTTTTCAATTAGTACTTAGACAGGGTGACAGAAGCTGTCTGGAGGAAATAGCACACTACATGAGGTGGATCTGAACAGAGCTACTCATTTTCTGCTCTACGGAAACAGCAATACCTGGACTGTTAATTATTACACTGCACTTCAGCATTAATTCTAGCGTGTTTGACGTAGGACACTTTAAATGTACCAAACCCATTTCAGTTAAAGTAAACCAGCTGCAAGTGAACCAGTTGCAATGTAAGTGGACTTTAGGGAAATTAATCGAACCACAAAAAGACCCAAAATGAACTGTACTCAGACCACCTCCTGAGGTTCATTTGTGGGTCCTTTTAGGAGGCTCTGTGAGATCATTTGGGGTGTTCCTATATGCATGGTATTTTGGCCTAAGATTGCTTGGAGTGCTCAAACAAACTTATATGTTATACAGTATATGTTAACTACAGTGTACCTTAAAGGGATAGTTCACCCAAAAATTAAAATTATCTCATAATTTAATGACCCTCAAGCCATCCTAGGTGTATATGACTATCTTCTTTCAGACGAACACAATCAGAGTTATATTAAATAATATCCTGGCTCTTCCAAGCTTTATAATGGGAGTGAATGGTAACTGATATTTTGAAGCCCAAAAAAGCACATCCATCCATCATAAAAGTAATCCATACAGCTCCAGGGGGTTAATAAAGGCCTTCTGAAGCAAAGCAATGCTTTTTTTGTACAAAAATAGCCATATTTACATTTTATAAACTATAATCACTGGCTTCCAGTAATGGCCATACGCAAGTCTTGTTCTGGCAGAAGAGTGACCTCTGACCCAACTTATGACGTATTGACAAACACGGAAGCAAAACACCGGTCACGAATTAGAAGTCTAAAACAAGAATTTTTTAAGAGAAATGTCAGAGGATTTCGATATAAGAGAAGAGGAGCTTGAGTTTGTTGTCCAGTCCTATTTGTATGAACCGCCAGAGGCGTCTACTTTCACCTAAACTTACTCGACTCTCTCGTGAACACGTGGAGGATGTTACTGTAAGCCAGTGATTATAGTCTATAAAGTTATAAATATGGATATTATTCTTACAAAAACACATAGCTTTGCTTCAGAAGGCCTTTATTAACCCCCTGGAGCTGTATGGATTACTTTTATGATGGATGGATGAGTTTTTTGGGGCTTCAAAATATCAGTTACCATTCACTACCATTATAAAGCTGGTAAGAGGCAGGATATTTTTTAATATAACTCCGACTGTTTTTGATGCAAAGAAGATACATATACACCTAGGATGGCTTGAGGGTGAGTAAATCATGGGATGATTTTCATTTTGGGGTGAACTATCCCTTTAAGCCTAGTCTCGCATAGCCAGGCTTTTGGCTGTTGACAAGAAGTCTTTTCCACTTTGCAGGTCATCGTGGCAGGATTTCAACAGAAAGAGACTGTCTGACTGACATGCAAAATGACCACACATTGTATACTATAAAAAATAACACAGTCAACAAACTGTTTGATAGAAGCAAACCCAGCAGTGATCATGGTTACACTTTATTTTAAGGTGATGTTATTACAGTGTAGTTGCACAAACAAGTACCGAGTAATATTAATTAACAGCATGGACTTACTTAAAGTTAGGGTTTGGTTTAGAGTCAAATCATAAATACCAGAAATAAGAGACATGCAGCAAAGGACATGAACCTTAATAATAATGACTAACTACTTAATAATAGTGCAAAACTGCTAAATAATAGTGCAGCAGTCTGTACAATCATTTTTGCATGTGTCTGTTTCTGCCTGTCCATGGGTAATAATTCTCCTCCTCGGATAGAGCTCGAAAAAAAAAGCAGAAAACTGTTGAACTCAAGGATATCCCATTTATCCCGAGGCAAATAAATACCTCAAAGAAAACTGTGAAATATTTTAAATATCCAATGCCTTTTGAACTTGAATGCCATTAACTATTTTTAGTTCTTCCTCAGAAATGCTCATTAGCAACCTGGGAACTTGTAAACATGACTTTGTTTCCCAGTAGACTGATATAAATCTCTGCGGCCTCACTCAAAGCCAATCAGACTGGAGCCTCATTTTTGTGCAACAAACATCATTCTGTCTGTTTTTTTGTTTTTTTTCATTAGAGTACCTATCATGGCTGATTTGGGAAGCTTGAGCTTTCAAGGGTCAAAGGAAAGCCTTAACCACAGCATTTTTCATTTTTATATTTATTTGCTGAATTGGATGTGGAATGATCTAATTCCTGTTATAGAAATGATATATAGAAACTCTTCCTAACAGTCATACTTGACTCAGCATTCCCTTGCAGTTCTGATGTGCAGTTAAACCAGAGGCTGACAGCTCTTTATTAATGTCAGATTAATGGTTCAGTTATGGGAAAACTCGAGACCCCTCAACTACAGTCAAATTCTCATTAATTTCAGAGCACTCAGAGACAGATTAATTGGTTGCCCTATTTGCATGGCCCAGTGAAATAACCCCGCAGACTTATGATTAACTTCCTGCTTCTGGACAGAAACCGCAGCAAAGCATTTGACCTGCTGTTGCGGTCAGCCTCTGTTAGGTAACTGTTTTCATTTTTTTTTTTTTTTTTTGGTTAGCAGTTGACGGTCACCTTGGAATTCTTCTCCCAGTTTCAATGATGCATATTGAACATTTTGATTATTAGTGCTGTTTGCTAAGTCAAGCATCACTATTGCTATTTCTCATACGATTTTAACCTAGCAGGTGATAAAATTAGTGAAAAAGCAAACACCCACAAATGTGTGGTAGCAAGTTTTGTACCAGCAAGCAGCACTCACACTTTCCACAGGAAATATAAAAATCTATTTTTTTAAATTTACACAATCAAAAACAGATTTCATGTAGTCAGTCTTTGACTTTCACCATAAAATCTAGTAAACTTTAAAGTGTCCCACCACAGTTTGCTTTGTTCATTCAAAACTGAATATCTTTTGGATGTCATAAGCAGTGATTAGCTTCTTGAAATGCTGTTTTGTAGAAGCATGGAAACTTGTTCAGAGTTGAGGGTAATGCATTACAAGTAAGTTTACGTACCCCTCACACAGTCTAGAAAAATGTGAATCATTTTAACAAAATAAGAAGGATCATGAAAATTGCATGTTATTTTTTATTTAGTACTGTCCTGAATAAACTATTTCACATAACAGTTGTTTACATAAAGTCCACAAGACAAAAAAATTGCTAAATTTATAAAAATGACCTTGTTCAAAAGTTTACATACCCTTGATTCTTAATATTGTGTGGTTACCTGGATAATCCACGACTGTTTTTTTGTTTTGTGATGGTTGTTCATGAGTCCCTTGTTTGTTCTGAGCAGTTAAACTGAGCTCTGTTCTTCAGAAAAATCCTCCAGGTCCTGCAGATTCTTCAGTTTTCCAGCATCTTTTGCATATTTGAACCCTTTTCAGCAGTGACTATATGATTCTGAGATCCATCTTTTCACACTGAGGAAAACTGAGGGACTCAAACACAAGTATTAAACAAGGTTCAAACATTCACTGATGCTCCAGAAGGAAACACGACGCATTAAGAGTCGGGGATGTAAACTTTTTGAATTAGATGAACAGAATAAATTGTACTTTTTTTGTCTTGTGGGAAACATGTATCTTTTGTAGCTTCCAAAGGGCAGAACTAAATGAAAAAATATGTTCTTTAAACAAAATAAAAAAAAAAACTTGCATATCAACTTCTTGTTCAAAAGTTTTCACCCCTGACTCTTAACGCGTCATGTTTCCTTCTGGAGCATCAGTGAATGTTTGCAGCTTTTGTAATAGTTTTGTCTGAGTCCCTCAGTTGTCCTCAGTGTGAAAAGACGGATCTCAAAATCATATAGTCACTGCTGAATTTTTCTGAAGAACAGAGCTCAGTTTAACTGCTCAGCACAAACAAGGACTTATCAACAACCATCACAAAACAAAAAAACAGTCATGGATCGTCCAGGTAATGACACACAGTATTAAGAATCAAGGGTATGTAAACTTTTGAATGTGGTCATTTTTATAAATTCTGCTATTTTTTTGTCTTGTGGACTTTATGTAAACAACTGTTATGTGAAATAGTTTATTAAGGACAGTACTAAATAAAAAATAACATACGATTTTCATGATCCTTCTTATTTTGTTAATATGATTAACATTTTTGCAGATTCTGCAAGGGGTATGTAAACGTTTGAGCTCAACTGTATGTAATCAGATTACTTTTCTCAAGTAGCGAATAAAGTAATGCATTTCTTTTAAATTTACAACAAAAGTTACTTTTTCAAATAAATAACACGAGTTACTTTGTTTTCCCATTTATAGACTAGATCTCTCCTGTCTCCATGTTAAGCAAGTGCAGAGGTATTGTGTAAACATGATGGTTATTGTAGTTCTACAATAACAACAGGCATTTACTCATCTCACTTGCACAAAAACAGATTCAGTTTTCCTCAAAATGATTAAAAACAGTAAAATGCAAACTCCAAATATTATGCAAACCTGCAATAATTATGTTAATGTACTTTATGTATTTAATCTCTTTAATCTCATTTTATTAATCAATGTCTTTGCTGCTGACCTTCATTTAAAAAACATACAAGCAGCCCAGCCCAGGTTAGAAAAAGTAACACGAAAGTAATGTAAAGCGTTACTTTCCATAAAAAGTAGCTAATTAACGGAATTAGTTACTTTTTTTATGGAGTAACGCACTATTATACATTAATTTTAAAAGTAACTTTCCCCAACACTGCTTGTCAATAAATCTTTGTTTCTTGGTGGACTGAAAAGCCACATTGACTCCTGGAAGTTGCTTAAAGTCAGTCAGTCAGTCAGATTGGATTTGACAGTTTCACTCAGGCATTGCCATTAAGTGCTGCAGTGATGACATATTTTTGTAGGTCAACCCGTAATTCAGCATCCAAAATGGATTTTCCATTGGCTTTTGGATTATGAGCTCTGTAACCAAACAAGTATAAGATTCTTACACGTTTTATTCATCATAATAATTTTTGCAAAAAAGAACACGATTTTTATGAATTTTAAAGCCTAAATACAATCAGCAGAAGAAGCAGGTGAAGCTTCCAACAGACCTTATTTAACCCTTCTGTTGTGTTCGGGTCATTTTGACCTTGAGAGGATGTTCTTTTTCCTGAAAATGTTAGTTAATGTTATCGCATTGTACTAAACCTTACTGACTCTGCTCGCACAGGGTATAACTACTTCCCAAAAAAGTACAAATATTATCCCAAAAAATTTTGGAAGTAGTTATACCCTATGTATACACACACACACGCACGTGTTCATGTACACAAACAAACTATTTTGAGTATTACAAGCTTTCTTTTTCACAGAGATGAACTTTATCCTCAGATCAATAAGGCCTACGATCAATCAGTTCCAAAAAGAAATAAAAAACTTGTCCTAATCGAAGAAAACAAGTTGACAAAAAGATTGAATCCAATATTCGGTGATAATATAGCATAACTAGCGATTTACAAGCAGTTTTTAAAAGGCTGGTCAAAGGCCTTTTCAACACAGTGTAAGGGTTAAAGCATTTAACCCCCCCAAAAAAGTTTTGGCCTGCAAACATACATCATCCCTGCAGCATCTATAGTAGTGCAGTTGTAAGTGATTCCTCTCTTTTTCATGTTTCTGCAGGATCCCAGAAGCAAGCACAAGTTTAAGATTCACAGCTACGGCAGTCCCACCTTCTGCGACCATTGCGGATCGCTGCTGTACGGCCTCATCCACCAGGGGATGAAATGTGACAGTGAGTAACAACCTCCCATCATGCCCAGGGTGGCCCATTTGCACTCACGCAAGACCATCTTCTCTTAACCAAATCTAGATGAAACCTGTAATTTAAAAAAAGAACTGGCCTCAGATCAGTGTGAAAGGGCAGCTCCTGCCCCAGGCCTACAAAATTCATCTGTTTCTGCTTTTCTTGTCCATAATGAAGTCAAATGTGGTTAGATCTGTAGATCTAGAGATGCCTCCTTCATTTCAACCAGAACATTCCAGTTCCTCTCGAGTGCTCTGGCTCTCATGGGAATGCTTTCACAAATTTCAATATAAACGTATTTAAGTGAGATTTATGTGGGAATAGCAGCATGTTTCTAATTACATTTATGCAATCTGCTCATCCACACCGCTCTGAGACGACACACCACAGCGAATTTCTGTTTCCACATATCAACAACAGCCTCAGCATGGGTCACACACACTTTCTCTGCCAGAAACCCTTCTGCTACACTTTTCCAAAAGGTTTGCTGTTTGTGCACAACTTGATAGTCTTCACCTTTAATGTCTTATGGTAGCGTTTCATCATTAGATATCATTTAAAAAGAAAAAAGTTTGTCTTCATAATCTTAAAAAAAAAGTTAAAAAAAAATTCCTTATCTTTATTGATCTTTACATGACAGTAACAGCTCTGAATCAGGTTAGAGTTCTATAGCTTGGATCCTACAAATTGAAAGTGACTGTGAATCACGCAAGGATGCTGGGAATGCACATATGGGAATACAGGACTAAGCTACTTTTACACTGTTGCCTTGGGTTGTTTTTTTAGTCCACAGGTTGAATTTACCCCCATTTTTACCCCTCGGAACACGATTTTTAGAGCACAATTTTTAGAGCACCTCAGAGCACGATTTTACCCCTGGAACACGATTTTTACCCCCCAGAAAATAATTTTACCCCTCAGAACACGATTTTTACCCCTCAAAACATGATTTTTACCCCCGGAACACTATTTTTATACCTCGGAGCACAATTTTTACCCCCAGAACGCGATTTTTACCCCTCAAAACATGATTTTTACCCCCAGAACACAATTTTTATCCCTCGGAGCACAATTTTTACCCCCAGAACACGATTTTTACCACTCAGAACATGATTTGTACCCCCGGAAAATGATTTTACCCCTCAGA